>NC_053040.3:25277812-26477812 GCF_002575655.3 Aegilops tauschii subsp. strangulata
TAGCTCAAAATAATCAGTAAATGCATGAAAAATAAAAAATGAAGTCAGAAAGGGTTGAAAATTGATGATGTGGCTTTGAATGGTGTATTTTTTACACAGAAAAACTATGGGTTCAAATAAGTTCAAAAAAATGAAATCCCTTTGTAACAGACGAGTTTCCGTATGAAACCCTGATATTTCGAAAGAGATTGTCCGTTTTGTACACGAAGTGCATCCAGTTTTTGCCGTAAGCCTCTCTACTTTCTTGCACATGCTATGTGGGTGAAATGATGATACCATGCCAACTTTCAACCTTTTCAGAGTTCATTTGTAGTGCTTTTCAATTTCAGGGTCTTATAGCTCAAAATAATTAGTAAATGCATGAAAAATAACAAATGAAGTCAGAAAGGGTTGACAATTGATGATGTGGATTTGAATGGTGCATTTTGAACACAGAAAAACTATGGAGTTCAAATAAATTCAAAAAAATAAAATCCCTTTGTAACAAACGAGTTTCCGTATGAAACCCTGATACTTTGAAAGAGATTGTCCGTTTTGTACACGAAGTGCATCCAGTTTTTGCCGTAAGCCTCTCTACTTTCTTGCACATGCTATGTGGGTGAAATGATGATACCATGCCAACTTTCAACCTTTTCAGAGTTCATTTGTAGTGCTTTTCAATTTGACGGTCTTATAGCTCAAAATAATCAGTAAATGCATGAAAAATAACAAATGATGTCAGAAAGGGTTGAAAATTGATGATGTGGCTTTGAATGGTGCATTTTGAACACAGAAAAACTATGGAGTTCAAACAAGTTCAAAAAAATGAAATCCCTTTGTAACAGACGAGTTTCCGTATGAAACCCTGATACTTCGAAAGAGATTGTCTGTTTTGTACACGAAGTGCATCCAGTTTTTACCGTAAGCCTCTCTACTTTCTTGCACATGCTATGTGGGTGAAATGATGATACCATGCAACCTTTCAACCTTTTCAGAGTTTATTTGTAGTGCTTTTCAATTTGAGGGTCTTATAGCTCAAAATAATCAGTAAATGCATGAAAAATAACAAATGAAGTCAGAAAGGGTTGAAAATTGATGATGTGGATTTGAATGGTGCATTTTGAACACAGAAAAACTATGGAGTTCAAATAAATTCAAAAAAATAAAATCCCTTTGTAACAGACGTGTTTCCGTATGAAACCCTGATACTTCGAAAGAGATTGTCCGTTTTGTACACGAAGTGCATCCAGTTTTTTCCGTAAGCCTCTCTACTTTCTTGCACATGCTATGTGGGTAAAATTATGATACCATGCCAACTTTCAAACTTTTCAGAGTGCATTTGTAGTGCTTTTCAATTTGAGAGTCTTATAGCTCAAAATAATCAGTAAATGCAGGTAAAATAACAAATGACGTCAGAAAGGGTTGAAAATTGATGATGTGGCTTTGAATGGTTCATTTTGAATACAGAAAAAACTATGGAGTTCAAATAAGTTCAAAAAATGAAATCCCTTTGTAACAGACGAGTTTCCGTATGAAACCCTGATACTTCGAAAGAGATTGTCCGTTTTGTACACGAAGTGCATCCAGTTTTTACCGTAAGCCTCTCTACTTTCTTGCACATGCTATGTCGGTGAAATGATGATACCATGCCAACTTTCAACCTTTTCAGAGTTCATTTGTAGTGCTTTTCAATTTGAGGGTCTTATAGTTGAAAAAATCAGTAAATGCATGAAAAATAACAAATGAAGTCAGAAAGGGTTGAAAATTGATGATCTGGCTTTGAATGGTGCGTTTTGAACACATAAAAACTAAGGAGTTCAAATAAGTTCAAAAAATGAAATCCCTTTGTAACAGGCAAGTTTCCGTATGAAACCCTGATACTTCGAAAGAGATTGTCTGTTTTGTACACGAAGTGCATCCAGTTTTTGCCGTAAGCCTCTCAACTTTCTTGCACATGCTATGTGGGTGAAATGATGATACCATGCCAACTTTCAAACTTTTCAGAGTTCATTTGTAGTGCTTTTCAATTTGAGGGTCTTATAGCTCAAAATAATCAGTAAATGCATGAAAAATAACAAATGACGTCAGAAAGGGTTGAAAATTGATGATGTGGCTTTGAATGGTGCATTTTGAATACAGAAAAACTTTGGAGTTCAAATAAGTTCAAAAAATGAAATCCCTTTGTAACAGACGAGTTTCCGTATGAAACCCTGATACTTCGAAAGAGATTGTCCGTTTTGTACACGAAGTGCATCCAGTTTTTACCGTAAGGCTCTCTACTTTCTTGCACATGCTATGTCGGTGAAATGATGATATGCCAACTTTCAACCTTTTCAGAGTTCATTTGTAGTGCTTTTCAATTTGAGGGTCTTATAGCTGAAAAAATCAGTAAATGCATGAAAAATAACAAATGAAGTCAGAAAGGGTTGAAAATTGATGATGTGGCTTTGAATGGTGCATTTTGAACACATAAAAACTAAGGAGTTCAAATAAGTTCAAAAAAAATGAAATCCCTCTGTAACAGGCGAGTTTCCGTATGAAACCCTGATACTTTGAAAGAGATTGTCCGTTTTGTACATGAAGTGCATCCAGTTTTTGCCGTAAGCCTCTCTACTTTCTTGCACATGCTGTGTGGGTGAAATGATGATACCATGCCAACTTTCGACCTTTTCAGAGTTCATTTGTAGTGCTTTTCAATTTCACGTTCTTTTAGCTCAAAATAATCAGTAAATGCATGAAAAATAACAAATGACGTCAGAAAGGGTTGAAAATTGATGATGTGGCTTTGAATGGTGCATTTTGAACACAGAAAAACTATGGAGTTCAAATAAGTTCAAAAAATAAAATCCCTTTGAAAAAGACGAGTTTCCGTATGAAACCCTGATACTTCGAAAGAGATTGTCCGTTTTGTACACGAAGTGCATCCAGTTTGTACCGTAAGCCTCTCTACTTTCTTGCACATGCTATGTGGGTGAAATGATGATACCATGCCAACTCTCAACCTTTTTAGAGTTCATTTGTAGTGCTTTTCAACTTGAGGGTCTTATAGCTGAAAAAATCAGTAAATGCATGAAAAATAACAAATGAAGTCAGAAAGGGTTGAAAATTGATGATATGGCTTTGAATGGTGCATTTTGAACACATAAAAACTATGGAGTTCAAAAAGTTCAAAAAAATGAAATCCCTTTATAACAGGCGAGTTTCCATATGAAACCCTGATACTTCGAAAGAGATTGTCTATTTTGTACACGAAGTGCATCCAGTTTTAGCCGTAAGCCTCTCAACTTTCTTGCACATGCTATGTGGGTGAAATGATGATACCATGCCAACTTTCAACCTTTTCGGAGTTTATTTGTAGTGTTTTTCAATTTGAGGGTCTTATAGCTCAAAATAATCAGTAAATGCATGAAAAATAACAAATGAAGTCAGAAAGGGTTGAAATTGATGATGTGGCTTTGAATGGTGCATTTTGAACACAGAAAAACTATGGAGTTCAAATAAGTGCAAAAAAAATGAAATCCCTTTGTAAGAGACGAGTTTCCGTATGAAACCCTGATACTTCGAAAGAGATTGTCTGTTTTCTACACGAAGTGCATCCAGTTTTGCCGTAAGCCTCTCTACTTTCTTGCACATGCTATGTGGGTGAAATGATGATACCATGCCAACTTTCAACCTTTTCAGAGTTCATTTGTAGTGCTTTTCAATTTGAGGGTCTTATAGCTCAAAATAATCAGTAAATGCAGGTAAAATAACAAATGAAGTCAGAAAGGGTTGACAATTGATGATGTGGATTTGAATGGTGCATTTTGAACACAGAAAAACTATGGAGTTCAAATAAATTCAAAAAAATAAAATCCCTTTGTAACAGACGAGTTTCCGTATGAAACCCTGATACTTTGAAAGAGATTGTCCGTTTTGTACACGAAGTGCATCCAGTTTTTGCCGTAAGCCTCTCTACTTTCTTGCACATGCTATGTGGGTGAAATGATGATACCATGCCAACTTTCAACCTTTTCAGAGTTCATTTGTAGTGCTTTTCAATTTGACGGTCTTATAGCTCAAAATAATCAGTAAATGCATGAAAAATAACAAATGATGTCAGAAAGGGTTGAAAATTGATGATGTGGCTTTGAATGGTGCATTTTGAACACAGAAAAACTATGGAGTTCAAACAAGTTCAAAAAATGAAATCCCTTTGTAACAGACGAGTTTCCGTATGAAACCCTGATACTTCGAAAGAGATTGTCCGTTTTGTACACGAAGTGCATCCAGTTTTTACCGTAAGCCTCTCTACTTTCTTGCACATGCTATGTGGGTGAAATGATGATACCATGCAACCTTTCAACCTTTTCAGAGTTTATTTGTAGTGCTTTTCAATTTGAGGGTCTTATAGCTCAAAATAATCAGTAAATGCATGAAAA
This sequence comes from Aegilops tauschii subsp. strangulata, assembly GCF_002575655.3. Taxonomy (NCBI): domain Eukaryota; kingdom Viridiplantae; phylum Streptophyta; class Magnoliopsida; order Poales; family Poaceae; genus Aegilops; species Aegilops tauschii. The sequence goes on from NC_053040.3 coordinate 25,282,213, forward strand.
ATAACAAATGAAGTCAGAAAGGGTTGAAAATTGATGATGTGGATTTGAATGGTGCATTTTGAACACAGAAAAACTATGGAGTTCAAATAAATTCAAAAAATAAAATCCCTTTGTAACAGACGTGTTTCCGTATGAAACCCTGATACTTCGAAAGAGATTGTCCGTTTTGTACACGAAGTGCATCCAGTTTTTTCCGTAAGCCTCTCTACTTTCTTGCACATGCTATGTGGGTAAAATTATGATACCATGCCAACTTTCAAACTTTTCAGAGTGCATTTGTAGTGCTTTTCAATTTGAGAGTCTTATAGCTCAAAATAATCAGTAAATGCAGGTAAAATAACAAATGACGTCAGAAAGGGTTGAAAATTGATGATGTGGCTTTGAATGGTTCATTTCGAATACAGAAAAACTATGGAGTTCAAATAAGTTCAAAAAATGAAATCCCTTTGTAACAGACGAGTTTCCGTATGAAACCCTGATACTTCGAAAGAGATTGTCCGTTTTGTACACGAAGTGCATCCAGTTTTTACCGTAAGCCTCTCTACTTTCTTGCACATGCTATGTCGGTGAAATGATGATACCATGCCAACTTTCAACCTTTTCAGAGTTCATTTGTAGTGCTTTTCAATTTGAGGGTCTTATAGCTGAAAAAATCAGTAAATGCATGAAAAATAACAAATGAAGTCAGAAAGGGTTGAAAACTGATGATGTGGCTTTGAATGGTGCGTTTTGAACACATAAAAACTAAGGAGTTCAAATAAGTTCAAAAAATGAAATCCCTTTGTAACAGGCAAGTTTCCGTATGAAACCCTGATACTTCGAAAGAGATTGTCTGTTTTGTACACGAAGTGCATCCAGTTTTTGCCGTAAGCCTCTCAACTTTCTTGCACATGCTATGTGGGTGAAATGATGATACCATGCCAACTTTCAAACTTTTCAGAGTTCATTTGTAGTGCTTTTCAATTTGAGGGTCTTATAGCTCAAAATAATCAGTAAATGCATGAAAAATAACAAATGACGTCAGAAAGGGTTGAAAATTGATGATGTGGCTTTGAATGGTGCATTTGAATACAGAAAAACTTTGGAGTTCAAATAAGTTCAAAAAATGAAATCCCTTTGTAAGAGACGAGTTTCCGTATGAAACCCTGATACTTCGAAAGAGATTGTCCGTTTTGTACACGAAGTGCATCCAGTTTTTACCGTAAGGCTCTCTACTTTCTTGCACATGCTATGTCGGTGAAATGATGATATGCCAACTTTCAACCTTTTCAGAGTTCATTTGTAGTGCTTTTCAATTTGAGGGTCTTATAGCTGAAAAAATCAGTAAATGCATGAAAAATAACAAATGAAGTCAGAAAGGGTTGAAAATCGATGATGTGGATTTGAATGGTGCATTTTGAACACATAAAAACTAAGGAGTTCAAATAAGTTCAAAAAAATGAAATCCCTCTGTAACAGGCGAGTTTCCGTATGAAACCCTGATACTTTGAAAGAGATTGTCCGTTTTGTACACGAAGTGCATCCAGTTTTTGCCGTAAGCCTCTCTACTTTCTTGCACATGCTGTGTGGGTGAAATGATGATACCATGCCAACTTTCGACCTTTTCAGAGTTCATTTGTAGTGCTTTTCAATTTCACGTTCTTTTAGCTCAAAATAATCAGTAAATGCATGAAAAATAACAAATGACGTCAGAAAGGGTTGAAAATTGATGATGTGGCTTTGAATGGTGCATTTTGAACACAGAAAAACTATGGAGTTCAAATAAGTTCAAAAAATAAAATCCCTTTGAAAAAGACGAGTTTCCGTATGAAACCCTGATACTTCGAAAGAGATTGTCCGTTTTGTACACGAAGTGCATCCAGTTTGTACCGTAAGCCTCTCTACTTTCTTGCACATGCTATGTGGGTGAAATGATGATACCATGCCAACTTTCAACCTTTTCAGAGTTCATTTGTAGTGCTTTTCAACTTGAGGGTCTTATAGCTGAAAAAATCAGTAAATGCATGAAAAATAACAAATGAAGTCAGAAAGGGTTGGAAATTGATGATATGGCTTTGAATGGTGCATTTTGAACACATAAAAACTATGGAGTTCAAAAAGTTCAAAAAAATGAAATCCCTTTATAACAGGCGAGTTTCCATATGAAACCCTGATACTTCGAAAGAGATTGTCTGTTTTGTACACGAAGTGCATCCAGTTTTTGCCGTAAGCCTCTCAACTTTCTTGCACATGCTATGTGGGTGAAATGATGATACCATGCCAACTTTCAACCTTTTCGGAGTTTATTTGTAGTGTTTTTCAATTTGAGGGTCTTATAGCTCAAAATAATCAGTAAATGCATGAAAAATAACAAATGAAGTCAGAAAGGGTTGAAAATTGATGATGTGGCTTTGAATGGTGCATTTTGAACACAGAAAAACTATGGAGTTCAAATAAGTGCAAAAAAATGAAATCCCTTTGTAAGAGACGAGTTTCCGTATGAAACCCTAATACTTCGAAAGAGATTGTCTGTTTTGTACACGAAGTGCATCCAGTTTTGCCGTAAGCCTCTCTAATTTCTTGCACATGCTATGTGGGTGAAATGATGATACCATGCCAACTTTCACCTTTTCAGAGTTCATTTGTAGTGCTTTTCAATTTGAGGGTCTTATAGCTCAAAATAATTAGTAAATGCATGAAAAATAACAAATGAAGTCAGAAAGGTTTGAAAATCGATGATGTGGATTTGAATAGTGCATTTTGAACACATAAAAACAAAGGAGTTCAAATAAGTTCAAAAAAATGAAATCCCTTTGTAACAGGCGAGTTTCCGTATGAAACCCTGATACTTTGAAAGAGATTGTCCGTTTTGTACACGAAGTGCATCCAGTTTTTGCCGTAAGCCTCTCTACTTTCTTGCACATGCTGTGTGGGTGAAATGATGATACCATGCCAACTTTCAACCTTTTCAGAGTTCATTTGTAGTGCTTTTCAATTTGAGGGTCTTATAGCTCAAAATAATCAGTAAATGCATGAAAAATAACAAATGACGTCAGAAAGGGTTGAAAATCGATGATGTGGATTTGAATGGTGCATTTTGAACACAGAAAAACTATGGAGTTCAAATAAATTCAAAAAAATAAAATCCCTTTGTAACAGACGAGTTTCCGTATGAAACCCTGATACTTCGAAAGAGATTGTCCGTTTTGTACACGAAGTGCATCCAGTTTTTACCGTAAGCCTCTCTACTTTCTTGCACATGCTATGTGGGTGAAATGATGATACGATGCCAACTTTCAACCTTTTCAGAGTTCATTTGTAGTGCTTTTCAATTTGAGGGTCTTATAGCTCAAAATAATTAGTAAATGCATGAAAAATAACAAATGAAGTCAGGAAGGGTTGAAAATTGATGATATGGCTTTGAATGGTGCATTTTGAACACATAAAAACTATGGAGTTCAAAAGTTCAAAAAAATGAAATCCCTTTGTAACAGGCGAGTTTCCGTATGAAACCCTGATACTTCGAAAGAGATTGTCTGTTTTGTACACGAAGTGCATCCAGTTTTTGCCGTAAGCCTCTCAACTTTCTTGCACATGCTATGTGGGTGAAATGATGATACCATGCCAACTTTCAACCTTTTCGGTGTTTATTTGTAGTGTTTTTCAATTTGAGGGTCTTATAGCTCAAAATAATCAGTAAATGCATGAAAAATAACAAATGAAGTCAGAAAGGGTTGAAAAGTGATGATGTGGATTTGAATGGTGCATTTTGAACACATAAAAACAAAGGAGTTCAAATAAGTGCAAAAAAATGAAATCCCTTTGTAACAGGCGAGTTTCCGTATGAAACCCTGATACTTTGAAAGAGATTGTCCGTTTTGTACACGAAGTGCATCCAGTTTTTGCCGTAAGCCTCTCTACTTTCTTGCACATGCTGTGTGGGTGAAATGATGATACCATGCCAACTTTCAACCTTTTCAGAGTTCATTTGTAGTGCTTTTCAATTTGAGGGTCTTATAGCTCAAAATAATCAGTAAATGCATGAAAAATAACAAATGACGTCAGAAAGGGTTGAAAATCGATGATGTGGATTTGAATGGTGCATTTTGAACACAGAAAAACTATGGAGTTCAAATAAATTCAAAAAATAAAATCCCTTTGTAACAGACGAGTTTCCGTATGAAACCCTGATACTTCGAAAGAGATTGTCCGTTTTGTACACGAAGTGCATCCAGTTTTTACCGTAAGCCTCTCTACTTTCTTGCACATGCTATGTGGGTGAAATGATGATACGATGCCAACTTTCAACCTTTTCAGAGTTCATTTGTAGTGCTTTTCAATTTGAGGGTCTTATAGCTGAAAAAATCAGTAAATGCATGAAAAATAACAAATGAAGTCAGGAAGGGTTGAAAACTGATGATGTGGCTTTGAATGGTGCATTTTGAACACATAAAAACTATGGAGTTCAAAAAGTTCAAAAAAATGAAATCCCTTTATAACAGGCGAGTTTCCATATGAAACCCTGATACTTCGAAAGAGATTGTCTATTTTGTACACGAAGTGCATCCAGTTTTAGCCGTAAGCCTCTCAACTTTCTTGCACATGCTATGTGGGTGAAATGATGATACCATGCCAACTTTCAACCTTTTCGGAGTTTATTTGTAGTGTTTTTCAATTTGAGGGTCTTATAGCTCAAAATAATCAGTAAATGCATGAAAAATAACAAATGAAGTCAGAAAGGGTTGAAATTGATGATGTGGCTTTGAATGGTGCATTTTGAACACAGAAAAACTATGGAGTTCAAATAAGTGCAAAAAAAATGAAATCCCTTTGTAAGAGACGAGTTTCCGTATGAAACCCTGATACTTCGAAAGAGATTGTCTGTTTTGTACACGAAGTGCATCCAGTTTTGCCGTAAGCCTCTCTACTTTCTTGCACATGCTATGTGGGTGAAATGATGATACCATGCCAACTTTCAACCTTTTCAGAGTTCATTTGTAGTGCTTTTCAATTTGAGGGTCTTATAGCTCAAAATAATTAGTAAATGCATGAAAAATAACAAATGAAGTCAGAAAGGTTTGAAAATCGATGATGTGGATTTGAATGGTGCATTTTGAACACAGAAAAACTATGGAGTTCAAATAAATTCAAAAAAATAAAATCCCTTTGTAACAGACGAGTTTCCGTATGAAACCCTGATACTTTGAAAGAGATTGTCCGTTTTGTACACGAAGTGCATCCAGTTTTTGCCGTAAGCCTCTCTACTTTCTTGCACATGCTATGTGGGTGAAATGATGATACGATGCCAACTTTCAACCTTTTCAGAGTTCATTTGTAGTGCTTTTCAATTTGAGGGTCTTATAGCTCAAAATAATCAGTAAATGCATGAAAAATAACAAATGACGTCAGAAAGGGTTGAAAATTGATGATGTGGCTTTGAATGGTGCATTTTGAACACAGAAAAACTATGGAGTTCAAATAAGTTCAAAAAATGAAATCCCTTTGAAACAGACGAGTTTCCATATGAAACCCTGATACTTCGAAAGAGATTGTCCGTTTTGTACACGAAGTGCATCCAGTTTGTACCGTAAGCCTCTCTACTTTCTTGCACATGCTATGTGGGTGAAATGATGATACCATGCCAACTTTCAACCTTTTCAGAGTTCATTTGTAGTGCTTTTCAACTTGAGGGTCTTATAGCTGAAAAAATCGGTAAATGCATGAAAAATAACAAATGAAGTCAGAAAGGGTTGAAAATTGATGATATGGCTTTGAATGGTGCATTTTGAACACATAAAAACTATGGAGTTCAAAAAGTTCAAAAAAATGAAATCCCTTTATAACAGGCGAGTTTCCATATGAAACCCTGATACTTCGAAAGAGATTGTCTATTTTGTACACGAAGTGCATCCAGTTTTAGCCGTAAGCCTCTCAACTTTCTTGCACATGCTATGTGGGTGAAATGATGATACCATGCCAACTTTCAACCTTTTCGGAGTTTATTTGTAGTGTTTTTCAATTTGAGGGTCTTATAGCTCAAAATAATCAGTAAATGCATGAAAAATAACAAATGAAGTCAGAAAGGGTTGAAATTGATGATGTGGCTTTGAATGGTGCATTTTGAACACAGAAAAACTATGGAGTTCAAATAAGTGCAAAAAAATGAAATCCCTTTGTAAGAGACGAGTTTCCGTATGAAACCCTGATACTTCGAAAGAGATTGTCTGTTTTCTACACGAAGTGCATCCAGTTTTTCCGTAAGCCTCTCTACTTTCTTGCACATGCTATGTGGGTGAAATGATGATACCATGCCAACTTTCAACCTTTTCAGAGTTCATTTGTAGTGCTTTTCAATTTGAGGGTCTTATAGCTCAAAATAATTAGTAAATGCATGAAAAATAACAAATGAAGTCAGAAAGGTTTGAAAATCGATGATGTGGATTTGAATGGTGCATTTTGAACACAGAAAAACTATGGAGTTCAAATAAATTCAAAAAAATAAAATCCCTTTGTAACAGACGAGTTTCCGTATGAAACCCTGATACTTTGAAAGAGATTGTCCGTTTTGTACACGAAGTGCATCCAGTTTTTGCCGTAAGCCTCTCTACTTTCTTGCACATGCTATGTGGGTGAAATGATGATACGATGCCAACTTTCAACCTTTTCAGAGTTCATTTGTAGTGCTTTTCAATTTGAGGGTCTTATAGCTCAAAATAATCAGTAAATGCATGAAAAATAACAAATGACGTCAGAAAGGGTTGAAAATCGATGATGTGGATTTGAATGGTGCATTTTGAACACAGAAAAACTATGGAGTTCAAATAAATTCAAAAAAATAAAATCCCTTTGTAACAGACGAGTTTCCGTATGAAACCCTGATACTTCGAAAGAGATTGTCCGTTTTGTACACGAAGTGCATCCAGTTTTTACCGTAAGCCTCTCTACTTTCTTGCACATGCTATGTGGGTGAAATGATGATACGATGCCAACTTTCAACCTTTTCAGAGTTCATTTGTAGTGCTTTTCAATTTGAGGGTCTTATAGCTCAAAATAATCAGTAAATGCATGAAAAATAACAAATGAAGTCAGGAAGGGTTGAAAACTGATGATGTGGCTTTGAATGGTGCATTTTGAACACATAAAAACTATGGAGTTCAAAAAGTTCAAAAAAATGAAATCCCTTTGTAACAGGCGAGTTTCCGTATGAAACCCTGATACTTCGAAAGAGATTGTCTGTTTTGTACACGAAGTGCATCCAGTTTTTGCCGTAAGCCTCTCAACTTTCTTGCACATGCTATGTGGGTGAAATGATGATACCATGCCAACTTTCAACCTTTTCGGAGTTTATTTGTAGTGTTTTTCAATTTGAGGGTCTTATAGCTCAAAATAATCAGTAAATGCATGAAAAATAACAAATGAAGTCAGAAAGGGTTGAAAAGTGATGATGTGGATTTGAATGGTGCATTTTGAACACAGAAAAACTATGGAGTTCAAATAAGTGCAAAAAAATGAAATCCCTTTGTAACAGGCGAGTTTCCGTATGAAACCCTGATACTTCGAAAGAGATTGTCCGTTTTGTACACGAAGTGCATCCAGTTTTTGCCGTAAGCCTCTCTACTTTCTTGCACATGCTGTGTGGGTGAAATGATGATACCATGCCAACTTTCAACCTTTTCAGAGTTCATTTGTAGTGCTTTTCAATTTGAGGGTCTTATAGCTGAAATAATCAGTAAATGCATGAAAAATAACAAATGAAGTCAGAAAGGTTTGAAAATCGATGATGTGGATTTGAATGGTGCATTTTGAACACAGAAAAACTATGGAGTTCAAATAAATTCAAAAAAATAAAATCCCTTTGTAACAGACGAGTTTCCGTATGAAACCCTGATACTTTGAAAGAGATTGTCCGTTTTGTACACGAAGTGCATCCAGTTTTTGCCGTAAGCCTCTCTACTTTCTTGCACATGCTATGTGGGTGAAATGATGATACGATGCCAACTTTCAACCTTTTCAGAGTTCATTTGTAGTGCTTTTCAATTTGAGGGTCTTATAGCTCAAAATAATCAGTAAATGCATGAAAAATAACAAATGACGTCAGAAAGGGTTGAAAATTGATGATGTGGCTTCGAATGGTGCATTTTGAACACAGAAAAACTATGGAGTTCAAATAAGTTCAAAAAATGAAATCCCTTTGAAACAGACGAGTTTCCGTATGAAACCCTGATACTTCGAAAGAGATTGTCCGTTTTGTACACGAAGTGCATCCAGTTTGTACCGTAAGCCTCTCTACTTTCTTGCACATGCTATGTGGGTGTAATGATGATACCATGCCAACTTTCAACCTTTTCAGAGTTCATTTGTAGTGCTTTTCAATTTGAGGGTCTTATAGCTGAAAAAATCAGTAAATGCATGAAAAATAACAAATGAAGTCAGAAAGGGTTGAAAATTGATGATGTGGCTTTGAATGGTGCATTTTGAACACATAAAAACTATGGAGTTCAAATAAGTTCCAAAAATGAAATCCCTTTGTAACAGATGAGTTTCCGTATAAAACCCTGATAATTCGAAAGAGATTGTCTGTTTTGTACACGAAGTGCATCCAGTTTTTGCTGTAAGGCTCTCTACTTTCTTGCACATGCTATGTGGGTGAAATGATGATACCATGCCAACTTTCAACCTTTTCAGAGTTCATTTGTAGTGCTTTTCAATTTCAGGGTCTTATAGCTGAAAAAAAATCAGTAAATGCATGAAAAATAACAAATGAAGTCAGAAAGGGTTGAAAAGTGATGATGTGGATTTGAATGGTGCATTTTGAACACATAAAAACAAAGGAGTTCAAATAAGTTCAAAAAAATGAAATCCCTTTGTAACAGGCGAGTTTCCGTATGAAACCCTGATACTTTGAAAGAGATTGTCCGTTTTGTACACGAAGTGCATCCAGTTTTTGCCGTAAGCCTCTCTACTTTCTTGCACATGCTGTGTGGGTGAAATGATGATACCATGCCAACTTTCAACCTTTTCAGAGTTCATTTGTAGTGCTTTTCAATTTGAGGGTCTTATAGCTGAAATAATCAGTAAATGCATGAAAAATAACAAATGAAGTCAGAAAGGGTTGAAAATTGATGATGTGGCTTCGAATGGTGCATTTTGAACACATAAACACTCAGGAGATCAAATAAGTTCAAAAAATGAAATCCCTTTGTAACAGGCGAGTTTCCGTATGAAACCCTGATACTTTGAAAGAGATTGTCCGTTTTGTACACGAAGTGCATCCAGTTTTTACCGTAAGCCTCTCTCCTTTCTTGCACATCCTATGTGGGTGTAATGATGATACCATGCCAACTTTCAACCTTTTCAGAGTTCATTTGTAGTGCTTTTCAATTTGAGGGTCTTATAGCTGAAAAAATCAGTAAATGCATGAAAAATAACAAATGAAGTCAGAAAGGGTTGAAAATTGCTGATGTGGTTTGAATGGTGCATTTTGAACACATAAAAACTATGGAGTTCAAATAAGTTAAAAAAATGAAATCCCTTTGTAACAGACGAGTTTCCGTATAAAACCCTGATAATTCGAAAGAGATTGTCTATTTTGTACACGAAGTGCATCCAGTTTTTGCTGTAAGGCTCTCTACTTTCTTGCACATGCTATGTGGGTGAAATGAGGATACCATGCCAACTTTCAACCTTTTCAGAGTTCATTTGTAGTGCTTTTCAATTTCAGGGTCTTTTAGCTGAAAAAAAATCAGTAAATGCATGAAAAATAACAAATGAAGTCAGAAAGGGTTGAAAAGTGATGATGTGGATTTGAATGGTGCATTTTGAACACATAAAAACTAAGGAGTTCAAATAAGTTCAAAAAAATGAAATCCCTTTGTAACAGGCGAGTTTCCGTATGAAACCCTGATACTTTGAAAGAGATTGTCCGTTTTGTACACGAAGTGCATCCAGTTTTTGCCGTAAGCCTCTCTACTTTCTTGCACATGCTGTGTGGGTGAAATGATGATACCATGCCAACTTTCAACCTTTTCAGAGTTCATTTGTAGTGCTTTTCAATTTGAGGGTCTTATAGCTCAAAATAATCAGTAAATGCATGAAAAATAACAAATGACGTCAGAAAGGGTTGAAAATTGATGATGTGGCTTTGAATGGTGCATTTTGAATACAGAAAAACTATGGAGTTCAAATAAGTTCAAAAAATGAAATCCCTTTGTAACAGACGAGTTTCCGTATGAAACCCTGATACTTCGAAAGAGATTGTCCGTTTTGTACACGAAGTGCATCCAGTTTTTACCGTAAGCCTCTCTACTTTCTTGCACATGCTATGTCGGTGAAATGATGATACCATGCCAACTTTCAACCTTTTCAGAGTTCATTTGTAGTGCTTTTCAATTTGAGGGCCTTTTAGCTGAAAAAATCAGTAAATGCATGAAAAATAACAAATGAAGTCAGAAAGGGTTGAAAATTGATGATGTGGCTTTGCATGGTGCATTTTGAACACATAAACACTCAGGAGATCAAATAAGTTCAAAAAAATGAAATCCCTTTGTAACAGGCGAGTTTCCGTATGAAACCCTGATACTTTGAAAGAGATTGTCCGTTTTGTACACGAAGTGCATCCAGTTTTTGCCGTAAGCCTCTCTACTTTCTTGTACATGCTGTGTGGGTGAAATGATGATACCATGCGAACTTTCAACCTTTTCAGAGTTCATTTGTAGTGCTTTTCAATTTGACGGTCTTATAGCTCAAAATAATCAGTAAATGCATGAAAAATAACAAATGACGTCAGAAAGGGTTGAAAATTGATGATGTGGCTTTGAATGGTGCATTTTGAACATAGAAAAACTATGGAGTTCAAATAAGTTCAAAAAAATGAAATCCCTTTGTAACAGACGAGTTTCCGTATGAAACCCTGATACTTCGAAAGAGATTGTCCGTTTTGTACACGAAGTGCATCCAGTTTTTACCGTAAGCCTCTCTACTTTCTTGCACATGCTATGTGGGTGAAATGATGATACCATGCCAACTTTCAACCTTTTCAGAGTTCATTTGTAGTGCTTTTCAACTTGAGGGTCTTATAGCTGAAAAAATCAGTAAATGCATGAAAAATAACAAATGAAGTCAGAAAGGTTTGAAAATTGATGATATGGCTTTGAATGGTGCATTTTGAACACATAAAAACTATGGAGTTCAAAAAGTTCAAAAAAATGAAATCCCTTTATAACAGGCGAGTTTCCATATGAAACCCTGATACTTCGAAAGAGATTGTCTGTTTTGTACACGAAGTGCATCCAGTTTTTGCCGTAAGCCTCTCAACTTTCTTGCACATGCTATGTGGGTGAAATGATGATACCATGCCAACTTTCAACCTTTTCGGAGTTTATTTGTAGTGTTTTTCAATTTGATGTTCTTATAGCTCAAAATAATCAGTAAATGCATGAAAAATAACAAATGAAGTCAGAAAGGGTTGAAAATTGATGATGTGGCTTTGAATGGTGCATTTTGAACACAGAAAAACTATGGAGTTCAAATAATTGCAAAAAAATGAAATCCCTTTGTAAGAGACGAGTTTCCGTATGAAACCCTGATACTTCGAAAGAGATTGTCTGTTTTGTACACGAAGTGCATCCAGTTTTGCCGTAAGCCTCTCTACTTTCTTGCACATGCTATGTGGGTGAAATGATGATACCATGCCAACTTTCAACCTTTTCAGAGTTCATTTGTAGTGCTTTTCAATTTGAGGGTCTTATAGCTCAAAATAATTAGTAAATGCATGAAAAATAACAAATGAAGTCAGAAAGGTTTGAAAATCGATGATGTGGATTTGAATGGTGCATTTTGAACACAGAAAAACTATGGAGTTCAAATAAATTCAAAAAAATAAAATCCCTTTGTAACAGACGAGTTTCCGTATGAAACCCTGATACTTCGAAAGAGATTGTCCGTTTTGTACACGAAGTGCATCCAGTTTTTACCGTAAGCCTCTCTACTTTCTTGCACATGCTATGTGGGTGAAATGATGATACCATGCCAACTTTCAACCTTTTCAGAGTTCATTTGTAGTGCTTTTCAATTTGAGGGTCTTATAGCTCAAAATAATCAGTAAATGCATGAAAAATAACAAATGACGTCAGAAAGGGTTGAAAATTGATGATGTGGCTTTGAATGGTGCATTTTGAATACAGAAAAACTATGGAGTTCAAATAAGTTCAAAAAATGAAATCCCTTTGTAACAGGCGAGTTTCCGTATGAAACCCTGATACTTTGAAAGAGATTGTCTGTTTTGTACACGAAGTGCATCCAGTTTTTGCCGTAAGCCTCTCTACTTTCTTGCACATGCTATGTGGGTAGAATGATGATACGATGCCAACTTTCAACCTTTTCAGAGTTCATTTGTAGTGCTTTTCAATTTGAGGGTCTTATAGCTCAAAATAATCAGTAAATGCATGAAAAATAACAAATGACGTCAGAAAGGGTTGAAAATTGATGATGTGGCTTTGAATGGTGCATTTTGAACACAGAAAAACTATGGAGTTTAAGTTCAAAAAATGAAATCCCTTTGAAACAGACGAGTTTCCGTATGAAACCCTGATACTTCGAAAGAGATTGTCCGTTTTGTACACGAAGTGCATCCAGTTTGTACCGTAAGCCTCTCTACTTTGTTGCACATGCTATGTGGGTGAAATGATGATACCATGCCAACTTTCAACCTTTTCAGAGTTCATTTGTAGTGCTTTTCAACTTGAGGGTCTTATAGCTGAAAAAATCAGTAAATGCATGAAAAATAACAAATGAAGTCAGAAAGGGTTGAAAATTGATGATATGGCTTTGAATGGTGCATTTTGAACACATAAAAACTATGGAGTTCAAAAAGTTCAAAAAAATGAAATCCCTTTATAACAGGCGAGTTTCCATATGAAACCCTGATACTTCGAAAGAGATTGTCTGTTTTGTACACGAAGTGCATCCAGTTTTTGCCGTAAGCCTCTCAACTTTCTTGCACATGCTATGTGGGTGAAATGATGATACCATGCCAACTTTCAACCTTTTCAGAGTTCATTTGTAGTGCTTTTCAATTTGAGGGTCTTATAGCTCAAAATAATCAGTAAATGCATGAAAAATAACAAATGAAGTCAGAAAGGTTTGAAAATTGATGATGTGGATTTGAATGGTGCATTTTGAACACAGAAAAACTATGGAGTTCAAATAAATTCAAAAAAATAAAATCCCTTTGTAACAGACGAGTTTCCGTATGAAACCCTGATACTTTGAAAGAGATTGTTCGTTTTGTACACGAAGTGCATCCAGTTTTTGCCGTAAGCCTCTCAATTTTCTTGCACATGCTATGTGGGTGAAATGATGATACCATGCCATCTTTCAACCTTTTCAAAGTTCATTTGTAGTGCTTTTCAATTTGAGGGTCTTATAGCTCAAAATAATCAGTAAATGCATGAAAAATAACAAATGACGTCAGAAAGGGTTGAAAATTGATGATGTGGCTTTGAATGGTGCATTTTGAACACAGAAAAACTATGGAGTTCAAATAAGTTCAAAAAATGAAATCCCTTTGTAACAGACGAGTTTCCGTATGCAACCCTGATACTTCGAAAGAGATTGTCCGTTTTGTACACGAAGTGCATCCACTTTTTACCGTAAGCCTCTCTACTTTCTTGCACATGCTATGTGGGTGTAATGATGATACCATGCCAACTTTCAACCTTTTCAGAGTTCATTTGTAGTGCTTTTCAATTTGAGGGTCTTATAGCTGAAAAAATCAGTAAATGCATGAAAAATAACAAATGAAGTCAGAAAGGGTTGAAAATTGCTGATGTGGCTTTGAATGGTGCATTTTGAACACATAAAAACTATGGAGTTCAAATAAGTTCAAAAAAATGAAATCCCTTTGTAACAGGCGAGTTTCCGAATGAAACCCTGATACTTCGAAAGAGATTGTCTGTTTTGTACACGAAGTGCATCCAGTTTTTGCCGTAAGCCTCTCAACTTCCTTGCACATGCTATGTGGGTGAAATGATGATACCATGCCAACTTTCAACCTTTTCAGAGTTCATTTGTAGTGCTTTTCAATTTGAGGGTCTTATAGCTAAAAATAATCAGTAAATGCATGAAAAATAACAAATGAAGTCAGAAAGGGTTGAAAATTGATGATGTGGCTTTGAATGGTGCATTTTGAACACAGAAAAACTATGGAGTTCAAATAAGTTCGAAAAATGAAATCCCTTTGTAACAGATGAGTTTCCGTATAAAACCCTGATAATTCGAAAGAGATTGTCTGTTTTGTACACGAAGTGCATCCAGTTTTTGCTGTAAGGCTCTCTACTTTCTTGCACATGCTATGTGGGTGAAATGATGATACCATGCCAACTTTCAACCTTTTCAGAGTTCATTTATAGTGCTTTTCAATTTCAGGGTCTTATAGTTGAAAAAAATCAGTAAATGCATGAAAAATAACAAATGAAGTCAGAAAGGGTTGAAAATTGATGATGTGGATTTGAATGGTGCATTTTGAACACATAAAAACTAAGGAGTTCAAATAAGTTCAAAAAAATGAAATCCCTTTGTAACAGGCGAGTTTCCGTATGAAACCCTGATACTTCGAAAGAGATTGTCGGTTTTGTACACGAAGTGCATCCAGTTTTTGCCGTAAGCCTCTCTACTTTCTTGCACATGCTGTGTGGGTGAAATGATGATACCATGCCAACTTTCAACCTTTTCAGAGTTCATTTGTAGTGCTTTTCAATTTGAGGGTCTTATAGCTCAAAATAATCAGTAAATGCATGAAAAATAACAAATGACGTCAGAAAGGGTTGAAAATTGATGATGTGGCTTTGAATGGTGCATTTTGAACACATAAAAACTATGGAGTTCAAATAAGTTCAAAAAAATGAAATCCCTTTGTAACAGGCGAGTTTCCGAATGAAACCCTGATACTTCGAAAGAGATTGTCCGTTTTGTACACGAAGTGCATCCAGTTTTTGCCGTAAGCCTCTCAACTTCCTTGCACATGCTATGTGGGTGAAATGATGATACCATGCCAACTTTCAATCTTTTTAGAGTTTATTTGTAGTGCTTTTCAATTTGAGGGTCTTATAGCTCAAAATAATCCGTAAATGCATGAAAAATAACAAATGAAGTCAGAAAGGGTTGAAAATTGATGATGTGGCTTTGAATGGTGCATTTTGAACACAGAAAAACTATGGAGTTCAAATAAGTTCAAAAAATGAAATCCCTTTGTAACAGACGAGTTTCCGTATAAAACCCTGATAATTCGAAAGAGATTGTCTGTTTTGTACACGAAGGGCATCCAGTTTTTGCTGTAAGGCTCTCTACTTTCTTGCACATGCTATGTGGGTGAAATGATGATACCATGCCAACTTTCAACCTTTTCAGAGTTCATTTATAGTGCTTTTCAATTTCAGGGTCTTATAGTTGAAAAAAATCAGTAAATGCATCAAAAATAACAAATGAAGTCAGAAAGGGTTGAAAATTGATGATGTGGATTTGAATGGTGCATTTTGAACACATAAAAACTAAGGAGTTCAAATAAGTTCAAAAAAATGAAATCCCTTTGTAACAGGCGAGTTTCCGTATGAAACCCTGATACTTCGAAAGAGATTGTCGGTTTTGTACACGAAGTGCATCCAGTTTTTGCCGTAAGCCTCTCTACTTTCTTGCACATGCTGTGTGGGTGTAATGATGATACCATGCCAACTTTCAACCTTTTCAGAGTTCATTTGTAGTGCTTTTCAATTTGAGGGTCTTATAGCTCAAAATAATCAGTAAATGCATGAAAAATAACAAATGACGTCAGAAAGGGTTGAAAATTGATGATGTGGCTTTGAATGGTGCATTTTGAACACATAAAAACTATGGAGTTCAAATAAGTTCAAAAAAATGAAATCCCTTTGTAACAGGCGAGTTTCCGAATGAAACCCTGATACTTCGAAAGAGATTGTCCGTTTTGTACACGAAGTGCATCCAGTTTTTGCCGTAAGCCTCTCAACTTCCTTGCACATGCTATGTGGGTGAAATGATGATACCATGCCAACTTTCAATCTTTTTAGAGTTTATTTGTAGTGCTTTTCAATTTGAGGGTCTTATAGCTCAAAATAATCCGTAAATGCATGAAAAATAACAAATGAAGTCAGAAAGGGTTGAAAATTGATGATGTGGCTTTGAATGGTGCATTTTGAACACAGAAAAACTATGGAGTTCAAATAAGTTCAAAAAATGAAATCCCTTTGTAACAGACGAGTTTCCGTATAAAACCCTGATAATTCGAAAGAGATTGTCTGTTTTGTACACGAAGGGCATCCAGTTTTTGCTGTAAGGCTCTCTACTTTCTTGCACATGCTATGTGGGTGAAATGATGATACCATGCCAACTTTCAACCTTTTCAGAGTTCATTTGTAGTGCTTTTCAATTTCAGGGTGTTATAGCTGGAAAAAATCAGTAAATGCATGAAAAATAACAAATGAAGTCAGAAAGGGTTGAAAATTGATGATGTGACTTTGAATGGTGCATTTTGAACACAGAAAAAATATGGAGTTCAAATATGTTCAAAAAAATGAAATCCCTTTATAACAGACGAGTTTCCGTATGAAACCCTGATACTTCGAAAGAGATGGTCCGTTTTGTACACGAACTACATCCAGTTTTTGCCGTAAGCCTATATTCTTTCTTGCACATGCTATGTGGGTGAAATGATGATACCATGCCAACTTTCAACCTTTTCAGAGTTCATTGGTAGTGCTTTTCAATTTCAGGGTCTTATAGCTGAAAAAAATCAGTAAATGCACGAAAAATAACAAATGAAGTCAGAAAGGGTTGAAAATTGATGATGTGGCTTTGAATGGTGCATTTTGAACATAGAAAAACTATGGAGTTCAAATAAGTTCAAAAAAATGAAATCCCTTTGTAACAGACGAGTTTCCGTATGAAACCTTGATACTTCGAAAGAGATTGTCCGTTTTGTACACGAAGTGCATCTAGTTTTTGCCATAAGCCTCTATACTTTCTTGCACATGCTATGTGGGTGAAATTATGATACCATCCCAAGTTTCAACCTTTTCAGAGTTCATTTGTAGTGCTTTTCTATTTCTGGGTCTTATAGGTGAAAAAAAACAGTAAATGCACGAAAAATAACAAATGAAGTCAGAAAGGGTTGAAAATATATGATATGGCTTTGAATGGTGCATTTGAACAGAAAAACTATGGAGTTCAAATAAGTTCAAAAAAATGAAATCCCTTTGTAACGGACGAGTTTCCGTATGAAACGCTGATACTTCGAAAGAGGTTGTCCGTTTTGTACACGAAGTGCACCTAGTTTTTGCCGTAAGCCTCTCTACTTTCTTGCACATGCTATGTGGGTGAAATGATTATACCGTGCCAACTTTCAACCTTTTGAGAGTTCATTTGTAGTGCTTTTCAATTTGAGGGTCTTATAGCTCAAAATAATCCGTAAATGCATGAAAAATGGTGCATGAAAAATAACAAATAAAATAAATAAGTAATTAGAAACAAATTAATATAAACTTTAATAAAATATATAAGTAGAAACAAAATAAAATAAACTTTAATAACATTTATGAAACTAAAATTAACAAAGTATTTTCTGTTCAAAACATTATAAGCAACCTCTAGTATTATGGAAACTAAAATTATATAAAATTGATGCAACTAAAATTATCGAAATATTTTCTGTTCAAAATCATGAAAAGCAAAAAGAATTTTCATAAAGAACTTTTTTTGTTAGAAACTTTAATGGCAAAAAGAATTATCATAAAATAAAATAAATAAGTAATTAGAAACAAAATAAATAATTTTTTTGTTATAAGTAGAAACAAAACAAAATAAATAAAGCAAAAAAGAAAACAAAAAAAGTCAAAAAATAAAAAATATGCCACCTACTGGGCCGCCACGGCCTGAATACGACTAGAAACCCATCGATGGGCCAGGATTCAGGCCCGCAGAAGGCCCAGTAGGCCCATCAGGCATAGCAGTGACATTTAGGCCCGTAAGCCTGCAATGGAGAGGAGCTCGAGAGGGGTGCGGCAGTGGGGCTTATAAACCACTACGCGCCCCTCTCAACAAGTGAGGTGGGACTAAACTTTCGACGCGCGCGCAGCAGCACAGGACCTCTGGTCCCGGTTGGTAGCACCAATCGGGACTAAAGGGGGGCATTGGTACCGGTTCGTGGCACCAACCGGTACCAATGCCCCCCTTTAGTCCCGGTTGGTGCCACCAACCGGCACCAAAGGCCGCCGCTTCCCGCCCTTTGGCCTGCCGAAAACTAACCTTTGGTCACGGTTGGTGGCACCAACCGGGACTAAAGGGGTGCATTGGTCCCGGTTGGTGCCACGAACCGGGACCAATGCTCTTAGTATATAAGCAGGACTTGTGAAAATTTCACTTCTCATCTCGCAGTTGCCGCCCCGACGACGCCGACGACATCGACGCCGCCAGGCTGCCGCCCTTGCCCCGACCTCGCCGCCCCCTGCCCTGACCTCGCCGCCGTCTCCGTCGTCGCCGTCGCCCCTGCCCCGGCCTCGCCGCACCCTGCCCCGACCTCGTCGCCGTCGCCCCTGCCCCGACCTCGTCGCCGTCGCCCTGCCCCGGCCTCGCCGCCCCCTGCCCCGACCTCGCCGCCGTCGCCCCTGCCCCGACCTCGTCGCCGTCGCCCCTGCCCCGACCTCGCCGCCGCTCACCTGCAGTGTGAGCCTCACCGCGCCGTTCCCCCTCCTCTCCCCCATCCTCCCCGCGCCCCTACGCCGCCGCGCGCCCGCCCCAACGCCGCCGCCCGCCCCGACGCCGACGACGAAGCAGGCCCCCTGTTCATATGCAAAAGTTAGGATTTTTGGTGATATTATTGTAGAATATGATGATGATATTGTAGAATATGCAAATATTTGTATGTTCATATGCAAAGAATTTTTATTTTGTTCACAGAATTTTTATTGTTTTTTTTTGTTCATAGAATTTTTATTGTAATTTTGTTCATAGGATTTTTTATTGTAATTTTGTTCATAGGATTTTTTTTGTTTCATTTAGTTTTAGGATTATTTTAGTTTATGTTTAGTTTAGGAAGAAGGAAAAGAAATAGATGAGGAAGAGGAGAACTAAATAAGAAGAGGAAAAAAAGGAAAAAAAGAGGAGAGGAAGAAAGGAATAGATGAGAAGAAGAAAAAAATAGAAAATATTCCTTTTCTTATTTTTTATCGGGTAGGTCGTTGTCGATATAACCCCCTCTCGACCGTGATAACTTATACCACGGGAGCACCCCCGGCCCTCTCGCTCGACTAAAACTCTCGAGGACACCCAAACCCCAGAAAGAAACGATGTCGGTCTCCTACCCCCTCCCGCCGCGCCCCTACCCGACAAACTCTCTCGAGGCCACCCAAATTTACCAAGTTAAAAGAGCGTTGTCGTCGAGGCCACCCGAACCCCTTGAAGCGTTGTTGAGGCCACCCCAAACCCTTGAAGCGTTGTCGAGGCCACCCCAAACCCTAGAGAAGCGTGGAGGCCATGCCACTAATATGATTTCTTATTGTGCTTAGCTAGCTAGTTCAACATTTGCCACTAATATATCCATCTGTCATGTTTGAATAATAATTGCCATGTTGTAAATATTTGCAGAAACTATAGATCCGCACCCCCGAGACGAAGCAAAAGAAGCGGTGTTGGGGGAGATAATCGCACACGGAAGTGATGCCGTCTTCTCGTTTCTCAACGACACATGCACCGATGGTCTTGAAAGACAGGATGAAGAAGCAGGCTACGACGATGATCAAACAATGGAGGCCGAAGGACACCATGATGACGGCTCCGGTGACCGAATGGAGGGGGAAGGACAGGATGAAGAAGCAGGCTCCGGTGACCGAACGGAGTCCGACCAGGTATATATATTAATTAATTAAGCATGTGTTGACTATAGCTAATTGATGCATTAATTGTTTTTGGTATGTACACATATTAACTCTCTTCTTTTTCTTCTTTTCTAGCCCTCCGGATCGAGCAACACATCGGTAACGAGACGAGGCCCGAAGAGAAAGTTGCGCGCGGATGAAAGGTACACGATCATCGAAATTGATCGCGCTGGCCAACTGATTGAACCCCTCCGGACCAAGCAAAAATTTAATGCTCAGTGCGGGGTTCTAGTGAGGGACATGATCCCGGTCAGCATCGAGAAATGGTTGAAGCCTAAGGACAAAGACTCTCAGGTGTCTTATGTCAGCGATAGGCAGAAAGCTGATCTTTGGACCGCGCTGCAGGAAAATTTCACCTTCCCGGCGGAGGAGGATCCGGATAATCCAGTTAAAAAGCCAATGATCAAGGCTTATGCTCTTAAGAAGATGGCTGATCTATTCAGCAGGTGGAAGAATGAGCTGAAATCATCGTTTGTCGACCAAGACAAGACTCCTGAATTCATCGGCCGATTTGAGAAGATCAAAGATCAGTGGCCCGAATTTGTCACCAAAAAAAATCTGAGAGAGCAGCGAAAATGTCAGCGACAAACAAGAAAAATGCTGCAAAGAAGAAGCATCACCATCGCACGGGGTCAGGTGGCTACCTAAAAGCCCGGCCGTTGTGGGACAAGGCTGAGAATGACCTCATTGATAAAGGGATCGAACCAGAGACGCGACGCTGGCCAAACCGTTGCAGGACTTGGTTCTTCGGGGTTGGGGGAAAATTGGACCCTGTAACAGGGAAGTGCGTTTGGACAGACAAGCAGTTGAACACACCCATCGAGAAGCTTCAGGAGTATATCGAAAAGGCGCAGCAAGGGACGTTCGTTCCGGACAGAGAGAACGACGAGCTCACAGAGGCCCTCGGGAATCCTGAGCACCCCGGACGGACACGAGGCATGCCAGGCTCCCTTTCATGGAAGGCTGGATTTCCCGACGCAGGCGGTTACAAACGCCGGGAGAGGAAGAAGAAAAAGGAGTTGACCCAACTACAGGCGCTGCACGCAAGGGTACAAGCGCTAGAGGAACGAGAGGCAGTTCGCAGCATGCGACCTGCCGAAGCTACACCCGAAGCTACCCCGCCATCTCAGCGGAGAAGCAACGTGGCTTCCACGGAGCTGCTTCAGGAGCCTGTCTTCACGGCTCCTGCTAGCTACCCCGTAGATGCTATCACGGAGTCTCAGCATTGCCACCTTATGACGCGGTGGATGGAATTGAAAGTCAAGGCGGCTGTTGGCTCTGTTGCACCTCCTGAACCTGGCGCAACTTTTCACTGCCGGTCGATTCCAGAAGGATATGCTAGGGTGATGGTGGATGAAATCACAGAAGGATTTGAGGACCTCCAGCTTGACCACCCTACGGGTGAAGGGGAGACTCGGCTGGGTTCTTGTCTGAAGACTCCATGCCTATGGCGGAAGGAGCTCATCAACCTTCCGAACTGGATGCCTCCGCCTCCTCCTCCTCCTCCGGCGAGTCAGGGCACTCCGCCTCCTCCACCGCCTCCTCCTCCGGCGGGTGACAATCAGGGCACTCAGCCTCCTTCTCCGGCGCGTGGCGGCACTCCGCCTCCTTCTCCGCCTGCGTCGGCGCACCCGAGCAGCCACCAGCCTCCTCCTTCTCCGCCTCGCCAGCAAGGGCGGAAGAGACCCGCCGCCGCCCCGGCTGCTCCGGCGTGTCGTAGTCCTTCTCCTCCGCCTCTTAAGCAAGCACAAAAGAAGACAGCCGCAGCCGCTCCGTCTGCTCCGGCGTCTAGCAGTACAGCCAGAGGCGGGAGGCAATACAGATACGGTCCACCTCTCAAGCCTCTAGAGAAGTTACCGTACGAGAGGGTCGCGGAGGAAAACGCGAAGATCGTGCGGACCGAAGTGACGGACTTCTTTGAAGGGTTGAAAGCAAAGAGACATCCACCTCCGGAGGAGAAGGTAGATCCGGTGAAAGCAAAGCGCACTATCGATGCCCTGAGGAAACCACCAAAATCTCCGCCGAAAACCAACTATGAGCGAGTTACTGAAAAGGCATATCTCAAAGCGGAGCGGACGGGAAGTACTGTCAGTGATCAAAGGTTAAAAGAACGAGCAGCTGTGAAAAAAAATTGCCCAGCTCGGCGAACAAGCAAACCAATCGTGCCCCCCGCTCAATGTGTCTAGCGACATCTTCGCTAATGCTTCGGGGATGGTGCCCAGTTATAGCAGTCTTGGAGATTACCTGCCCGACGATGTACATTATGATTTCTTGGAGGTGGACGAACACAGATAGGGAAGCCTCTCGTCAAAGATGAAAAATCTCTAACAACGATGATGCGAAGATTCCATAATTGGTACATGAAAACCTGCAGAGAGTCTGGGGGGACGAATACTTTGTATCTGAGAATTAAAGAGGAGCACGACCTCGTTGGAACTGATCTGTTGCATGTTTCATTTGAGGAATTCTTCCAGTTCTTCAATCAAAAGGCCATCGATAAATTAACGGTCACTTGCTACTGTCTGTAAGTACTACTTCTGTCATTAAGTCTCCATATATAGCTATATATAGCTCAGCTCTTTCATTGCATGTATTTATAATTATCCTCACTATATTATGCAGATTGAAGATCGTAGAGTGCAGAAAAGCAGAAATGTATGATATTGGGTTCATTAACACAAATCTCATAGATGAATTTCAGGTTACAAAGAACGCCGAAGAGACCGAGGCCAACTTGCTCAAATCATTGTTAATAAATCAAAACAAAGATTTAATACTCTTTCCTTACAACTTCAAGTGAGTGTTACTGTCGTGTGCATATTCGGTTTCTCTTATTACTCGAGGGAGGTTATAGTAATGTAATTGATGAGTTATGCATGCGTGCGCAGCTTCCACTATATTCTCCTGGAGATTAAGCTTGAGCGGGAACTAGTAACCGTCTTAGACTCGAGATGAAAAGATCCCGAGACCTATGCGGACATGACTAAATTTCTCAACAAGTAAGTTCAATCGATCATTATCGCACCATATCGGCAACTTTTTGTTCATTTCCTGATATCTCAAGTAATAATTATTTTCTTTGTCTTGCAGGGTTTGGAAACAGTTCACCGCAGAAGCTCCGGGACTGCCGAAAGAGCTGCAATATAGCTACCCGAAAGTAAGTACTACTAGCTAGCTAGTTGCGTGCATCTCCCGTTGATTCTAGCTACTTTCATCAATGACATTTATAATGCTTCATTATCAGTTTGATTGACCTCTATTTCTCGTAAAGTGCTTGTGGCAGGAATAAGGGAATGATTACTGTGGATACTACGTGTGCGAGTTCATCTACAACGCGACTTTGAAAAATAAGCGGGGCTACTCTAAAAGACAATATGAAGTGCATAAGCAATAATATTCACAATTTCATTTTATTACACCATCATTTCTGTTGAGTTTCATTCATATATATGTATTAACCCCCTTCTTCAAATTAGACGTGGCAGATGCGGAATGAACTCCTACCACAATATGGCATGAAAGCAATTCAAGAGGAATTGGCGGGATTCTTTCTTGACCACGTCATCAATAAAGCCGGAGAATACCATGTGGAAGTTGACTTCAAATGCTAGGGGATTGTAAGAGATCTTACATATTGTATATGTATGTAGCCAGTAGCGTCGGATAGATAATACGAAAACTTGTTGTTCGACCAATCTCTCGGAGAAGGAGAGGTCGATCACTTCTCTCGGTATGCATGACGAACTTCTGTACTTAATGGTTTCCTTCATTTTCTTACTAGCTAGCGTGTCGAGGGCCTCTCTATGTATAGTACGTAGCGTCGACCAAGCACGGAGATAAGAGAGGACACATTTCTCTATTAATTAATTAGCTACCTAACACAATATATGAAACACCTTAATTAACCATACAAAACCCCCAAATCCACCCCCTTTCAGAAAAAAAAACAAAAACCCTAGCCCTTGAACAGCTGACGCGTGGATGCCTATTGGTCCCGATTGGTGCCACCAACCGGGACTAAAGGGCCTCCTGCCTGGGCTCGCAGCACCGGCCACGTGGAGGCCCATCTGTCCCGGTTAGTATAAGAACCGGGACTAAAGGCCTAGGCATTAGTAACGACCCTTTAGTCCCGGTTCCCTAACCGGGACAGATGGGCCTTATGAACCGGGACAAATGGCCCTTTTTCTACTAGTGTGTGAACTCATCAAATCCGAGGGGAGTGAGCGGTGAGGATAGTACGCACCTATACGCGCAACACTATGCGGAGTTCACCCTCCAAAACGGCACATAGCAGCCGGCCGAGCCGCTGCCGAGCTCTCGTTCCACGCTGCTGGCTGCCGCATATCGGTTGGCTGTCCCGCCATCGTTGGTTCATCTTCCCCACGTCCTTCAAACCACCACTTCCGAGTTCCCCATCCACAAGGCGCCTATTGGAGAATAATTGACGGGGAAGGCGGCGACCTTCGTGGAAGACGGCCGGGGCGGAGAGGGTGAGTGCAGCGCTGGGAGAGAGAAGCAGGGGTGGAGCGGCAGGAGGTGTGGCTGGTGAAGGAGCTCTGATGCGGCGGCGACGGCGACAAGGATCCCTAGCGCGTGTGAGGGCTATCGGGGGAAATAGTGGCTTGCGCGATGCGAAGGAGGGGAGCGGCTCGGGGAATTTTCGTACGTGGCTTTGACGGTTGTGTTTTTTTAGCTAAGTATGGAAGGGGATCGGTGGGAGAAATAAATCGGAGAGGGGGTGATATGTTTGGAAGGTGATCTTATGTATATGGTATTATTTCTGAATTCTTGATTACTAAATATTTACATGATTGAATTGAATTGACACCTACCAAAGCAAGCACGAATAAATGGAAGGAGTATTAGACGTGATTCGGTTTTAAGTGCAAAGAAGAAAAAATTAACGTGAAAGGGGTGGTGGGAGGTGAGACGAAAATAAACCGGAGGAAAATTAACCAGACGTAAAAAAATCATGGACACAATCCTACCAACTCAGACATTAGGAATAGAGAGAAGTGGATGCCCGTCGAATCCCAAGCAAAGCAGTCATAGTGGAAATACAGTGTGCTCCTCTGCTTCGAAGCAGGAGAACAGGCCAAGTAAGGCCTCCTAGGAATTTCATAGGATTCTAGAGGATAGGATTTTTGTAGGATTTTTTTTTAGAGCCCCTTGATTCATATGAATGGATTCCTATTCCTACATAGGATTGATTCCTATTCTCCACATTTCATAGGAAAATAAAAATGAGCCTAGACTCAATGGAAAAATTCTTTTGGTGTCAATCAAATGACATCTCGTTTCCTATTCCTACTCATGGGATTTGAGATACATGTCATCTCATTTCCTACAAAATTCCTATTCCTATGATAATCCTATCCTATGAACTAAAAGAGGCCTAAACTATAAAAACCTAAGTTTCGGAACTTTCACAAAGCAATCAGAGTGGCGCAGCGCAAGCGTGATGGGCCCATAACACACAGGTCCCAAGATTGAAACTTGCCTCTGAAAAGTTCTTTTTCTGTTTTCAAATTTAGAAATTCCTTTTTATTTTTTCATTCATTGAGCCAAATCTGTATATAATTCATTTTTTTTTCCTTTCACTCGTTTTGCTGCAGTTTGCCAAATTTCGTTGGTGCAAAATGGGCTATTTTCACTATATCTTTTGTTCCCCCCTCTCCCTCTGTGTTGAAGAATACGGGATCCAGATCCAGACGGCTTTTTATAATTGTTATTATTATCTGCGTATGCATATGCTAGCATTTTCAAGACAACATGTTAAAAGAAAACCTGAACCTGTTTTGGCTTTATCGTTCCTCTAATGGCTACTTGTCGTTTCACCTTTTGTTCACTACTTGCTTCGGTTTCGCTGATTACATGCCTGCTTTTGGGTTTGACATCGTTTGCTCCATTTCTTCAAGCTGATTCAAAATGACTCAGATATATCAACAAAAAAAAAAATCCTTATAAGCAAGAAAAAAAACATGTTCTTTGTCACAGAGCACTATTTTCATGAGAAAGGTCGGTAACATGAATCCAATCTGGTTTATTACCTTCTCCAGTTTCAGCCAATATGCCACTGAAGAACTCTATCTCATTTTCTAGAGTAAATTTCTCTGAATCGCCTTGCTTAGAAGCAGATGCCTCATTATCAACCAACAAAGCTTCCAGAGGATTTTTCAGGTTCTACATACGTGACTCGCATAGTAAAAAGATGCCCGTTCCAACCTACCGCTCCTCCTGGGTCGCTCGCGCGAGCGACTCCGGAGGACCCCCAACCCTCAAGCAGAGGCGCCGGATCTGCCCCCTCCTCGGCCGCTGCCGCCGCCGGCGCCGGCGGTGGCGGCCGCGCTCTGTCGTCAAAGGCGGCGGGCGAGGCGGCGCATCCTGGATGGCTACTCCTTCGCGCGGAGGCGGGCTGTCCGCAGGGCTGTGCAGGGGCTGGCGCGGGCGGCGGCGCGGTTCTTCGCCGGCGCGCGGCGGGGGACGTGGAGGAGCGGTTTGGTGGTGGCGGTTGGGCGTGGGCAGCGGTGTGTTGGTGGAGGACGGGCGCGGCGGTGTGGTCTCGAGGTGGCGGCGCGAGCTTCAGGCCAGATCCATGGCGGCGCAGAGAGGCTCGGCCAGGAGGTCCCTGGCGAGCAGCATGCGTCCAGCCATCGATGGGCTGTATGGCGAGCGGCGTTCTTCTCCTAGCGACGCAGGCGTGGAGGCGCGGTCCGCGGTGGGGTGGGTCAGATCTGGGCCTGCTCGGTTCCGATTTTGAGCGTGGGTGTCGGTGGCTTTGCAAGGTTGTCCCTTGAGCGGGTGACGGCCGTTGCGGGCGGCCCTTGCCCTGCCGGTGGTGTTGGTTGGCTGTTGTCCTTCCGTCGGGGTGGAGGTGTGGATGGTTCCATGTCCCCCTCGGCCATGGTGGTGGGGTGGCCGGTGGCGCATTTCGCGGAGGTGGCCGCTGGTGCACGACGGGGAGCGCGGCGGTGTGGCGGATCCAGGCGAGGTGTGCAACAAGGTAGTGGAGGAGGGTGGTGTGCCAGCTCTGACGGTGGCGGCATCGTGAGCTCAGCCATGGAGGCGGCGTCGCTGAGGAGGCCCTGCCATGAAGGAGATCCCGGCTGGCAGCGGGCGGTCGGCCGCCTCCACGCGAGGGGCGGGCGGTGATGCCTCGAAGGAGTTGGCGCCGGAGTGGTCGAAGGCGTGGGTCAGATCCATTCCTGTGGCAGTCCCCTGGTGTGGGTGAAGGCCGACGTGGTGGCTCTGGCACTTGCTCGGCATGGTTGGATGTTGCTGCTCCTTGGCTGTGGTTGGTGGATTGGGCCGCATTCTCCCTGCAGTGCGGGTCGGGAGGAACACGGTTGTGCGGCTTCGACGACAATTTGCTGCGGTGACGGCAGTGCGAGGCATCTGGGTCAATGCTGACCGTAAACTTGGAGGTGTGGAGATGCGCGGCATTACGGATGAAAATCCTGTCCGGTTCTGACCGGGCCGGCGGCGATGGCACCCGTGGGTGTCATTCTCCTCCTCGGAGGTGTCGTCGAGTGTGTCGCCATCCTGTTGGAAATATGCCCTAGAGGCAATAATAAATGGTTATTATTATATTTCTTTGTTCATGGTAATTGTCTATTATTCATGCTATAATTGTATTGTCCGGAAATCGTAATACATGTGTGAATACATAGACCACAACGTGTCCCTAGTAAGCCTCTAGTTGACTAGCTCGTTGATCAACAGATGGTCATGGTTTCCTGACTATGGACATTGGATGTCATTGATAACGGGATCACATCATTAGGAGAATGATGTGATGGACAAGACCCAATCCTAAGCATAGCATAAAAGATCGTGTAGTTTCGTTTGCTAGAGCTTTTCCAATGTCAAGTATCTTTTCCTTAGACCATGAGATCGTGCAACTCCCGGGTACCGTAAGAGTGCTTTGGGTGTGCCAAACGTCACAATGTAACTGGGTGACTATAAAGGTGCATTACGAGTATCTCCGAAAGTGTCTATTGGGCTGGCATGGATCGAGACTGGGATTTGTCACTCCGTGTGACGGAGAGGTATCTCTGGGCCCACTCGGTAATGCATCATCATAATGAGCTCAATGTGACTAAGGCGTTAGTCACGGGATCATGCATTGCGGTACGAGTAAAGAGACTTGCCGGTAACGAGATTGAACAAGGTATTGGGATACCGACGATCGAATCTCGGGCAAGTAACATACCGATTGACAAAGGGAATTGCATACGGATTGATTGAATCCTCGACACCGTGGTTCATCCGATGAGATCATCGTGGAACATGTGGGAGCCAACATGGGTATCCAGATCCCGCTGTTGGTTATTGACCGGAGAGGCGTCTCGGTCATGTCTGCATGTCTCCCGAACCCGTAGGGTCTACACACTTAAGGTTCGGTGACGCTAGGGTTGTAGAGATATATGTATGCGGAAACCCGAAAGTTGTTCGGAGTCCCGGATGAGATCCCGGACGTCACGAGAGGTTCCGGAATGGTCCGGAGGTGAAGAATTATATATAGGAAGTCCAGTTTCGGCCACCGGGAAAGTTTCGGGGGTTACCGGTATTGTACCGGGACCACCGGAAGGGTCCCGGGGGTCCACCGGGTGGGGCCACCTATCCCGGAGGGCCCCGTGGGCTGAAAGTGGAAGGGAACCAGCCCTTAGTGGGCTGGGGCGCCCCCCCTTGGGCCTCCCCCCATGCGCCTAGGGTTGGGAACCCTAGGGGGGGGAGTTCCCCCTTGCCTTGGGGGGCAAGGCAACCCCTTCCCCCCTTGTGGCCGCCGCCCCCCCCTTGAGATCCCATCTCTTGGGGCCGGCGCCCCCACCCCCAGGGGGCCTATATAAAGGGGGGGAGGGCAGCAACACACAGCCTTGGGCGCCTCCCTCCTCCCCTGCAACACCTCTCTCTCTCTCTCGCAGAAGCTCGGCGTAGCCCTGTCGGAGAACCGCTACATCCACCACCACGCCGTCGTGCTGCTGGATCTCCATCAACCTCTCCTTCCCCCTTGCTGGATCAAGAAGGAGGAGACGTCGCTGCACCGTACGTGTGTTGAACGCGGAGGTGCCGTCCGTTCGGCACTCGGTCATCGGTGATTTGGATCACGGCGAGTACGACTCCGTCATCCACGTTCATTGGAACGCTTCCGCTCGCGATCTACAAGGGTATGTAGATGCACTCCTTTCCCCTCGTTGCTAGTAGACTCCATAGATGCATCTTGGTGAACGTAGGAAAATTTTAAAATTATGCTACGATTCCCAACAGTGGCATCATGAGCCAGGCCTATGCGTAGTTACTATGCACGAGTAGAACACAAAGCAGTTGTGGGCGTTGAGTTTGCCAATTCTTCTTGCCGCTACTAGTCGTTTCTTGTTTCGGCGGCATTGTAGGATGAAGCGGCCCGGACCGACCTTACACGTACACTTACGTGAGACAGGTTCCACCGACTAACATGCACTAGTTGCATAAGGTGGCTAGCGGGTGTCTGTCTCTCCTACTTTAGTCGGAACGGATTCGATGAAAAGGGTCCTTATGAAGGGTAAATAGAAATTGGCAAATCACGTTGTGGTCATACGTAGGTAAGAAACGTTCTTGCTAGAAACCTACAAACCACGTAAAAACTTGCAACAACAATTAGAGGACGTCTAACTTGTTTTTGCAGCAAGTGCTATGTGATGTGATATGGCCAGAAGATGTGATGAATGATATATGTGATGTATGAGATTGATCATATTCTTGTAATAGGATTCACGACCTGCATGTCGATGAGTATGACAACCGGCAGGAGCCATAGGAGTTGTCTTTATTATTTTGTATGACCTGCGTGTCATTGAATAATGCCATGTAAATTACTTTACTTTGTTGCTAAACGCGTTAGCCATAGAAGTAGAAGTAATCGTTGGCGTGACGACTTCATGAAGACACAATGATGGAGATCATGATGATGGAGATCATGGTGTCATGCCGGTGACAAAGATGATCATGGTGCCCCGAAGATGGAGATCATAGGAGCATGATGATATTGGCCATATCATGTCACTATTTGATTGCATGTGATGTTTATCATGTTTTTGCATCTTATTTGCTTAGAACAACGGTAGCAAGTAGGATGATCCCTTATAATAATTTCAAGAAAGTGTTCACCCTAACTGTGCACCGTTGCGAAAGTTCGTTGTTTCGAAGCACCACGTGATGATCGGGTGTGATAGATTCTAACGTTCGAATACAACGGGTGTTGACGAGCCTAGCATGTACAGACATGGCCTCGGAACACACGCAATACACTTAGGTTGACTTGACGAGCCTAGCATGTACAAACATGGCCTCGGAACACACGCAATACACTTAGGTTGACTTGACGAGCCTAGCATGTACAGACATGGCCTCGGAACACGGAGGATCGAAAGGTCGAGCATGAGTCGTATAGAAGATACGATCAACATGGAGATGTTCACCGATCTTGACTAGTCCGTCTCACGTGATGATCGGACACGGCCTAGTTGAACTCGGATCATGTTTCACTTAGATGATTAGAGGGATGTCTATCTGAGTGGGAGTTCATTAAATAATTTGATTATATGAACTTAATTATCATGAACTTAGTCTAAAATCTTTACACTATGTCTTGTAGATCAAATGGCCAACGTTCTCCTCAATTTCAATGCGTTCCTAGAGAAAACCAAGCTAAAAGATGATGGCAGCAATTATACGGACTGGGTCCGGAACCTAAGGCTCATCCTCATAGTAGCCAAGAAAGATTATGTCTTAGAAGCACCGCTAGGTGAAGCACCAATCCCTGAGAACCAATACGTTATGAACGCTTGGCAAACACGTGCTGATGATTACTCCCTCGTTCAGTGCGGCATGCTTTACAGCTTAGAACCGGGTCTCCATAAGCGTTTTGAGAAGCATGGAGCATATGAGATGTTCGAGGAGCTGAAAATGGTTTTCCAAGCTCATGCCCGGGTCGAGAGATATGATGTCTCCGACAAGTTCTTCAGCTGTAAGATGGAGGAGAACAGTTCTGTTAGTGAGCACATACTCAGAATGTCTGGGTTGCACAACCGCTTAACTCAGCTCGGAGTTAATCTCCCGGATGACGCGGTCATTGACAGAATCCTCCAGTCGCTTCCACCAAGCTATAAGAGCTTCGTGATGAACTTCAATATGCAGGGGATGGAAAAGACCATCCCTGAGGTATATTCAATGCTGAAATCAGCGGAGGTGGAGATCAGAAAAGAACATCAAGTGTTGATGGTGAATAAAACCACTAAGTTCAAGAAGGGCAAGGGTAAGAAGAACTTCAAGAAGGACGGCAAGGGAGTTGCCGCGCCCGGTAAGCCAGTTGCCGGGAAGAAGTCGAAGAATGGACCCAAGCCTGAAACTGAGTGCTTTTATTGCAAGGGAAGTGGTCACTGGAAGCGGAACTGCCCCAAATATTTAGCGGACAAGAAGACGGCCGGCAACACTCAAGGTATATGTGATATACAAGTAATTGATGTGTACCTTACCAGTTCTCGTAGTAGCTCCTGGGTATTTGATACCGGTGCGGTTGCTCATATTTGTAACTCAAAGCAGGAACTACGGAATAAACGGAGACTGGCAAAGGACGAGGTGACGATGCGCGTCGGGAATGGTTCCAAGGTCGATGTGATCGCCGTTGGCACGCTACCTCTGCATCTACCCACGGGATTAGTTTTAAACCTCAATAATTGTTATTTAGTGCCAGCTTTGAGCATGAACATTGTATCTGGATCTCGTTTCGAGATGGCTACTCATTTAAATCTGAGAATAATGGTTGTTCTATTTATTTGAGAGATATGTTTTATGGTCATGCCCCGCTGGTCAATGGTTTATTTTTGATGAATCTCGAACGTGATGTTACACATGTTCATAGTGTGAATACCAAAAGATGTAAAGTTGATAACGATAGTCCCACATACTTGTGGCACTGCCGCCTTGGTCACATTGGTGTCAAGCGCATGAAGAAGCTCCATGCAGATGGACTTTTGGAGTCTCTTGATTACGAATCATTTGACACATGCGAACCATGCCTCATGGGTAAGATGACCAAGACTCCGTTCTCCGGAACAATGGAGCGAGCAACCAACTTATTGGAAATCATACATACCGATGTGTGTGGTCCAATGAGTGTTGAGGCTCGCGGAGGATATCGTTATGTTCTCACTCTCACTGATGATTTAAGTAGATATGGGTATGTCTACCTAATGAAACACAAGTCTGAAACCTTTGAAAAGTTCAAGGAATTTCAGAGTGAAGTTGAGAATCAACGTGACAGGAAAATAAAATTCTTACGATCAGATCATGGTGGAGAATATTTAAGTCACGAATTTGGTACACACTTAAGGAAATGTGGAATAGTTTCACAACTCACGCCGCCTGGAACACCTCAGAGAAATGGTGTGTCCGAACGTCGTAATCGCACTCTATTGGATATGGTGCGATCTATGATGTCTCTTACCGATTTACCGCTCTCATTTTGGGGTTATGCTTTAGAGACTGCCGCATTCACTTTAAATAGGGCACCGTCTAAATCCGTTGAGACGACACCGTATGAATTATGGTTTGGGAAGAAACCTAAGCTGTCGTTTCTAAAAGTTTGGGGATGCGATGCTTATGTCAAGAAACTTCAACCTGAAAAGCTCGAACCCAAATCGGAAAAATGTGTCTTCATAGGATACCCTAAGGAAACTATTGGGTATACCTTCTACCTCAGATCCGAAGGCAAGATCTTCGTTGCCAAGAACGGGTCCTTTCTTGAGAAGGAGTTTGTCTCGAAAGAATTGAGTGGGAGGAAAGTGGAACTTGATGAGGTGATAGTCACCCCTTCCGAACCGGAAAGTAGCGCAGCGCGGGAAGATGTTCCCGTGGTGCCTACTCCGACTGGGGAGGAAGTTAATGATGATGATCATGAAGCTTCGGATCAAGTTACTGAACTTCGTAGGTCCACAAGGACACGTTCCGCACCAGAGTGGTACGGCAACCCTGTCCTGGAAATCATGTTGTTAGACAACGGTGAACCTTCGAACTATGAAGAAGCGATGGCGGGCCCGGATTCCGACAAATGGCTAGAAGCCATGAAATCCGAGATAGAATCCATGTATGAAAACAAAGTATGGACTTTGACTGACTTGCCCGATGAGCGGCGAGCTATAGAAAACAAATGGATATTTAAGAAGAAGACGGACGCAGATGGTAATGTGACCATCTACAAAGCTCGACTTGTCGCTAAGGGTTATCGACAAGTTCAAGGGGTTGACTACGATGAGACTTTCTCACCCGTAGCGAAGCTGAAGTCCGTCCGAATCATGTTAGCAATTGCCGCATACTATGATTATGAGATATGGCAGATGGACGTCAAAACGGCATTCCTTAACGGCTTCCTTAAGGAAGAGTTGTATATGATGCAGCCGGAAGGTTTTGTCGATCCTAAGAATGCTAACAAAGTATGCAAGCTCCAGCGCTCAATCTATGGGCTGGTGCAAGCATCTCGGAGTTGGAACATTCGCTTTGATGAGATGATCAAAGCGTTTGGGTTTACACAGACTTATGGAGAAGCCTGTGTTTACAAGAAAGTGAGTGGGAGCTCCGTAGCATTTCTCATATTATATGTGGATGACATACTATTGATGGGAAATGATATAGAATTCTTGGAAAGTATTAAGGCCTATTTGAATAAGTGTTTTTCAATGAAGGACCTTGGAGAAGCTGCTTATATATTAGGCATCAAGATCTATAGATATAGATCGAGACGCCTCATTGGTCTTTCACAGAGTACATACCTTGATAAGATATTGAAGAAGTTCAATATGGATCAGTCCAAGAAGGGGTTCTTGCCTGTATTGCAAGGTGTGCAATTGAGCACGGCTCAATGCCCGACCACGGCAGAAGATATAGAAGAGATGAGTGTCATCCCCTATGCCTCGGTTATAGGGTCTATTATGTATGCCATGCTGTGTACCAGACCTGATGTAAACCTTGCCGTAAGTTTGGTAGGAAGGTACCAAAGTAATCTCGGCAAGGAACACTGGACAGCGGTCAAGAATATCCTGAAGTACCTGAAGAGGACTAAGGATATGTTTCTCGTTTATGGAGGTGACGAAGAGCTCGTCGTAAAGGGTTACGTCGACGCTAGCTTCGACACAGATCTGGATGACTCGAAGTCACAGACCGGATACGTGTATATTTTGAATGGAGGAGCAGTAAGCTGGTGCAGTTGCAAGCAAAGCGTCGTGGCGGGATCTACATGTGAAGCGGAGTACATGGCAGCCTCGGAGGCAGCACAGGAAGCAGTCTGGATGAAGGAGTTCATTACCGACCTAGGGGTGATTCCCAATGCGTCGGGCCCGATGACTCTCTTCTGTGACAACACTGGAGCCATTGCCCTTGCGAAGGAGCCCAGGTTTCACAGGAAGACCAGACATATCAAGCGTCGCTTCAACTCCATTCGTGAAAGTGTTCAAAATGGAGACATAGATATTTGTAAAGTACACACGGACCTGAATGTAGCAGATCCGTTGACTAAACCTCTCCCTAGGGCAAAACATGATCAACACCAGGACGCAATGGGTGTTCGATTCATCACAATGTAACTAGATTATTGACTCTAGTGCAAGTGCGGGACTGTTGGAAATATGCCCTAGAGGCAATAATAAATGGTTATTATTATATTTCTTTGTTCATGGTAATTGTCTATTATTCATGCTATAATTGTATTGTCCGGAAATCGTAATACATGTGTGAATACATAGACCACAACGTGTCCCTAGTAAGCCTCTAGTTGACTAGCTCGTTGATCAACAGATAGTCATGGTTTCCTGACTATGGACATTGGATGTCATTGATAACGGGATCACATCATTACGAGAATGATGTGATGGACAAGACCCAATCCTAAGCATAGCGTAAAAGATCGTGTAGTTTCGTTTGCTAGAGCTTTTCCAATGTCAAGTATCTTTTCCTTAGACCATGAGATCGTGCAACTCCCGGATACCGTAAGAGTGCTTTGGGTGTGCCAAACGTCACAACGTAACTGGGTGACTATAAAGGTGCATTACGGGTATCTCCGAAAGTGTCTGTTGGGTTGGCATGGATCGAGACTGGGATTTGTCACTCCGTGTGACGGAGAGGTATCTCTGGGCCCACTCAGTAATGCATCATCATAATGAGCTCAATGTGACTAAGGCGTTAGTCACGGGATCATGCATTGCGGTACGAGTAAAGAGACTTGCCGGTAACGAGATTGAACAAGGTATAGGGATACCGACAATCGAATCTCGGGCAAGTAACATACCGATTGACAAAGGGAATTGCATACGGATTGATTGAATCCTCGACACCGTGGTTCATCCGATGAGATCATCGTGGAACATGTGGGAGCCAACATGGGTATCCAGATCCCGCTGTTGGTTATTGACCGGAGAGGCGTCTCGGTCATGTCTGCATGTCTCCCGAACCCGTAGGGTCTACACACTTAAGGTTCGGTGACGCTAGGGTTGTAGAGATATATGTATGCGGAAACCCGAAAGTTGTTTGGAGTCCCGGATGAGATCCCGGACGTCACGGGAGGTTCCGGAATGGTCCGGAGGTGAAGAATTATATATAGGAAGTCCAGTTTCGGCCACCGGGAAAGTTTCGGGGGTTACCGGTATTGTACCGGGACCACCGGAAGGGTCCCGGGGGTCCACCGGGTGGGGCCACCTATCCCGGAGGGCCCCGTGGGCTGAAAGTGGAAGGGAACCAGCCCTTAGTGGGCTGGGGCGCCCCCCCTTGGGCCTCCCCCCATGCGCCTAGGGTTGGGAACCCTAGGGGGAGTTCCCCCTTGCCTTGGCGGGCAAGGCAACCCCTTCCCCCCTTGTGGCCGCCGCCCCCCCTTGAGATCCCATCTCTTGGGGCCGGCGCCCCCCCAGGGGGCCTATATAAAGGGGGGGAGGGAGGGCAGCAACACACAGCCTTGGGCGCCTCCCTCCTCCCCTGCAACACCTCTCTCTCTCTCTCTCGCAGAAGCTCGGCGTAGCCCTGTCAGAGAACTGCTACATCCACCACCACGCCGTCGTGCTGCTGGATCTCCATCAACCTCTCCTTCCCCCTTGCTGGATCAAGAAGGAGGAGACGTCGCTGCACCGTACGTGTGTTGAACGCGGAGGTGCCGTCCGTTCGGCACTCGGTCATCGGTGATTTGGATCACGGCGAGTACGACTCCGTCATCCACGTTCATTGGAACGCTTCCGCTCGCGATCTACAAGGGTATGTAGATGCACTCCTTTCCCCTCGTTGCTAGTAGACTCCATAGATGCATCTTGGTGAACGTAGGAAAATTTTAAAATTATGCTACGATTCCCAACACATCCCCCTCGCCTGCTTGGGGTTGGTAGCTGTCTCCGGGCGAAAGCCTTGATTTTGTGCTGGATTGACACGATGGCGGCGTCTTCGACGCCGTCCCTCTGTTGGGAGCATCGTGCCAGGAGACTTGATGATCCTATGTTGCGCTCCTCCGGTGTTTGCCATTGCCCTGATCGTTCTGCTCCGGCGCAATGTACGGTCGTCGCTGGTGATTCCAAGATGGTGCCTTCTTCTGGAGTTACTGTTCTTCGGAGGTGACTGACGTCGGTCGAGATGCGGCGAGGCTCTCGGTTTGTGGCAGGCTATGTTGCGTTGTAGTTGTGTTGTTTGTGGCTTGCCAGATGTGGAGTTGTGCTACGCTCGT
This sequence comes from Aegilops tauschii subsp. strangulata, assembly GCF_002575655.3. Taxonomy (NCBI): domain Eukaryota; kingdom Viridiplantae; phylum Streptophyta; class Magnoliopsida; order Poales; family Poaceae; genus Aegilops; species Aegilops tauschii. The sequence goes on from NC_053040.3 coordinate 25,318,861, forward strand.
TGTTCGCAGTGAGTGGTAGTTGTCTTATATTTGATATTCTTTTCTTCTATAAAGCTATGGTACGCAATTTGCGTACTCTCGGAAAAAAGACTCGCATAGTAAAATAGCCGTTGCACAATACTGGATGGATCACACTTCCAAGCATGGACCCCAACTCGCACAATATGCATAAGTTTCTAGGACTGAATTAAGGAAATTATTTCTAGGACTGAATTAAAGAAATTATTTCTAGGACGGAATTAAAGAAATTAACTCTAGGGCTGAATTAAAGAAATTAACAAAGGATATCTACAAGATACAAGCATTATCTGAACTCACATTTTCCCTGCACACATGCAATAACATGTGCACTTATGCATGTGAAGGAACCTGTGCTAGATGTGGGTCAACTCAAATTAACTGAAACCATACATGTATAACAAAATAAACATGACACTTAAATCTTCAGCTTACATGGCCAAAATGTAGCCCACAACCCCAATAAACACACGCCCCGCCGCCCAGCTGCTCGCCCGCGTCGCGCCACGGAACCCCGCCGCCACGCCAGACCGCCGCCGCCTAAGTGCACCCCCGGTGCAGCTCCGCCCACGCCGAAGAGCGATCGGGAGGGGAAGGGCAGGGAGGCCGCCGCCACCAGCAGCCCCGGGGCCAAGCCGGCGGCGGGAAGGAAGGAGGGAGGGAGGGCTTGGAGGGTCGCGCCGCCGGTCGCCCGCGGGCGGGGGGGGGGGGGGGGGGGGAGGTGGGGAGGGGGGAGGAGTCTTTCAAGGGCTTCAGTTTAAGGCCGGGCGAATATCTACAAGATAGAAGCATTATCTGAACTCATGTTTGCCTTTTACATATGCAATAACAAGTGCACTTATGCAAGTGAAGGAACCTGTGCTAAGATAGGGATACATAACAGCACTTGGGTTGCAAATATGTTGCTTTATTATACTACTATAAAGCAAAGGACCGCCAGCGGTTATATGCAAAAACAGAGACCACCTCTTTGCATAGAGACCTCAGCCAGAGCAAAAAAGGACTTTAATTTTCTCTCCATAGTACTGTCTTTATTCTTCTCAACTATTGCTCTTGCAGAATCGAGCATCTTCCGGGCCACAACAAAAATCAGAATCAGCTTATCACCTGTCATGTCTGTTAGAGTTATAATATAGATCATGTACCCTTTGTATTTATCCCATTGTATAAGGGGTTTCCTGCATATGTTCCACACCTGTACATGTATATATATCGGCCTATGGCCTCATAGGAATACAAGTTGTTTATTCCTAACATGGTATTAGAGCTTTAGGTCTCTTTTTTCGCACGCGCAACTTGTGCTTCGATCCACTCCCGCCGCCGCCGTGTTCTCTCTTCGCCTCGGCGCCGCTGCTGCGTCCCCTCCCGCCAGGCGTCTCTCCTCCCGATCGTGTCCAGTCTTCTTCTCTTCTCCTCGATCGAAGCAGGGAGGCCCCCGATCGATCTCCTGCGCCCAGCGGGCCCCGATCGATCTCGTCACGCTCTAGCCGGTCCCGATCGGCGCAGCTCCGAGCCGGCCTGCTCCCGTCCAAGATCCATCTCCTGTGCCCAGCCAGCCCTGATCGACGCCGCTCCCAGCCGGCCTGCTCCTGCCTAGCCGGCCCTGATCGAGATCGCCTGCCGCCCGTGCCGGATCCCGCTCCCAGCCGCCGTCCTCGTCCGGCTTCTGCTGCTTTCGGATCTTTGCCAAAAAAAATGTCTGCTGCATCAGGCTATGTTGCTGTCCCTCGCTGTCCGGTGATCTTCGATGGTACCAACTACACCGAGTTCGCTGGCTTCATGCGCATTCACATGCGCGACATTCGTCTCTGGGGTGTTCTTTCTGGTGAGGTCTGCTGTCCGCCACGTCCGGTCCCTCCGGTGGCTCCTACTCCGCCGACTCCACTGGTTCTTCCTACGGATGCTACTCAGGCCGCCAAGGATGCGGCTAAGCTTGCTGATGAGACTGCTGATCGTGCTTATGATGAGAGGGTTTTGGCTTATGAGGAGGCTCTTCAGACGTATCATGGTGCTTTGTCTGTTTACACCCAGTGGCTTGATGATGATGCTCGTGCTGCAGCTGTTCTCACTGCTAGTGTTCTGCCTCAGTTTGCTTCTGAGTTTCTGGGTCTTCCTACTGTCTTTCAGATGTGGACCTGTCTTCGTCAGCGCTATGAGCCCTCTGGTGATGCCTTATACCTTTCTGTGGTTCGTCAGGAGCATGCTCTTCAGCAGGGTGATTCTACTGTTGATGACTTTTATGCACAGAGTTCTGCTATCTGGCGCCAGCTTGATTCTCTCCGCAGTGCTAGTTGTCGTACTTGCCCCTGCTGCCAGGCTGTCCAGGCCAACTTGGAGTTTCATCGCGTCTACGAGTTCCTGTCTCGGCTCCGTAAGGAGTTTGAGCCCCGGTGTGCTCAGTTGTTTGCTCGTGGCCGCATTTCTCTCATGGAGGCGCTTTCAGAGATTCGTGCTGAGGAGACTCGCTTACGTGGTGCTGGTTTGCTGGAGGTTCCCTCTGTGCTCGCTACTCGGGCTTCTTCCACTCCACCTGCTGCACCGCCCCATTCTCGCTCGAGTGCTCCGCCGCTCTTGCCCACTCCTTCTGGAGGCTCAGGTCGCCCCCGTTCACATTGTGACTACTGCAACACTGATGGTCATATTGAGTCCCAGTGCTACACAAAGCGAAAACACCTGCGCAAGGCGTGATCATCCTCCTCAGGGACTTCGTCATCTCCCTCGACAGCTTCAGCCATTGCTTTGACTGAGCAGGATATTCTGAGACTTAAGCGTCTGCTCGCGGCCTCAGGTTCTTCCTCGACGGGTACTGCTGGTTATGTGACTGATGCTTCCCGCACTGAGCACCCGCCCTCTACACAGTCAGGTACATCCCCATGGGTTCTGGACTCTGGAGCTTCTTTTCATATGTCTTCTCATTCTTCCGCTTTGTCCTCTCTTCGATCGCTGGATTCTCCTGTTCATGTCTTCACTGCTGATGGTACTCCACTTTCTGTTGCTAGTAGAGGCCATCTTTCCACTCCTTCTTATTCTGTTCCTGATGTTGCTCATGTTCCTCGACTTACCATGAATCTGTTTTCTGCCGGTCAACTTACTGATTCTGGTTGTCGTGTCATCCTTGATGTTGACTCTTGTTCTGTCCAGGATCGTCGCACGCACACTCTGGTTGGGGCTGGCCCTCGCTGCCGTGATTCTCAGGGTCTTTGGGAGTTGGACTGGCTTCATGTTCCTTCCGCTGCCACCACCATCGCCAGTCCCTCCGCTGTTGTCGCCTCTGTTACTGGTTCCTTCAAGCAGTGGCATCATCGACTTGGTCATCTGTGTGGTTCTCGGTTATCGTCTTTAGTTCGTCGAGGTCTTCTGGGGTCTGTCTCAGGAGATGTCTCTTTAGAGTGTCAGGGTTGTCGTCTTGGCAAGCAGATTCAGTTACCATATTCACATAGTGAGTCAGTGTCTAAGCGTCCTTTTGATTTAGTCCATTCTGATGTATGGGGTCCGGCTCCTTTCGCTTCGAAAGGTGGTCATAAATACTATATTATTTTCATCGATGATTTTTCTCGTTACACATGGCTTTATTTCATGACTTCTCGTAGTGAGGTGTTGTCTATTTATAAGCGTTTTGCTGCCATGGTTCATACTCAGTTCTCTTCACCCATTCGTGTTTTTCGTGCTGACTCCGCTGGCGAGTATATCTCTAAGATGTTGCGTGGTGTCCTTGCTGAGCAGGGTACTCTTGCCCAGTTCTCTTGTCCTGGTGCTCATGCTCGGAATGGCGTGTCTGAGCGCAAGCATTGTCACCTTCTTGAGACGGCTCGTGCGATGATGATCGCCGCCTCTCTTCCGCCTCATTTTTGGGCCGAGGCTATCTCCACTTCCGCCTATCTCATCAACCTTCAGCCGTCCGCTGCTTTGCAGGGTGGTGTTCCTTTTGAGCGTCTTTTTGATCGTTCTCCCGATTATTCGATGCTTCGCTTGTTTGGATGTGTTTGCTATGTTCTTCTTGCCCCTCGCGAACGCACCAAACTGACCGCTCAGTCTGTTGAGTGTGTCTTCTTAAGCTACAGTGGTGAACATAAGGGCTATCGTTGTTGGGATCCTATCGGTCGTCGGATGCGTATCTCTCGAGATGTGACTTTCGATGAGTCTCGTCCTTTCTACCCACGCCCATCTTCATCGATTTTTTCCGTGGAGGATATCTCTTTCCTCACTTTTCCTGACTCACCTATCACCCCCGTCGCGCATGTGCCTCTTCGTTCCACTCCCTCTGCTTCTCCACCCCTCGTCGATTTGCAGCCACCATCTTCCCCGGTCTCCTCACCTAGCATGTCACCGGATTCTACACCTTCATATCCGGTGACTTCTTCGTCGCCACCCCCCGATTCTACCTTGGCGATTCCTCCTTCTCTTGTTCCATCTTTTCCTCAGCATTACACTCGTCGTTCACGACCTGTGGATGCTTCCTTGGATGAGTCGTCCTCTTCCTCTTAGCCTACTTATGGTTTGCGCTCTCGTCCTCGCCCGCCTATTGATCGCTTTGGATTTCCCACCGCTGGTGCTGCTGTTCTTGAGCCGACTTCTTACCGTCAGGCTGTTGTTCATCCTGAATGGCAGTTTGCGATGGCAGAGGAGATTGCTGCTCTTGAACGCACTGGTACCTGGGATCTTGTTTCTCTTCCTCCTGGAGTCCGTCCCATCACTTGTAAGTGGGTCTACAAGGTTAAGACTCGCTCTGATGGTTCTCTTGAGCGTCACAAAGCTCGTCTCGTGGCTCGTGGTTTTCAGCAGGAGCATGGTCGTGATTATGACGAGACTTTTGCTCCTGTGGCCCATATGACCACTATTCGTACACTTCTTGCCGTTGCCTCTGCACGCCACTGGTCTATATCTCAGCTTGATGTTAAGAATGCCTTTCTTAATGGTGAGCTGCGTGAGGAGGTGTACATGCAGCCACCACCTGGGTATTCTGTTCCTGATGGCATGGTGTGTCGTCTTCGTCGCTCTCTTTATGGCCTTAAGCAAGCTCCTCGCGCCTGGTTTGAGCGTTTTGCCTCTGTGGTCACTTCTGCTGGTTTTTCAGCAAGTGCTCATGATCCAGCATTGTTTATTCACCTTTCTCCTCGTGGCCGGACTCTTCTTCTTCTCTATGTTGATGATATGGTCATCACTGGGGATGACCCCGAGTATATTGCCTTTGTAAAGGCCCGTCTTAGTGAGCAGTTTCTTATGTCTGATCTTGGACCTCTTCGCTACTTTGTTGGGATTGAAGTCTCTTCTACCTCTGATGGCTTTTTTATATCCCAGGAAAAGTATATCCAGGATTTTCTTACTCGTGCTGCTCTTACTAACGAGCGCATTGTTGAGACTCCTATGGAGCTCAATGTTCACCTCCGTGCTATTGATGGTGATCCTCTCCCTGACCCGACGCGTTATCGTCATCTTGTTGGCAGTCTTGTCTATCTAGCTGTCACTCGTCCGGACATCTCTTATCCGGTTCATATTCTGAGTCAGTTTGTCTCTGCTCCCACATCGGTTCACTATAGTCATCTCCTTCGTGTTCTCCGATATCTTCGGGGCACGATCTCTCACCGTCTATTCTTTCCTAACTCCAGTTCTTTACAGCTTCAGGCCTATGCGGATGCTACGTGGGCTAGTGATCCTTCTGATCGCCGTTCACTTTCTGCTTACTGTGTTTTTCTTGGCGGTTCTCTCATTGCCTGGAAGACGAAGAAACAGATTGCAGTTTCCCGTTCGAGCGCTGAGGCTGAGTTGCGAGCCATGGCTCTTTTGACGGCAGAGGTGACTTGGTTACGGTGGTTACTTCAGGATTTTGGTGTTTCTGTCACTACACCGACTCTGCTCTTATCTGACAGTACAGGTGCTATTAGCATTGCGCGCGATCCTGTGAAGCATGAGCTCACCAAGCATACTGGTGTTGATGCTTTCTATGTGCGCGCTGCTGTGCAGGATCAGGTTATTGCTCTTCAGTATGTGCCTTCCGAGTTACAGTTGGCGGATTTCCTGACGAAGGCCCAGACTAGAGCACAACATGGCTTTTATCTCTCCAAACTCAGTGTTGTTCCTCCACCATGAGTTTGAGGGGGGGTGTTAGAGTTATAATATAGGTCATGTACCCCTTTGTATTTATCCCGTTGTATAAGGGGTTTCCTGCATATGTTCCACACCTGTACATGTATATATATCGGCCTATGGCCTCATGGGAATACAAGTTGCTTATTCCTAACAATGTCATCCACATTCTTGTCATCACCGGTTTCACCCTCCTTATCTTTGCCATTTGAGTTTTGCCCGAGGTATCTATTTATCATGGAATTATTATAAAAAGAAAAGCACCAACAACAGAAAGCACATAGAAAACACATCATATATACAAACCTCAGTTGATGGCATGCACCTAGAATTCATACATGTGCATGATTAGTTTCAGTACAATATACTAGGAACATCGATTGATACATTCATGATAAATCTCCAGAGTATTAAATTACATTTCAACAGCAAACCAAAGAACCAATGCTGGTTCTAGTACAATACGAAAACAGCATACAAACCTTGAATACATAACCTGAATAGTTCTAGTACAATACACTTGAACATCGATTGATACAATCATGATATATCCCAAAAACATTTATTGAATTACATGAGAGCAAACCAAGAACCAGCTGGTAATCTCATCTCAGCTCCTACCCATTATTTTTACCTCTCAAGGAAGTCCAGGTAACAGCCACTTGCACATAAACCCAATCATACAAGCTGTCGCAGAGTGAGTACCAAGCAGCTCTCCATCTCCTCTTGAACAAGAAGGTGCAGAAGACCACCCAGAGACCCATCACAAATCCAGAGCCCAAGGCGAGGAAAAACGAAACCACGTCGTCAATTGCAACTCCATGATATTCTCCTGGAATTTGCTCAGGCTTTGACGAACAATTCTGTGAGAGAGGAGGACCGCAGAGGCCAGGGTTGCCAATATATATAGATGTGGGGTCCTCAAGTGTTTGCAGTTGATTTCCAGCTGGTATCTTTCCTTTCAGATTGTTGTAGGACAGGTTCAGGCGACTCAATGACGTGAGAGCCGATAAGCTTGAAGGGATTTCACCAGACAAATCGTTGTGTGATAGGTCGAGCGACTCCACTTGCATTAAGGCACCAACATTCTCAGGGATTTTTCCATTGAAGCTATTCCATGATAAGTTCAGGTTCTTCAATTCTATAAGAGTGCTGATTTCTTCAGGAATCTCTCCGGTAAGACTATTACAAGATAAATCAAGATTCACCATATATATGATTTCTCCTGTGTATAATCGCTCTTGACCTTTCATGAGTACTGTCAAATTCTCAGTATAGTCAACTAGTTTATTTTCACCAAGCTGGAAAAAAGTATTCAAGGCATACCGAAGATTATCAGAGTTGCCTCTTGCTTGTCTCATGCCTGTGCAATTACCAATTGATCTCGGTATGCTCCCTGATATATTGTTGTACGCAAGGTCCAAGTATTGTAGATTAACAAGCTTCGTAAGCTTGACAGGAATGTGACCATAAAACATATTGGACCTGAGTCGTAAGAATGACAAAGACAGTAGCTTCTCCCCAATCCATGCTGGTAAAGCCCCAGAGAATTGATTAAGTCCGAGATCAAGAAAGATGAGTTGTGGGCATTTCTGCAGAAGTGAAGGAAATTCACCCGAGAGGCTGTTGTTTCTGAAACTTAGATTAATGATACTCAGGCTTGTCATGTCTGTGCCGGATTCATTGACTACACAATCAGTTATTGACCCATTGAGATTATTTCCTGACAGATCTAACAGCTGCAATGATCGCAACTTGCACAAAGAAGATGGAATGCCGCCAGAGATCATGTTGTCGTATAGAACAAGTGTTTCAAGCCATGGCGCTCCAAAGTCTGATGGCAGTGGTCCAACTATATTGTTCCGACTGAGATCCAGTCCGATTAGATTGAGTGGAAGCTTAGGTATTGGACCACCAAGCTGGTTAGAACTGAAATCCATTTCTTGCGCATGCATAAATTCCATTGTTGATGGGAGGACTCCTTTAATCTGATTATCTCGAAGATTGAGAAACCCAGCTGAGGAAGCTGCAAACCAAAGCCAATCCGGTACCATGTCATTGATGCTTGTGTTCGATATATCAAGAGCCCTTACTTGTTTTTGCCATCGCAGCCACACTGGAAATTTAGGCCCTAGCTGGCAGGACCGAAGGTAAATTTCTCTTAGACTAAAAGGAGGAACCCAAGTTGGACTAACTGTGATGGCTATGGAGTTATCTGACAAATCCAATGTGTATAACTTCTCTAGACGTGAAAAATGCCCCTCATGCATGACCCCATCCAGGTTGTTGGAGCTAAGGTCCAACATTGCTAGATTTGTGAGCTCCCCTAACCACACTGGCACATGACCACCGAGTCTGTTATTACGGAGCTGTAGATGGCTGAGGTTGATTATGGAATCTACTGGTGTAGTTGGCAGGCTTCCAGTCAGACTGCAGTTTGATGCATCTAACCATTGTAGTTTATTCTGTGAACAACTGGGCAACCGATTGAATAATTCTTGTATACTCCCATTGATATTGTTGAATGGAAATCCTAATAACTCCAAATTACATAGGTTCTTCATACTGGAAGGTATCATACCCACAAAGTTATTATTTGATAAACCAAGCTCCACAATGGAGGTCATATTACCTATCTCATCCGGAAACAGGCCATAGAAATCATTGGCCGAGATATTTAGATGCTTGAGGCTACTTACATCCCAAAACCAGTTGGGCCTGCTACTCTTATGGAAGTTGTTTTCTGAAAGGTCGAGTGTTTCAAGAGATGTCAGGTTTGAGAGCAAAAGAGAATCAGGGCTACTTCCAAGCTCGCAAAAGGGGAGACGAAGAACTTTCAGAGTTGGAAGCATGTTCACCACCGGAACCCAGTGAACAATTGTACTGAGGTTCACGTAGGTCATATCCAGTTGCTCAAGGGAGGTTAACCGTGATAGCCACGTGATATCCTTGGAGTACGTGCAAAAAGGACAGATGTATGAGTTATCAAGATTTAAGTACTGTAAGTTGGAGAGATTACCCAGCTGCGGTGGTATCTTTCCAATGAACAGTAAGCTTGATAGGTCGAGATATCTCAGCTGATGGAGAGAACCGATGAACTCTGGTATCTGTATCTTGTCAAACCCGTTGCAGTGGAGGTCGAGATATCGTAGATGCTGTAAACCAAGCAACGAGGAGCTTATGTTGCCTGCTAGCATCTGCCGACCCTCATCACAGCCTCCGTAGTGATCAGGGCCTCCGAGATCGAGCTTGACAACATGGCCGGTTCTATTGCTGCAGTAGACGCCCTTCCATCGGCAGCAGTCGTCACCCTTCCATGACGAAAGGATGTTGCCAGGATCTGATAGACCTGCCCTGAAGGCAAGAAGGGCAGATCTCTCACCAGCAATACAACTGGTGATTGTACCGTTTGGATGCAGGGCAGATGTGTCCTCTGTGGTACTCTTGGCTTGAGTAAGCAAGAGCAAGGCTATGGCTACCTGGATGCAGGCTAGTTGGAGCGTGTCCATGTCTGCTTTTGCCATGAGTATGTGTTCTTCTTGGTGTAGGATACCCCATGGTATACATACATGATATAAAGTCGCTGGTTGCTGTTTAATTAAAGCATCTGGAGAGTGAAGTTGACCAATAAGGGGTTGCAGGCTTGATCGATGCTCATGGAGTTTCCCTCTTGTCCGTTTTGGGATTTGAGGTAGCAGTGCACACCAATCAGGGCCTGCAGGCTTGGGATTTGATTAAAGCAACTGGAGAGTGAAGTTGCATATAATTAATCAGAGCAGTTTGTTCGTAATGAAGAAAAATATGCACAATGTTTTGGTTAGTAGCAATCCTGATTGTAAATATTCTAGGAATTATATAATGTGTATGTACAACTGATGGATTCCATTGGTCACTAACAAGTTAGCTCTGGTGTCGATGTTTGTGTTAGCTCTGGTGGCACACCAACAAGGACTCTGGGGCCTGGAATTCAAAGCCACTGGTCAGCAATGTGAAGCTGGGTGCAGCTACGGGTGCCTGACTTCTACCATAATATTTGGGATGTGAATGATGAATCCCACTACTAAGGTCCAAATAAAGTTTGGCCAGAAAGAAGTTCCAACCTTGGGGGCTTGGGGTGAATGGCGAAGCCAATCCCATCCATATGTGTGAGTAAATGATGAATCCCCATCCATCCGTGTAATGTTTATGTAACTTGTCACCGAAAGAAAAGTTTGCATTAGTTGTGAACTGAGAGAAAAAACGATGGGTGTGCGCTGCCTGGAGAACTAACCTGTGTGCTGCTCTGCTCCTCCTCTGTTTTCTCTTATGGTCATTTGCTCGAGCAGTTTGCGTGCGTGCGCATGTGCGTCCACCGGAAACACGGCGAGAGAGTGAGGCTCCTGCTTGCCAACAAAGGAATGGTGGAGGACGGAGAGGACCTTGTCACCTCGAGGACGATGGCGCTGGTGACGAGGTCGGAAGACGCCGTCGGGAGGGGCGCGCATATCCTGTACTCCCAAGCATGCAGTACTCCAGCTGCACCAACCACATCACAGCCGTTGGATGGAACATGTAGGTACAGGATGAAGTGTGGATGCCCCATCCGCGAAATTTGCAGAAAACCCCCTATATAAGTACAGAATAATTTTAACAGTCCCATATCTAGCTCTAATAAAGATGTGCTGCCAGGTTTGGAACAGAAAAAAAAAAAGACGGATCATGTATTTGTTTCATGCTGACACATTCAACTGATCCAATACACATATATACGGCAACAGCTCTATGGCACAAATATGGATTTTCCAAGATGACATACAAAATAGACATGCTCCGTAGGAAGTGCTCAACAGAAACATTCAACAAGTTGATTTACGAAGGCAAAGGTAATTAAAAGAAAATAAATGATTAGTAAGTCCATGAATCAAGATTTGAGCTCATAAAAATCAGCACCAAAATTGCAAAGGCGGCAATCAAATTAGAAGGTAACACGTCAACAACCATCTCGAGATAGCTCATAGTATGACAGTAATATGATTTGCCAATGGTACGCATGACAATACGCATAAATCTACCATAAAGCACACAACCAGAGTTGCAACCGAAATTTATTATTACAATCCAAGGTACACCACATTAGGAGGTGTACATATATTGCACCAGCAGACTCAACTAGCTGTACATATATTGCACCAGCAGATTCAACTAGCCATAGCAGAAGTGTGTAGCAGATCCATATAGCCGTTTTCATCCATTATTTAGCGCAAAGGAAAGGATGTCCGCTACCAAGGGTTAGGATATGCTACAAAATAAGAAACAAGTCAAAGATATGCAAACATACTCAACATGTTTTAATCGATGAGGACAAATATAAATACCGTTTGAGCTGTCATGTCCGACTTGGTAACTAGAACAATGTACTGATGGTGAACCTTGCCAGACACTACTTGCTCTACAAACAAGGAAAGTGTATTATGGAAAGCTGACAAAAGACATACTATTAAAATTATGGTTCATTTACCTTTTTCCTTTTGCTAATGGCCTCCTCTGAACCCTCTTCAATCTCTTACCACTACCTTTCGTGTTTGCAACATCAGGAGGATGAATTTTGATGATGCTTGGGAATGTCGTTCCAATAAAGGATTCAAACTCTTGAACTTTACTTTGCTCGTCAAATGGCCCCGTATGCCTCAAGTGTGCAAGAGCATCAGTAATAACTTTGTGGAAGTATTTCATTTTGTCCTCACAATGTTTAGCTTCATGCAATGCCGAGCTGAACTGAGAGCATGTTTCTGAGTACAATTTCTTCATGGTAGGTGAAAGGGATGTAGATGACCCTTCCAGCTCATTTCCATTTGCATCATAGGAAAGATGTCGTGCAGCCATTTTAGTCCATCTATGCAGCACATATTGGCTTGGTATTTCATTACACCCATCATTCTTTAAGACAACAATGATGTGAGAGCAAAGGATGCCTAGTGACTCGAACATTCGACAAGTACATTGTGCAACTTTCGTATTAGTGTTGTAACAGACCACTCTTATCCTGCCACTAAGATCGGCAATGCTCGTGGTTCGGATATCACCAACCTGCTCAATAGTTTTTACATGGCGATGGTCCCTAGCAGCCACCACCTCACGTTGGAAAGCAACGAAAATGTTGTGGGTATACACTTCTCTGGCATGAGCCTCAATTCCCCAACAAGTCTGAAGTATTGGCAAGGTATGAAGGGTAGAATTATCCTCCTGCAACTCCTTTTGTCGTTGCTCTTCTAAAGTGGTTTCAAATCTTACCCAAAACTCAATCAAGGCAAGTTTCCGGTTAGTGAAGTGACGGAAAAATGCATTCTCACTCTCAGATCTTGATGTTGTGCGCAATATTCCGCCAAGGGAGAACTCCATAAAGTATGCTGGAATCCATCATTGGCGTAAATCATACTTTTCTTTCAACCATTCATTATCCTCTAAGCCAAACTCAGAAATTATTGAAGACCACCGTGATTCGAACTCATCTGGAGTCTCTGATCCCCACACACGCGCCATGAACTTTGGTTTAAAATCTTCATTATTTCTCAAGATGGGTCCAACTTTTTCAGGGAGTTTCATCAGAATATGCCACATACAAAGTCGATGCTTTGTGGTCGGAAATATAGATTCTATTCCTCTTCTCATGCTTTGGTCCTCATCGGTTATGATTAGCTTTGGTGCAACCCCACACATTGCTTTCAAGAAAGTCTGAAATAACCATTTGAATGATGCAATCTTCTCATTTGACAAAAATGCAGCACCAAATGTAACACAAGATTTGTGATGGTTAACTCCAGTAAAAGGCGCAAATACCAAGTCATACTTGTTGAATCGATATGTAGAGTCGAATGACCCAACATCACCAAACAATGAATAGTTCTTTCTACATATACTATCTGCCTAGAAAATATTGGTCAACTTATTGTTCTCATCTACCTGGTAATCAAAGTAGAACGCCGGATTGGCCTTCTTTTTATTTTCCATTATATCTACTATAAGTTGTCCATCTGCTCCCTTAATCGCTGCTTTGAAATCACGTTGACAGTTTTGTAAGTCACGTTTTGTGCAACCAATGTTTCCTTGCCCACCCTTCTCTATGCTAAGCAAGCGAAAAGTTTTTGATGTGCCAAGCAATGCCTTACTGCATGTAAATAGCTTGTTTCTCAAATCAGTAGTTACCTCTCCATTTGACCTGATGAGATGCCTCTTATTTGGTGAGACAAGTTGGTGTGTATGTGATTCAACAAACTGGACGACCTCATACTTGTTGTCAATTTGCCTCTTCAATCCCATCATAGCCTCACAACCGCATCTGCTTATCTTGATATTTCTTTTAGCCTTTTTTCTTTGCATTTCTTGAGTAACTTGACCTATATCCACCGACTTTTCCTTCCTCCAACCTTGTCTTGCACACACAAACTTCTTCCAAACTATTACACCACCCTCTCCTTTATGTTGTGTCCAAATGCGCACAGAGAAGCCAACCTCGTGAGCATACATTCTATAGAATGCCAAACCTGCCTCCCAGCTATCAAATTGCATTCCAATTGAGGGTTGCAGGCTATCATCACGCTCAGGCTCGTAAGTTGACCCCTGTGTAAGTATAATATCATGGATTAGCTGCAGAACAGAAATCCATGACATTACTAGGTAATAAACTTACACCCACGGGAAGGCTGCTGGCTCTCTTTGATGTGTTGTAACGATCTTCAACATGTATGTTATGTCCAGTTTGGACCTAGCAAGGTTGTTAGAACATTAGTGAAATGACATCCACATATACAAATGGGGAATATAACAAAAAAAATACCATGGAGAAGTTGTTCGCATCATCAAGTCCCATCACTGTAGTTGATCCGGCACTCGGAGCAATACTTGACATTGACTCCATTCCCTACTCGGAGCAAAAAAAATTTTATTAGATATCAAAGCAACTACGAGTTAGCTTGTCATGAGAGCTGCAGCACATTGTAGTCTAAAAAACAACAATTCCATGGTAAAGTGATGAAGAGAGAAAATATCTGAATGCACTGGCACATATATGTACTAAGGAAAAAGAGTGCTGTAAAGATGGTGCTAACCAAAAACGTTCTGAGTACAACAACAAAAGCATGGCATCTTGCCATTATCATGGACACATAGCATTGCATGAATGTAATACAGTACAGCACCTTTTTTCTAAATAAGAATGAGGAAGGATAAAGAGCTAAGACAGTTAATTCAGTAACCAAAACAACTATTGTTTAGTTCAATGGAATACTGAACAAATAGATAGTGAACCCTCGGAAATTAGTGTAGTCGCAAACATTGTACAGGCAGATGAATGAATCTTGGTCTTGCCAACAAGCACTTCACCTCCGGGTCCTTGAACAGGTAGGTGAAATTAGTCTGTACTCATGTACACTGACGGAGCTACGGCAAGGCTAAATTGGTCGTAAGCTCGCCCAGGATTAGAGAAAAAAGCATATATTTATATGAAAGCCTAGCCTTGCATAGCACGCGGCAAGCCCGATATAGACCAATAATGGAGATAGAGTGCAAGCACGCAGCACCACAACATAGCACTCGTTCCTCGGAAAGAAAAAGCACGTAGATGTGGAGCTCTGTTTCTTCCCCCACCTCAAAGCGCAGCAATCAGCATAAATCAGCTGTTGGCTAACACGGCGCTGGCCGCCAGCTATCAGGGCACCACACACAGCCGTGCCTCCCACGGTCAGACGCCCGGACGGCCCACCAGCCACCGGCACATAGCTCCGCATCAGCTAGCCGGCGAGGTGGCGACGCAGCTCTCTAGCTCCAGTTCTCTGAATTCATCAGAATCACTCGATGCTAGGTTACCAGATCTGAATACTTGCAAGCTGCACATGTGACTGAACTGAAGAAATTGAAATCATTTATGCTCTCCGGCCCGCACAACTATCTTAACGTAGCTCTGCTCATGTACAGTATCAGGTAATGGGTTGCTGAAATTGTACTATACCTAATTGCCCAAATATCTAGTCCAAGTAATATATAGCACATTTTTTCAGTGATTAATTTCCTGAGCCTGATACAATACAGAGATATCGCCACATTTTTTCCAAGCTAGAATTATCTACATCTCAGAAAATCAACTTAATGGGAACAATGGATTACAACCAAACGCACAAAATAACACTAGGTTGTAAGATCCAACAACATACCTGAAGATCTGAGTTCTATTCTCCGGCGTCAATGGATGGCGGAGCTAGGCGCCGGATCAGGAAGGGAAGGGGAGAGGGCGAGGTGGAGTTGGCGGGGCGGGGATGGGGAGACATCTCCGCAGAACGACGAAGCACAGTGCGTCAGCGCGGCGGCGCCCTCGTTCGCCCAGGTCCGCCGCCGGAGACCCAAGAACTCTGTTCGTGTTCTTTCTGTTCCGATTTGGGGACAGTCACACGCCTGGGAGGTAGGTGACGGAAAAATTATGTACGCATTTGGGGGTTGTTTGCAAATTTCCACGGGTGGAACGCTTGGATTGGATCCTATGCCTACATTATGCATCTAACGGTTGTGGTTTGCATGGTGCAGCCGGAGCACACAATCAATGGGAGTACAGAATATTTTCCCGTCGGGAAGGCTGGCGGCGACCCGCTGGACGAACTCCCTCGCGCTCGACGCCGACCCGCTCCAGCGCCGCCATCCTCCTCCGCCGCACCCATACCGGGCTGCGGGCTTGACCGCCGCCTTGGGTCCTCCGCCCCCACTACCCGCTGGCGCCGGTCGTCGGCGATGTAGGAGTGGGCAGAGCCGGCGACCCAGTGACTCTTACAAGTGACCCACCGAAGGAAATCAAGATTTTTTTAATAATCCCTCTACTCCATATTAGACTGAGAGCCTGTTTGAATTGTGATTATCTTTGCCACATAATTTTACCACACTTGCCTAACTTGAGTTGCGTAAATTCTTAGCCACACTTTTGCTTGTCTAAGAAAATTTTACCACACTTTTTATGTCTTTGACATGTGAGGCTTATTGCTCATAAAATTTTGTTGGCCTTAGCATATATTATTAGATTTATCGTAAGATGTATTTTCATATTTTATATATTTGACATTGTATATATAAATAGTTTTCTCTATATTCTTGATCAAAGTTTCTAAAGTGCACTACATTATGGAACGGAGGGAGTATTTTCTAAGGACATACTGAACATTATTTTCACATATAAATTATAGTACTATTCTTAGACTATTTACATTTGGGATTACAAGTAACTAAAACATTATGCTTATATTTTCATTCCCAACATATTCATGGTCCAGAACTCCAGCTACTTCAGATATTTCTTCACATTGAGGATTACTAACCAAAGCGTCATACATAGTGATATTGATAGGAAAAGAGACGAGGGAAGGGGGTTGTGGGTGAAAATACACCCAGCATGAATCTTGCAACATTCTTGGACCATCGAGTACGTCAAAAATAGGTGTAGAAGAACGGCATTCAGCTTCTGGTTGCTGTCAATCCTTGGCTCCACTCCACTCTCATGTGGTTGTAATTAAATTCCAAGCTTCAGGAAGACCTGGTCGGCCTGCTACCTCTGGTCCCCAGCCGTATAACAGAGGGAACCCCATGAACAAGGCAGAGCAGAATAGCGATCAGTGACCTTCCCATGCAAATGACTGGTGTTAACGTTTACACGTAGCACAGGTCATGTTCCTGTGTACAAACGACAATCAGTCACAAGAAATTTCGCCTCAGATGTCACTGTAAGCAGTTAACCATCATAGAAAATTCAACAGTTAGGACACCAATAATTGTTCTCTTTTTTTCTGGTCGAGGTGGCACCAGGAGTTGGAATTACATATATATCACACATACATGGGGTGTCCTGCACCAAGAAAAACATATATCCAACCCTCAGAAGGAAGAAGATCATACATCCAAGGCAAAAGCACCCATGGACATGCTTCAGCTCTCCTGCATCCAAATAGCCATAGCCTTGCTCTTGTTCACTCAAGCCAAGAGCACCACACAGGACACATCTGCCCTGCATCCAGACGATGCGATCCCCAGCTGTGTTGCTATTGAGAGGTCTGCCCTTCTCTCCTTCAGGGCAGGTCTATCAGATCCTGGCAACCTCCTTTCGTCATGGAAGGGTGACGACTGCTGCCAATGGAAGGGCGTCTACTGCAGCAACAGGACCGCCCATGTTGTCAGGCTGGATCTCCAAGGCACTTACTGTGCAACTGAGGATTGGAGTACGCCGGTGCTAGGAGGCAACATAAGCTCCTCGTTGCTTGGTTTAAAACATCTACAGTATCTCGATCTCAGCTGCAACAGATTCGACAAGATACAGATACCAGACTTCATCGGTTCTCTCCATAAGTTGAAATATCTCGACCTATCAGACTCAATGTTCATTGGAAGGATACCACCACAGCTTGGTAACCTCTCCAACTTACAATACTTATATCTTGTGTCCTCAACCTGGAATGTTGGTTATTCTTCTTTCTATAATGGCACATACTCCACGGATATCACGTGGTTGTCAGGGTTAACTATCCTTGAGCACCTGGATATGACCTTTGTGAACCTCAGTACAATTGTTCACTGGCTTCCGGTGGTGAACATGCTTCCAACTCTGAAAGTTCTTCATCTTTCCGATTGCCAGCTTAGAAATAGCCCTGATTCTCTTCCAGTCTCAAACCTGACTTCTCTTGAAACACTAGACTTTTCAGGCAACCACCTTCATAAACGTAGCGCGCCCAACTGGTTTTGGGATTTAACTGGCCTCAAGAATCTACACATGTCGAGCAGTGGTTTCTATGGCCCTTTTCCGGACGAGATAGGTAATATGACCTCGATTGTGGAGCTTCATTTATCATATAATAACCTAGTGGGCATGATACCATCCAACTTACAGAACCTATGTAATTTGGAGAGATTAGATTTTTCTATGAACAACATCAACGGGAGTATAGCAGAGTTATTCCATCGATTACCCAGCTGTTCACAGAATAAACTAAAAGAGTTGTCTCTATCAGTCAGCAATCTGACTGGAAGCCTGCCGACTACACTAGTAGAGCCCTTGAGAAACCTGAGCTGGCTGGATCTTTATGGGAACAAACTCACTGGTCATGTCCCGGTGTGGATAGGAGAGCTCACACAGCTAACTGTGTTGGACCTTAGTTCTAACAACCTGGACGGGGTTATGCATGAAGGCCATTTATCACGTCTAGCTATGTTGGAGGAATTGACATTATCAGACAACTCCATAGCCATCACTGTGAGCCCAACTTGGGTTCCTCCTTTCAGTCTAGGAATAATTGAACTTCGGTCCTGTCAGCTAGGGGCAAAATTCCCCATGTGGCTTAAATGGCAAACACACGTAATGAGTCTTGATATATCAAACACAAGCATAAACGATATAATACCGGATTGGTTTTGGACAGCAGCTTCCTCAGTAGCGTTTCTGAATATCCGAAATAATCAGATTACAGGATTCCTACCATCAACAATGGAATTTATGAGAGCAGAAGTCATGGATTTCAGTTCTAACCAGCTTGGTGGTCCAATACCTAAGCTTCCTATCACTCTAATCGACCTGGATCTCAGTCGGAACAATCTAGTTGGGCCACTACCATTAGACTTTGGAGCACCAGGGCTTGAAAAACTTTTTCTATATAACAACATGATCTCTGGGGCCATTCCATCTTCTTTGTGCAAGTTGCGATCATTGCGGTCAGTAGATCTATCAAGAAATAACCTCAATGGATCAATTGCTGATTGCCCAGTCAATGAGTCCAGCTCAAACATGACAGATCTGAGCATTGTTAATCTAAGCTTCAGAAACAACAACCTCTCTGGTGAATTTCCTTCACTTCTCCAGAAATGTCCACGACTCATCTTTCTTGATCTCGGACATAATCAATTCTCTGGGGCTTTACCAGCATGGATTGGGGAGAAGCTATCATCTTTGTCATTCTTACGACTGAGATCCAATATGTTTTATGGTCACATTCCAGACGAGCTTACGGAGCTTGTTAATCTTCAATACTTGGACCTTGGCTACAACAATATTTCAGGGAGCATACCGAGATCTATTATCAATTGCACAGGCATGACACAAACAAGAGACAATGATGATCTTCGGGATGCATTCACTTCTGGAGTATATTCTGCTGGCAGTGACCTAGTTGACTATACTGAGAATTTCACAGTACTCACGAAAGGTCAAGAGAGATTATATACAGGAGAAATCATATATATGGTGAATCTTGATTTATTAATCTTATGGGAGAGATCCCTGAAGAAATCAGCGCTCTTGTAGCATTGAAGAGCCTGAACTTATCATGGAACAACTTCAATGGAAATATCCCTGAGAATATTGGCGCCTTAATGCAGGTGGAGTCACTTGACCTATCACACAATGATTTGTACGGTGAAATCCCTTCAAGCTTATCGGCTCTCACATCATTGAGTCGCCTGAACCTGTCCTACGACAATCTGAGGGGAAAAATACCGACTGGAAATCAACTGCAAACACTCGAAGACCCGGCCTATATTTATATTGGCAACCCCGGCCTCTGTGGTCCTCCTCTCTCTGTAAATTGTTCGTCACAGCCCGAGCCAATTCCAGGAGAAAACCACGGAGATGCAAGCGACGACTTGGTTTCGCTTTTCCTAGCCATGGGCTCTGGATATGTGATGGGTCTCTGGTTGGTCTTCTGTACCTTCTTATTCAAGAGGAGATGGAGAGTTTCATGGTACTTGCTCTGTGACAGCCTGTATGATTGGGTTTATGTGCATGTGGCTATTACCTGGAGTTCCTTGAGAGGTAAAATCAATGGCTAGAAGCTGAGATGAGATGACCATCACTGGTTCTTGGTTTGCTCTCATGTAATTCAATAAATGCTTTTGAGATTTATCATGAATGTATCAATCGATGTTCAGGTATTATATTGTACTAGAACTAGTCAGGATATGTATTCAAGGTGCATACCATGGACTGAGATTGGTTGCTGTTTTCCATATTGTACTAGAACCAGCACTGGTGGTCCTTGGTTTGCTCTAGATATGTAATATGATATAATCTGGAGATTTATCATGAATGTATCAATTGATATTCCAGTGTATCGTACTGGAACAAGTCACGCACATGCATGTATTCTGGGTGCATTGTATTGGAACTAAACATGCACATGTATGAATTCTAGGGGCATGCCATTGACTGACGTTTGTATATAATTATATATGATGTGTTTTCTATGTGCTTTCTGTTGTTGGTCCTTTTTCTTTTTATAATAGTTTATGGTTCTTTTCAATGTGCTTTACCCCATGGTAAATATTAATACCTCGGGCAAAACTCAAATGGCAAAGATAAGGAGGATGAAACTGGTGATGGCAAGGATGATGATAACATGGCAGGTGATGGAGCTGATTCTGATTTTGTTCTGGCCTGCAAGATGTTCAATTCTGCAAGAGCAATAGTTGAGAAGAACCCAGACAACACAATGGAGGGAAAATCGAAGTCTTTGCTCTAGCTGAGGTCTCCATGTAATAGGTGGTCTCTGTTTTGTTTGTTTTGTCCTGCATGTAACCATTGGACTTGGATGGTTTTTACAGATGACATAGACTGCTCGATTGATTACTGCTCCAAAGGTTCAGCTCTCTTGGATTATTCGATTGAGCCTGACCATTGTCGATTTGTCGAACTGTGTCCTCCCTGTGGTAATGACTGTCAGTTGTCTGCCTCTGCTTTATAGTAGTATAACAAAGCAAATATTTGCAACCCAAGCGCTGTTATGTATCCTTTTCTTAGCGCAGGTTCCTTCACTTGCACAAGTGCACATGTTATTGCATACGTACATGGAAAATGTGAGTTCAGATAATGCTTGTATCTTGTATATATTGGCTTTGTTAATTTGTTTATTAATTCAGTCCCATAAATAGTTCCTCTAATTCAGTCCTAGAAACGAGTTGGAGGAAACAATTCACTCTCTATTAATCATCAAGTGTTACATACATGGTTTATATACACCGGGCGCTGCCCGAGTCATGAGGGCACGCAGGCCCTTGATCCTATATACATGGGTATGCATAACAGCACGTTACAACACAACTCAACACCCCCCCTCAGCCGGAACTCCATTGGCATGGATGTTGAGGCTGGATCGGAACTCGTGTAACACCGGAGATGGCAAGCCTTTTGTGAACAAATCAGCAAACTGTGAGCTCGAAGGGACGTGCAAGACATGGACGTCGCCGAAGGCAACGCGATCACGCACAAAATGAAGATCTATCTCGATGTGTTTGGTGCGTTGATGTTGAACCGGGTTGCACGCGAGGTAGGAGGCGCTGATATTGTCACAGTAGGCACGCTGTGGTGGACACTTGAGTTCGTGAAGGAGTTGGCGTAACCAGCAGGACTCGGCAACGCAGTTAGCAACACCACGATACTCGGCCTCCGCACTAGAACGGGACACGGTGGCCTGGCGTTTGGATGACCAAGATATGAGATTGGAACCAAGGAAGACACAAAAACCCGACATGGATTTCCTCGTGTCAAGGCAACCGGCCCAGTCCGCATCCGTGTATGCGATGAGTTCCTTGGAAGATGACTTGTAGAATTGTAAGCCATAGTGGGAGGTGCCTTGGAGGTAACGAAGAATGCGCTTGACAAGCTGCATATGAGTGTCGCGTGGCTCATGCATGAAAAGGCACACCTGTTGGACGACATAAGATATGTCCGGCCGGGTCAAGGTGAGATATTGAAGCGCGCCTGCAAGACTGCGGTAATATGTGGGGTTGGAGAGAAGCTGGCCATGGGAGAGGGACAGCTTGGAGCTCGTGTCTATGGGGGTAGAGACGGGCTTACAATGTAGCATGTTGGCACGCTCAAGAACCTCCAAGGTGTACTGTTGTTGACTGAGGAAGAGCCCCGAGGAGGTTGGAGTGACGTTGATGCCGAGGAAATGGTGGAGGGGCCCCATATCGGTCATGGAAAACTCAGACTTGAGAGCCGAGATAATGTGGTGTAGGGTTTGAGGAGAGCTAGCTGTGAGAATGATATCATCTACGTACACAAGCAAGTATGCGATGGAGGTGCCGTGATGAAGAATGAACAAGGAAGTGTCACTCTTGGAGCCATGAAATCCAAGGGAGAGAAGGAAGGCCCGAAAGCGAAGAAACCACGTGCGAGGAGCTTGCTTGAGGCCGTAAAGAGACTTGTGGAGGCGACAAACATGATCCGGACGAGCGGTGTCAACAAAACCAGCCGGTTGGGAGCAGTAGACGAGCTCGTTGAGATCACCATGGAGAAAGGCATTCTTGACGTCCATTTGGTGGATGGGCCAAGAGTGGGATGTGGCAATGCTCAACACCACGCGGATAGTAGCCGGCTTGACCACCGGACTGAACGTCTCATCATAGTCCACACCTTCCCCTTGTGTGAAGCCTCGAAGCACCCAACGAGCTTTGTACCGTGCCAAGGATCCGTCCATGTTGAATTTGTGGCGATAGATCCACTTCCCCGTGACCACATTAACACTTGCAGGCTTAGGCACCAAAGACCACGTAGAGTTATTCATTAAAGCAGTGTACTCATCCAGCATAGCTTGGCGCCAATTTGGGTCTTTGAGGGCTGACTTGTAGGTGGGTGGAATGGGTGAGATGGTGGTGGATGGGGTGTAGGCAAGGAAGAGGCGACGAGGCATGCAAAATCCGGATTTGGCGCGAGTAGACATTTTGTGTGCGTTATTAGGTGGTGCAACAGGGACGGGACGAGGCGGTACGTTGGGCGGTGGGGGTGCATGGGAGCGGCGATCCCGAGGAGGATTCGGTGGGGCTGGTGGCAGACGGATCCTATCGGCAGGGCGTGTGGAGCGAGGAGGATGCGGGCGCAGTGGGGCTGGCAGGTGCGGCAGAGGCGGGTGGGGATTGGGTGGAGGTGGACGCGGTCGGGGCGGTAGTGGTGGACCCGCAAGAGTGGCCGGTGGAGCGAGGACACGTGGTGGAGCCATGCGATGGGGGCACGTCGCGACGAGCGCGCACGGGCGTGCATGGGGTGGTGGGGTCCGGAGACTCGGGTTGATCGGGCGGTGGATCCGAGGAAGCAGGATCGGCCAGAGATTTGGTAGGGGAGATACGGTGGGCGGGATCATCTGTGGACGTGCGGGTGTGTGGTTGTGTGTATGGGAAGCACGTTTCGTCAAAAATGACATGGCGAGAGATGATAACACGGCGCGACTCCAGATCAAAACACCCATAACCCTTGTGCTCTAGGGGATACCCTAGGAAGACGCAGCAGACAGAGCGAGGAGAGAGCTTGTGGGCCATGGTGGATGATGTGTGAGGGAAGCATAAGCAACCAAATACTCGGAGATGATCGTACGTGGGATTTGAGCCGTGGAGGAGATAGTAGGGTGTGACGCTGGCAATAACACGAGAGGGACGACGGTTTAGCAAGTATGTGGCGGTGTGAAGAGCTTCTACCCAAAAGGGAGGGGTGAGATTGGCTTGGAAAATAAGGGTATGAACGATGTCGTTTGTGGTTCGGATGAGGCGTTCAGCCTTGCCATTTTGGGGCGACGTGTGTGGGCAGGAGAAGCGGTAGGCGACGCCGTTGGAGGAGAAGAACGAACGGAGGGAGGTGTTGATGAACTCACCACCGTTGTCACATTGCATGGCTCTAATGACGACGTTGTATTGGGTGCGGATAAAGGAGAAGAAGCATTGGAGAGTAGTAGACGTGTCTGACTTGTGATGGAGAGGGAAGGACCATGAGTAATGAGTATAGTCATCCAACACAACAAGATAATATTGATAACCAGAGAAGCTTACAACCGGTGAGGTCCACAAATCACAATGTATGAGATCAAATGGTGCATACGATTTACTAAAAGAAGAGGGAAAGGGGAGGCGAGACTGACGGCCTAGCTGACAAGCAGTACAAGGTGTATGAGCCTCTTTATTACAATCGGGAAGAACTGTTTTAGCTAATGTGGAGAGTGTATGACCGCCGGGGTGTCCGAGCCGATGATGCCACAATTCAGGTGATGCAGTGGCAAGAAGTGCGGCGCCGAGGACGCTTTATTGCCAACAAAGGGGTAGAGGTCGCCGTTGCTAATGGAGATCATGAGGACCCGCCGCGTTCGAAGATCCTTCACAAGAAAGCCACATGGGTAAAACTCAACGGAACAAGAATTATCCTTAGTGAACTTGGGAACTGAAATGAGGCTAGTGACTACGTGTGGAGAAACGAGAACGTTGGTGAGGCGGAAATCGTGAGGGGGGCGGGCGACAGAGCCGGTGGCCGTGACGGGTATGTGTTGGCCATTGCCGACAAGAATGCTAGTTGGCACATGCTTTAAAGAAGAACTAGACGAGGTAAGGATACCTGGATTGCCGGTGATGTGGGAGGAGGCGCCACTGTCGAGGTACCAATCCGACGACGGAGTGGGGGGGAGGCCGCCGTTGCTGTAGGCGGCGTTCAACATGGCGAGGTGCTCCCATGAAGGTGGTGCAGGCGGGTAGTACGGTGAGGACGGAGGAGGCGCCGATTGATACATCGGGTAGGCGTGGGCATGTGAGCCGGGCCGGGGGCCGAGAACCCCGGCGGAGTTGGGCGGCACCCATCCAGGTCGAGGCAGAGGGAGCGCCATCCCGTACGGGGCGAAGTGGCCCGTGAACGGGGCGGGCTGCGACGGTAGGCCGCGTCCACCAGAGTCGTGGCGGCCACGCCCGCGTCCACGTCCACGCCCGCGGCCATGGTCGGCACCGTCACCGCGGTCACCACGGCCGCGGGGCTGCGGCGGAGGCGGAGGCGGAGCCTGGGAATGATCGGAGCCGCGGTCACCAGAGCGGTCGCCGCGATCACCCTGAGAGCGCACGCCAGATCCAGAGGCGTCGCCCGATCCGGAAGCGCCAGGGAGAGCGAACGCCGAAGCGCTCTCCTCAGCAGCACGCTGGGCCTGGGACTCATCCGCCAGGACGACGTGGGAGAGGACGGTGTCGAAGGGCATGGTGGATGCCTGATCGCCGAGGATGACGCGGATGGTGTCGAGCCGCTTGTCGAGGCCCTGAAGGAATTGGGTGGTGAGATCCACCTCTTTGACGGAGTGGTCGATGTCGGCGAGACCATCAGTGAGCAGCTTCAGGCGACGGGTGTACTCGGTGACGGAGAGATCGCCCTGCTTCAGATTGCGGTACTGGCGGTTGAGCACCATGAACCGCACAGCCCGATTGGCGAGGAAGAAGGCCTCGATCTTGGTCCAGAGCTCGTACGTGGTGGTGGCGCCGATGACGTGGTCGATGAGGGGGTCGGCGAAGGTGGCGTAGATCCAGAGCACCACATGGGCGTCCAGCTCCAGGTACTGGGCGTCGGCGTTGGGCGGAGGGGGATGCTCGATGAGGAAGGTGACGCCATAGCGGACGAGAACGAGCATGAAGAATGACTTCCACTTGTGGTAGTTGTGGTCGGCCTGATTGAGCAGGAATTTGATGTGGTTGGTGATGTGATCGAAGAAGATCGGATTGCGAGGGGCCGGGGTGGGCGGCGCAGGAGCCGAGGACGAGAAGAGGGGGGCGAACTGAGAGGGGCCGGTGCTACCGGATGCGCCGGAGAAGATGAACAGGGAGGATCCCGGCGAGGTCGCCGAAGAGGTGGCAGGGGCAGTCGCCGAAGAGGAGAGGGAGCTCGGCGAGGTCGCGGCGTCGGTGGCGGCAGAAGAGGAGCCGGGCTCAACCATGGCGACGGAAGAGGAGGGCCTGGTAACTGATACCAAGTTGGAGGAAACAATTCACTCTCTATTAATCATCAAGTGTTACATACATGGTTTATATACACCGGGCGCTGCCCGAGTCATGAGGCACGCAGGCCCTTTATCCTATATACATGGGCACGCATAACAGCACGTTACAACACAACTCAACAAAACGTGTGCATATTGTGCGAATTGGGGTACATGCTTGGAGGTGCGATCCAATATTGTGTAACGGCTATCTTACTATGCGAGTCACGTATGCAGAACCTGAAAAATGCTCTGGAAGCTTTGTTAATGCTTCTGAAGCAAGGGGGCTCACAAAAATCTGCTATAGAAAAAAAATGAGATTGAGTTCTTCAGTGACATATTGGCTGAAACTGGAGAAGGTGATTATAAACCAGATTGGATTCATGTTACCCAGTCTTTCTCATTAACATAGTGCTCTATGACAACTGACATGTTTTTTCTTGCTTATAAGGATTGTTGTTTTTGGACATATATGAGTCTTTTTGATTCAGCTTGGAGAACTGGAACAAACGATGTCAGCCCCAAAAGCAGGCAAGTAATCAACGAAACCGAGCCAACAAGTCAACAAAAGGTTAAATGACTATGCTTGGGGTGGATGCTGGCTCGCTGAGAAGGGCTCTGCTTTTACTCCTGCTCTTCCCGAACAACAAACACTCCATATACTAATAGTTTCCAGTGTTTGAGGAAAGCAAGAAAAGATGATCAGCTCGGCATGAGATTGACAAAATGCAGCAAAACGAGTGAAGAAAAAAAGAAATGTATACAGATTTGGCTCAATGAAACAAAAAAAAATGGAATTTTCAAATTTGAAAAAAGAAAATGAAATTATCAGAGCCAAGTTTCGATCTTGGGACCTGTGGGTTATGGGCCCACCACGCTTCCGCTGCGCCACTCTGATTGCTGCCGTGCTTGTTCTGAAACTTAGCTTTGTATAGCTTCCTCGACCTGTTCCTGAAGGAATGAAAATAAAAGGTGGCCTGGCACGGCCCAAGCCCGACGGCGGCCCGGCGTGATACAAAGCCGCGACCCAGCCCAGCCCAAGTCCCAGCCCTTCCTCTGGACCAAGAATTTCGCGGCTTTCCACCCTCGCAATGCAATCGCCTTATCCAAACCAACCAGTCACTCACGCACGCGCGCGAAATCCGCCGCCGGCGGCTCCCCAGATGCGCGCCCCTCCCCTGCTCGCGCCGTCCACGCCGCAGCCGGCACGTCCTCCTCCTCTCCGTCCATTGCGCACGGGGCTCGGTCGCTCCTTGTTCTTCTCGCCGAGAAGGCCGCCGCTTCTCGCCGTCGCGCGGTCCAAGAGCAGGGACGACGCCAGCTTCACCGATCGCATCCTCGACTACATTGAGGGTAATGTCTGAAATCTCTGTCCGTTACCGCGCGTTCCTTCCTGCATCTCCGGATTTATGTCAGCTGTAGAGCGATTGTTCAGCGTTCTGTGCGAATGCAAATCTTGGGGCTCGGTAAATGTTTTTTTTATTGAGTCGGAGGCTCGGTAAACGTTGGTCGCCTGAAAAGTGGGCGTACATGTTTTTTTTAACAAGGCAACTTAAGAAGAGGAGAGTTACCCGGTTAATTAGCGGAAAACCGGGTGAAAACTGTCACAACCTACAGAATCAGGCACACAAAATCTACAGCACAACACTGCTGCGAAGAATATACATAGGTGAGGTTGCACGATTGGTGTCATCATTGTCACTTCTCTGGTTCTACCTGAGGAAGCGTCCGCAATTTCTCCGCAAACGTCCGTCGACAAAGCCCACACCGCAGAGGCTGTGAGAAACCACATGAAGATCCATGCCAAGCAATCGGCCACACGCATCGCCGACTGTGCATCTCCAATCTGACGGCGAGATACGAAGGAGAAATATGCAAGGCTGGGGCCACAAAAGATCACCAAAGAGACCACTTACCACTTGTCATTATCACCAACCGAACTCCGACGGCGCAGCCGAGGCTGCTCATCAATGAACAAACTGAGATAATCCAGCGGGCACGTCGAAGGGCCGACTACCGCAACCATTAATTGCCGTTATCTCGACATCGCTCGCCACAATCATCATTGCTACGCCCACCTTGAAGACCATCACCATCCTCACACCATCCATTGCCCCCTCCAAACAATGACATTTGCAATAACGACGCCCCCAAGGGGAGCATGATGCAAAAACACCACCATCGTTCCACTCCGGGGAAATTTGAGGTTTCTGCCTCGTGGTTGTCTGGTTGGAAGGGTGTGCACCATGCCTTGGCGACATCTTCAAGAAAAAGTGGTGCTCGAGGGCATTGACACTCCCCCTTGGGGTTGTCTGGGAGGAAGGACAAGCACCACACCTTTTTTTAGAACGTAGCCTCGTGAAGAGCCCGGCTTTGCATTAACGTGGGTTTGGGACTCCCCGGTGATGCTCGGAGAGTAGTCTTTCACTTGTACACGCAGTGGTTACATGTTTGGATTGTGTTTTAGAGACACGGATGATGCAATGATCACTAAAAATCAACTTTTTATACTTGATATGTAATGTGTTATGGCGCTGCTAGAAGGAGGGCGCGAGAGGGCCGGCCGGGGCCTTTTGCCCACGGCCGGGCAAGAGGGAAGGGATTTCCTTCTTAATTCTTGCTTAATTAGATTGATACATCTCCTCTCTTTATATAGAGAGGTTTACATGACTCCCAAGCAAGGCTTACTTGACCTCTAAGCAAGCGACCCTTATCTCTAATTAACCCTAAGACTAACGGGCTATACCGCCAGCCCAGGCCATTAGGCCCATTACATATTCTAACACTACACCCCACCTGGATATGCAGCTTGTCCTCGAGCTGCAGCCTAACCAACTTATAACCATGACTCGATGCAACACAAACCTAACACCTAAAAACAAGACTTTTACATCTCGGCTTGTTTTATTACTCTCAACCTGAAATGGAGTAGGACGATTTATTTTGGACCCCTTAACAAAAAGTGGACACCATCCGCATGTCGGACGTGCACGTGTACAACCACCTGGATCCCATGGACACCACCTGAACAAAAGGAGTGCATGTGTATGGCTGTTGGTCTGCACCGCACAGGGAAGAGTGGAGGGCTTGCGATGGAGAATGACGAGGAGGGGTGCGCCCCCCCAACCGCCGATGTCGCAGACTTTGAGGTCGCTGCCCGCGGGGACAACAGCATGCCCAAGATCCCCGACGCAGCGGACGAGATCGAGGTCCTTTGCGCATCGAAACGCAGGTGGGAGGAGCGGCAGCTGCAGACCACGCATCTCCCGCACACGCCAACGCGCTAGGAGGCCGCGCGCAGCAGCCTGCAGCGTCACCGCCGCCGACACGTGGCGGGTAGTGATCCAAGCCGGAAGCGGTGACGGCAACGGCGACGGCGGAAACTTGATCTGCTGGATGGGGACGCCCTGGGGAAGCGGTAATGGCGACGACGGGAACTTGATCTGGTGGATCGGGACTCTAGCCGGCGCGGTCGATGTGGCGCCGGAGCTGACCGGCGGTGGCTGCTGCAGCGGAGCGCCGGGCGCGGCGGAGGCCGCCAGGAGCGGCGCCTGCCACTGTAGCCAGGGCGGGGCGGTGGTGGCAGTGGATGGCAGCTGCAGCGGCTGCTGCAACGGCCCGGCGAGCGCGGCGGGGACGCCCTGGGGCAGCGGCATCGGCTGCTGCGGCGGAGCGCAGGGTGCGGCAGAGGCCGCCAGGAGCGGTGGCGGCCACTGCAGCCAGGGCGGGGCGGTGGATGGCAGCTGCAGCGGCTGCTGCAGCCGCTCGGCGAGCGTGGCGGAGGCCGCTTGGTGTAGCGGCTGCCACGCAGCCACGGCGGCGCGGTGGCGGCGATGGGCAGCGCAGCTCGGTGCGGCCCGTAGGACCCGGCCAAGAACAGGCGGATCTCCTGGACCGCCTGGGTTAGGTCCCGCAGCACCTTGGACACCTCCTTCGGGGTGAGGACGGCGGGGACGGGCGCGACGGAGGATCCCGGCAGCGGAAGAGACGGGTTGGGCGGCGGTGAAGACATGATCGAACCGAAGCTAGCTGATACCAAATTGTTATGGCGCTGCTAGAAGGAGGGAGCGAGAGGGCCGGCCAGGGGCCTTTTGCCCACGGCCGGGCAAGAGGGAAGAGATTTCCTTCTTAATTCTTGCTTGATTAGATTGATACATCTCCTCTCTTTATATAGAGAGGTTTACTTGACTCTCAAGCAAGGCTTACTTGACCCCTAAGCAAGCGACCCTTATCTCTAATTAACCCTAAGACTAACGGCAGCCCAGGCCATTAGGCCCATTACATACTCTAACATAATGGCTGTTGGGAATATGTTTGCAGTCTACCCCTATTTTTCTGCACTTCTCCGTGGGGTCGCTCCCAATTTCATACCTGAGGCTAAGGGGTAGAGACATTCGTATATTGCATTTCAAAAGAGTCGTCTCTTATATAGAGAAGATTCTCAAATTTAAACTAGTTTCGAAATAGAGTCCAGATTAAACTACCAATCATGTTATACTCCCTCCGTTCCTAAAGATAAGTCTTTTTTAGAGATTTCAATATGGACTACATATAGAGCAAACTGAGTGAATCTACACTCTAAACTATGTCTATATACATCCGTATCTAGTCCATATTGGAATCTCTAAAAAGACTTATATTTAGGAACGGAGGGAGTAGTTCATATGTGAACGGATTCTATCTTTGTAGTCACACCTGTGAGCAATCATCATGATCATGTCTAAATTCCACTAATCATGTATGTCGCTATTAGTTCCGTAACCTAATCCATGATCTATTTCCTCCCAACTATTAATGTACCTGGGCAGTCTTCCAATAGCATGCAAAGTATATTATATTTCATTGATAATCGACCAGTTACCTTAAAGATATAGAATACTTAACTACATTCCATCAAATGATAATCCCATGCTGAGTAAGTAAATCAGTTTCATGCACAAATACATGTATGATTGCACAAATAATGTATTATTCCATAATGAGGTAAGCTGAATATTAAATTTTGTTGGATCGAGTCTATTTGTGGAAGTCTTGTGCTATTGACTACCAGGTTGTATTCTCTGAAATCTTTTTGTACAGGCGGTCCAAAGTTGAGGAAGTGGTATGGAGCACCCGATTTGCTTCCCAAGGATGGGGGTGCCGAGGGCGAGGAGGATGAGTCTTCAGGTGCATAGACAAAAAAAATCCATAAATGTATATACCGTCTTGTTGTCATTATTTCTTATTTGTTGGCATGTTCTGGGATGAGAATAGATATCGAGGAGCCTCGAGATGCCGTGCTAGTTACCAATGGTGAGAGTGAGATTGGACAGGTTTGATTTGTTCTTCAAGTTCCTGTTTCCAATCAGTGCAGAAAATGCTATCTGGTCCTATGTTCAGTATGTCACTAGTCACTATACCCCAATTTCTTCTGTATTCTTGTGCTATGAGCTGAACAATATACTGTATATTCTATTCTTACTGACATGTGTGTCCAAAGCCAAACTATCAGTTTCTTAAGGCAATATTTTGACACTTACACAAGATTTTCTCTACAATGTAAACTTTTAATTCTACCAACGTAAAAGAGTTCTTTCTGCAAATTCTTTTTGGGAAACTACTCTAGGATATTCAAATCATTTTAGAAAGACTCAACTGGCGTTCATATATCCTCAGATGTCGCCTTCATATTTTTTCCCATTATTAATATCCAGAGTTCTTTGTTGCTATTTCTGCTGTTTCTCAGTGAATATCGCAATGTCTAAATTGCATATGTACAGCTTGATAAAATTTCTCAATTCCTGAACTTTCATTTGCTTGTATTTTCAGATGGTGATATTATCACTAATTCTGAAAAGGGCCAGAATAAAAGCATTAGTGAAGGACAAACGATCAACTGGAGAAGCTTTTGGAACTTACGTGGAGGTGACAATTTTGAATTCTCACCTAAAAAATTCTGGTTATTTATCATGTGTTATTTTTCATCAATTTTTCTCTGATAAATACGGTGACTTGTCTTAACATTCCTTGTTTCGGTTTCCTTGTAGTGCATGGTTGGCAACATCAGAGACAAGTCCTTCACAAGGAAAACATTAAGGGGTGTTCGTGCTGTAATTTGTCCAACCGACGTACGTATCCACTCAATGTTCATTGTTTATTCATTTATGAAACTTTTCTGGCATAATCCTACTATTTCGTTCTATGCACAATTATTGATTGCTTGTCGCATAAACGAGTTACTCAAGCTCAACGTTTGATGTTAGTACATCACTGTATTTTTTGTCTTCCCCACCTTTTGGCGTTATTGAGACATGCTCTTGTGTTTGAAGATTCCTGTGTGGCATGAGGTTTATCCATGTAGACTTATGAGAATCGAAAGTTTGTACAGTGTATCTGGTGGTACTTATGGATTGATTTCTTCAATGTTTATCTGTGTAATTTAGTTGTGTGTTCAATACTTACGTCAGAACTGTTTCAAGACTTTTCCTTGTGGCAAAAAGTTCTCTTCAGCATAAAAAAGCCCTGATTGCCTTGACGTTCTATTGCAAATTTTCAACAGGATGGCTTCTTTTCTGACCAGATTGACCTCAAAGGTGTCGAACACATTGTCCTGCTATCCCAGGTTTACTCCTCTCTTGTAACCTCGGGTTACCCGGTTCAGCCTAGTTTTTAGCCACTACCATAAAAAATCTTGATAAAATGCAGCTATCTGTCTACAGAAATAGCGGTGGGCTCCAAGCTATTATGAACAGCAAACTAAGGAAGCTAGCCGAGCGAGACGAAAATGTGGTTCTTGCATCTGGCATCCCATCTACGATAATCAGGAGTGCTTCTCTCGAGACCACTCCGGGTGGTGAGAAGGGGTTCAATTTTACAGAGGTACCAGACTACTAGCACACAAAGCTACCTTATCTCTCCAATAATGTTGCATAATTTAGACCAACAACTTTCAGTGAGAAAAGCTAAAGCTGTACAGTAAACCACACAGCCAGACAGGGCACTGACGCCATGGTCTTTGTCATGTAAGATTAATCCACTAGGTTCATTGGACGTATCATGTAATTTGCAAATTTCTCGCAAAAAGAAAGTAATTTGCACATAACATAGACATAGTAAATATAGATAATTATATTTCTTTTGTATTTTTGAGGCAAGAGTATCTTTTCGTATGGTCCATGAAATACGCAGGGTATAGCAGCCAAGGGGAAGATAAGCAGAGAGGATGCTGCTACAATTTGTGTGGAGGCCCTGGATGCCATTCCCCAGACAACACTCATATTCGAGGTAATTAGCTCAAGAAAGGCTCATGTAGGAGATTGAATATTGTTCATTTCCAATACGCTGCTATATATGATGAAAGTAGTGTTCTATGAACCCAGTGCCTGATCTAGGGTTCTACGAATGGGGTGCCAAATTTCACAAGCACAGTCCAACTGTCATGGACAATGCCACTAATCACACCCACAACTTCAAAATGTGTCAAAAAATACATCAATACATGATATCATAGCTTAATAATTTCATCTAATATGTTTGAAATAGGCTTTGGGCAATTCCCCAGCTTGGTTGAGGTATAAATTATACATGTCTGAACCTTGTTCACTCTTGCGCGGTGCACGAGGAAAGGGTTTATGCCCAGCTTCTTATCTTCCGTGTTACTTCAGGTGGCAAATGGCGATGAAAATGTTACAGACTGGAAAACATGGTTTGCTGAACGGATGGCAAAGGGCTAAAGCAAAGGCACATGATTGGAACACACGGTTATCTTATTTGTTTATGTATAGAGTATATGAATATAGGAGAAGGATCCAAAAGGAAAGAGATTCAACATTTCCGCATCAGAGTCACTGCAGCCCATGACAATCTTATCACAGATATGAACAAAATGCGTGGATTTGCATCCACTAGTCTTCTGGGAAGTCTTGCATCAGTTCTGAAGCTGAAGTGCAGTGATCCAATTATTTACAGGTTCATGAACACAAGCAACAGCGATATTTCTTTCTTACATTTTTTTTTATGTTTTTATAATCTACATTTGCAATATACAGGGCACATCATCTGTTAAACTCATTCTTTTGCCATGGCAATTAACTGTAAATATCATCGTACTCTACTCATCAAAAGGATGTGAAAGCTAAGCTTGTTAATATTGTCAGGCACTATTTCTGCTGAATTGCTTGGTTGTCCCCTAATTGATTGGGTAACTCTTGTTTTCCTAAAGAGAAACAATATTGAAAGAGCCTTGTACAATCGTGCACCTGCTGTTATCCAAATCACAAGTTGACAAAAGATGGTTTGTGATGTTGAGGAGGTTTTGCCTTCTATTTATACATGCGGGCTATGGCTGTTAGCTTGGTAGCTATCCATCGGATTCGGGGATCCGTTACATTAGGCAATCTTGTGATTTAAGTGGAAAATATCTCCCTACAGCCATAAGACCCATGATCCTTCCTTATGTCCCCTCTAGTCCCCACCTGGGTGTTGCCTGGAATGGGGCATGGAGATGTCATTGATGTGGTCTCGAATAAAGTCATGCACAATCTAAAGGGAACTATGGGTCGAATTGGATCTCCGATACTTATGAGATAAAGGCCACGCAGAAAATTTTCCACACTTGGAAGTGGCGCTGTTTCATGGAAATCTTGTAAGCAAACCATTTGTTTAGGAAGGTAAGTAGACCATCTTGGTAAGGTCAAGAGTGGAAGCTGAACTCACAACATTGGATAGAACCACCGTTGAAGCAGAATAACTTCATGAGTTTTTTATAGACTTGCCGGAGGTTGAGAAACCAATTTTGGCTATCCTCACAACTATCAAAATGTAATTGTCAAATTGAATAGTTCTAAGGATAATATGAAGTCCTCAATGCATTCAAAGAGAAGACTGGAATATGCTAGGAAATCGAGAGACTCTAGAGTGATATCACAAAGAACAAAGAACAAAAAATCTGTTAGACCCCTTCACAAAAGGGCCATCACAAAATTTGATAGGAAATACACTGAGGGAGATGGGAATGAGTCCACTTGCTTACATTGGGACCCCAAGTGCAACGATTTGTACCTAGTAGGGAAGCGATATTTGTATAGATTCATGAGAGAGAAGATGCTATATAGATAGTGTGACAAAACCAATAGTCTAGGAGATGGACTACTCACAACTTATCATGGGAGCAGCGAATCAATGGTTGATGAGGAAGGCGGTGAATTTCCTCTACAGTGGAGTGTTGATGCAGGGCTGCGGACACCTTTGTCTCGGATTGCGAAGTGGGAGCAGTGAAGAATTACACGATAATTGGAGGGGCATAAATAGACCATGCGGTGAATGGAGGGACCCGATGTCCCTTTGTGGGGGCACATGTGGGTTGGCCACATATCCTATGTGGAAGGATGTGTGGGCCCCATTTGTGGGCGACATCACTACCCGAACCATGTGTTAGCAGGTGTGGCATCCTCTAAAGTTATGATTAAACCTACTTATATATATATCACCCAGGGTGCAGAATAAGTTATTCTTCACCCGAGGTAATCTTACAATCATTTCATAATTAAATTACGTTTGAAATTCAAATAGTTACATTCCTATTGATTCACTACATAAAATTTGGCATAAGAAAATAAAAATATAGGTCATAAGAGAAGAAATTTGCAGTTTATGTATATTTTACACTATGTTTTTACGTTTGTAATTTTACATAACGTAAAATATTTTTACGACGATTATATATTTTCTTACGGTCTAATTTTACGTTGGAAATAAGACAAAACTTACGGAACGTAAAATTATGATGCATTGATGGTAAAATAGAGGGGGGTGAAGAATAACTATTCCTCACCCAGGGTGACGAATAGTCAATCCCTAGGACAACAGTTTGGGGCACCTAGGTGTCGAGGCTCCTTGCCTTTCGACCACTCGATCGCATTTAGATGTGTGCTGTTGTAACGGGTATTGTTGTTAACGGGTTATTCCATTACAAATTTCCGATCAAATTAATTGTAGCATAAATACTTATTGAATGCCATAAATATACCCCGCAAAAAAAAGAATGCCATAAATATGACTCCATGCACCATACATGGCAAGAGTCCTTTCGTGGGAAAGAAAAAAGTAGCATGCATGGCAACATTGCATGTTGATAGACATAACAGGAGATAGAAATTAGAAATTAATGTGATACTCCGTAGGAATGTAGGAAAAACTATTCGTAGTTAGTACGGTATGCACGATTCATATTTTGACTGAATTACCAAAATGTACACAAGCATATCTTAAGTATGTGTATATTTTTATTGGATGAATACCCGGGTATGTGTACATTTTGATTAGGTATAACACCCATACATGAATATTTTCGTTAGGTATAATACTCAACTGCATACTTCAAATATCTATGGATACACAAAATTGAAAGTACTCGATATTTTTTAGGTATGCGCGTACTCATCGTATTTTCCTATAACTACATACCCCGACATGAAATGCATGAGTACATACCCCAAAAATACGTAGGTATTATATCTACTTATTTTTGAAGTACATAGGCGCAAATAATTGTATATGATACCCAATAATTGGTATCGTCTAATAATATGTACCCAACACATAAATATTTTCATTAGGTATACCAACACCCATAAATATTTTCATTAGGTATAATACCCAACAATTGGTATAATACCCACCAACTGGTATATTATCATTAGGTATATTCCGGAATATTATTGTTAGGTATAATACCACGAGTACGTGTGTATTTTTTGTTACATAAAATATTTTAGGTATGTGTATATTTTTATTAAGTATAATACCAACACCAACTTGTACATATTTTAATTAGATACCCATCAACTGGTATGACGGTCTAATAATATATACACATGGGTATCAGGTATGTGTGTATGAACAAATATTTTTATTACGTAAAAGGAAATTAGGAACACGTACATGTACATGTCTTAAGTTCAAGTAGAAAAAATGATTCAAAATTGAACGTAGATGATCAGATGGTTGCCGAATCTAATTTATTTGAATTGTATGCGTAGAAAGTGTCACTGTAGAAAGAATGCGAGTAAACTAGGAAAAAAATCAAACGCTTAATGCTATCTCGTATATATGGAAAGTCTTGCATGGAGTAAATTAGGAAACAAATCAATAATAATGCACGTCACTTACATCCAAATGCTTAACGGGTTGACTCAAACAAGGTGCCCAGGCACCTAGGTGCCCCAGTTAATTTACATATATATATATATATATATATATATATATATATATATATATATATATATATATATATATATATATATATATATATATATTTCTCTAAGGTCTAAATGTTCATGTAACTTACAAATACATAGACTTGCAGCTGGCCATATGCAATAGGTTTGTCCAAATAAAGTCATAACATTGCATGTTTTGTCATTTTGAGAAGACAATGGATATGTTTTGGCTATATCAGAAAGACCCATGCGAGTTATTGTTGCGGCAACCTACCGCATGTGATCGGAGATCCTGTGAATTAGGACCTAGATAACCAGAGGAGTGTCTTTACCAACCCTCTCTGTTGAAGATGCACCACTGTCACAATATTTATGACAAGTTGACTTTTATCTTTGTGTTACGAGGCTTGTATAAGCAAAATGTCCTATAGAGCAACCTTACAAGAACACACACCTATGTGATCTCAACCGCTAGACACGATCTATGAGAGAGGGCAATATGCCCATATATAGTAAGCTGTTGAATAGGACAAAAGTGTGGCTTATATGCACTAGTCATGGGGTTATTAGCCTTCAACAACCTATTGATAGTACTAAGAGAATTGGTGAAACTTATTCATGCAAAACTGACCATTCAAGACATAGTCTATTTATTCAGTTGTGGTTAAATGTAGCTTCGTATTCTTGGTGGATGTTCAAAGTTAATAAGTGTCTACTGAAAACATTGGTAGATCAAAATAATGATTGGAATAGAGGATGACCCAATGCATGTCCAAGATCCGCTGAACCGTTGTTTCAATTCATTTATGGACAAATCCTATAGGCGTGGGAAAACCGAATTCGACAAAGAGTGCTTTGTGATCCCGAAGGGATAGGGCCTACAATACATCGTGCAACTGCAAAGGTAGGTGCTCGAAAGAGATAAGGATACACACACTATCTTTAAGATGATAAGATCATATATTTGCAAGAGATATACTCATAGTGTTGTGTGTGGTTTTTGCCGGTTTTCCTTAATTAACCGTGCTTGTTTGGTTTTGGGGTCCGGTTTCCCTCCTTAACTGGATCAACTCTCTTCTTTTATAATGCAATGTGGCAGCTCCCCGCCCTCTGATGAGGTTCCGCCATAGTACCGGAGATTTGATCGTATCGCATAGTACCGAAGATAGGAAACTCGATGGAGAAGAAGAGTAGCCTATAAAAGGACCTGAAGACCGTATCAATAACCCAAACCATTCATGTCGCCATTCTCACAAAACCTAGTTTGATGGATCAATGTATATCACTAGTACTTATCCGGTGGCTTTGAATCTGGGTTAAACCACCATCTCTGTTTCTCCGATGAGATACCTTTAGGCTCCCATCCCCTCTCGATTGTTCTCCATACTCATCGACTGATTGTAAGATTGATGTTCACCAAT
Source organism: Aegilops tauschii subsp. strangulata (assembly GCF_002575655.3). Classification (NCBI taxonomy): domain Eukaryota; kingdom Viridiplantae; phylum Streptophyta; class Magnoliopsida; order Poales; family Poaceae; genus Aegilops; species Aegilops tauschii. The sequence goes on from NC_053040.3 coordinate 25,357,339, forward strand.
CGTTAACATTTGTGAAAATAAAAATAATCATAAATTTCCATGAACATTTAAACTACTTTTCAATGTTGGTACCATGGTTTATACAGGCAGTTTTTTTTACCGTGTATGATGACTTGCCACCACCACGTGAAGAATCATACACCACTTTTCCTCGACGTGAAGCGCATAGCCTGGCTCGGCCGGTTTGTGGCTTCGTCAGCTGAACTGCTGAAGGAAGGCATGTTTAGTTCATATAAATCTGCCAGAAGGTGTTGATTCATTGTAACACAGCCATGTAATTAGGGCTAGTTTCTCAACTGAAAAAAAAACAGTTTGCCTTGATGAAGTGATGATAGCATTTTAAATAAGTATATATTATGGGACGGAGGGACTAACCTGTAAGTCAAATTAAGCAAACTTGGTTTCGTGGTGTAGTTGGTTATAACTTGTAAGTCAAATTAAGCAAACTGAAGGTCTCCGGTTTGAACCCGGGCGAAGCCATTTATGTTATTTTTTGCCTTTTTTCACTGACTGGGCTCGTACTTTGCGGTGGTATTCAGACGAGAGACTGTTAAAATATGCACCCACGAATACCAAACTTATCCAATCAATTGCTCCACATGCTGCTGGACAGTCGAGGATAGTCACAAACCCAATGACCGGCGTTTGTGTTACAGTCTGTTCCGCTTTCTCCAAAACCACGATTCGCAATAGCCCAGGCATAGTAAGATGATGTTCGTCTTCCCCGATTCTACGGTGAATAATGTTACGAGTACTAGTATATTACACTAAGCAGAGTAATCAGTTTAGACATCTCAATGGACTCGAGTTGCGAATTATAAGAGTTCACATTGAAGAAAGACAGCGGCGAGCTTTTCAAAGCCTTGCATTCCTGAATGCTCATGCATCGACAGCCCAAAGTTCCTCGCCTCGCCGCCTCTGGAAACTCAATGGTTGGCTGGTACATCCATCGGTGGCCCAAAAGCTCCTGCCAACTCTTGAAACCGAATCCTTTATAAGTATATGTAAGAAAAAAGATGCTTTAGAAGGGGAATCGTGCGAAGAATACCCGCAAAAAAAAAAGGAATCGTGCGAAGAAAGAAGTTTGCTCTGTTACTTGACAAGGAGGCTTGCACAATTATAGCGAATGGGAGGCATAGTTGGCCATCATGCACCTAGCATTACTATTTCACCTATTATAATGCACCTAGTATGACTATTTCACTTATTATAATATATGCTAACGTGAAGTCCACCCATGTTTCATAGCAGCACCGTACCAAAGGCCACCCATGTTTGCTCATATCATCGGAGTTGGACGCTTTGATTTGCATGGGAGTTAATTAATTGACATGCCTCACTGTATAATACTATCCAACAAAATAGATAATGATTGTGTTTTGTAACCTCATTGTATGAAGGCTTCCTATACAATTAAACTGTATTATAACCAAGATGAGAGTCACAAGTTAACTTACACTTTCTCCAACTATCCCTTGGTCCTTTGGATAGTAATTTCAATGCCAAATGTACTCAAAAAGTTCAGAACTTTGCAAACTCTGCCATCAATCTCTTCACATTTGACTTTGATAATCTTTAGGTATCCTGAAATAGCCTCTGGTTTCTCCATCAAACGAGCATTTTCTTCCACTTCCACTGAACATGTGGGTTTTTCTTGCTGTAGCAGACAAAAATATTTCACCAACATCCATCAATCATGCGTGAAAAGAAAACTTAACGCTGCATCAACTCTGCTACTGTCCATTTATAAAACATATACCTTATGCAATTGAAGTGTCAGATTCTCAAGAACCGGCGAATGTTCAAGCATACAAACTAGTGCACGGAGGTCAGGTTGCACACACCACTCGTTCAGCAACAATGTCTTTAACTTACTAAATGTAGGGCACCATCTCAAATCCCTTTTGAAAATAAACTGAACAAAGTGCAAAACAGTTACAGTTAAGGATCTAGTTTTAAAGTCCACAATGAACTGGTACTGAAAGTGTGTTGGACCTTTGGATAAACATTAAAAATTTATACTTAGAGGAAGTATACAAGCAATTTCAGTATGTCATAATTAGCAACTCTCTCTACATTTACAAAGAAATATTAACATATCATCTGGAAATTCACATCATGAACATGCGGACTTAATGTATATATATTCTCAATATCACAAGACTATCTCAACTAGAATTGGGTCAGATCTCAAAGTGCAGTCGCATAAACATATATAGAATTTCTAACATGTACACAATGAAGCATAAGAGCTCATCCGGTGGCAATACATGTAGCTACACTATTTTCGTCATTAACTGATATGCAAAGATGGATAGAGATCACGATAGAGACCACTGTAGAGATCAGAACACTCATGCATTAAAATCAAGATGGAAATATGGGTAAATTTACCATTCCCGGATGAGCTATCAACTCCAAGTTTTTAGCACGAGACAGACCTCCAAGAAGTACGCAACCACCCTTGAGGCCATCATTACCACAGCAATCCAGACAAGTACCACAACACTCCCCAGCAAAAAAACCTTTATGACAGTAATCCACTGACCAGATTTCAGAACTGACAACTGCGGTTTCTAATGACAACATGCTTTCGAGAAATGGGGTTCTACCTCCACATGATTTGAGTTGCAGCAAAACAAGATTTGGAACAGAAATATTAATCCGGACATCATCCTTGAAAAAACAATCCTTGATGCTCAGATGCTTTACAGACTGGGACAGGATGCTACTAGCATCTAAGTCACAGTCTTTTATCTTTAGATCCTCCAGTGTTGAACAGCTTGAAAAATTTAGGAAGTTGCTCTTCAACCTCCCTTTAGAAATCTCTAATCTTCTTAAATACCGGGAGACCAGAGGAGGGCCATCCAAATAGCGGGGCACGTACACCGGCAAAGGGAACTTGACAGTGAGGACCTGAGTTTGGCATGACAAAGCATGATGGATCCATGTTGATATCCAAGTAAGGTCGTCTTCAAAATGATGATCATACTTGATCTCGACCTCATCCAGAGTTGAGTCAGGGTCTCGGAGGAGCAACAGGCAGCTCACAAACTTAGTAAGGAAAACGCCGCCGGCAGCGGCGGAGCTATGTAGGAACCTGGGGGGGCTGTGCCCCCCCCCCCAACATGGAACCAAGTTGTGAAGGAAAAACAATTATGAGGGCTTAGATGAGAACTTTTTTAATTTTGGCCCCCCATACTCTTGTATTTTACGTTTCGCCCCCCCAACAGATGTTGTCTAGCTCCGCCACTGGCCGCCGGTGCTCACCCCCACCTCCCCATTTCGTTGATGCGAAGACGGCGCATGGATTTCCAAAGGTAGTGCCAGCGCTTGGCAAGCAGGCTGGTGTGCACTGCCTCATCCGCCGGCAGGAAGCCAAGAACATGGTGCAGGACGTCGTCCGGCAGGGCGCTGATCCGGTCCTCGTTGCAGGACTTTGAGGACTTCTCCGCCCTGCTTGTGTGAGGCATTCCGTCAAACAGGTGGTGGGCGCTGGAAGCTGCGGGAACACGAGGGGAACAACCTAAGGGGAGGGAGGCAGCAGGGACGACAAAGATCAAAATCACAGATTTGAAAGCTCACCTCTCAGGCCTTAGGTCGATTCGTCCGCGCGGCGCTGGCCGGTGGCGGCGGTGAGATGACCGGACGAACACCACCCTTGCTCCCTCTCGACCAAACAGAGCTCAGCGACGGCGACGGAGGAGATCAGCACAACGCAGCCATCAGCCCATGATTCACTTACAGATCTGCGTCGAAGCTTTCGAATCAGCGGTCGTCGCTCTTGCTCTCGAGCCCTAAGAGCATCTCTAATAGCTTGTCTATACGGATGTCTATACTCGTTTTCCTCACGTGAGCCCAAAACAGGCGTCGAACAGCTTGTCTATATGGTCGTCCAAATATACACATCCTCTAAATCGACCTCGATAATGTCCATGCCTGGACAATGTGAAGGCGTCGTCTAAACTCAACTGCAGTCATGATTTCTTCCACTCCCCAGCGACGGCCCACCTGTCATGGTCCCTGTATATAGACTTTCTGATGCAAAATTGAAGTGTATATGAGGGAATTCTTTTAGACCATTGTCTATATGAATATATAGACATTCAAATATACACATGCTATTGGAGATGCTCTAACCCTAGGAAATGCGGCTGCTTCTATTCGATTGATTTCGCACAGTACATGCCCAGTGTTTGAGCTGCGGACGAGCGACACTACTACTAGTCCACTCACCGGGCTTGAACAGTACTCAAACCCTAAACCCTTCTCAAACGTCCGGGCGGGCCATCCAGTCACTGACCGGTCATGATTTTTCAACCCAGACGGACGTCTCAGACGAGCCTCAAACACCCGAGCTGACCGGCACCCCTCATATCCAGCTCAAATATGGGGCGGATATGGGGACGTCTGAGCATGCCCGCCATCGGACTGGCGAAGGGGTCCCAGGCGGAAACGCCCTGAAACCCGGCGGTCTGAAGCTCGTCTCCTTCGTCAGACCAGCGGCGCCGCATGGCGCAGCTCCGGCGGCCCGCATAGTGCATAGCCCGGCTATTTAAGTCGACCGGCGTCACCGAAACCCTACCATCCATCCATTTTTCCTCCTCCGGAGCGAGCCATTTCTAACGCTGGAGGGCTGGCTCGAGCTCCTTGAGCAGATCTGGGCTAGGTGCGAAGCCCGGATCGCCGCGGGGCTACCTCCGGATGCAGTGGATCCAGAGGAGGAGTTGGAGGAGGTGGTGGACGAGGACGAGGAGGAGGAGGATGAGGGGGAGGAGGAGGAGCCGGAGGAGGAGGAGGATGTGGGGGACGCCGGCGACGCGAATCTGCAGGCCGAGCAGCAGGCCATCCTCGATTCCCTTCGGTCGGAGTCAACGAAGGTCAGACGCCGACAGGAGATGGCGGCGCACCAGGCCACGAAGGAGGCGGAGATGCTCGCCTTGAAGGAAATATGCCCTAGAGGCAATAATAAAGTTATTATTTATTTCCTTATATCATGATAAATGTTTATTATTCATGCTAGAATTGTATTAACCGGAAACATAATACATGTGTGAATACATAGACAAACAGAGTGTCACTAGTATGCCTCTACTTGACTAGCTCGTTAATCAAAGATGGTTATGTTTCCTAGCCATAGACATAAGTTGTCATTTGATTAACGAGATCACCTCATTAGGAGAATGACGTGATTGACTTGACCCATTCCGTTAGCTTAGCACCCGATCGTTTAGTATGTTGCTATTGCTTTCTTCATGACTTATACATGTTCCTCTAACTATGAGATTATGCAACTCCCGTTTACCGGAGGAACACTTTGTGTGCTACCAAACGTCACAACGTAAATGGGTGATTATAAAGGTGCTCTACAGGTGTCTCCAAAGGTACTTGTTGGGTTGGCGTATTTCGAGATTAGGATTTGTCACTCCGATTGTCGGAGAGGTATCTCTGGGCCCACTCGGTAATGCACATCACTATAAGCCTTGCAAGCATTGTGACTAATAAGTTAGTTGCGGGATGATGTGTTACGGAACGAGTAAAGAGACTTGCCGGTAACGAGATTGAACTAGGTATCGAGATACCGACGATCGAATCTCGGGCAAGTAACATACTGATGACAAAGGGAACAACGTATGTTGTTATGCGGTCTGACCGATAAAGATCTTCGTAGAATATGTGGGAGCCAATATGGGCATCCAGGTCCCGCTATTGGTTATTGACCGGAGACGTGTCTCGGTCATGTCTACATAGTTCTCGAACCCGTAGGGTCCGCACGCTTAAAGTTACGATGATAGTTTTATTATGAGTTTATGTATGTTGATGTACCGAAGGAGTTCGGAGTCCCGGATGAGATCGGGGACATGACGAGGAGTCTCGAAATGGTCGAGACGTAAAGATCGATATATTGGACGACTATATTCGGACTTCGGAAAGGTTCCGAGTGATTCGGGTATTTTTCGGAGTACCGGAGAGTTACGGAAATACGTATTGGGCCTTATTGGGGCATACGGGAAAGAAGAAAAAGGGCCTCAAGGTGGCCGCACCCCTCCCCTTGGTCTGGTCCGAATTGGACTAGGGAAGGGGGGCGCCCCCTTCCTTCCTTCTCTTTTTCCCTTCCTCTTTTCCTATTCCATATGGGAGGTGGAATCCTACTAGGACTAGGGAGTCCTAGTAGGACTCCACACTTGGTGCGCCCCCTCCTAGGGCCGGCCTCCTCCTCCCTCGCTCCTTTATATACGGGGGCAGGGGGCACCCCAGAGACACAACAATTGATCCTTGAGATCTTTTAGCCGTGTGGGGTGCCCCCTCCACCAAATTACACCTCGATAATATCATTGTGGAGCTTAGGCGAAGCCCTGCGTCGGTAGAACATCATCATCGTCACCACGCCGTCGTGCTGACGGAACTCTCCCTCAACACTCGGCTGGATCGGAGTTCGAGGGACGTCATCGAGCTGAACGTGTGTAGAACTCGGAGGTGCCGTGCGTTCGGTACTTGATCGGTCGGATCGTGAAGACGTACGACTACATCAACCGCGTTGTGATAACGCTTCCGCTGTCGGTCTACGAGGGTACGTGGACAACACTCTCCCCTCTCGTTGCTATGCATCACCATGATCTTGCGTGTGCGTAGGAAATTTTTTGAAATTACTACGTTCCCCAACAGTGGCATCCGAGCCTGGTTTTATGCGTTGATGCTATGCACGAGTAGAACACAAGTGAGTTGTGGGCGATATAAGTCATACTGCTTACCAGCATGTCATACTTTGGTTCAGCGGTATTGTGAGATGAAGCGGCCCGGACCGACATTACGCGTACGCTTACGCGAGACTGGTTTCACCGTTTGGAGCACTCGTTGCTTAAAGGTGACTGGCGGGTGTCTGTCTCTCTCACTTTAGTTGAACCGAGTGTGGCTACGCCCGGTTCTTGCGAAGGTTAAAACAGCACCAACTTGACAAACTATCGTTGTGGTTTTGATGCGTAGGTAAGAACGGTTCTTGCTAAGCCCGTAGCAGCCACGTAAAACTTGCAACAACAAAGTAGAGGACGTCTAACTTGTTTTTGCAGGGCATGTTGTGATGTGATATGGTCAAGACATGATGTGATATAATGTGTTGTATGAGATGATCATGTTTTGTAACCGAGTTATCGGCAACTGGCAGGAGCCATATGGTTGTCGCTTTATTGTATGAGATGCAATCGCCCTGTAATAGTTTTACTTTATCACTAAGCGGTAGCGATAGTCGTAAAAGCAATAAGTTGGCGAGACGACAACGATGCTACGATGGAGATCAAGGTGTCGCGCCGGTGACGATGGTGATCATGACGGTGCTTCGGAGATGGAGATCACAAGCACGGTGCTTCGGAGATGGAGATCACAAGCACAAGATGATGATGGCCATATCATATCACTTATATTGATTGCATGTGATGTTAATCCTTTATGCATCTTATCTTGCTTTCATTGACGGTAGCATTATAAGATGATCTCTCACTAAAATTTCAAGATAAAAGTGTTCTCCCTGAGTATGCACCGTTGCAAAAGTTCTTCGTGCTGAGACACCACGTGTTAATCGGGTGTGATAGGCTCTACGTTCAAATACAACGGGTGCAAAACAGTTGCACACGCGGAATACTCAGGTTAAACTTGACGAGCCTAGCATATACAGATATGGCCTCGGAACACAGAGACCGAAAGGTCGAGCGTGAATCATATAGTAGATATGATCAACATAGTGATGTTCACCATTGAAACTACTCCATCTCACGTGTTAATCGGACATGGTTTAGTTGCTTTGGATCACGTAATCACTTAGATGATTAGAGAGATGTCTATCTAAGTGGGAGTTCTTAAGTAATATGATTAATTGAACTTAAATTTATCATGAACTTAGTCCTGATAGTATTTTGCAAATTATGTTGTAGATCAATAGCTCGCGTTGTTGCTTCCCTGTGTTTATTTTTTGTTCCTAGAGAAAAATTATGTTGAAAGATGTTAGTAGCAAAGATGCGGATTGGATCCGTGATCTGAGGATTATCCTCATTGCTGCACAGAAAAATTATGTCCTTGATGCACCGCTAGGTGACAGACCTATTGCAGGAGCAGATGCAGACGTTATGAACGTTTGGCTAGCTCAATATGATGACTACTTGATAGTTTAGTGCACCATGCTTAACGGCTTAGAATCGGGACTTCAAAGACGTTTTGAACGTCATGGACCATATGAGATGTTCCAGGAGTTGAAGTTAATATTTCAAGCAAATACCCGAGTTGAGAGATATGAAATCTCCAACAAGTTCTATAGCAAAAAGATGGAGGAGAATCGCTCAACTAGTGAGCATGTGCTCAGATTGTCTGGGTACTACAATCGCTTGAATCAAGTGGGAGTTTATCTTCCAGATAAAATAGTGATTGACAGAATTCTCTAGTCACCATCACCAAGTTAGTAGAACTTCGTGATGAACTATGGTATGCAAGGGATGACGAAAGTAATTCCCGAGCTCTTCGTGATGCTGAAATCGACGAAGGTAGAAATCAAGAAAAACATCAAGTGTTGATGGTTGACGAGACCACTTCAAGTGTTGATGGTTGACGAGACCGCTAGTTTCAAGAAAAGGGCAAAGGGAAAAGGGGAACTTCAAAAAGAACGGCAAGCAAGTTGCTGCTCAAGTGAAGAAGCCTAAGTCTGGTCCTAAGCCTGAGACTAAGTGCTTCTACTGCAAAGGGACTGGTCACTGGAAGCGGAACTACCCCAACTATTTGGTGGATAAGAAGGATGGCAAAGTGAACAAAGTTATATTTGATATACAGATTATTGATGTGTACTTTACTAGTGTTTATAGCAATCCCTCGGTAATTGATACTGGTTCAGTTGCTAAGAGTAATAACTCGAAACGGGAGTTGCAGAATAAACAGAGACTAGTAAAAGTGAACAAAGGTATATTTGATATACAGATTATTGATGTGTACTTTACTAGTGTTTATAGCAACCCCTCGGTAATTGATACTGGTTCAGTTGCTAAAGAGTAGTAACTCGAAAACGGGAGTTGCAGAATAAACAGAGACTAGTAAAAGGCGAGGTGACGATGTGTGTTGGAAGTAGTTCCAAGATTGATATGATCATCATCGCACACTCCCTGTACTTTCGGGATTAGTGTTGAAACTAAATAAGTGTTATTTGGTGTTTGCGTTGAGCATGAATATGATCTGATCATGTTTATTGCAATACGGTTATTCATTTAAGTTAGAGAACAATTGTTGTTCTGTTTACATGAATAAAACCTTTATGGTCATACACAACAACGAAAATGGTTTGTTGGATCTCGATCGTAGTGATACACATATTCATAATATTGAAGCCAAAAGATGCAAAGTTAATAATGATAGTGCAACTTATTTGTGGTACTGCCGTTTAGGTCATATTGGTGTAAAGCGCATGAAGAAACTCCATACTGATGGGATTTTGGAATCACTTGATTATGAATCACTTGATGCTTGCGAACCGTGCCTCATGGGCAAGATGACTAAAACGCTGTTCTCCGGAACTATGGAGAGAGCAACAGATTTGTTGGAAATCATACATACAGATGTATGTGGTCAGATGAATATTGAGGCTCGTAGCAGGTATCATTATTTTCTGACCTTCACAGATGATTTGAGCAGATATGGGTATATCTACTTGATGAAACACAAAGTCTGAAACATTTGAAAAGTTCAAAGAATTTCAGAGTGAAGTGGAGAATCATCGTAACAAGAAAATAAAAGTTTCTATGATATGATCGCAGAGGTAAAATATTTGAGTTACGAGTTTGGCCTTCAGTTAAAACAATGTGAAATAGTTTCACTACTCACGCCACTTGGAACACCACAGTGTAATGGTGTGTCCGAACGTCATAACCGTACTTTATTGGATATAGTGCAATCTATGATGTCTCTTACCAATTTACCACTATGGTTTTGGGTTATGCATTAGAGACAACTACATTCACGTTAAATAGGGCACCATCAAAATCCGTTGAGACGACGCCTTATGAACTGTGGTTTGGCAAGAAACCAAAGTTGTCGTTTCTTAAAATTTTGGGGATGCGATGCTTATGTGAAAAAAATTTCATCCTGATAAGCTCAAACCCAAATCGGAGAAATGTGTCTTCATAGGATACCCAAAGGAGACAGTTGGGTACACCTTCTATCACAGATCCGAAGGCAAGACATTCGTTGCTAAGTATGGATCCTTTCTAGAGAAGGAGTTTCTCTCGAAAGATGTGAGTGGGAGGAAAGTAGAACTTGATGAGGTAACTGTACCTGCTCCCTTATTGGATCACAAAAATCTGTTCCTGTGACTTCTACACCAATTAGTGAGGAAGTTAATGATGATGATCATGTAACTTCAGATCAAGTTACTACCAAACCTCGTAGGTAAACCAGAGTAAGATCCGCACCAGAGTGGTACGGTAATCCTGTTCTGGAGGTTATGTTACTAGACCATGACGAACCTACGAACTATAAAGAAGCGATGGTGAGCCCAGATTCCGCAAAATGGCTTGAGGCCATGAAATCTGAGATGAGATCCATGTATGAGAACAAAGTGTGGACTTTGGTTGACTTGCCCGATGGTCGGCAAGCAATTGAGAATAAATGGATTGTCAAGAGGAAGACGGACGCTGATAGTAGTATCACTATCTACAAAGCTAGAATTGTCGCAAAAAGGTTTTCGACAAGTTCAAGATGTTGACTACGATGAGAGTTTCTCACTCGTATCTATGCTTAAGTCTGTCCGAATCATGTTAGCAATTGCCGCATTTTATGAAATCTGGCAAAGGGATAAACAAAACTGCATTCCTTGATGGATTTATTAAAGAAGAGTTGTATATGATACAACCAGAAGGTTTTGTCAATCCTAAAGGTGCTAACAAAATATGCAAGCTCCAGCGATCCATCAATGGACTGGTGCAAGCATCTCGGAGTTGGAATATACGCTTTGATAAGTTGATCAAAGCATATAGTTGTATACAGACTTGCGGTGAAGCCTGTATTTACAAGAAAGTGAGTGGGAGCACTACAACATTTCTGATAAGTATATGTGAATGACATATTGTTGATCGGAAATAATGTAGAATTATTCTGCAAAGCATAAAGGAGTGTTTGAAAGGAGTTTTTCAAAGATAGACCTCGGTGAAGCTGCTTACATATTGAGCATCAAGATCTATAGAGATAGATGAAGACGCTTGATAAGTTTTTCAATGAGTACATACCTTAACAAGATTTTGAAGTAGTTCAAAATAGAATAGTCAAAGAAAAGAGTTCTTGCCTGTGTTACAAGGTGTGAAATTGAGTAAAGACTCAAAGCCCGACCACGGCAAAAGATAGAAAGAGAATGAAAGTCATTCCTTATGCCTTGGCCATAGGTTCTATAAAGTATGCCATGCTGTGTACCAGATCTATTGTATACCCTACACTGATTTTGGCAAGGGAGTACAATAGTGATTTAGGAGTAGATCACTGGACAGCGGTCAAAATTATCCTTACTGGAATAAGGATATGTTTATCGATTATGGAAGTGACAAAAGGCTCGTCGTAACAGGTTACGTCGATGCAAGTTTTGACACTAATCTAGAAGACTCTAAGTCTCGGTCTAGATACATATTGAAAGTGGGAGCAATTAGCTAGAGTAGCTCCATGCAGAGCATTGTAGACATACAAATTTGCAAAATACTTACGGATCTGAATGTGACAGACCCGTTGACTAAAATTATCTCACAAGCAAAACATGATCACACCTTAGTACTCTTTGGGTGTTAATCACATAGCGATGTGAACTAAATTACTGACTCTAGTAAACCCTTTGGGTGATGGTCACATGACGATGTGAACCATGGGTGTTAATCACATGGTGATGTGAACGATTCATGTTAAATCACATGGCGATGTGAACTAGATTATTGACTCTAGTGCAAGTGGGAGACTGAAGGAAATATGCCCTAGAGGCAATAATAAAGTTATTATTTATTTCCTTATATCATGATAAATGTTTATTATTCATGCTAGAATTGTATTAACCGGAAACATAATACATGTGTGAATACATAGACAAACAGAGTGTCACTAGTATGCCTCTACTTGACTAGCTCGTTAATCAAAGATGGTTATGTTTCCTAGCCATAGACATAAGTTGTCATTTGATTAACGAGATCACCTCATTAGGAGAATGACGCGATTGACTTGACCCATTCCGTTAGCTTAGCACCCGATCGTTTAGTATGTTGCTATTGCTTTCTTCATGACTTATACATGTTCCTCTGACTATGAGATTATGCAACTCCCGTTTACCGGAGAAACACTTTGTGTGCTACCAAACGTCACAACGTAAATGGGTGATTATAAAGGTGCTCTACAGGTGTCTCCAAAGGTACTTGTTGGGTTGGCGTATTTCGAGATTAGGATTTGTCACTCCGATTGTCGGAGAGGTATCTCTGGGCCCACTCGGTAATGCACATCACTATAAGCCTTGCAAGCATTGTGACTAATAAGTTAGTTGTGGGATGATGTGTTACGGAACGAGTAAAGAGACTTGCCGGTAACGAGATTGAACTAGGTATCGAGGTACCGACGGTCGAATCTCGGGCAAGTAACATACTGATGACAAAGGGAACAACGTATGTTGTTATGCGGTCTGACCGATAAAGATCTTCGTAGAATATGTGGGAGCCAATATGGGCATCCAGGTCCCGCTATTGGTTATTGACCGGAGACGTGTCTCGGTCATGTCTACATAGTTCTCGAACCCGTAGGGTCCGCACGCTTAAAGTTACGATGATAGTTTTATTATGAGTTTATGTATGTTGATGTACCGAAGGAGTTCGGAGTCCCGGATGAGATCAGGGACATGACGAGGAGTCTCGAAATGGTCGAGACATAAAGATCGATATATTGGACGACTATATTCGGACTTCGGAAAGGTTCCGAGTGATTCGGGTATTTTTCGGAGTACCGGAGAGTTACGAGAATACGTATTGGGCCTTATTGGGCCATACAGGAAAGAAGAAAAAGGGCCTCAAGGGTGGCCGCACCCCTCCCCTTGGTCTGGTCCGAATTGGACTAGGGAAGGGGGGCGCCCCCTTCCTTCCTTCTCTTTTTCCCTTCCTCTTTTCCTATTCCATATGGGAGGTGGAATCCTACTAAGACTAGGGAGTCCTAGTAGGACTCCACACTTGGTGCGCCCCCTCCTAGGGCCGGCCTCCTCCTCCCTTGCTCCTTTATATACGGGGGCAGGGGGGCACCCCAGAGACACAACAATTGATCCTTGAGATCTTTTAGCCGTGTGCGGTGCCCCCCTCCACCAAATTACACCTCGATAATGTCATTGCGGAGCTTAGGCGAAGCCCTGCGTCGGTAGAACATCATCATCGTCACCACGCCGTCGTGCTGACGAAACTCTCCCTCAACACTCGGCTGGATCGGAGTTCGAGGGACGTCATCGAGCTGAACGTGTGTAGAACTCGGAGGTGCCATGCGTTCGGTACTTGATCGGTCGGATCGTGAAGACGTACGACTACATCAACCGCGTTGTGATAACGCTTCCGCTGTCGGTCTACGAGGGTACGTGGACAACACTCTCCCCTCTCGTTGCTATGCATCACCATGATCTTGCGTGTGCGTAGGAATTTTTTTGAAATTACTACGTTCCCCAACACGCCTACATGGACGAGGTCGAGCAGGAGGAGGATGAGCCGGAGCCCTCCTACCCGCCCGTCCAGCCGACGCCCCGCACCATCGTCGTGGACATCTCCGACGACGAAGATTAGCTAGGTAATACGTAATATGTAGCACATATGATTTCTTTTGCATGCTTCTATGGATCGAGGGGTTGTAATATGAGAGAGGTGGATATAGAGTGGCTAATTTGAGGCGTGACCAGTCACCGTCCGCAGACACGACCGATCGCGTCCACAAGTGTTTGAGGGATCAGATTTGCAAAGTCCGACTGTAGATGCTCTAAGCCAACTCCTGATGTTTTTTTTTTCTTTTTCACCCGCTTGGATCGGCTAGGCAGACCCAATGTCTGTTTTTGGCCGCCAGCCTGTAGTCCAAGACAACACGGACGGAAGATCTCGGGAGCAACTAATTAACTAGCGTTCGTTGGGAGCCTTCTCAAAGATCACCTAGAGTAGGCTGAGAGCGTGTCATTTGACAGCGCATCATGTGTCGCGTTCTAGATGCTCCCTCCGATATTTTTCCACGAACGCGTTGTCTGGGTGGCGGTGGAGCTCGGACGGGAGGCATAAACAAGAAATAATTGAAGGTGTGTGAGACCTTAAGGGTGATGCTTGGGTTTCCAAAATAAAAATGAAATTAAGCTTCTCTTTCGCCCATTTCTGCAAATTCATTGAGCTATGGTCCATCCTCCGTGACTTTCCTTCATGAGGATGCCGAGGATGACATTTGTGTGGAAGCACAGAGATAGTGGCCACATGCTCTTCAAAAAAACAAAGTAGCAGCGGACCGTTAGGACATCAAATTCTGTGCTGAGTTAAATGCTATTCCCTCTGTTCCTAAATATTTGTCTTTTTAGACATTTCAAATGAACTACTATATACAGATGTATATAGACATATTTTAGAGTGTAGATTCATCCATTTTGCTTCATATGTAGTCACTTGTTGAAATTTCTAGAAAGACAAATATTTAGAAACGGAGGGAGTAGACAGTATCAATCACATACTTGAAAGCATGCTATCAACCTACTCTCTCACACCACATGCATGCAAGAGATATTAATGTCCTAACGGTCCGCATAGTATCAAATTTTATGTATCAAATAAAGAGACAGTATCAAATTCTATGCTGAGTTAAATACTAGACAGTATCAACACATTTTCAGCAGCTTTCCAATGGTATATCATTTGCTCAATTTGAACAAATGGTTGATGAGTTACAAGAAAAAAGCAACACCAAAATATAAAGTGAAGTTCGACTATGGAAAAACCTCAGTTCAAACCCGCACAAAAGCTCAATCCGAATATTCTGTTTCTGGATGAAAAAACAGCAGGACCGATCTTGTTGTATTCAAAATTACTCAAACGAATGTGAATTTGAGAAAAAGTTCAACATAAAAAAGTTTAGCAGTTTTAATAGCATACGCATATCGTTTTCATAATGGAATTTAAACCATGTGGAATTTTGGAAAAGGTTCTATACAAAAAGTTCCGCATTTTCTATTGCTTTTCAACGGTCTATCATTGCTGCATTCCAGCAAACTGTTTGAAAATTAGAGAGAAGGTATATTTCAGCTAAAAATCGATCATTTTTCAAATTACTTTTAAACCCTATGGAGTTTGGGAAAACATTATACATGAAAAAGAGCGCATTGGTAGCACGCCCCATATCACATGCACAGGTCCGAAAAACTGTATGTAAATGAGGTCAAAGATATGGTTCGCGTTTGTGAATACGAAAAAATGTTTTTTTTTCATAACTGTTCATAAACCGTGAGGACTTTCGTGAAACAATTCTACATGAGAGGTGATCTCCATGCCCAGAGATCTCCAATGGTATATTATACCTCTCATCCTAACAAAAACCATGAAATTTCAAAATTTTGCTATATGCAGTTTGGGTACTAAAGCAGAGATAATTTGGTAACACCATTAAAATAATATTCTGTGAGTAGTAATAGAATTCCACTTTCTGCACCCAGGTGCAGATGCTCCCCAGTGTGAACTGTAAAATCATTTAAAATAGAAGAAAAATTAAAAAATACCGATTTTGTGTGGTGCAAGATGGTCGAATGCCTGATGCCCGTGCAAAATTTTGTGGAGTTTGGATATTCAAGGAGCTCGTGGCAAAAAAGACAAATTCCGGCTCTGTGAGAAAGTTTGAAAAATGCACTGTTCATTGCCGATTTTTTCTTTTTTGGTGCGAGCTCCTCGAATGTTGTTTGCCAACGAATTTTTGCACTTACTTGCAGCACTGAAGCATCTTGCATGCAAAAAATTTTCATATTCTTCTTGATTTTTTTACTCTTTATTTTTATCCTACTATTCATCAGGTGTAGATGTGACCGGGCTCCAGATTGAATTATCGATATATTTATATAGTAGGTTTGTGTCAAATTAAGCCATACATGCATGGCTTGATACACCGTAAGCAAACCACAAATTGATGCAACTGAACAATACATGCATGGATTGATATATAGACGAGAAAAATTACACAGTAGCTACAAAAGTATGTAGTTCCCACACAAAAAAAAGACAATACGTAGTACACCTCACTTTACCTAAGAACATGGAAAATGGAGTATATAGCATGGTAGTTGGTGATGTGGGAACATATAATGTCCCACCTTTTTTTTTCTCCGAGAAAATACATAAAATGGTTCATATGAAATTCACATAAAGTGAAGTTAAGGTGTCTTTGAGACTAAACGATAGGGTGTATGCATCTTCACGCTTGTACATGAAATCCATTGTCCGGGCAAGATCAGTCGCCTTCTCTAGAAGTGTCATTGGATATTCTCTATGGAGGCATTCGTGGACTATGTCCATCCATGCTTCTTCAATTATTACCTTAAGCTTCTCATTGGCTTCTACCACCATGATCCCATGCTCTTTTGTACAAGTTTGTACTGTGGATGCCACATGCTCTGATAGTTGCTCGCGCTTCAAAAATAACATGATTAATTAGATGAAGTTTCATCATGCATGCATGCATGTGTGTATGCATAAATATGCCATGTACAAGAAATAATTTTTTCGTATTGATGATGTGACTCTCCCAAGTACCCTAGCTGCTAGTTCGCAGACTACGCGCTCCCTCACCGCCGTCGCCACTGCAGTAGGGTAGACGTGTAGTTCCGTGGTTCCCGACGAATGTACGGAAGCGGCTTGTGTGTCCCGACATGGCAGGTTTCTCGATGGCAAGACCGTGGCAGGTAGTAGGTCACATGATGGGCGTCTGGCGGACGACCATGGTGGGGGATCGTTTGGTCAGCTGAATCACCACTTGTTGTGTGAATCTGGTGCAACAATGCCGCTCTATATTTGGTGTGTTCCATTCCGGATGTGTGACTACTCAAGCTTCAATGTACATCTGATGTTGTTCTGGACACTACACTTAGGGTAGTTTTAGCAGTGGATAGATGTTAGCTAGAATGGTACAGGGCAGTGGATGTTGTTGTCGGTGGCAAGCTAGCCTTGTTGGGCGGGGATGAGATGACGTGGAGCTATAAGTGTGGCCGTGACAGAGCTGATAGTCGGTACATGGATCCAACTAGCATGTCCTAGACTCCCTCCCAAAAGCTCCATCTTTCCAGGTAGGTCCGATTTTGGCAATGATGACACTCGTGGGTGTCTTTGTTGAGGCATCGACTATTTTAGTTGGATTTGAGGCGGACTTAGTAGCTACTGTGTTGTCGGATCCCCTCCCTCGGGGTTTTGGTGAGGTGGATGTGTGCTAGGATTTGGATGGAAGTCTGGTGCCAATAAATGGCCTCCATGGGCTTTGCTTCCCTACTTGGGCGTGCTATTGAAGAGCTTCGTTGAAGTCCTAACCCTTGGAGTATAGTTGTGTCGGTTGCGTGGCAACGAAGCACGAGTGCTTCTAATGGACAATCATGTTGCTTCATTGGTATGATTGATTTGCTGTGTGGTACTGTTTCCTAGTTTAGTTAGGTGCTACACAACTATCCTTGAATCCTCTATAAGGTTTTCGTCCTAGTGTTCCTCAAAAGTGGGCCAATCTCTCTCTCTCTCTCTGTGTGTGTGTGTGTGTGTGTGTGTGTGTTTGAGAGTGCAGGAATGCCCTGCCCTTTAACCATGATCTCAAAGAAGACATGTATGATACTGATACATTAATTAACTCAGACTTGTTGGACTATGTGACTACTAGTTAATTTCATTTAGGACAACCACAAATAAAAGAAATATGGTTTACATGCGCCAGAAAAGTTTTAAATGGATAGAGTTGGTACCTCATGTGACACCATGTCATTGCCAATACGCCCGACAATACATACACATTCGATAATTTTTGGATAGGTAGAAGCCCACTCAAGAACCTCGCTTGTAGTTATATCACCCATTGAGATGAACACAAGGCTTATTATTTGCATACAAGCGCTGGTGCGCACTGAAATTTGTAGATGCTCTTCAACACTAGTTGGTATGTAGTGCTCATCCCGCCATTTCACCTCCGCGTGATAGCTTTTGGCAATGTCAATTACCTAAACAAGGTACAATTTTAAGGTTAAATAAAGTACAAATGTGGGGAGAATGTTTGGTGGCAAACTGTCTTTGCATTGTGATCTATTGGCTAATGACACAGTACTCATAAATATTCTCCTTTTGAAACACAATTGTATCCATAGATAAATCCAACATAAACCAATGTTTCTATATAATCAATAGTTTAACACACTAAACCATCTTAAAATTAATAAAATTTGTTGAATTGTGCGCTACATGCATGAAGGGACAGAAAATTCATATGCAGCTTTAGATGCATTATATAAGATAAAACTAAAATGATGATTTCTCATAGTTTACTCGAAGCATGGTATCCAACATTTTTTGAGTTAATGAAGGTTCTCGTGGCTCCACCGACTTCCATTCCAAAACCACCAATCAAGCATGTTATGCAATTATTAGCGTTAGGAGCTACAATTTTTTTTCACGAAGTTCTTCTATTTGTATTTGCTTGTCCCCCCTCCACATGAATTTCACATTTACCATCAACAACACGACTCTCATATATAATACATAGATGCATTTGCCCCATCTCCTGACACAAGATCTCAAGACGTTAGAGCTACATATTATTTGCTTCAAATTACTTATACATAGTCGAGTAATGATTAATAAATAATACCTAAGTTTGAAACCTTGAGCATTGAATGGGAAAAATATAATAATATATGTAGTTCTCTGGTATAGCTCATTTTTAGGAATAATTTTTTACAGTTTTGAGAAGCACTAACCATTTTTTTTGCCAATCCAGTATGCATGTTTTTCTGATGCTTCAACTCTTCATCAATAACATTTGTAGTGTTAAGTATATTGATGTATAATGCCTTCAAGTATGCTGGGAATTGTTCCACGGCTTCTTCATCCCACCTATGGTTCAGAAAGTGTGTGTTTAGTGCAAACATAGATAAAATATATGATACCAAACTAAATAGTGTTGCATATAAATTGCAATGGAAGATATTTATATTATTGTAAGCAAGGCTACATAACTTGTATATTTGGAGAAACTCTTTTTTGCGACCCACACATGAAAATAGTTATTAGATTGATAACTAGGACGCCTTGTTATCTATGCCACGTCTGACAGTATATTGTTTCCTAGATGCCTTATTAATTCAAGATATTGTATAATAAAATATTGTTGACAATTATTTCAAAACATAGGCAAATGGAATGTAAAGATCCATAATTGGGCCGCTATTTTTTTTACGTGGAAACCCCTTGAAGAAAACAAGAACATGGGTGGCTACATCAGAAGTGTTTGCAAATGTTGGGGCTTAAAAATGTGTTGTTAACTAACCTTGTGCGACTTATAAGAAGTATTAACAGATATCATGTATTAAACTCAAGTCAAGCAGAAACCTAATGCGCCATGCAGAAGGAATGCTACCACTATTGTCTTAAGAATTTAGATCAATTACTTGTCGGAGAAATGGATGTATCTACAGGTATTTTATTTTTAGATACAATCATTTTTATCCATTTCGGCGATAAGTATTTCAGGGTGGTGGAAGTATATTAGTAAATTAACCACACATACCTGGTAGTAAAGAAGTCACTGGAGTTTGGTATATAATATTGTTTGATGCATATATATATAATTTTGACAAAAGGGATACATGTGAAGTTAATTATAAAATAGAACTGTATATACATGCTCTAATTATTCTAGCTATAGATCATGTTGGTGAAATAATTGCACGTAGGAAGCTTTTGCTAACAATGTTTTGTCAAGGGATTCCATTTGTGTGACTTAATGTTAGGCTTTCCATTCGTTGTGCAAGATCGATAAATATTATATGAGAAAAACCAAAGGTGAATGTACCTTTCCAAGGCTGCGGTGAAGATGTTGCTTTCTTCAGTGGTGCTATAGTTATCATAGAGGTCATCAAATAATGACACAAATATGACCAATTTTGTCAACATTATACGTGAGTAGGAATATTGCGGCTCATAGACAACTCCAAGCATCCAAAAATGAATCTCCACCATTCTATCTCGTGCAAACTGTAGATCTGTCTGTGCTTGAAAGTCTTTCCACCAACTGTTAATTATTAATTGAATATGTATTAGCACATTTCATAATAGTTAAATAGTAAAAATCTTATTGACATTTTAATAGCTATTATATTTTATTTACTCTCTTACATCGTAAGAGCTTTCAACTCCTGGCAATAAAGAGTTTGCAAAATGTTGAAGTCCAACTTAGAAAATTCTAATATGTGCTCATCTCGAGTAGCCTTCTTCTCATACACCGGGATGTAACGTCTCGTTTCCACTCTTTCGACTCTCCTGAAATGGGGTGTTTCCAATGTACACTGGACCTCTTCTACCAACCGCGGGTCTAGATGTTCCAACATACATTGTAGACGGCTCTTGGTGAAAACAACTGCGTCATCAAGCACTTCTTCCCCACGAACCCTAAGATACGCTGCATTATACAATGCCAATAACGAGTCCAGATCATTGCTAGCAAAGTTTCCTTGGTCATCTCTGAACTTCAGAAACACATCTGCGTGAGCAAGTAAACCTATCATATATCTAATAATTGATTTAAAAATATGTATGTAGGGATTAACAATCATGACTGTAATTATACCCTGAGAGGTGTGGTACCCATGCTTCCTCAACAAGTAGAACCGCATCGCTCTCATATGGAGGTCGTCACCAATGCCTTGTCCATCACCGTGCATGTCACATAGTATTTCATTGATATCTTCGCGGTAGTGATAGGCCACACCTATTCGTTCCAGTGTGTCAATAAGCTCCATCTTCACAACTAAATCGGAGGAAGATTTGGTATCCAAGATGATCTTTCTCACTCGTTCCTTCTTGATAGTTGCCATGTGCTTCATAGCCAAACACTGCAAGATAGAGAAACATTTATCATCTTGGAAAATTATTTTCTAGAAAAGACCGCTGCCCTACAGCTATGTACATAGAAAGCACAAAAATACATTTGGGATACCAACTCCAAAAACGGCATCTTGTAAATATCAAAGACCTAAGAGTGCACGCTCGTGTTCAGGAGCTTTTCAAAAACTTTAGAAAACATTCACAGATGTACCCATGGGAATACTAGTGAATCTCCTGTACTAGACAATACCTTGCATGTATCCTTAAGATTTGAACTATGTAAGGAATTTCTACAGAAACAAAAAATAATAATCCTAACACAAATTTGAATATATACAATTAAATGCACTGAGATTTAAAATCCACTCAAATTGCACTAAAGCATGTTGCATGATAGAGAAACTCTCATGTCGAGAACAGATAGAAGTTAGTCGACCAAACTAGAAACTCCAATTGCTACGACAATCTTTATGGTGTGGAAGCATGCATGTGTAACAAAATTGCTATTTAAGGACTTGTGCTGGGGTTTAGCTACATATAAAATATAGATATTTGTGTCTGATAATAGTACGGAATAATATCAGCAACCGCCGAGACAGAAAGTAAGAAAACAAATCGGTAATTACCTGTGATTGAGTGCATGGGTTGTGGTTGAGGAAGAAGTCACCCCAGGGGCTGGGGGTGTAAGGCCGGGGCTTGTGCAGGTCAGCCACAACCTCCTCCTCGTGTGAGCCATTAGCTGCAGGAGCCATATGATTCACTTCACTGCTGGGAAGACGCACGGCAAGAGTATAAATTCTGATGGTGAAGCAAGGTTGCTTTGCTTGCAGCAGATGTGTAGTTAGCGCACACCCTCGGTGGCCTTATATAGATGGACAAATGACCTGCACATAACATATGTCTGTTGGTAGATTATTTGTCTGGAAAAAGCATGCATTTATATAACCCTAGCAGCCTAGCTAGCAACGTAAGCTCCATAGAACAAAGTAGTGCATGCATCCTTTCCGCAAGCACAACCTCTTCCGATCATATATTCAAAGTCAAGTTCCATGGGACGGCCAAGGATTAAAACTTGATTAGGAGATCAGGACCAGTATACATGTACATGCAATGGAGTACTATACCCAAATTATTGATCTGACACTGAATATACATATGGGGGCTCGTGTGCTGACAAACTAACCCGATAAAATCTAAAAAAATTCGATTGCCTCCTTATATATATGGAGGCTGCTAGCTCCTGCTGGCGTCAATTAATGGGTTAAGTTGGTCGTTGCATGCAACTTGCAGTTGTAAAACCCTAGGTGGTCGATCACACCAACCACTAGCATATGAATGGCTAGCACAGCCGGCTCGCATAATCTTTAGGGGCTAGCTGGAAACACCGCTCCCGCAAATTAACATTCTGGTCCACCTCTTCTTCTTTTTTAGAAACTGCACAAGCCTAAATATATTATATAAAATCGCCCCTTACAAGAATATGAAATCACCGAAATGTTTCTGAAGAAAACAACACCATCTTCCTTTCGCATCCCAAGGTGGTGTCGAAATGCTACAGCTATGGGCAATTGTTTACTGGTCCAAGTTTACGGAAAGATGTGGCACTAAATACTTGGCCTGCTAGAAATCAAGGGGGGCCAGAGAGTAAAATCAGCGAGGAGTTATTGGTGGAAAACATCCCGTAACCAGAATCCGTAAGCAGTTGCCCATAAGTCTAGCAATTTTGCACGGTTGTGTGCCATGAGCAATGCTCGTTGCCAGCTCTGAGAGCATCTCCAACAAATCCCAAATAAAAAAATCCAGGTATTGGGGGGAGTTGGGGCAATCATGGTAGTTTCATCAATTAGCCATGCACCTATAAAAAATAGTCACTTCTGTTTATAGTAAGAACATCTCATGCCATCTCGTGATATAGTGTCATGGAAAATCTATTTTAAGTTTAACAACTAAAAACTTAGAACATGGCGAAAATGGCGTGGGTGAAAAACTAATGATTGCCCAAAATTTGCATGACTAAAAATGTCCATGGGCCATGGTAAAATTTCCGGCAAAATGATTTATAAAGCAGTAGAGACAAAACAAATTGCCATGGCAATTTAGGAATTTGAGTTATATGACACATGGCAAATAATTGCTTAAATTTGCGTGGTATTTTTTTTTGCGGGAAAAACTTCCAATCTATTCATCTTCAATCATGGTAGTACTACGAATGCCATGATAGAGAGGATGGTATATGGACACAAATGCCATGGTACAGTGAATTTTGACATGCTAAATAGACACGAATGCCATGACATGTTTGCGGTACAAACAAAACAAAAGGTCATGCTAATTTAGGGATTTGATTTTGAGGAAGCCACATTATGTCAACTTTAGTAGTATCATTCAGAACACTATAACCTCCATAGATGTGCCCCTGTAGCATCTAACCTCGCCACCCCCCCCCCCCCCCCCCCCCGCCCCGCCCCTCCCCTGGAGTCCCCTTGAATCATGGATCCAATTCTACGAGCCACATTAAGAGAGGATCAAGCATGTTTTCTACCTGAAAATTCTGTAAAGAAACGGCGCATTGGTGAAACGTTGGTCGCGAGGTTAGATGCATCGCACGCTCACGACAACGTTGGTCGCGAGCCGTTGGTGAAGACCAGCTTGCAGCACTCGGGGAAATGCACTCGCGGGGAGGCACACATTGTCGGATGTGCGCCTTCCTCGGCCGCAGAGAAGCCGCCTCGGCTCTGGCCTCGCAGGGGCTCGTCACCGTTCGTGGCCACCACCATAGCCGGGTGCCGCCTCCGCGACCTCTCGTCAACCTCGTCGACCTCGTTGAGATGCAGCAAGGAGGAGCGCCTAGCTGGCGACCTCTCACCAACCTCGTCGAGATCAAGCGAGGTGGAGCACCTAGCCGGCGCGGAAGCCCGGGTGGTGTCAGGCAGAAGGGCTGACGCGCATGGTCCCCAGCGCGGTCGCATCACAGTCGCCGTGGGTTGTCACCGAAACCATCTCTCTCTCTCTCTCTCTCACACACACACACACACACACACACACACACACACACACACACACACACACACACACACACACAAGGGGGCATCGGTGCTTGTATGGCCGCGAGCGCGTTCGCGCCGGGTACATTCGCAGCCAACGGCTGGGTTTGTCTGACTTGGCAACTAAGAGTGCATCAGGATTCGTGTTTTTGATCCAACGGCTGTTTGCTGGGAAATGTCTTAAAATCTGACATTCCCCGGATAGCATTTCCCTACTAAAATGATTACTCACTTACACCTATTTTGTCTATAAAAGGACATAACTAATACTCCCATCCATTTCATTTTACTCCATATATAAAATTTGTTTGAAGTTAACAAACGAAAAGTTTGACCAAATTTATATTAAAAAATATCAACAATCAACGATACTATTGTTATATAGGAAATTAACTTGAAATTTATGATGCATCTAATGATATGGATTTTGTATTGTGAATGTTTCTTTTACAACGAACTTGGCCAAACTTTAAAAAGTCTGACTTTATACAAATTTTATATGAAAAGTAAAAAGAAAACGGAGAGAGTAGTAACATAAATTGTACATTAAAAAAAACACATTATTTTACTGCCAAGCAGAAGCAAAATCACTGAGCGCAAACGTAATTGAAATGTACTCTTTGTTTGCCTCGGATATCAAACTACAGAGAAAACATGATGTCTCTCTACGAATGGAGAAAAACAAATTAGAACCGAGCTAGATTGGAACTAGGCTAGGAACATATGGAACTACATCAACGGCAAGGACTGTTTTCATTGGGTACTCAACGACCACCGTGCCCGCGTCGTTGTCGGGATGGTGATACTTGAGATACCGCGTGTCGACAAGATCACCATAACCCGGCTCACAACCACGTCGACGGTAGCGCCAGAGATACGACGGTCCGGCGCGCAGAAGTATGGCGCCGGCCGACGCAGTCATCGGACGAAGAGATCGGTTGCCACGGAAAACACAGGCCTCGACGACGTGACGCCGGTCCCACCGGGCTCCGGTCAGGTCGCCGCCGCATGCCCACATCTCCACCGACCCCATGCCGGGCCTCGGGCTGCCCACGCACAGCCACAACTCCCCGCGCAGCTCCGCCATGCTCGACGCCGCGTAGTCGATCCTCTTCTCGCAGGGAGGCCCCGGGACGACGCCGAACGGCTCGTCGTTGTCCTCCAGGCTGAAGCGCACGAAGCCCGGCGCCTCACCGCCGTCGAGGACCCGCTCGTGGGGGGTGAAGAGGAGCGAGCCCTTGAAGAATGTCGCAGTGCGCCCTGGTATGACGGGGCACGGAGGTGGCGCCGCCGTCTCGCGCCAGCACTGGTCCGTCCCCCCGGCTGTGAGGGTGAGCACCTCTGCCCCGAGGGAGTAGGTGTAGGTGCAGCCGCCGGCGTAGAGCTCGACCTCGTCCAGGGAGCGGTAAAAGATGCGGACGACCATGTAGGCTCCCGAGCGAGGGTCGCAGCCGAGGCCGAACGCCTGGTGGCCCACGATCCGGCCAGAGGGAAGCGGGGGCGGCACGCGGGCTCGAGGGTAGCGCGAGGACGCGGCCCGTGGCCGGGTTGAGCACGCGCACGGCGGCGTCGGTGGGCACCAGCAGCAGCCCGTCGCAGTGCGCGAGGTCGTGCGCCGCTTCCGTGTCGGGGTGGAAGGAGCGGTAGTCGGGCATGGCATCCACCACGAGGGTGGCGACGCCCTGGCCCTCCTCCCAGCGGTAGAGCCCGGCGGTGGTGAGCGTGCCGTCGTCGGCCTCGATCTGCGGCGCGATGAGCACGCACGGGCACGGATCCTTCGTCGCCGTCGCCATCGCCAGATCGGCCGGCCGGGCTTGTTAAATTAGGTTTATTTATTAGTCGATCGCGCGAAGCAAGTTGTCACGTTACCAAAAAAAACTGATCGATCTCGGTTGGTTAATATACTCCGTATATGTAGTCCAAAGCAGTACGGATCGATGAAATTGGTCTCCGAGCCGTACAATACGGGAGAACACATGGAAACCAATATTCAAGAAAAAGATAGTTTCGGAAGATTGCAACCACATTTTCTTCGGGTGCCCTGCGGCGCAGTTCATATGAACTTGCTTCCGGAAGGTTGTTGGTGGCGTTTGATGCCATGACAACCTTCCGGACTTGTTTGGGGAGATCCTTAGTCTCCCCAGCTCTAGGCATGCCCCACCTGGGTGGCTATGGGTACCCTTGCATGGACCCTCTGGTGCATCCGCAATAAATTAGTCATCGAGCGTGTGATCCCTTGCCGTGTGACTGATGCAATCTACAAAATGTGTGGCTTCCTACAACTATGGAGACCGCTTAGCAAGTGGCGTGATGGGGACGTCATCGACAACATCATCTCAGGTCTCCGCTCTTCGGCCTTGACGTTAGCTCCACCACCACCGCCACCCCCTCCTGAGCCGGATTAGATTCTGTTTTCTCTTTGTTTGGGGCTTGTTTTGCTGTGCCCCAGCGACTATGTGTGAGACATGCTTGTACTTGTACCGATCTTGACTTGTTGGATGCTTGGTGTTGTTGCTTTATAATATAAAGCAGGGGAAAATCCTTTTTCGCAAAAAATATAGTTCATGAAAACCATATATAAAAGTTTTCAAAAAGGATGTGTCTAGGGCACATCTAGACGTGCTCTAGTTGTTGCACATCTAAGTGAGTGAATCAAGTATAAAAAGAAAAAAAAAGAAAAAAAATATCCACACGAATCTCAATGTAAAATCAATGACATAGGATTTGGGGCAAGGCCAACGCGTGGCCTCAAAGTGATGCCCCATAGACTCGGATGCCACTGTGCCATTGCCTGCATGCGCAGGTGAAGCTTGTAGAGGAGGCTGGTTCTTCAATGGAAAAAGAAGGAAAAAGTAAGAAGGGAGAGGAAAAGAAGGGGAGGAAGAAAGAAAAAGATGAACACACATGGGGACCAAGGATGATGGGTATGAGGCAGCACCACAATAGCCACCATTGGACCGAACACATGTGAGCAATAGTCTCAATTCTCCCATGCCTACGTGTTTGATGGAGCACCCGTCTTTTTTCCCTTCCATTGTTCATGCCCTTAGTTGTGCAATACTTCTGTCTTTTTTTGCTTTATTTGTCCATGCCCTTAGCTGTGCAATACTTATGTCACATCTAGATGTGCTTTAGTAAAACTATTTCAAAAAAATCTAAAAAAATGATATTATATTGTCATGCAAAATTTCAAGTTGAAACAAATTACAGCCGGAATGCAAGCTATGAAAAATATAATTCAGCAACGAATAGTGCTGTTACAGTTCAACACTATTCAATGTTGATTTTGTTCTTTTTAGAGCTCCCATCCAATTATGTGTTCGAACTTGGATTTTCGTGTGGTAATAGAAAATCATCCTCTTAAAGGCACACATGCAACATTTCAAGGCCAGTGTGAATCTCCATACAGAACACGTTATCTCTGAAAGTCCTCTTCTGCTATGTAAGTCCACTTTCTCTTCTCTCTTCTCTCCTCTCTACTCTTAAAAATAATATACTTCCTCTGATCTATATTACTTGTCACTCGAACGAAATATCTAGACGTATTTTAGTGCTAGATACATCCATTTAAGCTACAAGTAATATTAATCGAAGTGAGTAAAGTCTTCCGCAAAAAAAGATATCGAAGTGAGTAAAGTCTATTCAAGGCTCAATGTTGTTCAACTTTAGTAGGTACGTCATCATTTCTCTCCATCCAATTTTTCATTTTATCTTAATTTTTTTCATCAATTTTCTCTAACAATCGCCTCAACTGTCTGTCTTTCATTTATTACATATCGAATAAAATGTTGTTTTCTTTATCAAAGATCTGCCCTACTTAAAAAAATTGTAAGATACCGGTGGTCGCTCATCATTCGTCCAACCTTAGATACGTCAACCCCTCTTTCCGTTTGATTTATTTCACCGACCACTTGCTTTTCTTCCATCGGGTTTTCCATAAAACCCGCCTCAACAGGCCAACCTCTTATTTACTACTCCCTTAAAGGCTCTTATATTTGTTTACGGAGGGAGTACTTACCAAGTAATTTTTTCTTTGGCAAGCCAATAAATGGTTACCAAATAAATCCTTGTTTTACATAGTCAAACTTATATGGGTAGGTAAATCATGGGCTAAACTACTAGAATATTTATGGTCAATTATCTAATTTATTTACAAAATTTGCGTCACCAGAATAGGTAGAAATCCCTTTATAATGTTTGAGGATGGTCGGTGCACAATTTTGTGTTCGGGGATTGACTTACAGTTTCCATACGTGCATTCCATTCTTAGTATCACCAACAAACGTGGTAAAGGCCCTTATATTGTCAACAAATCCCATGGTAACATACTAGAATATCTTGTACTCTTACAAACATAATGTCATTACTCTCTCGTATCTACAACAATTCTAGCAACTAACAACCATATAAACTTCTGCAAAAGAAAAGCAATCATATAAACTTGTAAAACCTCCTACATCACCATTACAACAAAACACACACGATTAGTCCTTCTCATGAAAATATCATAAAAATGAAGCAACATGCACAACTATAGTATCTTTTCGAGGCAAGGGGCATCCTGGATTCCCACTAGAGCAATTGTGAAGTAAATTCATACTGTGTTTAGCAGACACGACGTAAACAAAAACTACACCACAATCCATGCTAAACTTATTTCAACGCCAAAGCACAAGCATAGAAGCCCCTCTGTAGAACATTGTCAGTAGAATAAAAGTACTCTCTTTTCTTCGCATTGAAAAGTAGCGAAGTTCATCTTGCAATTCTTCTCATGAACGACACCAAATGCTAACTTCGTATCTAAGCTTCCACAATCACCACTCTCGGCATCCGCGCTCCTTCGTCCATTTTTCTTCGAAGTAGTTACTTCCGTAGAAGTGCACAAGACACTAGATGCCTACGTAATCAAAATTTAGTGAAGCAAGATCATTGGGAATTGTTGCTTCTAGTTTTCCAGATTGTCCAAGAAACAACTAGCCGTCCAAAGAGGACAAGCTTTCTCTGTTCAATTGGGCAAGAAGTCCAAACAACGATACAACACAACGCAATAAATAGAAGCGAAATAAAAGCCCCGACATGATACATGGATGTCTGGGAGCAGCAACACAGCTCAAACAGGTAATAAAATGAGACACTGGAGCCCTCATCCATGCTCGAAGCACCAATGCTGCGAACGGAGCCGGCTCGAGAAAGGGGATCAGCCGACAGAGGGGCTATGGCACTGCCATCGCCTGGGTGCCCAACAAACCAGCGCCATCCTGTTCCATTGTCAGAAGGAGCCCCCAGCTCCCCGCCTCGGCTCGAAGGGTGCCGCACCGTCGGACGATGGAATTCTCACCACCCTAGAGCGCCACCGTCGATCCATGGACTCGACACACGACGAGAAGAAGCCGCCATCTACAAAGCTCACCCTCGCGACCAGTAGCAGAGGACCTTGCTCACTTGATGGAGCCTCCAAGAAGGATATGCCGACACATCGCCGCCACCGCCTGGTTTGGAACCTGCCATACCAAGGGTTTTCACCCAGAGCCCATGGTGAATGGGGCCACCTACGAAGACACCTCCAAGGAGGAAAACCGCGCGCATGAGCGTCGCTATCACCGGCACCGACATGGTCGGGCAGAGCTTTCGATCGGGACTAGACCCCCACCAATCAGGTCCTCAGCCATGGCCGACCAAGGAGAGATGCAAACGACCCCGAAACAGACGGAGTGGCAGCAACGATCACACCCGCATGCCGGACGCTCCCGGAGTGAGCCACCTCGCCGCCCACACGGCCGAAACGACACACAAGCACCCGCGCAGCGACACCCGTCGGAACGATGCTGCCGTGCCCACTGTCCAGAGCCGCCGCTCCGGCTACCGAAGAGACCCATGAAAGTAAAAAAAAATCAATAAATAAATAGTGAATAATAACTAAAAATTGATAAACTATATCATAATCGACTTCAGTGCCAAATGCAGTCTATGTCTCTGTTTGGATTGAGTATAATTTTTCCGAAGCTCCCTGGTATCTAGAGCACAAGAGTTACAGTCAATCCAAGATGATTTGAGCTCCAAAAAAATATTAGCCTGATGTAACCTGCCATCGTTATCTTGAAGACATATATGCTCGGCCTTCTCAGGTGATGTACAAGCAATTGAGGCATACATTTTCCCTGGAGAAACAGAGCACATTAGTAGAAAACGAGGTATATCAACGCAGGATTGGAGGAAAATAGAAGACACTTTGGAAATGGATATGGCCTACAAGTTTTTAATTAAGATATGTACAACCTTGGTCGCTACGCACTATATATTATGTGACCACTTTAAGCATAATATATCAGACAATTTGATTAACAAAGTTGGTCCATAGCAAAGGTTTAAATAGCTGGCTATATAGCTCATCTATAGCCCCCCTATAACGGTTTGAGCATGGTGCTGCTAGATGCTAGATGGTATTCCGGTATAATTTTTCGATTATGTTATGAAGTAGCTAGCCATAGCTCGGCCATACCTTTACTATAACTGATTTGGAGGACCGACGCTGTTTACCATTGCCTGCTATTTAAAACTATGGTTCATATGCATGTTTGAGGCTGCAAAAGATGACCTTTCTAATCAATTTCTATTTACTACAGAAAACACATGCGTTGAGCAAATGTATCATACAGCCAAGACAACCTAACCAATAATCATTTGGTTGGATATCCTTCCCTATATTTAATTTCCTACCCATGAGTAGTTTCGTCTAGCGGTGCATAATAAACTACCGTTTTCTTGTACCGAACATATTGAGGCACCGGTCAATATAAGCATATGATCAACGCTGGCTATCATCGAAACTGCAGATAGATATGCTTTTAACAAGATAGACGGTCGAACCATTTCACAACAATCACATAGCTAGCAATCGACCCAATTAGCCAAACCATGGATGCTGCAGACTAGTTGTCTCACCAACACATGCATGTATAGCGGCGCAACACGCAACCAACCAATAGCTAACAATCTCAGTCATCTCAGCAGAACTGAAGATTGGCTGGCGCATACCCCCTTTTCGAAAAAAAAGCAGAACTGAAGATGACGATCAACATCTATCCATGACACTCACATGTACAACCGAATCCATGGGGTTCTCCTCTCACATAGCAAGCAAGACAACACCTCCAACAATGTCACAGTGTCTATTAAGCAACTCTATCTATCTCACCAAAACTGTTTTGTAGATGGAATCAATATGCACGCTGAACGCAAATTAACTCCACGGCAGCTTCAGATGGCTATGCAAGTCAATGTCAATCACATCAAGGTTTAGAAGTTGTAGTTATCGTGTCAAAAAGTTCGATCGGACGAAGCATAGCAGCAGGCGATCAGTCTCTGGCTGCGGCGTCGTCTCCGGCTGTACGTCGAAGCAAGCAGCAAGCAGGTGAGCAAGGGAAGGCGATTGACTAGGTTCTTGCGGTTCTTGATTTCAGACTCGATCGGGAAGGCGAGAAAGATCTGACAAACCGCGTTGTCGACGTAGCCAAAGAAGTATCCGATGCGACCCATAGGCGGCTCATCAAGAATGTCACTCCGCAGCCCTTGCAGGATGTTGAGGACGTTACCCAGATTCGCAACGGCCCGACGGGCGTGCTGAGCAGCCGTGGCATAACCATCAGCGGTCACGACACATGCCTCGACAGCCGTGGCAGCTCCCTCCTGCGGAGTAGGCACGGCGAGAAAATCGGCCACTGGAAGGGGAACACTCACGATTTTTTTTTTCAGAATTTCTTGAAACATCTAAATTTGTTTTCTGAAAATTTGTATCATGGGAGCATGCAGTGTGTGGGAGCATGGGATATCTTCCCACACCGGCTTACATATCTCCTAGCGGCGATTCGCCCGGAACCGGACGACATGTATATATAGACCCGAGCAGGGGGCGACGAACACAGTCACGCCGCTGAGCTTTGCACCGAGTTTTTGGCTTAACATCAGGGGCGTACGTACATGCCCATGGTGTGCGAGCGGTCACGAGTAACCCATG
Organism: Aegilops tauschii subsp. strangulata; assembly: GCF_002575655.3. Classification (NCBI taxonomy): domain Eukaryota; kingdom Viridiplantae; phylum Streptophyta; class Magnoliopsida; order Poales; family Poaceae; genus Aegilops; species Aegilops tauschii. The sequence continues at coordinate 25,389,495 of NC_053040.3, forward strand.
TACACTCTACGCAGTGACACGTACAAGGAAGCATGTTCTTTCTTCTTTCTTCTATATAGAAAGCATTCCAGTTCTTCAACAAACTATTGTAGACATGCACTGTGCATCGGCACTTTTGTTTCTTTTTAACAAAATTACACTAAGCAAAATAATCGGTCCAGACATCTCAATAGATTTGAGTTGCAAATTATAAGATGCCCGCAGAAGAAAGACAGCAACACACTTTCAGAATTTCATTCCTGAATGCTCATGGAATGGTAATCCATCGATAGGGTTCCTCGCCACCTCTTGAAACTGGATCATGTACAAGTATCTAAAAAACAAAGAAACTTCAGATGAGGGGTTATCTATCCGGAGAAAGAAACTTGTTCACTTATTGGAGGAGACTTGAACACGAAACCAAACTACTGCAAATGGGGGATTCAGTTCACTACCATGCATGCACTTAATATGAAATATTTCACTTATTGTACTATCATGAAGTCAAATCAAAGATTGATTAATTATTATACAGTTGATGTTTCAAGAAAACACCAATGAACTGTTAGTTTCATAGCAGCAGTGAACGCTACAAAAGAGATTATATTGTGTTTGGTACACCCATTATATAAAGGCTTTCTATACAACTAAACTGTATATCAAAACCAGAAAGAAAGTCACAAGTTAACCTACATTTTCTCTGACTATCCGTTAGTCCTTTGAATAGCAATTTCTATGCCAAATGTACTCAAGAACTTCAAAACTTTGCAAACCCTGTCATCAATCACTTCACATTTGACTTTGATAATCTTCAGGTATCCTGAAATAGTAGGTGGTTTTTCCAATAAACCAGGATTTTCTTCCACTTCCGATGCACATTTACGTATTCCTTGCTGCAACAAGAATGTTTCACCAACATCCATCAATCATGAATGAAAACTTTAAAGTAAGTCTGCAACTGTCCACTTGAAAAACATATACCTTACACAATTGAAGTGTCAGATTCTCAAGAACCGGTGAATGCTCAAGCATACAAACTAGTCCACTGAAGTCAGGTTGCACACACCACGGGTTCATCAACAATGTCTTTAGATTACTAAATATAGGGCACCATGTCAAATCCCATCTGAAAATAAACTGAACAAAGTGCAAAGCAGTTACAGTTAAGGATCTTTGGATAATCATTTAAAATTCATACCTAGAGAAAGGACATATACAATGTCAACATATGTCATAATTAGCAAACTGTAGAACACTTTTGGATTAAAAATTAAGATGGAAGTATGTGTAAGCTTACCATTTGTGGATAAGTTTGTATCAACTCCAAGTTTTTAGCATGAGAAAGACCTTCAAAAAGTATGCAACCATCATTGTGGCCATCATTACCACAGCAACCTTGACAAATACCACAAAACTCCCCAAGAACACCATTATGACAGTTATCCCCAGATATGTTGCAAGGCCTGACAACTGCAGTTTCTAGTGATGGCATGCTTTCGAGCAATGGCGTTCTACCTGCAATTTTTATGAGTTGCAGCGCAACGAGATTTGGTACAGAAATACGAATCCGGCTACCATTAGGTGCGAAAGCACATCCACTGATGCTCAAATGCTTTAAAGACTGGGACAAGATCCTACGAGCATCTAAGGTGCAGTCTTTTATGTTTAGATCCACCAATTCCGAACAGCTTGAAAAATCTAGGAAGCTACTTTTCAACGTCACACAGAAATCCCTAATCTTCTCAAATACTGGGATATGAGAGGGCCATACAGACACAAAAAGAAGTACGCCCTCTCGGGGAGCTTGACAGTGAGCACCTGAGCTTGGCTTGACAAAGCATGTTGAATCCAAATGTCGACCCAAGGAGGACCACCGTTGTTAAAATGGCGATATTCTTCTGAATAATTATACACGATCTCAACCTCGTCTAGAGTCGAGCCAGGGTCTCGGAAGAGCAGCAGGCAGTTGATGAACCTGTTACGAAAGACGTCGGTGCTCTTCCTCCAGCTCCCCATGTCGTTGATGCGGAGACAACGCATCGATTTCCAAAGGTGGCGCCAGCGGCGAGCGAGCAGGCAGGTGCGCACCGCCTGATCGGCCCGCAGGAAGCCAAGGACATGGTGCAGGATGTCGTCCGGCAGGTCGCTGATCCGGTCATCCCCGCTGGACTTCGAATTCGACGATTTCCCGGCCGTGCTGGCGTGAAGCATTCTGTCGAACTGCCTGTGGGCTGGTGGCGGCGATAAGATGATCCGACGAACACCAACCTTTGCTTCCCTTCTTCCGCACGAACGAACAGGGATGGCGAAGGAGGAGATCAGCACAGCGGCGAAGAAGCCTGGCCCTGATGCACCTGCAATTCAGCGTCGAGTCTCGCGACTTGCTTGCTCTTGCCGTGGAACCCTAACCCCAGGGAGACGTGGCTTCTTCTCTGGATCGATCTGGGGTTTTGGCACAGGCCAGCGCGAGACGCGCAAGGGAAGTGCTTAACCAAGTAGACAACGGAAGGGCAACACCGTCATTGGGTGCTTATATATTTCTGGACTACATAAAAACATAGATTTTTTTCCGGCTTATGCACAAAAAAATAAAACCCCGACGACCCCCGGCGCGGATGACCTCGCTGGGTTAACCGTCGCGCTCCTTGCGGCAAATGGTTCGAGCAAAAATGAATTGTGGTTGTAGCACCCCGATTGTACGGTTGTAGCATTGCATGGTCGCCGTCGCGCCTTGCTGGTCGAGGTTATAGCTCGCCGAGAACCAGTTGCAGCTCACCGGCGATCGTGAAGAAAGGATGTAGCATGAAAGGGTCAACAGTAGCAGCAACAATCCCACATGGTTGCAGCCAAAACGTTCGTCTCACTGTCGGGGGCTGCAACTAAGTCGTAAATGGATGTAGCCAAAAAAATTTGGTGCTACCAAAATACAACGATGGTTGTAATAAAACGATGTCGCTGCCGTCGCTTGGGCGCACCTGATCATGAATGGTTGAAGCAAAAAAATGGTGTCGGTAGTAGCCTCATCCATCGCCAGTTGCAACACCCATATTCGCCGGTTCCGGCAAAACGTGCAGCTCGTGGTCACCGTCGTCATAACTCGTTTGCCCGTCGCGGTAGCAGCACCGCAACATTTAGCGACACACGTTTCTGTAGTCGTCATTTCCAACGTCGACAGATGTATGATGCAACACCATCTTCCTTGGAGACCGCGCCGCGAATATGGGTGTGGAGATGAAGAGACCGCGAGGAGAGTAGGGAACCAGCTTGAGAAATGAGAGGTTAGAGACGACTTGAGAAAAGGATAAGGGAGCGAGGCGAGCAGTCCTGTCGGTCAGGTTGAGAGGGGATACGTGACAGGCGTTGGAGAGTTGAATGTCGCTCGATCCAATGACACGGGGCAGGCCGGCCGTTGTAGTTCATTACCCTTTTCTCACGCGATTATAGCGCTAACACGTGCGCTTTCTTCACCTTAGCCTGGTCATAGTGGGAGTAACATAAATAGTAACATACGCATTCCAAAATAAGTTTACGCATATGGTAAGTAGTTAATGAGAAAAGAAGTGTTTGTGATAACATAATATCTTACCGTAACATAACGCACGCCAATGTAAAATAGATTTATCTTTAAATGAATAAAGGCTTACATGATACACACACTATAAATGTAGTAACATAGACCAATAACATATGCATGTTACTAGTCTAAGTTAGTTCTCACTATGACCGGCCGCGATGAAACATACATGCGATATAACTTTCACAGTTGTCTGTTGGATCTTGGTAGCACCCCTCCCATCTCTTGTTAGAGCATCTACTGTCGGGCGCCTCAAAACCCGTCTCAAACGCCTGGATGGACAACCCGGCCAAAAGAAAGACCCAGATGAGCGCCTCAATCGGCCTCAAACACCCGGGCTAACCGGCACCCTTCATATCCACCCCAAATTTAGGGCAGATATGGGGAGCCCGAGAGGGACAGGCACGTCCGCCATGTCAGATCCGGTCCACATTGGCCCACTCAACCCCGCATACATTTGACCCCATCCCGCTTGCCCAACAAAACCCTAGCCACTCCACTTTGCCCCCAAGCTCCTGTTTGGTGCTCTCCGACCTTCTATGACATGGCGGGCAACGCATCTTACTCCGACCACTCCCAATCCGTCGACTGGGTGTGGACCCTTGTGGGTTCGAGGAGGCAATTGCCGTCCGCATTGCGCTCCGCCACTCCCGGGAGGACTGCGTCTAACCGAAGACGGGATCTGTCTGATGTGAATCCATTGTGTCAGCGCAACAGGCACTCGGATTCGTCAAGGCTAGATCCTCGTGGTCCGTTAACCTTCCCATTTCTGGTTCGTCAAAGTATTAGCGCTATAGGGACCGAAGTGTCCGCCGTGGAAAGGAGAGGATGAAGGTGGCCGAGGCCCGCCTCATTGCCGACATGGCGGCGGCTATTACTCCCGTAGGAGTTGTTGGATTTCCCCGAAGAAGAAAGGTGATGTACCACGACAGCAGAATACATTTTTCTTTAGTTAAGAACCAAGGTTTAATCGAACCAGTAGGAGTCTACAAGCTAACAAGATAAGCATCACCTGCATACAAACAAAATAAAATCTTGCACCCAACTTGGCAAGGGGGTTGACAATCCCCTCGTCTTGCTAGTTACAAGATTAAGACACATAGTTGATGGATGATAAGTGGAACAACAAAGTATTGAAAGTGAATGGAATATGTGTGGAGACATGATGAGTAGTAACATAGACTAAGAGTATCTCTAGAAGACCCCTTAAACCGCGGATAAGGGCCGAGAAAAACGCGTTTAAAGGCCGAAATCTTCAGCGCGAGGAACAGAGCCCGCAAACCCGAGCGGTGCTGAAGCTTTCGGCCCTCAAACTGTAAAACCACACAATGCAATTGACTGCGATTTTGACAAATAAAATACAAATTTCAAGAATTCAAAGACAGTTTTGGCGACATTTGAACATAGTTCTCGCGCCACAACCCACAAGACGGTGCATCCATCATCATCACAAGATCAAATCTTCACCGCCACCATTGCCACCACCAGTTGCCGAACCACCACCAAACCTTGGCACCACATGGCCTCTCGCGGTTAGTATCCTCCTCTCCACACTAGTAGAAAACAGGGCTTTGGTCACAGGGCAATATTAACAATAGTCCCGGTTCAGTCACGAATCGGGACTAATGTGAGCATTGGTCCCGGTTCGTGCGGCTAAGGCATTAGTCCCGGTTCACCTGAGCCCTTTAGTCCCGGTTCGAGACACGAACCGGGACTAAAGGGCATGGCACCCTTTAGTCCCGGTTCGTGTCTCAAACCGGGACTAAAGACCACGAACCGGGACTAAAGGGCATGGCACCCTTTAGTCCCGGTTCGTGTCTCAAACCGGGACTAAAGGGTGCCATGCCCTTTAGTCCCGGTTCGTGTCCCAAACCGGGACTAAAGGGCTCATTTTCAAACTCTACCCCCCCCGGATCGCCTTTTCGGTTTTGTAAAACGCAAAAGAAAATGATAAAAACTTCAAAAATTAAAATCCTTCCATATGTAGTTATGTTACTACATGTACTAGTTAGGAAAATTTAAAAACTTAAATTTGGACATGTTTTGCAAAAAGTGTAGGGAAAATGTAAAACGGCTATAACTTTTGCATACGATGTCAGAAAAAAAACATATAATATATCAAAATGTTCAGCATAAAAATCCGCATCCGATTTTGACCGCCTACGGCATATTTGCAAATTTTTAGAATCCTCAAATTCTGTGATCAAACTATGGTCAAACTACTTATTCAAGAAGTATTAGTGTTACTAAATAATTATTCAAGAATATTAGTGTTACTAAATAATTATTTCAGTTTTTTTGAATTTTGGTCAAATCTGGTCAAACTATGGTCAAACAATGGTCAAACTAATTATTCAAGAAATATTAGTGTTACTAAATAATTATTTCAGTTTTTTTGAATTTTGGTCAAATCTGGTCAAACTGTGGTCAAACTATGGTCAAACTACTTATTCAAAAAAATATTAGTGTTACTAAATAATTATTGTTTTTTAGAACAATAGTTTCAAACTCAAGTGCAGACTTGGAAACGAGGGTGAATAGAACCCGGAAGTTAAGCGTGCTCAGGCTGGAGTAGTGAGAGGATGGGTGACCGTCCGGGAAGTTAGATGATTTGGAATGATGAGGGGTGATTAGAGACTAGAGGTTAAATTGAGCAGTGATGAGGGGTGATTAGAGATTAGAGGTTAAAATAATTCAGAAATTTGAAAATCAAAAAAATTTCAAAAAAAATTTGAAAAAAAAATCATAAAATTTCCTTTAGACCCGGTTGGTGTTACCAACCGGGACTAAAGGTGGAGCTCCAGGCTGCGGCCACGTGGACGGCCTTTAGTCCCGGTTCGTGTAAGAACCGGGACTAAAGGGGGAGGCTTTAGTAACGACCTTATGAAATTGTCAGGAAAACAACAAGTGCAGACTTGGAAACGAGGGTGAATAGAACCCGGAAGTTAAGCGTGCTCAGGCTGGAGTAGTGAGAGGATGGGTGACCGTCCGAGAAGTTAGATGATTTGGAATGATGAGGGGTGATTAGAGACTAGAGGTTAAATTGAGCAGTGATGAGGGGTGATTAGAGATTAGAGGTTAAAATAATTCAGAAATTTGAAAATCAAAAAAATTTCAAAAAAAATTTGAAAAAAAAAATCATAAAATTTCCTTTAGTCCCGGTTGGTGTTACCAACCGGGACTAAAGGTGGAGCTCCAGGCTGCGGCCACGTGGACGGCCTTTAGTCCCGGTTCGTGTAAGAACCGGGACTAAAGGGGGAGGCTTTAGTAACGACCTTATGAACCGGGACTAAAGACCCTTTTTCTACTAGTGCCAAGATCTCCAACCTTGCTATGTCATGCCATTCTTTGGTGAGCTCATCCATATTATTTCTATTCATCATCATGATGTTGTTCTCCTCTTGAAGGAGCTTGGCCATGGCTTTTCTCCTTGGCCATGGCTCTTCTCTGCTCAATGGCGGCCTTGTGCATGGTCTCCTCCTTGAGTAATTGCCACTTCTCTTGCTTCTCTTGAGCCTTCTTCTCGGCCAACTCCTTATTTGCCTTCAATGTCTTGATCACCAATTCCTCATTGGACTTGATCATGTGATCTAGCTTGTCCCGCAAGCTTCATGCCTCCGCTTCCCTCTTGATCTTGTCCTTGGCCTTCTTGTTTCCATCGGGCTTGTTCTTGTTTCTTGGGCCATCATCATCTTCATCATCATCATCCATCTTGGTGAGTGTGTTGGGGAACGTAGTAATTTCAAAAAAATTCCTACGCACACGCAAGATCATGGTGATGCATAGCAACGAGAGGCGAGAGTATCGTCTACGTACCCTCGTAGACCGTAAGCGGAAGCGTTATGACAACGCAGTTGATGTAGTCGTACGTCTTCACGATCGACCAACCCTCAGTACCGAACATACGACACCTCCGCATTCAGCACACGTTCAACTCGGTGACGTCCCGCGAACTCACGATCCAGTAGAGCTTCGGGGAAGAGCTTCATCAGCACGACAGTGTGGTGACGGTGTTGATGAAGTTACCGACGCAGGGATTCGCCTAAGCACCGCTACGATATGACTGAGGTGGATTTTGGTGGAGGGGGGCACCGCACACGGCTAAGAGATCAATGATCAATTGTTGTGTCTTGGGGTGCCCCCTGCCCCCGTATATAAAGGAGCTAGGGGGGAGGCAGCCGGCCAAGGAGGTGGGCGCGCCAAGGGGGGAGTCCTACTCCCACCAGGAGTAGGACTCCTTCTTTCCTAGTAGGAGTAGGAGAAGGGGGAAGGGAAGGAGAGAGGAGGAAGGAAAGGCCCCCCCCCCTTGTCCAATTCGGACTAGAGGGGGAGGGGGCGCGCGGCCTGCCTTGGCCGCCCCTCCTCTTCTCCACTAAGGCCCAATAGGCCCATTACACTCCCCGGGGGGGTCCGGTAACCCCCCCGGTACTCCGGTATATGTCTGAAACCTCCTGAAACACTTCCGGTGTCCGAACATAGTCGTCCAATATATCGATCTTTACGTCTCGACCATTTCGAGACTCCTCGTCATGTCCGTGATCATATCCGGGACTCCGAACTACCTTCGGTACATCAAAACACAAAAACTCATAATACCAATTGTCACAGAACTTTAAGCGTGCGGACCCTACGGGTTGAAGAACTATGTAGACATGACCGAGACATGTCTCCGGTCAATAACCAATAGCGGAACCTGGATGCTCATATTGGTTCCTACATATTCTACGAAGATCTTTATCGGTCAAACCACGTAACAACATACGTTGTTCCCTTTGTCATCGGTATGTTACTTGCCCGAGATTCGATCATCCCGTTACCGGCAAGTCTCTTTACTCGTTCTGTAATGCATCATCCCGCAACTAACTCATTAGTCACATTGCTTGCAAGGCTTATAGTGATGTGCATTACCGAGAGGGCCCAGAGATACCTGTCCGACAATCGGAGTGACAAATCCTAATCTCGATCTATGCCAACTCTATGAACACCATCGGAGACACCTATAGAGCACCTTTATAATCATCCAGTTACGTTGTGAAGTTTGGTAGCACACAAAGTGTTCCTCCGGTATTTAGGAGTTGCATAATCTCATAGTCATAGGAACATGTATAAGTCATGGAGAAAGCAATAGCAGTAAACTAAACGATCAAGTGCTAAGCTAACGAAATGGGTCAAGTCAATCACATCATTCTCCTAATGATGTGACCCCGTTAATCAAATGACAACTCATGTCCATGGCTAGGAAACTCAACCATCTTTGATCAATGAGCTAGTCAAGTAGAGGCATACTAGTGACACTATGTTTGTCTATGTATTCACACATGCATTATGTTTCCGGTTAATACAATTCTAGCATGAATAATAAACATTTATCATGATATGAGGAAATAAATAATAACTTTATTATTGCCTCTAGGGCATATTTCCTTCAGAGTGCACCTCTCTTCGGTGGGGATTCTTTGTCAATCACCTTCCACTTCTCGCTATCTTTAAGAAGTTCCCAACAATGCTCTAGTTGAAATGCCCTTTTACTGGAAGCTTCCATGTCCTTGTACCTTTCTTGCGCAATTTTGTCCTACAAAATGAAAATAATGTCAATTATGCAACCACTCCGACGGCTACAAAAGATTTGCACAACTTGGGACATGAGAACAAACTCACATAATCGGCTTCAACGGTACCACTTAGAGGTGCATTGCGCACTTGCGTCAAGCAAGCAGCCCAACGGCTACAAATTGGCTTGATCATGTCCCAACGACCTTGGAGTGGCCGAAAGGTGCGTGGCGTCCTGTTGGGATACATTGCCATTGTGCGGAGGTATTGATCCTCTATTCTTTGCCAATAATGCTTGGCAGTTTGGTCAGTGATGGTGCACGCATCAAGAGAAACTGATTCCCAAGCCTTGATCAAGACATTATCTTCCAATGGCGTGTAGTTCTTCGATCTTGCGCGTGATTTTGCTTGCGCTTCGTCGAACACCCCCTCAGCAACCTCCTCCACATCATCTTCTTCCTCACCGTGACCGTGCACGCTGATACGTCTCCGTCGTATCTACTTTTCCAAACACTTTTTCCCTTGTTTTGGACTCTAACTTGCATGATTTGAATGGAACTAACCCTGACTGACGCTGTTTTCAGCAGACTTTCCATGGTGTTATCTATGTGCACAAAAAAAAGTTCTCGGAATGACCTGAAACTCCACGGAACGTCTATTTGGAAATAATAAAAAATCCTTGCAAAAGATGAAGACCAGGGGGCCCACATCCTGGCCACGAGGGTGGAGGGCGCGCCCTCCCCCCTAGGGCGCGCCCCTACCTTGTGGGCTCCCTGGAGCTCCTCCGACCTCAACTCCAACTCTATATATTTGCTTTCGGGGAGAAAAAAAATCAGAGAGACGGATTCATCGCATTTTACGATACAGAGCCGCCGCCAAGCCCTAAAACCTCTCGGGAGGGCTGATCTGGAGTCCGTTTGGGGCTCCGGAGAGGGGAATTCGTCGCCATCGTCATCATCAACCATCCTCCATCACCAACTTCATGATGCTCACCGCCGTGCGTGAGTAACTCCATCGTAGGCTTGCTGGACGGTGATGGGTTGGATGAGATTTATCATGTAATCGAGTTAGTTTTGTTAGGGTTTGATCCCTAGTATCCACTATGTTCTGAGATTGATGTTGCTATGACTTTGCTATGCTTAATGCTTGTCACTAGGGCCCGAGTGCCATGATTTCAGATCTGAACCTATTATGTTTTCATGAATACATGTGAGTTCTTGATCCTATCTTGCAAGTTAATAGTCACCTACTATGTGTTATGATCCGGCAACCCCGAAGTGACAATAATCGGGACCACTCCCGGTGAAGACCGTAGTTTGAGGAGTTCATGTATTCACTATGTGTTAATGCTTTGGTCCGGTACTCTATTAAAAGGAGGCCTTAATATCCCTTAGTTTTCATTAGGACCCCGCTGCCACGGGAGGGTAGGACAAAAGATGTCATGCAAGTTCTTTTCCATAAGCACGTATGACTATATTCGGAATACATGCCTACATTACATTGACGAATTGGAGCTAGTTCTGTGTCACCCTATGTTATGATTGTTACATGATGAACCGCATCCGGCATAATTCTCCATCACCGATCCAATCCCTACGAGCTTTTCACATATTGTTCTTCGCTTATTTACTTTTCCGTTGCTACTGTTACAATCACTACAAAACACCAAAAATATTACTTTTGCTACCGTTACTTTTGTTACCGTTACCACTACTATCATATTACTTTGCTACTAAATACTTTGCTGCAGATACTAAGTTATCCAGGTGTGGTTGAATTGACAACTCAACTGCTAATACTTGAGAATATTCTTTGGCTCCCCTTGTGTCGAATCAATAAATTTGGGTTGAATACTCTACCCTCGAAAACTGTTGCGATCCCCTATACTTGTGGGTTATCACACGCCACCATCCATCTCATTGTAACCATAATCACCGATCGGGGCTTGATCGATGTCGACGGTGTTGTCGTCCAACATTTGCATGAAGTCGGCAGTCCATCATGCAAACCGGCGCTACAATTTCGCTCGACAAGTCAAGAACACGCGCAATGGAGAAAAGTGAAAGAAGTGGAAGAAATCGAAGCATCATACCTTGCGCCCATTCTATCGAACACCTCGAGGGCGGCGGCAACAACGTCGTCGGCGGGCATCCTCGGGGTAGTTCTTGTCGGGGCAATCGGGCGAGGTGTTGGCGGGGTAGGTCTTCCGGCGAGCTTCTTGCGTTTCGCACCGGAAACCTTCCCCTTTTTCGCCGGCGGGTGCCCGACCGAATTCGCATCGGAGGCGGTGGGGCCGGCGGGCACGCGTGCCTTCTGGCGGTGGCTGTGAGAGCGTCTCGCTGGACGACAACGTTGCCCTGCCACCTGCGGGGTGGCGCGGTGGAGCCTTGAACGGTCACAGGTGCGACATGGCCGGCGACAAGATCTGCCGAAGGGATTGTCGCGTGGATGACATCCACGGTGACGGCTGATGGTTGAGAGGCTTCCTTGGTGGCCAAGGGGAGCCGGGGAAGGTGCTCCAGAGCGGGCAGAGGGAGGTGGTTGGCGGTGGAGGGAAGCCGGGGAAGGTGCTCCGTAGCAGGCGGAGGGAAGCGGAAGCGGGAACAGCCGCGCGGAAATGTCCCTCCCACCAAATCTCGCAGCCGATAGGGGTCAAGCTCGGGTCGGCCTCCCACCCCGTGAATCTAAAGGTTGAGGGCGAAGATTTTCCACCCGCAAATTTTTTTTAGGTCACGGGCCGATACGGTGTCTAATCAGGCCACTTTTTTGCCAAAAAACCGTAAACGGGCGGTATTTTGCGGGTTGGTGCATTTTAAGGGGTGTGCTAGAGATGCTATAAGACTACCCACAGTGGGAGTAACATAGATGGTAACATCACACATATCTAGATAAAATAGATGATGTGTCAAGCAATTAATGAAGAAAGAGAGGCATGTAGTAACATAGCTAGTTACTAGTACTATAAGTAACATCACACATACCAAGGTAAGATAAGTCTATAACCTAATAAATGAATTGTTACATGACACCACACATATGTTACTCCCCATTGTAGAGGTAGTAACATAGACTAGTAACATATGCATGTACTAGTCTAAGTTACTCCCTACTGTGGCTAGTCTAATAATATATGCATGTTACTACTAGTCTAAGTTACTCCCCATTAGGCTAGTCATAGTGGGGAGTAACTTATAGAGTAGTAACATATGCATGTTACTACTCTATGTTACTACCTTTATAGTAGGAAGTGTCATAGGTGTAGTAACAGTACATATTTTCATTTATTGTCTTGTAGACACATTTTGCATTGGGAAGCGCCATGTGATGGTAACATATTATGTTACTTTATTTGCCTCACTATTCATTAACTACTTGCCACATCAACATTAACTATGTGGATCCCCGGTCTCTTATATCTGCTGGTTACCTTGGAACTGGCACACTATTTTTGGCGGACTCCTCTGCTCAAGAGCCTGCCATCATTGGTAGCGGCATATATCGACACTGGACCTGACTGCAGCGATAATTGTAAAAATAGTTCTAACGAGGATTGTCGTCTTGAATCATGTACAGAGTGCTATGGTTTAGATGGTTGTGTGCTTCTCAAAGGTTTATCAGGCGCTACGCATTTAGAGCTGATAAATCGCAAGACTATGGTATGCTTTCGCTCCTTTTCCAATGATATGCTTGTTGTTTTGTTGACTCCTTTTGTTGTTTGCTTTTCACATTTGCATCAGCGTTTTAGTCAATCAGAGCACATTAAACTGGTTTGTAGTGTGTGTTGCATGTTCGACACCTACTCACTCTATTTAATCATTTTTTCTATTTTTTTCTTGAACATACACCATTTTGTAACAGAAGAAAAATGCCAAGAAGGCTCATCACACCATTTTTTCTTGAACATACATCAAACCCAGAACCCCAAAACAACTGTAAAACAAAAAATGAAGGACAAAAAGAGGCAGCAAAAAGTGGTTTGCAAGCCTAGCCAGCTGTTTGCTCTGGATGCAGGATGCCTGAAATGCAAGGGCTGCCGTCATGTTTCTATATGAAGATAACCCCTATAATTTGTTCATGAGAGGCATTATGCATATAGTATGTATGTAATGCTACTTGGTACTTACGTTTACTATGCAAAAGCATATGATTCTGATTAATCTAGGAGTCATGTAAATTTGTGTGATAGTTAAATTGTGCGGCTTAATGTAATTTGTTTCGGTGTAAACCAAATGGTTATAAAATCTGGTCTAGAGTATAAATCGCTTTATCTGTTTGTGCATAGTACTAAAAAAATTGGAACTTTCTGGAATGCTTGTATTCATTTTAGTATTACTAAATCATATACTTGAAGAGTTTCAATTGCTCTTTTTTTTGGCTTCGCCCAGATCTTCAGAAATGATGTAAAATGGTCCCCTATGTTTAGCAAGCTAAAAACATTGTTGCTCGGTGACTGGTGTATGGCTGCTAGCTTCAGTGGATTAGTTTACTTTCTCCAGCACTCACCAATTCTACAGAGACTTACGCTTGAATTTGGTAGTCGCTCTAAGGTATATAACTTTTTTTCATGTATGATGCCTTATCATTGAAATCCACACCTGCCGCTTATTCGTTTCATTTAATTATTTTGTTTGTAACAGGAATTTCACATTGAAACGAGTGAAATCTACAACCCAACGGAACAATTCTTGGTATCAAAACATCTCAAGGCAGTAAAAATCAATCATAAGAAAGATGATAAAAGGATTCACCAATTATTGAAGATCCTTGCTTACCATGGAATACATTTTGAACAAATAAACATTGAAGAGACGAAGTATCATTCTGACCGTAAGTAAATACTACCACATTTTACTGATATTATGTTATGTTGTCTGCATGTGTGACAGTTGGAAAAATGTACTGTTATTATCAGAATGTAAATAAAAAATTATTACTTAAATTTGGAAAACTAGACATTCAACCTAACATATTTCAATGAAAATGTAGACCTAGGCCAAGCAGAATTACATGCACCATTTCCACATTATTTGGCTTGTGTTCCACTTGGAGACCATACAATGCCATTCATCCACAATGCCGCATCTTGATAGACTGTTTAGACTGCTGATGATCAGTACCTAACAGCAAACTTGGTGACTCCATTCTCTGGGGCAACAACTATAGCTGCATGCCCATGCGGTTAAGTAGGAGGATAATGCTTAGTTGATTATTAATCCAGCAGTTTGCGGAATGCATGAATACTTTTTTTTGAATTTCAATGCATAAACACTTTATAGAGGGTTTTCATCTGTCTTCATAAGGCGATGATTCAACCTAGTTTCTTAGAGCTTCCTTATATGCCGGGTGTGTGGCTCTTTCCCGAGAGCCAAACCACGGGCACTCGGCAACCACATATACGCCGGGAGTACCACTCGGAAACCACAGGTTCACAGCAACGAGGTAATGTTGACGACAGTGATTCACGGCGAACAAGGCACAATCGGCAAACGCCACATACACCGAGAGGACCACACGGCAAAGACTAGCCACATGGCATATCCATTTGCATCTGACGTCTCCGTGACTTGTTGTTGTCTTTATCGAGAGCCCGGAAGGACCGCTTGGAAAACCACCTGTCACCGAAGAAACAATTTAACCTGACAGCCAGTGAAACAATCCAAATTATTTGATAAACTTTTAAAAAGAATAATATGGTGCATTTTTTTGCCGAGAGCTATGTGGTCACGCTCGGCAACGAACCGTTGACTGAAACATTTTGTCCTGACAGGTGGGCCCCCTTGTCCCACATAGCAATGCATGCTCTCGGAAAAGAATAGCACTACTGGAATGATACGAGATGCGCTGACGCTCAGAAAAGAATGGTACTATTGGAGTGCCGGACCTCAAAAAAGCTTGTCCCACCGGTCAGTTTTGTTCCGGCAAATTTCAGGCGCTCCATATGTCCGCTTTTTAGCAAAGGTATGCCGAAATTTTTCGTGAATTGTGGCATAACTTGTGCTAGAAAGTAGGACATGTCGAGTGCCCGGGATTTGTCGGAACGGGAATGAATCAACATTTCGGCAAAACATAGGGCATTTTTTATGTCATTCATTTTGTTAGGTGTGGAATTAAACGAGCATACTGGACCGTAGGAAACATGGCACACAACCACGACGACGGGGGTTCTTATCACGTCGACGCCATCTTAGAGAATGCACACGCTTACTTCGACTTTTTGGCTAGTCAGCAAGGAGAAGGGTTGCAGAGTCCCCGTCTCATAATGGAGGGTGGTAGTGCCACTGACCCCAACACCGACACCGGCGTCGAGACTGGCAGCGATAGTGGCAACTAGACCATGGAAGCTGGTACCGGCGAAGCCGCTAAACAAACGAAGAAGAGGGCACGACGCCCAAACCAGCTCGACACCAAAAGACTGGTGGTCACGGAGGTGCACCCCGGTGAATTCAAGCCAATAGCGTCAGAGCAACCGCGCAAGTGCTATGACAACCAAATAGGATGCATCCTATGGGAAACCGCCAGCATCAATGACTATGACTTAAGGAAGAAACCGCATTTGGAGCACCTCCTCCTAACAAGGTTGCACTAGAGATTCCAGTTCTCCAGCTGAGATGACACCAAATTTCCATGGGAAGATGATGCCATGGACAAGATAAACAATGAAGTCATGGTCAAATTCAGCAACGCATTGACCATCTGGAAAGTCAGGGTGAGACAAGCAATTGAAGATAAAGAACCTACTCGTAGATTCTTGCAGACAATCCGACAATTACTGAACTGGAGTACGAAAAATTCAATAAAGACTTGCACTGCCGATGAGACCAAGTGTAAGTCGGAGAAAATGAAGGGGCTTCAGTAAAGAAACAAGGGGAATCATATAGCTAAGGAGGACACAAAACGTGAAAGTCATGGGCTTCCAGACCACTCGGCGGACTTCATCGACCCGTAGGATCATGACTTCGTTAGGGCCCGGTACAAGTGGGACGTGGAAAAAAAGGTTTGGTACATGGACGCGCCCACGAGGAATTCATGAGACTACTGGTAATTATTATTTTACCACCTTATATTAGCTTCCGATCAAGTCGACTACATGTTCTAGTAACATTTGTAAAAGGTCCATGTTCCTTTTGCAGAGAGAGCAACAAAAGCTTGCGACCGAAAGTGACTCGTCGTTTCAGTCGTCGACGTGGCCCAAGTGGAACACCCCTTTCAACCGGGACCATGAATATATACACAAGAAGCTTCCAGGGGACCAGCGGCTGCAGTATGGACATGTGCACGCCGCGGAAGACGGCTCGACGGCGTCGTTTCGTACCTAGATATGAGGGCCATTTGCCACGACTGGCGCCTAGCCATCGCCAAGCCATCTCCAGAATCCGCTGTGGTCGACCCACGCTTTCACCCACGCAACTGGAAAATGCTCGACCAGAAGCCAGTGGATGGCCTTGATAGCTGCCTCTTCCACAGCCTCTCCGTAGGGCGTCTTCTCCACCTCAGCCTTTTGCTGCTCGACAACGAGGGCACCATCATGGTCGGTGCATTTGATGACATCCTCCTCCCCGGCGACATCAAGCGCGCGCACCATATCCGTCTCCTCAATCCTTCACTGGTGGCATGGTCCCCCTTGACGAATCCATTCTGAAACTGGCACCGTGGCTTTGTGGTGTCATGTATATACTTTGTTATAGTCGTATGGTAAGGGAGTTTGCGCCAATCCGTAGGAGGGGCAATTGAGTAGATTTCACTACTTCTGTTGTCCAGGTTGGCCACTGACGAGTACGGTATGAGTTTCACTCAAAAAAAGTACTGTAAGAGTTATGGTCGTATGGAGTAGTATGAGAGCGTTCGATCTATGTCCATGAGATTGTATGGATTTAAGGGTTTGAATATGAGGGGTGGAACATAGATCGAACGATCTCATACTACTCCATACGACCATAACTCATACACTACTTTTTTTAGTGGAACTCATACAGTAGTAGTCAGTGGCCAACCTGGTCCACCGCCCCCAGCCCTTGATTCTTTTTTGAGAATGAGAATGCCAGCCCATGAAATTTCATCATACTAATCCTTAGTAAATTGCAACAGAAGTAGTGAAATATGCTCAATTGCCCCTCCTATGGAAAGGCGCAAGCTCCCTTACCATACGACTATAACAAAGTAATACATGACACCGCGAAGCCACAATGCCAGTTCGGAATGGATTCGTCGAGGGGGACCATGCCACCAGTGAAGGGGTTGAGGAGATGAATATGGTGCAGGCGCTTGATGTCGCCGAGGAGGAGGATGCTATCAAATGCACCGACCAGGATGCAGTCATCGTCGTCGAGCAGCGGAAGGCTGAGGCGGAGAAGACGCCATGCGGAGAGGTTCCGGAAGAGGCAGCTGTCAAGGCCATCGGCTGGCTTCTTGTTGAGCATTTTCTAGTTGCGTGGGCAAAAGCGTGGGTCGACCACAGCGGATACTGGAGATGGCTTGGCGATGACTAGGCACCAGTCGTGGCAGATGGCCCTCATATCTAGGTATGAAATGATGCCGTCGGTGGTGACCACCAGCATGTCACGTCCACGTAGCGCCGTCTCCCGCGGCGTGCACATGTCCATACTGTAGCTGCTGGTCCTCCGGGAGATTCTTCTGTGTATTCATGGCCTGGTTGAAAGGGTGTCCCACTTGGGCCTTGTCAACGACTGAAACGACGAGTCGTTTTCGGCCGCAAGCTTGTGTTGCTCTCTCTGTAAAAAGAACGTGAACTATTTACAAATGTTAAAATATATGTAGTTGACTTGATCAGGAGCTAATATAAGGTGGTAAAATAATAATTACCGGTAGTCTCATCAATTCCCTCATGGGCCCGTCCATGTACGAAACCTTTTTTCCATGTCCCACTTGTACCGGGCCCTGATGAAGTCATGCTCCTGCGGGTCGATGAAGTCTGCCGAGTGGTCTGGGAGCCCCTGACTTTCACGTTTTGTGTCCTCCTTAGCCCATATGGGCCTCTTGCTCGTGTAACCAAGGCTTCAAGGCTTCAGAGGCGGTGGTTCCCCGGTATCCTTTCCTGAAGCCCCTTCATTTTTTATCCAACTTACGCTTGGTTCTTTCGGCAGTGCAAGTCTCCTTGAATTTTTCGTACTCCTGTTCTGTAAGTGTCGGATTCTCTTCAAGAATCTGGGAGAAGGGTTCTTTATCTTCAATCACTCATCTCACCCTCACTTTCCAGGCAGCCAATTCGTTGCTGAACTTGACCATGGCTTTGTTGTTTATCTTGTCCATGGCATTATCTTCCCACGAAAATTTGGTGTCATCCTGGCCGGGGAACTGGAATCTCTAGTGCAACCTTGTTAGTAGGAGATGCTCCAAATGTGGTTTCTTCCTCAAGTCATAGTCGTTGATGCTGGTGTTTTGCACTAGTAGGGAAAAAGTTAGTGATAGCGCGGGTAAATGGCCTAGCAGTAGCGCGGGTGCCGGCGCTAACATTTAGCAGTAGCGCCGGTAAGGCCCATGCTACTGCTAACCCAATTATCAGTAGCGCGTTTCTGAGGAACGCGCTACTACTATGGTTACGTATTCCATTTATATTTTATTTTATATTGTATTTATACACCATTATATAAGTTTTCATACAGTAGCAATTTATGAATTGTTATATCATTATGATCATAATGAGTTATTACATCATTGGGTGAAAAGACCCGCGGATTAGATTCAAGCCAACTTGGTCACTTTGGATCCATCCACTTGATCTAATCCGCGGTTCTTTCACCCAATGATATAATAACTCATCATCATCATCATCATTATAATATTAACAACTTATCATCATCATCATCATAGTCATATAACAACTCCTCATCCTCATCATCATCATCATCATCTATGAGTCGTATAACAACTCATGCATCATTCTAACACACTATAGCAAATAATAACAACTCCTCATCATAGTCATAATCAACACTAACTAATTGTTGTTAATACCTAGGACCTACTCCTCTCTCCTAGGTAAAATAGCATAAAACAGGTAAATATGTCCATCTCCAAAATGGAGAATGGAGATCCACTTGTCGCCAACTTGTGGCTTGCGCACATGCATGTTGTCTCCAATCGGCTGCGTGCGCGCATTCGTTAGTTTGTTCCATTCTTTGATATTGTGCTCGCATCTTTCAAAGAAATAGAGTATGCACTATGGTAGGCCGTCTGCGGAAATGGTCGTAAGCTAACCATATACATATGACCTTCGGTAGGCATCATGTCAGGCACAACCTCCTTCGAGAGCTTCTGTTGAACAACCCAATAGTAACATATATAGTTAGCAATGTAGTTTACTTAAGAAGAATGTATGCAATGAAGTTACCATCATTAACAAAATCATACCAAGTTTTTGGCAGTGAATTACGATCCCGCAACTCGGCTAGTGATATCCACTAAAATTTGGGCTGATAAAGTGATTGGTCTTAAAGGTCTCAACATCATCTATAAATGATACAAGATAACATTTCACCTCATAATTAAGCTCGGACCCATAGCTATAGTGTTCTGTCTACAGCCTTTCGAGTATTTCTTGAAGATAAGAAATAAGCTGACAATTATAAATAAACAAGTTTAGTAGCAATGAACACCAAATATTTTTAAATAAACAATATAAATTACATAACTTAAAAAATTAGTTTGAAAAACTCACATTTAGGAAAAACTGGAGGCATATCCACATCCACCCAAATGTGGATATTAATTTCAATATCATCATCTTCGTTCGGGACTAATATCAAATGTTATTTGCATATTATCCTCAAATCCATATGCCTTGTAGAGAGCTTCCCAATTAGAGCCACCGAAATGTGAGTGATTAAGCGCATTGTACAACTTTACCCGAAACGCATAACCATGTTTGGTCCGCCCTCCTCGTCTCCATATTCTCAAAGTCTTGGAAACCAAGGTTCTGCAAGACATGCATGGCACGGGATGTACTAGTCGAGTTGAAAAACACAGAAATTACAAATTGAAGTAAAGAAGCACAAGTGATGATTAATTATGATGAAATACTTGTTGTTGCATACCGTACAAACATCAAAGGTCTCTTCCAGCTTCATGGTGAAGAACCTACCATTTTGCAGGTGAGGCTCCCTGCAGCAGTATTCGCACTCCGGGATCCTATCATCTTCAGACATTTCCTGTGTTCAAAATTCAACGATTATAAATCGACGGAAATTACCAGGAACTCACGACAACAGATCATTATTATTCATCACGCTTTCGGTCTGTCGAGTTTTCAAGGGAAAACTCTCATCTCACGTGGTGTATATGGTGGGCACTCCCTCTTTGATATATTTGACCGCCGGTGAAGGTCGCTCCCCAATTCGTCCCCAAGTGCATTACACCAAAATGTCTAGCACACAGGAACGGAGGAGAAGCGACCCCCACGACAATAGTCGGGATTCTTCCTCTCTGACATTTGCGACTGTTGGTGATGGTAGCTCCTACATTCATTCCGAAGTGCATTACACCAAAATGTCTAGCACCTTCGAATGAAGTGGAAGCTAGCCGCCACGACAATAGTCGGGATTCTTCGTCCTCTCTCATATATGGTGGACACTCCCTCACTGATTTTTTGACCGTCGGTGATGGTCGCTACTACTCCTTCCCCTAGTGCCTGGAATTTGCCGGAACGGAAATGAATCAGCACTCCGGCAAAACATAGGCCACTTGGCCAAGCACGTATCCTTCATTTTCGTATTTAAGCAACCACATAGACCATGTTTACTCACCATGGACGATGGCTATCGGTGATCTTTTGGGCGTCATCGATCGGCTCGTCGGTGATCTACCATGTGCCACATGAGCATTTATATAGAAAATTTCAAAGTTGGTATGCTTATTGCATTTCAGTGGTTCAATTTTGACAAAAACATTGCAGTACATCTTATAACCCTAACATTTCATTTGGATAGCAAGCATAACTAAATATTTAAAGGTATTTGTTTTTTTGCCCTTATATTACTAAAATAATTCTATTCTATTCAAATAATCTACATTATTGGAAATTTTCTATTCTATTCAAATAATCTACAATACTAAATATCTTATAACCCTTACATTTACTAAAAATTTACATTCTACATTCTATTGTATTTGAAGAACATTTAAAAACCTACATTCTACAAGAACAAGGGGAGGAGGGATGGAGGGAGGCAGGAGGGAGGAGGGAGGGAGGAGAGAGAGGAGGAGGGCGGCCGAACAAGGAGGGAGGAGAAAGGACAGAGCAGGAGGAGGGAGGATGGTGCCCGGAGGAGGGAGAGGAAGGATGCCGGAGGAGAGAGGAGGGAGGAGGGTGGTGGAAGGAGGGCGGCGGCTTACCGAGGAAGGAGGAGGGAGGACGGCGGTGGCAATGCGGCGGCGACCGCAATTTTCGCTAGTGCATTACACCCAACATATATCTTTCCTCAAAACAGTCACCATACCTACCTATCATGGCATTTTCATAGTCATTCGGAGATATATTGCCATGCAACTTTCACTGTTCCATTTATTATGACATGCTTCATCATTGTCATATTGCTTTGCATGATCATGTAGTTGACATTGTTGTGGAACCCCGGCTCAGAGAGACCGGAACGCCCCGCATTAGCCCAGAGATCGAGGTAAGTCTTTTGGAATACAGCACTTCTCGGCATAGAACACATCAGCTCTTATTACAAAGGATAATGGATACAAAAGGTCTGATGTTACGAAGGATCACATCAGCACGGCGACACTACGCTTGCTAAGGTAGCTCTATGCTAGCAGCGGAACAACTCGTAGCGGCGTACTTCTAGTAGCGAGACAACGACGAAGGTGGTGAACTCCACTCCACAGGGACTCTGGCTGGGACACGATCTAGCTCGCACGCACGGTAACCTCGACAAGCAATCAATCAATCACGGCATCACCTGCAATCTGGCATGACACGCCAGGTCAGTACATTGAATGTACTTGCAAGCTCACAACAACCAAAACCATCAAGGCAAGACAACAACATAGCATTAACAGGTTAAGTTATTAACAACTACTATGATGTGGAAGCAACAACTAAGCATGATATGATACTACCAAAATTACTGCTGAACCACCATCTCAAGAACCATCTCACTCTTGGCTATCCGGCCAAGCAATAAATCACCTCGATCACCTCGTCATCAATTCCCCCACATGATCACCTCGTGACCACACCACAAACTGAATGATCATCCCAATATCCTCATCATCATCCTGCCAAACTGTACTTCTCAAATATATCAACATATAAATGTCATTCCGTCATGTGAGTGTTGATCGAACGGTGTGACCTAGTACGAACTTGTGCCCATGACCAAGGACGCAGCGATCGATAGATTAAACACACACTTAGCAGAGGTTAGCACACTGTACCCACATCACAGAACCCAGTGCCTCGTGCTCCCATTCGGGAGGACCAACGGCGTTCCGACAAAACCGATCTACTGCCATGGCACTCTCCCGGCCACTCCGACCAAAGTTAATTTGGACTTGTAGTTTAGGAGTTATTCATGGTCAAAGTTGAGTCAAATCTGGATTTAAATTGATTTACATATGTGGAATTTCAGAAAATTCCAGGGGGTGACATCGAAGGCGTATTCCCGGAATACGCTTCCACTTGAAAACATTTAGGGCGGGGGAGGAGAGGCTGACCAGAGGGGCCTGCCTGGCAGGTTTAAGAGAGAGAGGGAGGGAACAGAGGCGGGGCGGCTCACCGGCGAAGGCTGGCCGATGTAGAGGCCACGGCGGAGCTGGGCGAATGCGGGGATGGATCGGGCGCTCGACGGCGGTCACACCCGTACCCGTAGCTCCTCGGGAGGTGGCCGGACGGTGTCATCCCCTTCATCTCCGGCGGCTGCGTGCTTCGGGCGCCGGCGAAGTCGACGATTCCCGCGATGATTGGCCCGGGGAAGTGGTCGAGGAGGAACAATGGAGGAAGAGGAATTCAATGGTGGTGGTGGCTTGAGTGGAGATGCACAGGGGGAGTCGGGATAGAGTAGAGGCCGCGCGGAGAGGCACCTCGCTGGAGAGGAGAAAGAGGGCTCGCCGGCCTCGCTACTGGACTCCAGAAAGCGATTGGGAGGGAGAGAGGTGGAGGGGCGAAGAGAAACGAGCTCCGGGACGGCATAAATAGGCGAGGAGGAAGGATCCAGAGCTCGGGCCCGCCATGGCTCACGGGCTGCTTCGGCGATGGCCGCTAGCTGCACGGGGAGGACGGGGACGACTGGAGAGAGCAGAGGGGTTCACTGGAAGAAGAAAGAGCCAAGGGGCCAGGAGGAAACGAAGGCGAGCTCGGAGCCAAACCGAGCACAGTGTGCCTGTGGGCGCGCGGCGGTGAGCGCCGACGAGGAAGCTGCCCGAGGGGGAACAGGGTTAGAGAGTGTCGTGAGGTAGCAGGGAGTTAGCTCGGCAACCACGGACGCGCGGAGGATGGCCAGAGAGATGGGCCCGAAGCAAAACGACGTTCTAGACGCGGCCACAGCGAGCAGAGCGCGCGCACAGGCATAGTCCAACGCGGTCACCACGTGACATGTCACGGGGAGGACAGGAGGGGCTGGCAAACCTTGTCTGGTGGCTAGTCCTTGCTCCCCAAGGTAGCCCAGAAGTGAAATATCTAGAGAAGGAGCCAGGGAGAGGTGTGAGGCTTTGATGAAAGTTTTTTGTAGAAAACTTGGTCATGTCACTGTGATCAACAGAGAATTGATTGAGGCCAGAGTTGATGTCTAGGAGGCTTAGGTTAAGAAGGACTATGATCCTGGGGGTTTTGGAGTAAAATGGACCACAAAGCAACATACTCCCTCCGTCCGGAAATACTTGTCATAAAAATGGATACAAATGGATGTATCTAGTACTAAAATACATCTAGATACATCCATTCCTCAGACAAGTATTTCCGGACGGAGGGAGTAGTTGCTTTGTAACTGCCATAATGGTCGGGAATCAAGATTAGGATGGTGCACTCACATGGAGTATCAACTTAAGATGGAATTGGGTAGATCAGGATGATATGGACATATTAAGATGCTGTAAAAATTTCATACCAAATGGACTTGCCAAAATGGTACTTGCTTCGCAAACATCCTCTCTATCCAGAAACTTGCAATAATTTTGGTGATAAAGTGGCTTATGGAAATGATCCCAAATTTGGTGGAGAGATGTTATTTGGGTAGGAGCATGATCTGGTAATTTCTTCAGAATTATTGAAGCAATATAAAATATACTTGCTTCACAACCTGAAAATATTAACAGAATCAAAGATTTGAAGTTGTGCTCGCATAGATGATTGGATGGAGCTGAAAATTGGAGGAGGGTAATGATATGATCACATGAATAGGCATGCAAAATTTCAACTCATTTGAATACTTCTAGCTAGTACTTCCTTGCCGATGGCTTCTGTCTGACAGAAACTTTGAAAAATCACTAAGGAAGGTTGGCTAGGCAAATGAAGTTGAATTTTGGCATGAGGCAATGATTTGGATGCAATATCATGCCCAAAAAGTTTGGGAGAAAACAAGGAAGGATAGGTGGCACTTCCTTCACAGAAGACCACACTGGACAGAAAGGAAGAAATAATATTGGGGAATTAATATTGAACTGGACAAGGATGGTTTGGACATATTTGGGGCATATATGATCCAAACAATTTATGAGAATTATTTGAAAATTTTGGGAGTGACAGAAATATAGGTTGCTTCACAACCTAGGGCAAATAGGGTTATCAATCATCATAAAAAAAAGAACTTCCTACTATTTTCTCTACCTCTTACGGCTGCATCTCGCGGCGTCCTTAGAGTCGCCATTAAATCTTTCCCTAGACCCACAAGGCTCTACCAGTTGATCTGATGCATCCTCATGGCATCTTCCTCATCCTTCTCACACCCCTCTACCAGGTCATCATGCCTCCACCGGCCACTTCCGCCTCGATGCTTCCACTCGCCGATTTCTATCTAGGTACGTGACGCTGCAGTTCCTAAATAAGAGAAGGTCGCGATCCTATTCATCTTCTCTGTGATCCCCTTCTTCCCACCAATGAATCTCTTCGGCATAAAGTTCTGACAAAGCTGCAGTCGGAATCATCCTTTTGTAGGCCAATCAACGATGCTTCCACTCTCCGATTTCTATCCACGTACGTAAGGCTGCAGTTCCTAAATAAGAGAAGGTCGTGATCCGATTCATCCTCTCTATGATCCCTTCTTCCAACCAATGAATCTCTTTGGCATAAAGTTCTAACCAAGCTGCAATCGGAATCATCCTTTTGTAGGCCAATCAACAACACTTCCACTTGCCGATTTCTATCCAGGTACGTGAGGCTGCAGTTCCTAAATAAGGGAAGGTCATGATCCTATTCATCCTCTCTTTGATCCCCTTCTTCCAACCAATGAATCTATTCGGCATAAAGTTCTGACCAAGGTGCAGTCAGAATCATCCTTTTGTAGGCAAATCAACTAAAAAGTTATCTCAAGGTTATTGATGCTATGGAAGTGGAGGTGGGGGTTGTGGTGTACACATATGGAGAGGACAGAAAGAATTGCTCTTATAGCTACAGGGTTAGGCTGATGAATTGCTCGAATTCACAGTTCTAATTTCCAATCTTCAGCTATTTTTATCTGTTCTCAAGATACATGTCATCTGGAATCCCTCTTTCAGCTACCCGACTGTACTAAAGAGGAGGGAAAAAATAGAGGCGGCCTGAACTCCTGGAGAAACGGCCACTCACATGGTTAGAGCCCAGAAGATCGGGCAGGTATTACTTTTGATCTGATTTCAGTACGTGCATGCTGAACCATACTACAAAGCTGATAACTGATGAGTGAAAATTAGTACATTCACCTGATCTGATCCGAGAAAAGTCACGTTCTTTGTGTAAAACGGGCAAGCTTCCACCTTTAAAATATTATTTCTATGGTAAGTCACTTGGCAGTTGGCACCACTTTGTTATTAGTCGGTTCAGTCTTGACGAAACAACGACAGTACCAGGATTGTGATATGTTTGTAGCTAATTTCATGTAGTTTGTTTTAAAAAAATCTGTGTCTGCCTATAATATCTTGCCTTTGCGGAACACTAGGATTCCTGAATTACAAGTGTGTATGGAAGCTATGGTTGATTTCTGTTGCAGAACAAATACCTATTGAACATTGCATCGGTACACCCCCTGGAAAAGTTTACGGATTACAAATAAGAACCATTTATGGATGTAGTTATCCAGATCTGCTAACTGACCACTTTGCTTCGATAAAGTTGTTAGTTGTTGTTATTAACCGATACGTGAAGAATTGAGGACATAACTCGAGCCCCATTTATGTAAGAAGCATACACATGGTTCATGTGAGTACTCTTTGTTTGTCAATTCCTTCTTTCAGGATTACCACATGCTATTGGAACTATAGTTCTTGATCTATTGGCAACTCAATATTGTACATCACCAGGATATTGCTACTGGGAGGTCAGTAGTTAATCAGTAAGATAGTAAACGATGGTGAAGTAGAACCATAGAAGTACTCGCCATGCATGTCCATAGGTGGTACATGATGATCATATGTTTGTTCTCTCTGCATGTTAACATGTATGATCTATTTACATAGAAATCACTCCAGTAATGGCTGCATGCATCGATTCACTAGTAGAAAACAGGGCTTTGGTTCAGGCATGGCAAGCCCATTAGTCCCGGTTCAGTCACGACCCGGGACCCATCGAGGCATTCGTCCCGGTTCGTGAGCCCAGGGGGCCGGCCGGGGCCTCGTGGGCATTGGTCCCGGTTCGTATGGACCCATTTGTCCCGGTTCGAGGCACGAACCGGGACCAATGGGCCTCGCTCCTGGCCCACAACCATTGGTCCCGGTTCTTGGCTTGAACCGGGACAGAAGGCTTGGCTTAGTCTCGGTTCCAGCCACGAACCGGGATAAATGAGTTACCTATATATACTCCATCGCCACGGCAGAGCACTCCACAGTGCTCTATTTTTTCTGGCCGGCGAGGGGAGGGCACTTTTGGGTGCTCTAGCTCACCTCCTATGCACATGAGGTGTTCGATGAAATGTCTGAGCCACACTAGTTAATCTTTCTCCTCTCGAAACTCGATCTCCAAGCTCCATTTTCCCCGAGATTTGTCTAGGTTTAGCGGTCCGTCACGTCCCGTCCCCGTCTTCACCGCCGTCGACCGCCCGCGCCGATCTCGTCGCCGGCACCACCGTGGTGAGCCTCTTGTTCTTATTTTATTTCTGAAAGAAAAAATTCTTACTTTAGATAGATACTTGTCTAATTTTCTTACTTTTATTATTCCTTGTTATTATATAGTGCGATGGTTTTGGTATCCGCCCCCGTCGGCCCTCGTCTTGTCTATGATTCGGATGTGGCATATATTATATTTTTATAACTATTTGGTTCATTTATTGTTTATGACAATTATGCCGACCAACGTGACATAGATTTTATTTATCTAGGAGGTGGTGGAACCGGAAATTCCAACCGACCCTATTGTCGAGAGGTTAAATTTAGTTGAAGAAGAAAACAATTACTTGAAGGAAAAAATAAAAAATTTGAGGAGGAGAAGATGATATTGGAGTTGCATGTTGCGAATGTCGTCGATGATCACAAGATCAAGATGGATGCAATGCGGTTGAAGATTAGAAAGATTAGAAAATATGCCATTCATACCGAGGCTTGGTATCATTATGCAGTTGGATCAATTGTTACCTTGGTTGCGATTATGATCGCATTTGTTGTTGCATTGAAATGTTTTACATAATTTCAATGTATGGTTTAATTAGATGCTCTGGAGAGCTATATGTTGTTCAATGAGAACTATGTATGTACTTTGGTTTTAATGTGATGATGAATTTCTATTAATTTGGACACTTATCTATTCATGAGAGCTATATGTTGCCTTCAATTTCAGGGTCTTATAGCTCAAAATAATCAGTAAATGCATGAAAAATAACAAATGAAGTCAGAAAGGGTTGAAAATTGATGATGTGGCTTTGAATGGTGCATTTTGAACACAGAAAAAGTCTGGAGTTCAAATAAGTTCAAAAAAATGAAATCCCTTTGTAACAAAACGGACAAAGCAGCGTGGCTTCCACCGAGCAGCTTCAGCTGGAGCCTGTCTTCACGGCTCCTGCTAGCTACCCCGTGGATGCTATCACGGAGTCTCAACATTGCCACCTTATGACGCAATGGATGAAATTGAAAGTCAAGGCGGCTGTTGGCTCTGTTTTACCTTCTGAACCTGGCGCAACCTATCACTGCCGGCCGATTCCAAAAGGATATGCTAGGGTGATGGTGGATGAAATAACAGACGGATTTGAGGACCTCGAGCTTGACCATCCTACGGGTGATGGGGAGACTCGGCTGGGTTCTTCTCTGAAGACTCCATGCCTATGGCGGAAGGAGCTCATCAACCTTTCGAACTGGACGCCTCCGCCTCCTCTTCCTCCTCCGGCGAGTCAGGGCACTCCGCCTCCTCCTCCGCCTCCTCCTCCGGCGAGTGATCAGGGCACTCAGCCTCCTTCTCCGCCTGCGCCGGCGCGCCCGGTCAGCCAGCCTCCTCCTTCTCCGCCTCGTCAGCAAGGGCGGAAGAGACCCGCCGCAGCTCCGGCTGCTCCGGCGCGTCGTAGTCCTCCTCCGCCTCGTAAGATAGGAAAGAAGACAGCCGCAGCCGCTCCGTCTGCTCCGGCGTCTAGCAGTATAGCCAGAGGCGGGAGGCAATACAGATTCGGTCCTTCTCTGAAGACTCCAGAGAAGTTACCATACGAGAGGAGCCAGGAGGAAAACGCGAAGATCGTGCGAGCCGAAGTGAAGAACTTCTTTGAAGGGGTGAAAGCAAAGAAACATCCACCTCCGAAGGAGAAGGGAGATCTGGTGAAAGCTAAGCGCACTCTGGCTGCCCTGACGAAACCACCAAAGTCTCCGCCGAAAGGCAACTATGACCGCATTATTGAAAGGTCATTTATCGAAGCGGGGCGGTCTGGAAGTACTATCAGTGATCAAAGGTTAAAAGAACGACGAGCTGGTAAAAAATTGCCCAGCTCGGAGAACAAGCGAACCAATCGTGCCCCCCGCTCAAGGTGTCTAGCGATATCGTCGCAAATGATCCGAGGATGGTGCCCCGTTATACCAATCTTGGAGATTACCTGCCCGACGATGTACATTATGATTTCTTGCAGGTGGACGAACACAGATACGTGTACGGGAAGCCTCTCGTCAAAGATGAAAGATCTCTAACAACGATGATGCGAAGATTCCATGATTGGTACATGAAAACCTGCAGAGAGTCTGGGGGAGGAATATTTTGACGCTGAGAGTTAAAGAGGAGCATGACCTCGTTGGAATTGAACTGTTGAATGTTCCATTTGAGGAGTTCTTCCAGTTTTTCAATCAACATGCCCTCGATAAATTAACGGTCACTTGCTTTGCTACTGTTTGTAAGTACTACTTCTGTCATTAAGTCTCTATATATAGGTCAGCTCTTTCATTGCATGTATTTATAATTATCCTCACTATATTATGCAGATTGAAGATCACCGAATTGAAGAAAAGACAAATCGGTAATATTGGGTTCATTAACACAAATCTCATAGATGCATATACGGTTGAATTTAAGGCCAGAGAGACCGAGGCCAACTTGCTACGATCGTTGGTAATAAATGAAAACAAAGATATAATACTCTTTCCTTACAACTTCAAGTGAGTGTTACTGTCTTGTGTATATTCGGTTTCCCTTATTAGTCCAGGTTATAGTAATGTAATTGATGAGTTATGCATGCGTGCGCAGGTTCCACTATATTCTCCTAGAGATTAAGCTTGATCAGGGACTAGTAACCGTTTTAGACTCGAGACGAAAAAATCCCAAGGAGTGTGCGGACATGACTGAAATGCTCGAGAAGTAAGTTAAATCGATCATTATCGCACCATATCGGCAACTTTGTTCATTTCCTGATATCAAGTAATTGTTTTCTTTGTCTGGCGGGGTTTGGACAAAATTCACCTCAAAAGCTCCGGGACTGTCGAAGAAGCTGCAGTTTAGACACCCGAAAGTAAGTACTACTAGCATGTTTCGCGCATCTCCTAGTGATTCAAGCGCTAGTTTCATCAATACCATTTATAGCATGATTGCTTATCAGTTTGATTGACCTCTATTTTTTGTAAAGTGGTTGTGGCAGGAAGCCGGGAACAATTACTGTGGATACTACGTTTGCGAGTCCATCCGCCACACGACCTGTGAGCGGGGCCACTCTGACAAATAATATGAAGTGTGTAAATAATAATATTCACAATTTTATTTTATTACCATCATTTGTGTTGAGTTTCATTTATTCATATATATATATATATATATATATATATATATATATATGTATTGACCCCCTTCTTCAAATTAGATGTTTCGGATGCGGGATGAACTCCTACCACCAGCAATTCAAGGGGAATTGGCGGCATTCTTTCTTGACCACGTGATCGCTAAAGACGGAGAATGCCATGTGGACCCTGAGTTCATATATAATTAGGAGATTATATTGTAAGAGATAATTATATTGTATATATGTAGCCAGTAGCGTCGGATAGATATACGAGAACTTGTTGTTCGACCAATCTCTCGGAGAAGGAGAGGTGGTCGATATCACTTCTCTCTGTATGCATATGTTCATGACGATCTTCTGTTTCCTTCATTTGCTTACTAGCTAGCGTGTCGAGTCCTCTCTATACGTATAATACGTAGCGTACGTCGACCAAGCACGGAGATAAGAGAGGACACTTCTCTCTATTAATTAGCTAGATAACACAATATATGAAACACCTAAATTAACCCCCCAAAACCCCTAAACCACCCCTTTCAAAAAAAAAACCTCAGCTGCTGACGCATGGACGCCTATTGGTCCCGGTTGGTGCCACCAACCGGGACCAAAGGGCCTCCTGCATGGGCTCGCCGCACCGGCCACGTGGAGGCCCATCTGTCCCGGTTCATGTAAGAACCGGGAATAAAGGCCTAGGGCATTAGTAACGACATTTTAGTCCCGGTTCAAAAACCGGGACAAATGGCCCTTTTTCTACTAGTGATTGATGCAGAGGTCGGGGGTGATCGTCCTTTTCAGAAAAAAAGAAATCACTCCAGTAGCTTTATGTGGCAACATAATAAAGTTCAGTTAGGAAAAGGATTTTTTAATGATTTAATCTTATTTGAGATGACCATGCATACATGCTTGTAGGATACCACTACTCTTACGTTTTCTTTGTTATTGCCGACTCAGAAGGACAGGAACTTCTGATAGAGGGTTGTTTTGGGCTGAAAATTTTCAGATAAAAAGTTACAGGCCAAAATTTCTATCTAGAAGGAAAATATTTAATCATTAAAACACTTTCTTCCTACACATGCTTTGGTGTTATGACAATTACTTCCTTTTATTTTGTGCAACACCGATTAAATGATAGCAGCTCCTTTACTATTTACATGTACAGTTAGATAATTTGAAGATTTGTACCGATAAGTAGATCTTGCGATTTTGTATCTTGATAAAGTAAACTCGGTAACAAAACTCACACTTTGGTATTTTGTGCTTGCTCTGAATTTCCTTTGATCTGTACTTTGTATGTTTATTTTTCCCCACTTCCTACTGTGTATGCATGATGATACTTTATTTTCAATGATGTCTTTTCTTACCAACCAAATAATGTTTTGTTCATAATTTTTTTTGCTTCGGTAGATTATATGACTCTCACGAAGTTTTCTTTGAAAATTTCTGGTGAATTATTTTCCAGTTGATTAATTCTGAATTGCAAGGAGCACAACGACTATGATCTTCTTTAGCCTGCCACAAGGTTGCCGGCGGCTGCCGCCACTGTCCAGAATTAAGGTGCAGTTGATTGGTATCTTATATTTCTTTTCTTGCCGACCTTTAATAGCACAATAGTCATGTTTGCTTGTGGACCATATGGTCTTTTATTGCTCTGCCACAGTTAGGTTCCTAGGTCGTTCTGAATTAAGGTGCTGGCTCTGACAAAATACATAATGTATAATTATATACGAACTGAAATACCATGGCTAGATGACGGGAATTATATACGAACTGAAAATATAGTGATACTGACGGTATACAGTGGCCAGATGACGGGAATGATAAACTATGATAATGGGGATACTAAACTTTGATAGGGTGCCAAAGCAAGTTTTTGATATATATATGAAGTGTTATATATTTTTTGTTTAGTGGTTAGTTCTAGGCGCAGTTAAGTAATTTGGAAGAAAGAAAATTACGTTGATGCAACTGGTGCATTGGAATGCCTCGCATCCGTTTTGTAAGACCACCCTCCACTGATGTTATTTCTTAAAACTGTTAATTTTGCATCAAAAACGATATTTTTCATTCATGCTTTTGGTGTGCTATAGGATTGCAAATATGAGAGGTTAGATTTTCATTTAGATCTTTATCATGAGATGTTTCATATCAAGGAGATTTTGTCCTAACATGAACTTCTCTCCATATGCTAGAGTTAGATGGATGTTCCTTAAGTTTACCATTTCTGTGTGACCTATGATCATATCTTTCATGCAGATTCAGATTCATATATTACTACAGCTCCCACTAGCATTTGCCCGAGATTAACAAGTTTATGTGTGTAGCTAATTTGATTTCACATACTTTGTAAAGTACTCTTCTCCAAAGCATATGGACCTAATGATGCACTGGATTTACAATGAACATTCTTATACTTTACACGTTCATTTTCATGAATAATATAAATGGTTTGATACTGTAAACGTCATAATGTACGAGTATGTTCATTTTCTGATGACAATACAAGATGTGTTGGTTCCTGGTCATTTTCCATGGACGGGGTCATCCATGCAAGTTCTTTGAAGCCAGTAAACTACATCGCCATGTAGTGGCAAAACCATGCATATGCTATGTCTTTCATACTTACACTGTTTCTTTTCCTTAGATGTTAGAGCTCAAAGCTATGGTAGAGTGGTGGTACTTAGTGTGTGTCAAATCGCAATCTAATTATTGTAGTATTTTGCATGTGTGGCCGTTCATACCTTCGATTTCTTTAAATGATCACACCAAAACGTGTGCTATAGCACTCACAATATTATCTTCTTCGTTGACTCAGATTTATTAATTTAGTTGCATATTAAGAAATACTCCAGTTGAATATCATAAAGTTATTATTCACAAAAAGAAGAATCATTCAATAGCTGCACACAACGTGTGTGCTACTGGTCTGGACTTAACAAGGTCATATGAAACATTATGATTTCCAGGCGACCATTTAGATTAACATTGGCTTACTGGCCGTCTCTAGGACTTGCTTCAGAATTAGAAACCAAGAATCTTTTGGAAATAGCATAAAATAAAGATAAATCCTCAGATATGACGTTTACTTATATAGAAATGAAGCTGCATAAATTAAGATGCTTGTGCAAATCGATTCATCATAAAAAGTATATTTAGTAGAACATGGATAAGAAGGTGAATGATAAATATATAACATGTATATTTATATGTCAATAAGAAAACAGAACAAACCAAAGGAAAATTTATGTTAATGAAGGCTTATATATTTGTAAATGTCATCACATTTGGTCACAAATTTTCATTATGCAAATCAAATAATATGTTCCCATTATTCCACTATCTAAGGTTCTAGCCCGCGCATCGAGCGGGCCACTTTGCTAGTTCCTTTAATGACAAAAGGGAATATTCCCTAGAAAGGAATTTTGAGGTTGAGCTAGAATGGAAATGACATGATCTAGGGAAAGTTTTGAGGATGATGAACCACTTCAGAGAAGAGAAGATGATGATCTCCCAAGTTTCAAGTCCATAGATCCACTCCAAAAAGAAAATCAGGGCAAAAACCAAATAAATCAAAAAGGAAAAGAAAGGGCCAAAAACCAGGGTGTTACAAACCTTCCCCCCTGAAAGAAATCTCGTCCTCGAGATTTGGTTGCTCAGGGAACAAGTATGACTTGAGGACACCATTTCCAACTCGGGTATCCATTTCCTTTGTATGTTTTCCCTTAAGAATTTCATTTGATATTCTCTGGGGTGGTTTGCTTCACCTTTCCCAAATTCTGTCAGGTTTTTGCTCATATACCAAATCCTTTTGCTGACGTTGATTCTCTCATATCTGCGGTGATATCCAATGGATCTGAGCATAAATTTTCCTTTGGTCATGAAAACCTTTTACTTCTACCATGGGGTTGCTCAAACAAATGCATGTCTTCTGGATTCAATTAATGTTGAGAATCATGGCCATTCTCTGACGGGATCTGACTACTCACAGGTGGTATTGATTTATCTTGATTTGTTTCTTGGGCTCGAGCATGAGATATGTACCAAAGATTCGACTGCCTTCTGTCGTGAGCAACATAAAGGGGTATGGATTTATAGGTGTATCATACCTCAAATATTAACATCTTGAGACTGGCCTAACAGGGGTGCTGGCAGGAAGATACTTTTCATGACAGACTGTCCGTGTACTTGGTTCCGACAGTTAGTATACCTAGTCTGAGCTGATGGTTCAGCGTTTGGCTTACCCATTCGGTCGGTATACCCATATGTGGTAATAGGCTGTGAGATGCTTTAACACTGCCGCTGAAGTCAAACTACTGAGATTGCAAAGGAATCTTAGATCTGACAGGACATACTTGAATATTCCATACTAACCATTTTAAGCGGGTCAGCAGAATATGAAGTCCTTGTATAATAGAGTAGGCCTCTAAAGGTATGTCTTTGTGGACCCATATGGAATCATGGCCTCCAACTGACTTGGGTATCCGGATCCTGATGGATGCGCAAAAATCATCATATCTTTGCTGTCAGTCTCACTCTTTAACGGTCATGATTTTCTTTGTCAGGATATCTCACTGTGAAAGACTGGGTATCTTGGACCGGAAACTGTACATATATGGCACTGAGGAAAAATTGATGAGCTGTGCATCATAAGTTTCTTCCGATAGCGTGTGGAGGAAGACTAAGTTTCTCATATCCAAAACTTCATACTGTGATATGCAGACTGAAAGCCATACACACACCCATAATATTCTATGGCTGATTACTTACATGAGAAAAATTGTTTGACTATCTTCCTTGATCATAGCACATTCTGGCCTTCTTTCGGAGTATAACATATTTCAAGTATCATCCATTGATGAGCCAAAACTTGTATATGATCCATACCTTTGACTGAAATTATACCATTAATCTCGCACCTGACTTGTCTTCCTATTGGCTGGATCATAACTGCTGTGAGGATTAAGTACTGATGTAGACTTGATGTGTTTAGCTGAGCTTCTTCTAGATATTTGAAATCCTTATTGCTTCTTCGATCCCGGTGTCGGTGGGGGAGCAAC
The DNA here is from genome assembly GCF_002575655.3 of Aegilops tauschii subsp. strangulata. Lineage (NCBI taxonomy): Eukaryota > Viridiplantae > Streptophyta > Magnoliopsida > Poales > Poaceae > Aegilops > Aegilops tauschii. Next base: position 25,424,969 of record NC_053040.3, read on the forward strand.
TTCCATAAGGGGAAAATAGGGTAACTCCAAGGGCCCAAAAGAAAGAAACAACTCAACTAATCAAAAGCACACACAAACAAAGTCACATATTACTGCTAGTCACACAATATGCATGCCTACTTAAGCACACAAATCTCGCGGGATCTCCGGTACTACGATCTAGCATGTTGTGACGGTGTGCACGAGGACGAATCAATGTGTGGAAGGGTTGGTGTAAACATAGCTACACCGAGTGCGGGCTTAGCCAGGTAGCAACCTTGACTAGCTCGGAAGTGAGGACGTACTTGCTAACCATGTAGCGGGACACGAATGTCGCGACCACATTATTATCAAGCGGGTGGAAAGGATCCGTACTCGTCCAAGGAATAGGATAGCGGGGAAAACTGAGTCTGCTGACATTACCCTTTCTTGATGACTAAGATCATTAAGGGTTGCCAACATGACAAGATAAAGGCATGATCCGGGGTAGAAGCATGTCTAATCACCGAAATGATAGGTGGGGATGACGAAAAGAAACTGGTGCGATACCTCAACACCGTCCTGCAAACGGTGTCGGAAACACTTGGCATCACTCCGCTGGGACAGAAATGACGCCAAACATCGAAGAGCAGGCTCAAAGGAAACTTGAGAGATGCAGGGGCTGATCTGTAGTGGATCCGAACCGATGCCAGCTACATTCACAAGATAAACCGTTAGCAACAAATAATAAGGTTATATGCATGCTATGCAACAAACAAATGCAGCAACCAATGCAACAAACAAGACAGACTCTATACTATCAGTTACTACCGCTCACGCTGACTAGGGCGTCCTACAGCCAGACCTGCTCTGATACTAAGCTCTATGGCACCCCGGCTCAGAGAGACCGGAACGCCTCGTATTCCAGCTTAGAGATCGAGGTAAGTCTTCTGGAATACGGCACTGCTCGGCATAGAACACATCAGCTCTTATTACAAAGCATAATGGATACAAAAGGTGTGATGTTACAAAAGATCACATCAGCACGGCAACAATACGCCTGCTAAGGTAGCTCTATGCTTGCAGTGGAACAACTCGTAGCAGCGGAACAACGACGAAGGTGGTGAACTCCACTCCGCAGGGACTCTGGCTGGGACACGATCTAGCTCGTATGCACGGTAACCTCGACAAGCAATCAATCAATCACGGCATCACCTGCAATCTGGCATGACACGCCAGGTCAGTACATTGAATGTACTTGCAAGCTCACAACAACCAAAAGCATCAAGGCAAGACAAGAACATAGCATTAACATGTTACATTATTAACAACTACTATGATGTGGAAGCAATAACAAAGCATGATATGATACTACTAAAATTACTGCTGAACCACCATCTCAAGAACCATCTCAATCTTGGTTATCCGGCCAAGCAATAAATCACCTCGATCACCTCATTATCAATACCTCCACGTGATCACCTCGTGACCACACCACAAACTGAATGATCATCCTCAAGATCATCCCAATATCCTCATCATCATCCTGCTAAACTGTACCTCTCAAACCTTCAGAGGCGGTGGTTCCCCGGTATCCTTTCCTGAAGCCCCTTCATTTTTTATCCAACTTACGCTTGGTTCCTTCGGCAGTGCAAGTCTCCTTGAATTTTTCGTACTCCTGTTCCGTAAGTGTCGGATTCTCTTCAAGAATCTGGGAGAAGGGTTCTTTATCTTCAATCACTCATCTCACCCTCACTTTCCAGGTAGCCAATTCATTGCTGAACTTGACCATGGCTTTGTTGTTTATCTTGTCCATGGCATTATCTTCCCACGAAAATTTGGTGTCATCCCGGCTGGGGAACTGGAATCTCTAGTGCAACCTTGTTAGTAGGAGATGCTCCAAATGTGGTTTCTTCCCCAAGTCATAGTCGTTGATGCTGGTGTTTTGCACTAGTAGGGAAAAAGTTAGTGATAGCACGGGTAAATGGCCTAGCAGTAGCGCGGGTGCCGGCGCTAACATTTAGCAGTAGCGACGGTAAGGCCCATGCTACTGCTAACCCAATTATCAGTAGCGCGTTTCTGAGGAACGTGCTACTACTATGGTTACGTATTCCATTTCTATTTTATTTTATATTGTATTTATACACCATTATACAAGTTTTCATACAGTAGCAATTTATGAATTGTTATATCATTATGATCATAATGAGTTATTACATCATTGGGTGAAAAGACTCGCGGATTAGATTCAAGCCAACTTGGTCACTTTGGATCCATCCACTTGATCTAATCCGCGGTTCTTTCACCCAATGATATAATAACTCATCATCATCATCATTATAATATTAACAACTTATCATCATCATAGTCATATAACAACTCCTCCTCCTCCTCATCATCATCATCTATGAGTCGTATAACAACTCATGCGTCATTCTGACACAGTAGAGCAAATAATAACAACTCCTCATCATAGTCATAATCAACACTAACTAATTGTTCTTAATACCTAGGACCTACTCCTCTCTCCTAGGTAAAATAGCATAAAACAGGTAAATATGTCCATCTTCAAAATGGAGAATGGAGATCCACTTGTCGCCAACTTGTGGCTTGCGCACATGCATGTTGTCTCCAATCGGCTGCGTGCGCGCATTCGTTAGTTTGTTCCATTCTTTGATATTGTGCTTGCATCTTTCAAAGAAATAGAGTATGCACTATGGTAGGCCGTCTGCGGAAATGGTCGTAAGCTAACCATATACATATGACCTTCAGTAGGCATCATGTCAGGCACAACCTCCTTCGAGAGCTTCTGTTGAACAACCCAATAGTAACATATATAGTTAGCAATGTAGTTTACTTAAGAAGAATGTATGCAATGAAGTTACCATCATTAACAAAATCATACCATGTTTTTGGCAGTGAATTACGATCCCGCAACTCGGCTAGTGATATCCACTAAAATTTGGGCTGATAAAGTGATTGGTCTTAAAGGTCTCAACATCATCTATAAATGATACAAGATAACATTTCACCTCATAATTAAGCTCGGACCCATAGCTATAGTGTTCTGTCTACAGCCTTTCGAGTATTTCTTGAAGATAAGAAATAAGCTGACAATTATAAATAAACAAGTTTAGTAGCAATGAACACCAAATATTTTTAAATAAACAATATAAATTACATAACTTAAAAAATTAGTTTGAAAAACTCACATTTAGGAAAAACTGGAGGCATATCCACATCCACCCAAATGTGGATATTAATTTCAATATCATCATCTTCGTTCGGGACTAATATCAAATGTTATTTGCATATTATCCTCAAATCCATATGCCTTGTAGAGAGCTTCCCAATTAGAGCCACCGAAATGTGAGTGATTAAGCGCATTGTACAACTTTACCCGAAACGCATAACCATGTTTGGTCCGCCCTCCTCGTCTCCATATTCTCAAAGTCTTGGAAACCAAGGTTCTGCAAGACATGCATGGCACAGGATGTACTAGTCGAGTTGAAAAACACAGAAATTACAAATTGAAGTAAAGAAGCACAAGTGATGATTAATTATGATGAAATACTTGTTGTTGCATACCGTACAAACATCAAAGGCCTCTTCCAGCTTCATGGTGAAGAACCTACCATTTTGCAGGTGAGGCTCCCTGCAGCAGTATTCGCACTCCGGGATCCTATCATCTTCAGACATTTCCTGTGTTCAAAATTCAACGATTATAAATCGACGGAAATTACCAGGAACTCACGACAACAGATCATTATTATTCATCACGCTTTCGGTCTGTCGAGTTTTCAAGGGAAAACTCTCATCTCACGTGGTGTATATGGTGGGCACTCCCTCTTTGATATATTTGACCGCCGGTGAAGGTCGCTCCCCAATTCGTCCCCAAGTGCATTACACCAAAATGTCTAGCACACAGGAACGGAGGAGAAGCGACCCCCACGACGACAGTCGGGATTCTTCCTCTCTGACATTTGCGACTGTTGGTGATGGTAGCTCCTACATTCATTCCGAAGTGCATTACACCAAAATGTCTAGCACCTTCGAATGAAGTGGAAGCTAGCCGCCACGACAATAGTCGGGATTCTTCGTCCTCTCTCATATATGGTGGACACTCCCTCACTGATTTTTTGACCGTCGGTGATGGTCGCTACTACTCCTTCCCCTAGTGCATAACAAAGGTCTAGCACACAGAGAAGAAGGAGAAGCGACCCCCACGACAACAGTCGGCATTCTTCTTCTCATATATGGTGGACACTCTCCCTCACTGATATTTTGACTGTCAGTATGGAGCCCCGATAGACTAAAAGTCAATCTAAAATGTCGTTTAATTCTCTTTCCGGCAAATCCAGGGCACTCGATATTTCCTACATATTCTAGCACAAGTTATACTAAAATTCACGAAAAAATCCAGCATGACCTTTGCTAAAATAGGACATATCGAGCACCTGGAATTTGCCGGAACGGAAATGAATCAGCACTCCGGCAAAACATAGGCCACTTGGCCAAGCACGTGTCCTTCATTTTCGTATTTAAGCAACCACATAGACCATGTTTACTCACCATGGACGATGGCTATCGGTGATCTTTTGGGCGTCGTCGATCGGCTCGTCGGTGATCTACCATGCGCCACATGAGCATTTATATAGAAAATTTCAAAGTTGGTATGCTTATTGCATTTCAGTGGTTCAATTTTGACAAAAACATTGCAGTACATCTTATAACCCTAACATTTCATTTGGATAGCAAGCATAACTAAATATTTAACGGTATTTGGTTGTTTTGCCCTTATATTACTAAAATAATTCTATTCTATTCAAATAATCTACATTATTGGAAATTTTCTATTCTATTCAAATAATCTACAATACTAAATATCTTATAACCCTTACATTTACTAAAAATTTACATTCTACATTCTATTGTATTTGAAAAACATTTAAAAACCTACATTCTACAAGAACAAGGGGAGGAGGGATGGAGGGAGGCAGGAGGGAGGAGGGAGAGAGGAGAGAGAGGAGGAGGGCGGCCGAACAAGGAGGGAGGAGAAAGGACAGAGCAGGAGGAGGGAGGATGGTGCCCGGAGGAGGGAGAGGAAGGATGCCGGAGGAGAGAGGAGGGAGGAGGGTGGTGGAAGGAGGGCGGCGGCTTACCGAGGAAGGAGGAGGGAGGACGGCGGCGGCAATGCGGGGGCGACCGCAATTTTCGCTAGTGCATTACACCCAACATATATCTTTCCTCAAAACAGTTACCATACCTACCTATTATGGCATTTTCATAGTCATTCGGAGATATATTGCCATGCAACTTTCACTGTTCCGTTTATTATGACATGCTTCATCATTGTCATATTGCTTTGCATGATCATGTAGTTGACATTGTTGTGGAACCCCGGCTCAGAGAGACCGGAACGCCCCGCATTCTAGCCCAGAGATCGAGGTAAGTCTTTTGGAATACAGCACTTCTCGGCATAGAACACATCAGCTCTTATTACAAAGGATAATGGATACAAAAGGTCTGATGTTACGAAGGATCACATCAGCACGGCAACACTACGCTTGCTAAGGTAGCTCTATGCTAGCAGCGGAACAACTCGTAGCGGCGTACTTCTAGCAGCGAGACAACGACGAAGGTGGTGAACTCCACTCCACAGGGACTCTTGCTGGGACACGATCTTGCTCGCACGCACGGTAACCTCGACAAGCAATCAATCAATCACGACATCACCTACAATTTGGCATGACACATCAGGTCAGTACATTGAATGTACTTGCAAGCTCACAACAACCAAAACCATCAAGGCAAGACAACAACATAGCATTAACAGGTTAAGTTATTAACAACTACTATGATGTGGAAGCAATAACTAAGCATGATATGATACTACCAAAATTACTGCTGAACCACCATCTCAAGAACCATCTCACTCTTGGCTATCCGGCCAAGCAATAAATCACCTCGATCACCTCATCATCTATTCCCCCACATGATCACCTCGTGACCACACCACAAACTGAATGATCATCCCAATATCCTCATCATCATCCTGCCAAACTGTACTTCTCAAATATATCAACATATAAATGTCATTCCGTCATGTGAGTGTTGATCGAACGGTGTGACCTAGTACGAACTTGTGCCCATGACCAAGGACGCAGCGATCGATAGATTAAACACACACTCAGCAGAGGTTAGCACACTGTACCCACATCACAGAACCCAGGGCCTCGTGCTCCCATTCGGGAGGACCAATGGCGTTCCGACAAAACCGATCCACTGCCATGGCACTCTCCCGGCCACTCCGACCAAAGTTAATTTGGACTTGTAGTTTAGGAGTTATTCATGGTCAAAGTTGAGTCAAATCTGGATTTAAATTGATTTACATATGTGGAATTTCAGAAAATTCCAGGGGGTGACATCGAAGGCATATTCCCGGAATACGCTTCCACTTGAAAACATTTAGGGCGGGGGAGGAGAGGGTGACTAGAGGGGCCTACCTGGGACGTTTAAGAGAGAGAGGGAGGGAACAGAGGCGGGGCGGCTCACCGGCGACGGCTGGCCGATGTAGAGGCCACGACGGAGCTGGGCGAATGCGGGGATGGATCGGGCGCTCGACGGCGGTCACACCCGTACCCGTAGCTCCTCGGGAGGTGGCCGGACGGTGTCATCCCCTTCATCTCCGGCGGCTGCGTGTTTTGGGCGCCGGCGAAGTCGACGATTCCCGCGACGATTGGCCCGGGGAAGTGGTCGAGGAGGATCAATGGAGGAAGAGGAATTCAATGGTGGTGGTGGCTTGAGTGGAGATGCACAGGGGGAGTCGGGACAGAGTAGAGGCCGCGCGGAGAGGCACCTCGCTGGAGAGGAGAAAGAGGGCTCGCCGTCCTCGCTACTGGACTCCAGAAAGCGATTGGGGGGGAGAGAGGTGGAGGGGCGAAGAGAAACGAGCTCCGGGACGGCATAAATAGGCGAGGAGGAAGGATCCAGAGCTCGGGCCCGCCATGGCTCACGGGCTGCTTCGGGGATGGCCGCTAGCTGCACGGAGAGGACGGGGACGACTGTAGAGAGCAGAGGGGTTCACGGGAAGAAGAAAGAGCCAAGGGGCCAGGAGGAAACGAAGGCGAGCTCGGAGCCAAACCGAGCACAGTGTGCCCGTGGGCGCGCGGCGGCGAGCGCCGACGAGGAAGCTTCCCGAGGGGGAACAGGGTTAGAGTGTCGTGAGGTAGTAGGGAGTCAGGTCGGCAACCACGGACGCGCGGAGGATGGCCGGAGAGATGGGCCCGAAGCAAAACGACGTTCTGGACGCGGCCACAGCGAGTAGAGCGCGCGCACAGGCAAAGTCCAACGCGGTCACCACGTGACATGTCACGGGGAGGACAGGAGGGGCTGGCAAACCTTGTCTGGTGGCTAGTCCTTGCTCCCCAAGGTAGCCCAGAAGTGAAATATCTAGAGAAGGATCCAGGGAGAGGTGTGCGGCTTTGATGAAAGTTTTTTGTAGCAAACTTGGTCATGTCATTGTGATCAACAGAGGATTGATTGAGGCCAGAGTTGATGTCTAGGAGGCTTAGGTTAAGAAGGACTATGATCCTGGGGGTTTTGGAGTAAAATGGACCACAAAGCAACATACTCCCTCCGTCCGGAAATACTTGTCATAAAATTGGATACAAATGGATGTATATTGAACTAAAATACACCTAGATACATCCATTCCTCGGACAAGTATTTCCGGACGGAGGGAGTAGTTGCTTTGTAACTACCATAATGGTCGGGAATCAAGATTAGGATGGTGCACTCACATGGAGTATCAACTTAAGATGGAATTGGGTAGATCAGGATGATATGGACATATTAAGATGCTGTAAAAATTTCATACCAAATGGACTTGCCAAAATGGTACTTGCTTCACAAACATCCTCTCTATCCAAAAACTTGCAATAATTTTGGTGATAAAATGGCTTATGGAAATGGTCCCAAATTTGGTGGAGAGATGTTATTTGGGTAGGAGCATGATCTGGTAATTTCTCAGAATTATTGAAGCAATATAAAATATACTTGCTTCACAACCTGGAAATATTAACAGAATCAAAGATTTGAAGCTGTGCTCACATAGATGATTGGATGGTGCAAATTGGAGGAGGGTAATGATATGAGCACATGAAGAGGCATGCAAAATTTCAACTCATTTGGATACTTCTAGCTAGTACTTCCTTCACGATGGCTTCTGTCCACTACTAGGGAAAACCTTATACACAGAATCTTACCAGTAGCGCGTGTTAAAATGAGGTGCTACTGCTACTTAGCAGCAGCGCATTGACATAAAGGGCACTACTGCTATCCACTTAGCAGTAGCGGGGCAGGAATAAAACGCGCTACTACTATAATTGCCACACCGTTGCCGACATGCTAGGTATAGTAGTAGCGCCCTTCTACAAACCGCGCTACTGCTATAAAATTAGTAGCAGCACACTTTTAGGGTAGGGTGCTATTGCTAAGGAAAGGAAAATAAAATGAGAAACATATAGAAAAGTAAATGAAAATGAAAGAAATAGAAAAAGGGGAAGGAAAAATGAAAATGTGAATGAAAATAAATGAAAAAGAAAAATAAAGGAGAAATGCGTAGTAGCAGCGGGCTTTATGGACAGGCCCTATAGCTAATGTAGCAGTAGCGCTTTCCGTGGAACGCGCTACTACTACTTTTGACTTAACCACGCGTCCTTCTTCCCCACACCACTTCCCCCAAATCCAACACGCGCGCGTCTGCTGTCGCCGCCGTCATCGCCCGGCCGCCGCGCGCTCTCCCGTCGCCCTCCGCACGCCGTCGACGCCGCCCCCGCCCCCGACCTCGACGCCCCCCTACATCGCCGCCCTCCGCCGTGCGCCCGCCGCCCCGACCCCGACCCCGTCCCCGACCTCGACGCCGCGTGCCCCTCTCCCGAACTCCGCCGGCGCCCGAGGTGAGCACGCCCTCCTCCTCCTCCTCCCCTACCTCTACCTAGCTAGGGTTCTTAGTGTCGTGGTTTTGTCACGGCAGATGTCCTAGCGTGAGGACTTAGTCGTGGAGCCATCACGACGGGTTAGCTTAAAGGGGTTAAAGCGGGACAAAGGACGCAAGGAGTTTATACTGGTTCGGCCCCTTGCGGTGAAGGTAAAAGCCTAATCCAGTTGAGGTGGAATTGCTAGGGTTTTGATGACCAGGGAGCGAATACGCTTTGTCTGGCTCTTGATCTGTCGTTTCTTGTCCTTGAACCGCCGTAGGGTCGTCCCTTTATATACACAGGTTGACGCCCGGCGGTTTACAGAATCCCGGCCGGCTCATAACCATGTCCGGCTCGGTTTCTACCCTTTCTTATCTTACAACACAAGTTATACATCATATGGCGGTTCATATCTACGAGCCCTAATCCGCCTTTGGGCCTTGGGCCTTCTCGTATGATCTCCTCCGTAAAGCGTCATATTCCTTGTCTTCGTGGGCTTCAATATAAATAATTCACTATGAGTATAACCCGGCCCCTCCTGGGCGGTTCACACTCAGTAGTTATATCCCCAACATTAGGCCCCAGATTGATTTGAACTTGTTCATGTCAATCTTCAATACTTAGAAAAATTCCTTCTTCAGCATCTTCGTGAAAATCTTGTAACTCGCCGTGACGTCACCTTCCAAGATTACGATGATCCGCCATGTCGTCATCTGCCATTAACTTTGTATAAAACCCAAATTTTTTAATACTTATCCTTTAATGAATCTCCAAAAATCGAGGCATCTGTATATCTACAGATCCGTTTTTCGACCTCCTGATTCCCGCGCCTGCCACTTATCCATTCTCCTTATAAATAGGACCGGGGGTCATTTTTACTTTCACACCCCCCCCCCCCCCCCCGCGTGCCCCTTTACTTCATCTTCTTCCTCGCGTCAACCTAGCGCTCAAGCTCCGCCACGCAGCCAAGTCTTCGCCCTCGACCTCAACTCCGGCCGCTGCATCACCCTGATCGTACCAGAGAATCGCGGCGCCACTCCGTTGTTCGTTTAGCATCAGTAAGTCTTCTGTCTTTCCGCCATAGATATTCTATTAGGGTTTCAGTGTTCGTCAGTGTTCATTGCTGCGCAATAGCTCTTGACTCAAACCTTGACTTTTACCCCATACAACAATACCCGTAGCCCTTCTTTCCATTAGTGCATCTCATTTAAGTAGAAAACCCCATCTGGATCCTTCAACTGTTCAAGTACCAAAATATTTAACCCTGAATATTTTTCATTTTCTGACGCATGGTAGATCCAGATTTGTAATACCAACTTGTGAAACCTGTTTTTCCATCACTTAGTTATTTCAGATCTGTACCTTCAATACTAACATAGGCGGTTTAACTTTTAAAGAATGATAACCCGCCAGGTACCATTAGTCCCTTCATAAACCGCCAATTGCTTGTCATTATAATTCTGATAACATCACCCTCCGGTTTAACAATCTTGCATGCCTTAACAACTGTCTCTTAACCTGTAACACCTTATGCTTGCCTAATGATGAATCTTAAACCGGCAAAAACATTCCTTCAGGTTGTTGAACAAATGGCCAAGGCTTTTTATGCTTGCAGCTGGGTTCCTTCCCGGGTTACTGAAGATCAACTGAACGGGTGGGTCGCCACCGGCGCTTTAGCAAAAAAGGAAGTCATCCACTGGAGAGCCCCTGGTCCAGAAAATCCTCCTGAGCCCAAGGATGGAGAAGTGATTGTGTTCGTTGACCATCTGGGTCGAGGGTTTAGCCCTCCCAGATCAAAAAAATTCCGCGATGTGCTTGCTAGCTTCCAACTCCACCCTCAAGATATTGGACCTAACTCCGTGTCCAATATCTGTAATTTTCAAGTGTTTTGCGAGGCTTATCTACATGAAGAACCCACTGTTGAACTGTTCAGAGACTTCTTCTATTTGAACCGCCGTACTGAATTTATAGATGGGCCCAATACTGAACTTGGCGGGGTTAAAATTCAGAAGAGGAAAGATGTTAGTTTCCCTCAAGCCAAGCATCATAGTCACCCCAAAGATTGGAATCAGACTTGGTTCTATTGCCGGGATACATTTCCAAGTGAATAAAATCCTCTACCGGGTTATCGTGCTCACCGGCTTACCAGTACACATCCATTCCCCCAACGACTGAGCGCAAAGGAACGAGCCAAGTATGCACCACAGTTTTCGAAGCTCCGAGCCTTTGTGGCAAACTGTTTAACAGGCGTCTACTTTGTCCGTTGCTGGGTTTCTTGGAGTATCTTGCCTCTAAGCCATCGCCCCGGTTTAATGTGTGAATACACAGGGGACTTAAAAGATCCTCAACGCCATATTGATATCCAGCTATCTGATGCTGAGATTACTGAAGCTGTTAAGAAGATGCTGGATGAACTGGTGGCCGAATGCAGTAAAACAGGGCTTAGTCCCTTCTGCGTTTCCAACAAACCGCCAGCTGCAAGAATTGTGTAACTCTTATTTTAATCCGACCCTTTTTAACATTCCCTTGTAACTTTTGTTAATCCTTGACAGGGTGATGATCCGTTCTGGAAAAAGAAGCCGCAGGATAAACCGGCGAAAACCCCTCGTGTCAAGAGTAAGGTCACCAAGAAACCTGCCAAAAAGGAAACCGCCGACTCCACCGATTTAAACGTTGACGATGACGATGAAAATCATGAGTCAGAGGTAGAACTTGATTCACTTGGTTCCTTCTTCATACACCTTATTGATAATGATTATTATCAGGAGGACGCAGAGGCTAGCCAAGCTGGTGATGTAGAGGTAATTATTCTTTCCTCCGGCTTAGAATCTCTGCCAACTCCGAAAACCCGTCAAGCAAACCGGAAAGTAAGATTTTCTCACCCTCTAGCTCACATGGATCCAAACTTTCTTTTGAAGAAGCAGCAACACGAAGCTCGCCGCACAACCCGGCATAGCGGCCAGGTGGTAACTTCTGCCGGTTTACCGAACACGCCGGTTCGTAAGCATCGCCCAGAGGTCTCTTATAATTCTGACCCACATTATCCTAAGGCAGGTTATTTCCGGCAACCTCTTACTCCGTCTGATTCAAATTATCAGGGAACTTCTCATTCCTCTTCTGGCGAATCAACAGGAATGCAACTTCCAACTCTCAAAACGGTTCCTGGGTGAGTTATGCTTTAAATAACCCCTTAACACCTTATGTTTGGCCATTGTACTAACCTTTATGTTTGTTCCTCTTAGTGCCAAGCCTAGACCTAGCAAAAACGCCAAGTTGAATAAACCGGCTGATGATAACCCGGCCATTGAACCGGAGAAGACCCCCGAACCGTTTGGGCCACATGCTAATGATATCCTTGATGACTCGCCAGCGCAAGACCATGAAACCTTTGTTGAACAGATGGAAAATGATCCAACGGGTCATGCTGTTGACCCGCCAAACCCAGCTAAAGCGGCTGATAAACCGCCGAGCCCAGTCAAAACTGCTAGTGACGAAACGGGTGATGTTGTAGTTACTGGCCTTGGCTACACAACTCCTGGCAACCCCGTTGCTCTGTCAAAACACAGTGCCAAAGAAGAAATCTCTGTTGTTGACAAGGGTAAATGGAAAGCAGATCTAGAGAGCTATGCCCATCTCAGTGCCCAAGACATCCATTCTGGGTTTTTGAACCGCCTGTACACAAGCCGCGACTATGAAGCCGGCTTAGTGAACATGATGAAGGAGCGATATGAGGTAAATGTTGTTTAACTCTGCATAACTGTTTTTCCTGTATATCCGATTTATAATATCAACTCCAGTAGCCCCCAAGGACCGGTTTATCATATCCATGTAAACCGGGACTGTGTAATACTTCAATCTTGCCTGCATAGCCCCCAAGGGCCGGTTTATCTTTACAAGATGAACCGGGACTTTAGCCTATAAGGTGCAAACTCTTTGTTGAACCATTTTTGTAAACCAATTGACCACCAAGCTGATTGATAGAAGAAAATCCATAGTGTTAACTTGAGCAAATATGCATTAGCCCCCAAGTGCCAAGAATAATACTTGAATTGAGCTTGGGACTTGCAAGAAATTTGTGATAAGAAGCAATAGGCATTAGCCCCCAAGTGCTAAGCGTATAACTTGTTATGTGCTTGGTACTTCAAATATGTACTGTTAACTCATAACATGTATGTCTCTTGCACGCTGAACTGAGCAAAAAGGAATCCCAAATTGCTGACCTTCAAGAAAATGTCAAGTCTCAACAAACCGAAACGTCCAAAGCCAAAGAAGAACTCACTGGCTCTTTAGCAGCCATGGAAAAATTGAAGGAGAACTTCAAGAACGAGCATGCGGGATGGGACACAGAAAAAGCAGCTCTGCTGAAGAGGGCTGAGGACGCTGAAGCGGCCCTTAATCCAGTAACATAAGAGCTGACTGGCTTGAAACGGCAAATAGATGCCATGACTTCTGCTGTCTTCGGTAAAAAAAACCTCTTCATAACCTTTTAACATGTAATATCCACAAAACTGCCGGTTTACTGATTATTTTGTATGATGTAGGATCTTGCATCGCTCACCTTGGCTCAGATATGCGAAATAAATTAAAGGCTGCCTATACTCTCATAGAGCAACTATATACCGGTGCACAATGGATCATCTGCGGCCTCCCACAATAAGCCGCCCTCGACTTTGATCAAGGAAACGCTAGAAAGATTGTCGATGATGCCTGCCTGGTTTGAAGAGCTAAAAAGATCAGCTGCAAGGGCAGGTGCTCTGACAGCCATAACTCGGGCCAAAGCGTGGGTACCTGATCTTGATCCAGCTGATGTGGGTAATGGCTATCCAAGCTTAAAGGAGGACGGATCAGATTTTGATAATGATGATCTCCGAGCTTTGACGAAGGAAATGCGCCCCTTGGCTAGCAAGTTGGCCGAAGAGACCGATCTTTCTCATTATCAGTCGATTTATGGCGCTGACAATAAGAGAGTTAACCCACCAACCTATGATGCTCCCACGCTTATTCCTCCAATCCGTAAGCACACTTACGCTCCTGATGTTGAACCTTCCACACTTATAAGTGATGAAGCTGTATTCAAGGCCTTAACTGGGATCAACTGGGCAACCATCGACTTCCAGTCACTAGGTGGAGAGGAGGAGGATGAACCGGCACAGGATGATCCACAACCTTCAAGTCAGCTCGGTGAAGATTCATGAACCGGAAGCCGTTTTAGCTTCTGCATCCTGCAACACTGTGGAAAACAATTATCCTTTTGGGCATCAAAGCGCCTTGTAATAGGCTAGTTTAAACACTTGCTCTGTTATGCCATCGTGCATACTTACTTTGCATGACATTGTTAATCCACCATGATTAAGATATGTTGTCTGCTTATGATCTTTAGCAGCTTATTCAACATGTCCCTGCATATAATAGGTGTAAAGTGTCCTGGCGGTTTACCGCTGGACGGGTCATCATGCCCAACATATAGCCAGGGTTTATAACCAAGGCTGTACTTTAATAATATTCAAATATGAAATATATCATACCTGTGATATTGAATCACGTTGTTGGTTTACCAACTTATTGTAGTAAGGGTGATAACCCAGATCATGAGTATTGATAATTCCTCCTATATTTGCCGGTTTATAGAGAAGACGGACCGGGTTTAATAAACACCGGATTATCCTTATATCATATTGCGACTTGTAGTCGAAAGCCAGACCGGGTCAATAAACACTGGATTGTAGCTGATCGTATGCTGACGACTTATAGTCGAAAGCCAAGCCGGGTCAATAAACACCGGATTGTAGAATGTTCATCAAAATAAGCTTCAAAAAGAAGGATTTCAAAAGAAAACATGCAAGAAGCGAGGCTTTTCATGGGCTGTCAGGCCCAAAACGAGGCTTTTCATGGGCTGCCAGGCCACTGAGTTAAACCATTTTGTACAAACCTTATAAGATGGACCTCACATTAACCAATCGTCATTTTAACTAACACAAGTTCAGTGTCTGTATAAGATTGACTTGTCAAATGTTCGACGGGTCTTACCAGGATTACCTGGACGGAGTGACTTACTTAAGAAGGCAGGATAACTCGGGGTTTTAGGTGAATACACCTGGCTTCCAAGCCTGGCTTTTATAGCCTATTACAAGGTTATAGACTCTATGTTCTTATAGAACAAAGAGCCCCCAAGCAATATTTTGAGCTGTGCTCAGTGGGCGCCTATGTTTGAGTTGTGCTTTGCAACAGACTCTCTTTGGCCCCTGTTGACTTTGGGTAGCAATCCCCCAAGTTTTTTTATGTGGCCTATAAGCCGGATCAATGGGTAATCAGCACTCCACTTCATAAACAGAAGCCCCCACGTAACCAAAAACTGTTAAGGAAGAATGGCAGAGGCCTCGCTTTAGCAGGGATGTCGGTTTATTATATTGATCATAATATATACATTGTCGAGAATATGTACATAAGAGGAGCCTATGGCTCAGGTGTAGTAAGGCCGAAGATGAGCGATATTCCATGGCCGGTGGGTCTCCTCCTCCGATTTACGTGAATCTTTGTGCTCTCGAACATCGATAAGGTAGTATGACCCGTTATGCAGATTCTTGCTGACCACAAAGGGTCCTTCCCAAGGCGGGGATAACTTGTGCATATTACTCTGATCCTGGATGAGCCGGAGCATCAGGTCGCCTTCTTGAAAAGTTCTGGTTTTAACCCGGCGGCTGTGATAACGACGCAGATCTTGCTGGTAAGTCGCCGAACAAGCCGCTGCAATATCACGCTCCTCATCTAACAGGTCAAGTGCTTCCTGACGTGCTTTCTCATTGTCAGTTTCAACATAAGCCGCCACACGGGGCGAGTCATGACGGATGTCACTAGGGAGAACCGCCTCTGCTCCGTAAACCATGAAAAAAGGTGTGTAACATGTAGATCTGTTGGGTGTGGTATTGATGCTCCATAACACAAAAGGTAACTCCTCCACCCAACAACCCGGCGTCCGCTGTAAATGAACCATAAGTCGGGGCTTGATGCCTCTCGGGATCTCTTGATTGGCCCTCTCCGCGTGACCATTAGATTGGGGGTGAGCCACTGATGACACGTCAAGCCGGATGTGCTCACGTTGAAAAAATTCCTTCATAGCCCCCTTGGATAGATTGGTGCCGTTATCAGTTATGATGTTGTGTCGAAAACCAAACCGGAAAATCACCTTCTTGATGAATTGAACCGCCGTGGCCACATCACACTTACTGACTGGCTCTGCTTCCACCCACTTAGTGAACTTATCCACCGCCACCAAAAGGTGGGTCTTTTTATCCTTGGACCTCTTAAAGGGTCCAACCATATCCAGCCCCCAAGTTATAAAAGGCCAAGTGATTGGAATCATCCTCAATTCCTGAGCCGGAACATGAGCTCGACGTGAAAACTTCTGACAACCATCACACTTTTTGACCAAGTCTTCAGCATCAGCATGAGCCGTCAGCCAATAGAAGCCGTGATGAAAAGCCTTGGCTACCAGGGACTTTGAACCGACGTGGTGACCACAATCTCCTTCGTGGATCTCACGCAAAATCTCACAGCCTTCTTCAGGAGATACGCAACGCTGAAACACCCCTGTTACACTGCAATGATGCAATTCTCCGTTGACAATGGTCATTGACTTGGATCGCCGGATTATCTGCCTGGCCAAAGTTTCATCCTCAGGTAACTCGCCCCGGTTCATATACGCCAAATATGGGACTGTCCAATCTAACATGAAGAGCCACCACCAACTGAGCCTCTGGGTCAGGAATAGCCAAATCCTCCTCTGTAGGTAGCTTGACCGACGGGTCATGCAAGACATCCAGAAAAACATTCGGCGGCACCGGTTTACGTTGGGAACCCAAACGGCTTAAAGCGTCCGCCGCTTCGTTCTTGCGCCGGTCCACATGATCAACCTGATAACCTTTGAAGTGCCCAGCAACCATATCCACCTCTCTTCGATACGCTGCCATGAGTGGATCCTTGGAATCCCAAGTACCAAACACTTGTTGAGCTACCAGGTCCGAGCCATTCAAAGACCATGGAGTAAGGCCTCATATTCAGCTGCATTGTTAGTACAAGGGAACATTAAACGGAGAACATAACAAAACTTATCACCTCGTGGGGAAGTTAACACGACTCCAGCCCCCGAGCCCTCCAATTGCCTGGACCCATCAAAATGAATAGTCCAATAAGTATTATCCGGCTTTTCTTCCGGCGCCTGCAACTCCGTCCAGTCATTGATGAAATCCACCAGCGCTTGGGACTTGATTGCCGTACGAGGCATATACGTTAACCCGTGAGGTCCAAGCTCAATGGCCCACTTAGCAACCCGGCCAGTCGCTTCCCTGTTTTGGATTATATCTCCCAAAGGGGCAGAACTGACCACAGTGATGGGATGACCCTGAAAATACTGCTTAAGCTTCCCGCTTGCCATGAAAACTCCATACACCAGCTTCTGCCAATGTGGGTACCTCTTCTTGGACTCAATAAGCACCTCACTGATATAATAAACCGGCCGTTGAACCGGATACTCCTAGCCATCCTCCTTACGTTCTACCACAATGGCCACACTGACAGCCCAGGCATTGGTAGCCACATATAACAACAGCGGCTCGTTATCAACCGGAGCAGCAAGGACATGTGGCTCAGCTAACTGCTTCTTCAAGTCCTCAAACGCCGCATTAGCAGCATCACTCCAGACAAAATTGTCTGTCTTTTTCATCATCTGATATAGAGGGATAGCTTTCTCTCCCAACCGGCTGATAAACCGGCTCAGCGCTGCAATACGACCCGCCAGACGCTGAACATCGTTGATACACGCCGGTTTAGCCAGAGACGTAATAGCTTTGATCTTTTTCGGATTAGCTTCAATGCCCCTGTTAGACACCAGAAAACCCCAAGACCTTGCCTGCCGGTACACCAAAAACACATTTGGCCGGATTAAGCATCATCTTATAAACCCAGAGATTATCAAAAGTTTCCTTCAAATCATCTATTAATGTCTCCTCCTTCCTGGAATTCACCACAATATCATCCACATAAGCATGAACATTGCGCCCAATCTGATTATGAAGACAATTCTGCACACCGCGCTGATAAGTCGCCTGGGCACTCTTGAGCCCAAAAGGCATAGACACATAGCAGAAGGCTCCAAAGGGAGTTATAAAAGTTGTCTTCTCCTGGTCCTTAACTGCCATCTTGATCTGATGATAACCATAATAAGCATCCAGAAAGCTCAGACGCTCACAACCCGCCGTCGCATCAATAATCTAATCAATACGAGGAAGAGCAAAAGGATCAGCCGGACAAGCCTTGTTTAAATCCCTGTAGTCCACACACATGCGCCAGGTGCCATTCTTTTTAAGTACCAGCACCGGGTTAGCCAACCACTCAGGATGAAATACTTCAATGATAAACCCGGCCGCCAAGAGTCGGGCTACCTCCTCACCAATAGCTTTACGCCTTTCTTCATTGAAGCGGCGGAGAAAATGCTTGACCGGTTTAAACTTGGAATCGATGTTAAGAGTGTGCTCAGCGAGTTCCCTCAGTACACCCGGCATGTCAGAAGGTTTCCATGCGAAGATGTCCCGGTTCTCACGGATGAACTCGATGAGCGTGCCTTCCTATTTCGGATCTAGATTAGCACTGATGTTGAACTGCTTGGATGAATCGCCAGGAACGAAGTCAACTAGCTTAGTCTCATCAGCCGATTTAATCTTCAAGGCCGGATCATGCTCTGTAGTTGGCTTTTTCAAAGAAGTCATATCCGCCGGATCAACATTGTCCTTATAAAAACTTCAACTCCTTTGTTGCACAAACCGACTCAGCATAAGCCGAATCACCTTCCTCACATTCCAAAGCAATCCTACGGCTGCCATGTACCATGATAGTCCCCTTATGACCCGGCATTATGAGCTGCAGATAAACATAACAGGGCCTTGCCATGAACTTAGCATAAGCCGGTCGTCCAAACAAGGCATGATAAGGGCTCTTGATTTTCACCACTTCAAAGGTCAATGTCTCTGATCTAGAGTCATGATCATCTCCAAAAGCAACCTCTAGGGCTATCTTACCGACCGGATACGCCGACTTACCAGGCACCACACTATGAAAAATAGTGTTCGACAGTTTAAGATTCTTATCTGTCAACCCCATGCAACGGAAGGTTTCATAATAAAGAATATTGATGCTGCTCCCCCCGTCCATGAGTACCTTGGTAACTTATACCCTCCAACCTGAGGTGCCACCACCAGCACCAGGTGACCCAGATTATCAACCCGGGGCGGGTGGTCTTCCCGACTCCATACAATGGGCTGCTCAGACCAGCACAAGTAACGGGGAATTGCCGGTTCAACGGAGTTCACTGCTCTCTTATGAAGCTTATGGTCGCGCTTGCATAGGCTAGTGGTGAAAACATGATACTGCCCACTATTCAACTACTTCGGGTTGCTCTCATAACCCGACTGTTGCTGTTGTTGACTCCCCTGATGATGCTACTGATTATGACCACCTTGGTTGCCGTGATTGCCTTGATTGCCTTGAAATCCTAAGCCAGAACCGCCTCCAGCGTAACCCGGTCCATGAAAACCAGGTCCTGAACCGCCACCCGGACCATGACCATCTTGGAAAAGATTTGAGTTTTTCAACTCCCTCATGATAAAGCAATCCTTCCAAAGGTGCGTAGCCGGCCTCTCTCGCGTCCCGTGTCTTGGGCAAGGCTGGTTTAACAGGTGCTCAAGATTGATACCTGATCCTCCACTCCGCGGGGGCGGTTTACCCTTACGACGCTGACCATTGTTCTGTGTGTTGGTGGTAGCCACAAAATCCAAACTATTATCCGCTTTGCACTTATCGTTGTTTCCATGGCCTGCCGGGTTATGCTGTTGCCCTCTGGTGCCGCTGCTCTTCTTTCCCTTTCCCGGCTTTTCATCGTCAGACTCAGGGTCCTTGGTACCATCAGACTCAGCGTATTTAACCAGAGCCGCCATAAGTGTCCCCATGTCATTGCAGTGATTCTTGAGCCGCTCTAACTTCAGCTTCAGAGGCGTGAACCAGCAATTGCCTTCCAATGTTAAGACTGCTGAATCGGCGTTGATGCGGTCCGACGAATGCAGGATCGCTGAGACCCGGCGCACCCAATGGGTTGTCGATTCACCTTCTTCTTGGATACAGGCGGCTAAGTCCACAATTGACATGGGCTGCTTGCACGTGTCTTTGAAATTCTGGATAAACCGGGCCTTTAACTCGGCCCATGATCTAATGGAATTAGCTGGCAAACTTTTCAGCCAAGTACAAGCTGTTCCTTCCAACATCATGGTGAAATATTTAGCACATGCACCATCGTTAATGTCCAACATTTCCATTGCCATCTCATAGCTCTCAATCCATGATTCGGGGGGTAAGTCAGCAGTGTAATTGGGCACTTTACGAGGACCTTTCAAATCCTTGGGTAGCCACACATTACGTAGAGCCGGGATGAGACACGGTACCCCCAATGAACTGAAAGCAACACCTGGTTCTACTAAAGTCGTTGGACGAACCGGGGTAATCTGACGTGCCCTACCATGATCCACCATGTCTTGGGCGTTAGCACCACCGCCCGCCGGGTTATGCCCTTGAGGAGGGTTACGGTTCCGCGCACTGCTTGACACAGCCGGTTCATCAATATGCCTGTTGTAACTCCGGCTTGGGCGGTGGGTGGAATGAATCCTCTCGCGGCTGTACAGAATAAGCCTGCTGCTGAGTCAAGGTTGTCTGGAGGACCTCTCTAGCCCGTCGCGTCTCAACCGCTACAGGGGACTCGCCTTTGACTGGGAGAGCCGCAAATCATGAAGCGGCGGCGACTATGTTATCCAAAGGGTTAGAGTAATGACCCGGAGGCGTTGATATGTGTTGTGATAGGACATTGTTCTAACGAGGCGGATCCATCGTGCGCAGCTGAACCGGCGCCCCCATTCCAGGTGCCTCCAGCCGGTTTACCACTGGCTGGTTGCTGGTCCCTGCTCCTCGCATGGTAAAGAGATTCCTTGCCTCATAAACCGGAGGCAGGTGAGACCGGTACCTTCTCCTCATGACTTCATTTGACACGTTTTGATCCAACATAAGCCGGTAAGCCTGTGCATCCAACTCGGCCCGCTCTGCAGCCATCCTGGTGTCCTCAGCTGCCAGGTCTGCCTTGGCTTGATCTATATGATCCTTCACTTTCGCAACTTCCGTGTTATGCTCATCCTGATTCACCGGGTTAACTTCTACCGCCAGCAGCGTTGCCAAAGCGTCAAATAAGTCGGACAAAACCTGAGCCAGCGGTCGCGCAGGGCCTCCTGCCCCGGCTGCCGTCACCGCTGCTGACCCGGAGATCATCGCCGCTGCAGTCGAAGAGTGCTGCACTGGTTGTGTACCGGCCATGAAAATCACAACCCGGCTCGGCGGATTGAAGGGGTCCAGAATACTGTCGCCATCGGAACAGCCCTCAAGTCGGCCGTCTTGCAGTTGGTACAATGACTCGGTCTCTCCGGTAGATGACTCGTCATCAGAGTAAATGACGGTTTCACCACCAGATGCCGATCTATCCTCAGATTCCGCTCCGTGGATGACTCCCATGAAGTCACGCTTCATGACAGGCTGAACCCGGGCGGATCTCGCACGCTGGGCCGGTTCGACGATGTCGGTGCAGATGTCAGGCTCAGGGCCCGGTTCGCCAATCTTGCCAATGAAGACGTGAATACCACCGAAGGGGACCCGGTACCCGTACTCAATTGAGCCAGCCTCGGGGCCCCAGCCTGCATCGTCGATGTAGAGCTTGCCGCGACGACTCTTGGTCATTCGGCCTACAGCGTATCCCTTGAGCCCTTCAAAGCTGCCCTCTACGAACTCGAAACCATCATGTGATAGCCCCACGGTGGGCGCCAACTGTCGTGGTTTTGTCACGGCAGATGTCCTAGCGTGAAGACTTAGTCGTGGAGCCATCGCGACGGGTTAGCTTAAAGGGGTTAAAGCGGGACAAAGGACGCAAGGAGTTTATACTGGTTCGGCCCCTTGCGGTGAAGGTAAAAGCTTAATCCAGTTGAGGTGGAATTACTAGGGTTTCGATGACCAGGGAGCGAATACGCTTTGCCTGGCTCTCGATCTGTCATTTCTTGTCCTTGAACCGCCGTTGGGTCGTCCCTTTATATACACAGGTTGACGCCCGGCGGTTTACAGAATCCCGGCCGGCTCATAACCTTGTCCGGCTCGGTTTCTACCCTTTCTTATCTTACAACACAAGTTATAGATCATATGGCGGTTCATATCTATGAGCCCTAATCCGCCTTTGGGCCTTGGGCCTTCTCGTATGATCTCCTCCGTAAAGCGCCATATTCCTTGTCTTGTGGGCTTCAATATAAATAATTCACTATGAGTATAACCCGGCCCCTCTTGGGCGGTTTACACTCAGTAGTTATATCCCCAACACTTAGGGTTAAATTTCAGAGTTCATCTAATTAGTTAGGGTTCATCAAATTAGATGCGAATTATGGCAGTAGTTGTTAAATAGAATTAGTTTTAGAGTTCATCAGATTAGTTAGCGTTAAATTTTAGAGTTCATCAAATTAGTTAGGGTTAAATTTTAGAGTTCCTCAAATTAGTTAGGGTTCATTAAATTTTAGAGTTCATCAAATTAGTTAGGGTTAAATTTTAGAGTTCATCTAACTAGTTTTTTTACTGTTTTTTAGTAAGTGTTTAATAGAATTAGTAAGAAAATTAATATAACTAGTTGAACTAGTTTATTTTTAGTAAAAACTAGTTTATTTTTATTTATAGTAAGTGCTTAATTGAACTAGTTGAGTTAATACAACTATTTTATTTTTAGTACAAAAATTAATAGAACTAGTTTACTTTTTTAGTTAAAGCAATTATTCCCGCATCGACATCGAAGATGCCTATCCCGCATCCTCGTCGTCGAGCCGGCGGAGGACACCTGCATCACCAGATGGGCCATGTCCGGAACTGGGCTCCGCCGGGGTGGTACTGGGAGGCGCTACCTACCGGGGGGCGCAGGTTGGTGAGGAGTCAGCCCGTCGTTGACCCGAACCTTCTTTGGTGGCGGTCGCATGGGCCAGTGACAGTCCAAAGGCTCGAGGACCCCGCAGAGGTGGTGCATCACCGTGTCAGTGAGGAGGACGTGCACGTCCGTCACTACTTGTTTGCGTTGGAGCACAGGTTCTCCAATACCTGGCAGGTTCTCCAGGGATCTCACTGGAGCTATGATCCTGTGATGGTTCCTTCTCTGTGGGTGTCCACCGCCCGCGCCGATACCCGTCGTGCGCTAGGGTTTTAGTTGTATTAGTGATGTTATATGTATGATACTATTCGGGATGTATTAGTGATAATATTCGATGATGTACGGACGCATGAGATGATTTACTTTTGCTTATTGAGTGCATGCTAATTTGAATACTTGTTTATTTTATGATTTGGTTTTGCTTATTGAATGTTCATGTCAATATGAGTCCTATAAGATATTTTGAAATGTATATCTTGTGTTGCTCAAATAGGATATGTGCTTGCCCAAGTGGTCGGTCATGTTTGCAGGTTGCACCTCCGAGTGGCCTATGTTTTGCCGGAGTGTTGATTCATTTCCGTTCCGGCAAATTTCAGGCGCTCGATATGTCCTATTTTAGCAAAGGTCATGCCGGATTTTTCCGTGAATTTTGGCATGACTTGTGCCAGAATATGTAGGAAATATCGAGTGCCCTAGATTGTTGTGTTGAGTATCCTGGTAGTTGCCTTCGATCGATTTTCAATTAATGTTTCAACTATGAACATAGGAAATGTCTGACGACGAAAAGGATTTCTGTATTTGCGAATAGTGCGAAGACGAGCGCGGCCTGAGTGATAGAATCTTCCTAGATGATGATAGGCGCTTCAGTATCAAGCTGGACGAGAACTTTGAAGTGGATACATTAAGTCACAACGACAATTCTTTTTTCATAATTAAGCATGACATCTGCTTCATTTGCTTCAACTTATAATTTAATTTTTTTACTATTCTACTAGTGTATCCCCTGCCATGCAAGAGTTTTTGTCTTGGATAAGATAGGTTTCAGTCCTATGAAAACTACTATGGAGGTAAAGATAGTTTACTTGAAGACCGAGCATGGTTATACTTTCCACGCAAAATTATACAACGTAGACACCTACACCTATTTTGAATGCAAAACTTGGCAAGCACTATGCAAGACTTATGCATTTGAACCTGATATGGTTATCACCTTTAATATTCGTCCGGAAGATGATATTGAAGGTAATATCGACATCTGGGTCGATGTGCGGACGCCTCCAGTTATACCATTATGTGAGTTTCTCAACCATATTTATGTCTTCGATATTGTTTATTCAAAAATAGTTGACAACTAATTTCTATTGACAGCTTATTTCCATTCAAGCAAACATGTCCGACGCTTGGTAGACATGACCGTCCACTGTCCCGGGGCTGAACTAAATTGCGAGGAGATAGGTCATTATGTTTCATGGCTTGAGGATCTTGATGCTGTCAAGACAAATTATTTTTCTGGACTTAAAACTCTTAGTACTCAAAACATGCGACCAATAGTGATCGTATTGAACTACGGTCACATCTATTTAGGAAAGATGGTAAGATTTTTACTATTTGTCCTCAGTGCATCTTTTGCATACATTATTTTAATATACGATGTTCTTCAACAGGGACTCCCGATGAATGTTGTGCCTCATTGGATCGAGACTAAAGGTCACATGAGAATGGTTAGCTTACGGCCAAGATATCCTACAATGCACTTTAGTGCATTCAGGATTTCTAACAGCGAGGAATGCTTAATAGTGAAAGACTGGAGCAAAATTGTGAACGATCGCAGAGAAGTACTAGGGGGCAGCAATCAGAAGCGCAGCCCACGATTAGGAGACAGGTTCATCTGCATGCTCCAACTTGATGAAGCAGGAGTGCTACACATGTTTTATGCTATTTTACCTGAGAGAGAGGAGCAGGAGTGATTAGCTAGCTAGAAATGAGTTATGATGATTAAATAGCTAGTGTTGGTGGTAAGGACTATGATGATTATTATTAGCTAGTGTTGGTGGTGATTAGATAGCTACCGCGGCTAGTGTTGGTGGTGATTAGCTAGCTAGAATGAGTTTGAAGATGATGAATTGTGCTACACTATGACTATGATGATTAAATAGCTACTGTTGGTGGTAATGACTATAATGATGATTAAATAGCTTGTGTTGGCGGATTAGATTCAAGTGGAGGCAACATGTGGTGCACATCGAAAGTACTACTAATCCAAACTAGATCAAGTCTGGATTAGTAGTATACTTTTGACATGCACCACATGTTCCCTCCACTTGAACCTAATCCACCTTCATTGGACACACTGTTATGGACATATTGATATAAAAACCTCATAATAGGTATTGTACCAAAATTTGTATAAGGCGTATAAATACACTAAAAATAAAAAAATGAGAAAAAAAATACTAGTAGCGATGGAGAGTAAACACGCTACTACTAGCTATATTAGCAGTAGCGCTTGCTACCTCTTGAGCACTGCGTTGGTTTTCCCTTGAAGAGGAAAGGGTGATGCAGCAAAGTAACGTAAGTATTTCCCTCAGTTTTTGAGAACCAAGATATCAATCCAGTAGGAGGCCACGCTCGAGTCCCTCGCACCTACATAAACAAATAAATCCTCACAACCAACGCGATAAGGGGTTGTCAATCCCTACACGGTCACTTACGAGAGTGAGATCTGATAGATATGATAAGATAATATTTTTGGTATTTTTATGATAAAGATGCAAAGTAAAATAGAAGCAAAATAAAAGGCAACGGAAATAGCTTGTTGATGGAAGATTAATTTGATGGAAAATAGACCCGGGGGCCATATGTTTCACTAGTGGATTCTCTCAAGAGCATAAGTATTACGGTGGGTGAACAAATTACTGTTGAGCAATTGACAGAATTGAGCATAGTTATGATAATATCTAGGTATGATCATGTATATAGGCATCACGTCCGAGACAAGTAGACCGACTCCTGCCTGCATCTACAACTATTACTCCACACATCGACCGCTATCCAGCATGCATCTAGAGTATTAAGTTCATAAGAACAGAGTAACGCTTTAAGGAAGATGACATGATGTAGAGGGATAAACTCATGCAATATGATATAAACCCCATCTTGTTATCCTCGATGGCAACAATACAATACGTGCCTTGCTGCCCCTACTGTCACTGGGAAAGGACACCGCAAGATTGAACCAAAAGCTAAGCACTTCTCCCATTGCAAGAAAGATCAATCTAGTAGGCCAAACCAAACTGATAATTCGAAGAGACATGCAAATATAACCAATCATACATAAAAGAATTCAGAGAAGATTCAAATATTGTTCATAGATAAACTTGATCATAAACCCACAATTCATCGGTCTCAACAAACACACCGCAAAGAAGATTACATCGAATAGATCTCCACGACAGAGGGGGAGAACATTGTATTGAGATCCAAAAAGAGAGAAGAAGCCATCTAGCTAATAACTATGGACCCGAAGGTCTGTGGTCAACTACTCACACATCATCGGAGAAGCTATGGCGTTGATGTAGAAGCCCTCCGTGATCGATGCCCCCTCCGGCGGAGCTCCGGAACAGGCCCCAAGATGGGATCTCACGGGTACAGAAGGTTGCGGCAGTGGAATTAGGTTTTTGGCTCCGTATCTGGTAGTTTGGGGGTACGTAGGTATATATAGGAGGAAGGAGTACGTCGGTGGAGCAACAGGGGGCCCACGAGGGTGGAGGGCGCGCCCTGGGGGGTAGGCGCGCCCCCCTACCTCGTGCCCTCCTGGTTGATGTCTTGACGTAGGGTCCAAGTCCTCTGGATCACGTTCGTTCCGAAAATCATGTTCCCGAAGGTTTCATTCCGTTTGGACTCCGTTTGATATTCTTTTTCTGCGAAACTCTGAAATAGGAAAAAAAAAACAGCAATTTTGGGTTGGGCCTCCGGTTAATAGGTTAGTCCCAAAAACAATATAAAAGTGTATAATAAAGCCCAATAATGTCCAAAACAGAATATAATATAGCATGGAACAATCAAAAATTATAGATACGTTGGAGACGTATCAAGCATCCCCAAGCTTAATTCCTGCTCGTCCTCGAGTAGGTAAATGATAAAAACAGAATGTTTGATGTGGAATGCTACTTGGCATAATTTCAATATAATTCTTCTTATTGTGGCATGAATGTTCAGATTTGATATGATTCAAGATAAAAGTTTAATGTTGACATAAAAACAATAATAATTCAAGCATACTAACTAAGCAATTATGTCTTATCAAAATAACATAGGCAAAGCAAGTTATCCCTACAAAATCATATAGTCTGGCTATGCTCCATCTTCCCCACACAAAATATTCATATCATGTACGACCCCGGTTTTGGCCAAGCAATTGGTTCATACTTTTAACGCGCTTCAGCCTTTTTAACTCTTACGCAATACATGAGCGCAAGCCATGGATACAGCACTATGGTGAAATAAGGTATAATGGTAGGGGTTATGTGGGAAAACAAAAAAAGGAGAAAGTCTCACATCAACGAGGCTAATCAACGGTCTATGGAGATGCCCATCAATTGATGTCAATGCGAGGAGTAGGGATTGCCATGCAACGGATGCACTAGAGCTATAAGTGTATGAAAGCTCAAAAAGAAACTAAGTGGTTGTGCATCCAACTTGCTTGCTCACGAAGACCTTGGGCATTTGAGGAAGCCCATCATTGGAATATGCAAGCCAAGTTCTATAATGAAATTTCCCACTAGTATATGAAAGTGACAAAATGAGAGACTCTCTATCATGAAGATCACGGTGCTACTTTGAAGCACAAGTGTGGTAAAAGGATAGTAACATTGTCCCTTCTCTCTTTTTCTCTCATCATTTTTTCCCTTTTTTTATTTGGGCCTTTTCTCTTTTTTATGGCCTCTTTTTTTTAGTCCGGAGTCTCATCCCGACTTGTGGGGGAATCATAGTCTCCATCATCCTTTCCTCACTTGGGACAATGTTCTAATAATGATGATCATCACACTTTTATTTACTTACAACTCATGAATTACAACTCAATACTTAGAACAAAATATGACTCTATATGAATGCCTCTGGCGGTGTACCGGGATATGCAATGAATCAAGAGTGACATGTATGAAAGAATTATGAACGGTGGCTTTGCCACAAATACAATGTCAACTACATGATCATGAAAGCAATATGACAATAATGGAGTATGTCATGATAAATGAAACGGTGGAAAGTTGCATGGCAATGTATCTCGGAATGGCTATGGAAATGCCATGATAGGTATGTATGGTGGCTGTTTTGAGGAAGATATAAGGAGGTTTATGTGTGATAGAGCATATCATATCACGGGGTTTGGATGCACCGGCGAAGTTTGCACCAACTCTCAAGGTGAGAAAGGGCAATGCGCGGTACCGAAGAGGCTAGAAAATTGCGGAAAGGTAAGTATGCGTATAATCCATGGACTCACATTAGTCATAAAGAACTAATATACTTATTGCAAAAATTTATTAGCCCTCGAAGCAAAGTACTACTACGCATGCTCCTAGGGAAAGGGTTGGTAGGAGTTAACCATCGCGTGATCCCGACCGCCACACAAAGGAAGACAATCAACAAATACTTCATGCTCCGACTTCGTTACATAACGGTTCACCATATGTGCATGCTACGGGAATCACAAACTCCAACACATGTATTTTTCAATTCCACAATTACTCAACTAGCACAACTATGATATTATTACCTTTATATCTCAAAACAATTATCAAGCATCAAATTTCTCATGATATTAATTAAAGCAAATTGCCATGCTATTTTAAGACTCTCAAAATAATATAAGTGAAGCATGATAGATCAATAGTTTCTATAAAACAAATCCACCACCATGCTCTAAAAGATATAAGTGAAGCACTAGAGCAAAAACTATATAGCTCAAAAAATATAAGTGAAGCACATAGAGTATTCTAATAAATTCCAAATCAAGTGTGACTCTCTCAAAAGGTGTGTACAGCAAGGATGATTGTGGTAAACTAACAAATAAAGACTCAAATAATACAAGACGCTCCAAGCAAAACACATATCATGTGGTGAATAAAAATATAGCTCCAAGTAAAGTTACCGATGGAAGTAGACGAAAGAGGGGATGCCATCCGGGGCATCCCCAAGATTTGGCTTTTAAGTGTCCTTAGATTATCTTGGGATGCCATGGGCATCCCCAAGCTTAGGCTCTTGCCACTCCTTGTTCCATAATCCATCAAATCTTTCACCCAAAACTTGAAAACTTCACAACACAAAACTCAGCAGAAAATCTTGTAAGCTCTGTTAGCGAAAGAAAACAAAAGACCACTTCAAGGTAATGTAATGAACTCATTATTTATTTATATTGGTGTTAAACCTACTGTATTCCAACTTCTCTATGGTTTATAAACTATTTTACTAGCCATAGATTCATCAAAATAAGCAAACAACACATGAAAAACAGAATCTGTCAAAAACAGAACAGTCTGTAGTAATCTGTAACTAACGCAAACTTCTGGAACTCCAAAAATTCAGCCAAAA
This sequence comes from Aegilops tauschii subsp. strangulata, assembly GCF_002575655.3. NCBI lineage: Eukaryota > Viridiplantae > Streptophyta > Magnoliopsida > Poales > Poaceae > Aegilops > Aegilops tauschii. The sequence goes on from NC_053040.3 coordinate 25,454,534, forward strand.
TAGGACGACCTAGACAATTTCTTTATTGATCAGAAGCAATTCGAATCAATATTTTATCACGTTCTGGTGATTTTTAACAATTATTTTCGTGAACAGAAAGTTTCTGGAATTTTCAGCAAGATCAAATAACTATCATCCAAGAAGATCCTATAGGTTAAACTTGGCACAAACACTAATTAAAACATAAAAACACATCTAACCACAGGCCAGATCAAATATTTATTCCTAAACAGAAGCAAAAAAAGCAAAACTAAAAATAAAATTGGGTTGCCTCCCAACAAGCGCTATCGTTTAACGCCCCTAGCTAGGCATAAAAGCAAGGATAGATCTAGGTATTGCCATCTTTGGTAGGCAATTTCTTAATGGAGTTATGCTCGGTGATCTTTGATCTAAAGTATCCAGCCGCTTATTGCAAAGTGTAATCAGATTATTCATGCGGTTGATATTCCCACCAATACTTTTAAGAGGTTCAACAATTTTTTGTAACTCACATAATTTCTCTAGGATTTGAGTCTCTTCTTGGGTAAGGGATGATACTTTTTGTTGGGGGAGAACTCCCACTATCCCCTCTATAATTTCATAAGCGAAGATAGGATCAATATCGATAAAACTGCCTTTGGCAGAAAAATCAAGGAGTTGTTTATGGGGCAAGATTAGCCCAACAGAAAAATTGCGAAGCAAAATTTTAAAATCTCCCTCTATATTGCAATTACGATAAGATTCGAGCATCTTAAACCAAGCATCTTTTAAATTTTCCCCTTGTCTTTGCTTGAAGTGGAGGACTTCAAAGTCGGGAGATGAAGGGATAAAGACCGAGCTAGCCATAACGACAAGTAAGCGAGAAAGAGGCGAACGGGAAAGAGAGGGCGAATAAAACGGCAAGGGTGAAGTGGGGGAGAGGAAAACGAGAGGAAAATGGCAAATAATATAATGTGGGAGATAAGGATTTGTGATGGGTACTTGGTATGTTGACTTTTGCATAGACTCCCCGGCAACGGCGCCAGAAATCCTTCTTGCTACCTCTTGAGCACTTTGTTGGTTTTCCCTTGAAGACGAAAGGGTGATGCAGCAAAGTAACGTAAGTATTTCCCCTCAGTTTTTTAGAACCAAGGTATCAATCCAGTAGGAGGCCACGCACGAGTCCCTAGCACCTACACAAACAAATAAATCCTCGCAACCAATGCGATAAGGGGTTGTCAATCCCTACACGGTCACTTACGAGAGTGAGATCTGATAGATATGATAAGATAATATTTTTGGTATTTTTATGATAAAGATGCAAAGTAAAATAGAAGCAAAATAAAAGAAAACGGAAATAGCTTGTTGATGGAAGATTAATTTGATGGAAAATAGACCCGGGGGCCATAGGTTTCACTAGTGGCTTCTCTCAAGAGCATAAGTATTAAGGTGGGTGAACAAATTACTGTTGAGCAATTGATAGAATTGAGCATAGTTATGAGAATATCTAGGTATGATCATGTATATAGGCATCACGTCCGAGACAAGTAGACCGACTCCTGCCTGCATCTACAACTATTACTCCACACATCGACCGCTATCCAGCATGCATCTAGAGTATTAAGTTCATAAGAACAGAGCAACCCTTTAAGCAAGATGACATGATGTAGAGGGATAAACTCATGCAATATGATATAAACCCCATCTTGTTATCCTCGATGGCAACAATACAATACGTGCCTTGCTGCCCCTACTGTCACTGGGAAAGGACACCGCAAGATTGAACCAAAAGCTAAGCACTTCTCCCATTGCAAGAAAGATCAATCTAGTAGGCCAAACCAAACTGATAATTCGAAGAGACATGCAAATATAACCAATCATACATAAAAGAATTCAGAGAAGATTCAAATATTGTTCATAGATAAACTTGATCATAAACCCACAATTCATCGGTCTCAACAAACACACCGCAAAGAAGATTACATCGAATAGATCTCCACGACAGAGGGGGAGAACATTGTATTGAGATCCAAAAAGAGAGAAGAAGCCATCTAGCTAATAACTATGGACCCGAAGGTCTGTGGTCAACTACTCACACATCATCGGAGAAGCTATGGCGTTGATGTAGAAGCCCTCCGTGATCGATGCCCCCTCCGGCGGAGCTCCGGAACAGGCCCCAAGATGGGATCTCACGGGTACAGAAGGTTGCGGCGGTGGAATTAGGTTTTTGGCTCCGTATCTGGTAGTTTGGGGGTACGTAGGTATATATAGGAGGAAGGAGTACGTCGGTGGAGCAACAGGGGGCCCACGAGGGTGGAGGGCGTGCCCTGGGGGGGTAGGCGCGCCCCCCTACCTCGTGCCCTCCTGGTTGATGTCTTGACGTAGGGTCCAAGTCCTCTGGATCACATTCGTTCCGAAAATCACGTTCCCGAAGGTTTCATTCCGTTTGGACTCTGTTTGATATTAATTTTCTACGATACTCTGAAATAGGCAAAAAACAGCAATTTTGGGCTGGGCCTCCGGTTAATAGGTTAGTCCGAAAAATAATATAAAAGTGTATAATAATGCCCAATAATGTCCAAAACAGAATATAATATAGGATGGAACAATAAAAAATTATAGATACGTTGGAGACGTATCAGCGCTGGAGACAACAAATGCTGCTGCTATTTGTCCTAGCAGCAGCGCGTGTAGCACGCGCTACTGCTAAGGAATAGCTATAGCGCCTTATCAGTAGCGCGTCCCCCCGCGCTACTGATAGGCAAAATACCCGCGCTACTGCTAGGGTTTTCCCTAGTTGAGGTCTGACAGAAATTTTGAAAAATCACTAAGGAAGGTTGGCTAGGCAAATAAAGTTGAATTTTGGCATGAGGCAATGATTTGGATGCAATATCATGCCCAAAAAGATTGGGAGAAAACAAGGAAGGATAGGTGGCACTGCCTTCACAGAAGACCACACTGGACAGAAAGGAAGAAATAATATTGGGGAATTAATTTTGAACTGGACAAGGATGGTTTGGACATATTTAGGGCATATATGATCCAAACAATTTATGAGAATTATTTGGGAATTTTGGGAGTGACAAAAATATAGGTTGCTTCACAACCTAGGGCAAATAGGGTTATTCCTTTAATGACAAAAGGGAATATTCCCTAGGAAAGAATTTTGAGGTTGAGCTAGAATGGAAATGACATGATGTATGGAAAGTTTTGAGGATGATGAACCACTTCAGAGAAGAAAAGATGATGATCTCCCAAGTTTCAAGTCCACAGATCCACTCCAAAAAACAAAATCAGGGCAAAATCAAATAAATCAAAAAGGAAAAGAAAGGGCCAAAAACCAGGGTGTTACAAACCTTCCCCCCTAAAAGAAATCTCGTCCTCGAGATTTGATTGCTCAGGGAACAAGTATGACTTGAGGACACCGTTTCCAACTCAGGCATCCATTTCCTTTGTATGTTGTTCCATTAAGAATTTCATTTGATTTTCTCTGGGGTGGTTTGCTTCACCTTGCCCAAATTCTGACAAGTTTTTGCTCATATACCAAATCCTTTTGCTGACGTTGATTCACTCATATCTGCGGTGATATCTAATGGATCTGAGCATAAATTTTCCTTTGGTCATGAAAACCTTTTACTTCTGACATGGGGTTGCTCAAACAAATGCATGTCTTCTGGATTCAATTGATGCTGAGAATCATGGCCATTCTCTGACGGGATCTGACTACTCATAGGTGGTATTGATTTATCTTGATTTGTTTCTTGGGCTCGAGCATGAGATATGTACCAAAGATTCGACTGCCTTCTGTCATGAGCAACATAAAGGGGTATGGATTTATAGGTGTATCGTACCTCAAATATTAACATCTTGAGACTGGCCTGATAGGGGTGCTGGCGGGAAGATACTTTTCATGATAGACTGTCCATGTACTTGGTTCCGACAGTGAGTATACCTAGTCTGAGCTGGTTCGGCGTTTGGCTTACCCATGCGGTCGGTATACCCATATGTGGTAATAGGCTGTGAGATGCTTTAACACTGCCGCTGAAGTCAAACTACTGAGATTGCAATGGAATCTTGGATCTGACAGGACATACTTGAATATTCCATACTAACCATTTTAAGCTCATCATTTCACCCACATAGCATGTGCAAGAAAGTAGAGAGGCTTACGGCAAAAACTGGATGCACTTCGTGTACAAAACGGACAATCTCTTTCGAAGTATGAGGGTTTCATACGGAAACTCGTCTGTTACAAAGGGATTTCATTTTTTTGAACTTATTTGAACTCCATGGTTTTTCTGTTCAAATGCACCATTCAAAGCCATATCATAAATTTTCAACCCTTTCTGACTTCATTTGTTATTTTTCGTGCATTTACTGATTTTTTTCACCTATAAGACCCTAAAATTGAAAAGCACTACAAATGAACTCTGAAAAGGTTGAAAGTTGGGATGGTATCATCATTTCACCCACATAGCATGTGCAAGAAAGTATAGAGGCTTATGGCAAAAACTGGATGCACTTCATGTACAAAACGGACAATCTCTTTCGAAGTATCAAGGATTCATACGGAAACTCGTCTGTTACAAAGGGATTTCATTTTTTTGAACTTATTTGAACTCCATAGTTTTTCTGTGTTCAAAATGCACCATTCAAAGCCACATCATCAATTTTCAACCCTTTCTGACTTCATTTGTTATTTTTCATGCATTTACTGATTTTTTTCAGCTATAAGACCCTGAAATTGAAAAGCACTACAAATGAACTCTGAAAAGGTTGAAAGTTGGCATGGTATCATCATTTCACCCACATAGCATGTGCAAGAAAGTATAGAGGCTTACGACAAAAACTGGATGTACTTATTGTACAAAACGGACCATCTCTTTCGAAGTATCAGGGTTTCATACGGAAACTCGTCTGTTACAAAGGGATTTCATTTTTTTGAACATATTTGAACTCCATAGTTTTTTTGTGTTCAAAATGCACCATTCAAAGCCACATCATCAATTTTCAACCCTTTCTGACTTCATTTGTTATTTTTCATGCATTTACATATTTTTTTTCAGCTATAAGACCCTGAAATTGAAAAGCACTACAAATGAACTCTGAAAAGGTTGAAAAGTTGGCATGGTATCATCATTTCACCCACATAGCATGTGCAAGAAAGTAGAGAGCCTTACAGCAAAAACTGGATGCACTTCGTGTACAAAACGGACAATCTCTTTCGAATTATCAGGGTTTTATACGGAAACTCGTCTGTTACAAAGGGATTTCATTTTTTTGAACTTATTTGAACTCTATAGTTTTTCTGTGTTCAAAATGCACCATTCAAAGCCACATCATCAATTTTCAACCCATTCTGACTTCATTTGTTATTTTTCATGCATTTACTGTTTTTTTCAGCTATAAGACCCTTAAATTGAAAAGCACTACAAATGAACATGGATAGATAAGTGACCAAATTAATAGTAGTTCATCATCACATTAAAACCAAAGTACATACACAGTTCAAATTGAACAACATATAGCTCTCCAGAGCATCTAGTTAAACCATACATTGAAACTATGTAAAACCTTTCAATGCAACAACAAATGCGATCACAATCACAACTAAGGTAACAATTGATCCTACGACATAATGATACCAAGCCTCGGTATGAATGGCATATTTTCTAATCTTTCTAATCTTCAACCGCGTTGCATCCATCTTGATCGTGTGATCATCGACGACATCCGCAACATCCAACTCCAATATCATCTTCTCCTCCTCAATTTTTTTAATTTTTTCCTTCAAGTAATTGCTTTATTCTTCAACTAAATTTAACCTCTCGACAATAGGGTCGGTTGGAATTTCCGGTTCAACCACCTCCTACGTAAATAAAATCTATTTCACGTTGGTCGGCATAATTGTCATAAACAATAAGTGAACCAAATAGTTATAAAAAGATAATATATACCACATCCGAATCATGGACAGGACGAGGGCCGACGGGGGCGGATACCAGAACCATCGCACTATATAATAACAAGGAATAATAAAAGTAAGAAAATTAGACAAGTATCTATCTCAAGTAAGAATTTTTTTCTTTCGGAAAGAATATAAGAACAAGAGGCTCACCACGGTGGTGCAGGCGACGAGATCGGCGCGGGTGGTCGATGGTGGTGAAGACGGGGATGGGACGTGACGGACCGCTAAACCTAGAAAAATCTCGGGGAAAATGGAGCTCGGAGGTCGAGTTTCGAGAGAAGAAATATTAACTAGTGTGGCTCGGACATTTCATCGAACACCTCATGTTCACAGGAGGTGAGCTAGAGCACCCAAATGCCCTCCCCTCGCCGGCCAGCAAAAAACAGAGCAGTGTGGAGTGCTCTGCTCGCCGGCGATGGGCTATATATAGGCAACTCATTTGTCCCGGTTCGTGGCTGGAACCGGGACTAATGGATGTGGGCCAGGAGCGAGGCCCATTGGTCCCGGTTCGTGCCTAGAATCGGGACAAATGGGTCCAGACGAACCGGGACCAAAGCCCATGAGGCCCCGGCCGGCCACCTGGGCTCACAAACCGGGACGAATGCCCCCATTGGCCCCGGTTCGTATAAGAACCGGGACTAATGGGCTGGCCAGTCCCGAACGAAAGCCCCTTTTTCTACTAGTGCTTGTTTGGTGGCAAGTCCTTGCTCCCCAAGGTAGCCCAGAAGTGAAATATCTAGAGGACCCAGGGAGAGGTGTGAGGCTTTGATGAAAGTTTGTTGTAGCAACTTGATCATGTCACTGTGATCAACAGAGAATTGATTGAGGCCAGAGTTGATGTCTGGGAGGCTTAGGTTAAGAAGGACTATGATCCTGGGGGTTTTGGAGTAAGGTGGACCACAAAGTTGCTTTGTAACTGCCATAATGGTCCAGATCAAGATTAGGATGGTGCACTCACATGGAGTATCAACTTGAGATGAAATTGGGTAGATCAGGATGATATGGATATATTAATATGCTGTAAAAATTTCATACCAAATGGACTTGTCAAAATGGTACTTGCTTCACAAAGATCCTCTCTATCCAGAAACTTGCAATAATTTTGGTGATAAAATGGCTTAAGGAAATGATCCGATATTTGGTGGAGAGATGTTATTTGGGTAGGAGCATGATCTGGTAATTTCTCAGAATTATTGAAGCAATATAAATATACTTGCTTCACAACCTGAAAATATTAACAGAATCAAAGATTTGAAGCTATGCTCACATAGATGATTGGATGGCGCTGAAAATGGGAGGAGGGTAACTATATGAGCACATGAAGAGGCATGCAAAATTTCAACTCATTTGGATACTTCTAGCTAGTACTTCGTTCACAATGGCTTCTATCTGACAGAAACTTTGAAAAATCACTGAGGAAGGTTGGCTAGGCAAATGAAATGACTTTTGGCATGACGCAATGATTTGGATGCAATAGCATGCCCAAAAAGTTTGGGAGAAAACAAGGAAGGATAGGTGGCACTTCCTTCAGGGAAGACCACACTGGACAGGAAGGAAGAAATAATATTGGGGAATTATTTTTGAACTGGACAAGGATGGTTTGGACATATTTGAGGCATATATGATCCAAACAATTTATGAGAATGATTTGGGAATTTTGGGAGTGACAGAAATATAGGTTGCTTCACAACCTAGGGCAAATAGGGTTATTCCTTTAATGTCAAAAGGGAATATTCCCTGCAAAAGAATTTTTAGGTTGAGCAAGAATGGAAATGACATGATCTAGGGAAAGTTTTGAGGATGATGAACCACTTTAGAGAAGAAAAGATGATGATCTCCCAGGTTTCAAGTCCACAGATCCACTCTAAAAAGAAAATCAGGGCAAAAACCAAATATATCAAAAATAAAAGGAAATGGCCAAAAACCAGGGTGTTGCAGTTGTATTTGTGGCAAAGCCACCGTTCATATTTATACATGTCACTCTTGATCATATAGCACATCCCGGTACACCGCCGGAGGCATTCATATAGAGTCATATTTTGTTCTAGTATCGAGTTGTAATTCTTGAGTTGTAAAGTAAATAAAAGTGTGATGATCATCATTATTAGAGCATTGTCCCATGTGAGGAAAGAATGATGGAGGCTATGATTCCCCCATAAGTCGAGATGAGACTCTGGACGAAAAATAAAAAATAAAAAAAAGGAGAAAAAAGGAGGCCAAAGAGCCCAAAATAAAAAATGAGAGAAAAGAGAGAAGGGACAATGTTACTATCCTTTTTCCACACTTGTGCTTCAAAGTAGCACCATGATCTTCATGACAGAGAGTCTCCTATTTTTCTTGGACCAGAAGACATCCATGGAGCTTGGAGAGGAAGTTAGAAGAGTCCCGAGGGCTCCACTAGCCCTCAGGGCGCACCATAGAGGGGGGGAGCGTGCCCCCTGGCTTGTGGGCCCCCCGGGAGTCCTCCAACACTAATTTTTGCTCTACAAATTCCCAAATATTCCCAAACCACCAGAAGCGTCCACCAAAATACTTTTTCGCCGCTGCAAGCCTCTGTTCCCTTGAGATCCTATCTTGGGGCCTTTTCTGGCGATCTGCCGGAGGGGGATTCGATCACGGAGGTCTTCTACATCAACCTTATTGCCCTACCGATGATGTGTGAGTAGTTTACCATAGACCTACGGGTCCATAGCTAGTAGCTAGATGGCTTCTTCTCTCTCTTTGGTCTTCAATGCAATGTTCTCCTCGATGTTCTTGGAGTTCTATCCGATGTAATATTCTTTTGCGGTGTGTTTGTCGAGATCCGATGAATTGTGGGTTTATGATCAGATTATCTATGAATATTATTTGAGTATTTTCTGAAATCTTTTATGCATGATTAAACATCTTTGTATTTCTCTTCAAATTATAGGTTTCGTTTGGCCAACTAGATTGGTTCTTCTTGCAATGGGAGAGGTGCTTAGTTTTAGGTTCAATCTTGCGGTGTCCTCACCCAGTGATAGTAGGGGTAGCGAGGCACGTATTGTATTGTTGCCATCAAGGGTAAAAAGATGGGGTTTATATCATATTTCTTGAATTTATCCCTCTACATCATGTCATCTTGCTTAAGGCGTTACTCCGTTCTTATGAACTTAATACTCTAGATGCATGCTGGATAGCGGTCGATGTGTGGAATAATAGTAGTAGATACAGACAAGAGTCGGTCTACTTGACACGGACGTGATGCCTATATTCATAATCATTGCCTTGGATATCGTCATAACTTTGCGCTTTTCTATCAATTCGACAGTAGTTTGTTCACCCACCATATGTTTTCTTTCAAGAGAGAAGCCTCTAGTGAAACCTATGGCCCCGGGTCTATTTTCCATCATATATTTTCAGATCTATAAACCAAAAAACCCAAAAATACCTTGCTGCAATTTATTTGTTTTTACTTTGTTTTGCATTTTAGTAATCTTTTATATCTACCTCTATCAGATCTCATCCTTGCAAGTGACTGTGAAGGGATTGACAACCCCTTTTATCGCGTTGGGTGCAAGTGTTTGATTGTTTGTGCAAGTGCATAGATTGGAGACTTGTTTGTACCTCCTACTGGATTGATACCTTGGTTCTCAAACTGAGGGAAATACTTATCTCTACTTTGCTGCATCACCCTTTCCTCTTCAAGGGAAAAACCAATGCAAGCTCAAGAAGTAGCAGTCATATATGGGACCTAGCACCAAATGAGAAGACACAATAGTGGCAGAGATTAAGTCAGTAGAAATCAAAATGGCCTCACATGCCGTATCAACTTCCTCTATCAACTCTTCTAGTGGCTCACTCACTCCCTCAAAGTAGGTGCACTCAAAGTCGCATATGGTGGAGTCACTCATCTCACTCAAGTGGTGGGGGTTGTGGCTCTCCTCACATGAGAATTTGGGCATCTCATCATATATTGGGCTAGTGGCAAACTCACTCTCACTCTCAATATGGTGGCACAAGTCTCGCAACTCATCATCATATGCCGCCATGGTCGAAGGGAAAATCCTGTGCTCAACCATCTTGTCACTGTCACCGTGGATGAAGGTCAAAGATGGTACATCATCACACGCCTCCATGACCGAATGGAAAATCCCATGCTCGATCATCTCGCTCTCGCCTCCAAAGATGGAGGTATCATCCTTGCTCGCCACCTTGCCGCTCACCTCCAAAGCAAGTTCCTCAAAAGGCTCCATAGTCGTAGCCGTCGTCGTGCCATCTTCAAAAAGAGTCGTGGTAGACTCGGCATCCTCAATGCACAAAGAGGGATGGCGGTGAAGTGGAACTTGGGAGCATCGTCTTGGAGCTCGTTAGGTTTCGCAATCTTGGTGGTACATCCTCATGCTCGTTGTCGTGGAGCTTGGTCGTCGTGAAGTGTGCTTGGGGTGGAGAAGCCTTGGCCTTCATGAGTTCTTGTTGCTCCTTGAGAACACCAATGTAGATTTCGTCGAGAGACTCGTAGTTCTCTAGGAAGATAGTATTGAAGAAGTCATTGTTCAATCCTATCATGAAGTGGAACTTCATCGAAATGTGGCCGTCCACATCGGCTCGTCACAAGGCTTTCTTCATCTCCTTGAAGTATTCGTCGATGGACTTGGATCCTTGTATGGTGTTCCCCAATTGGCGAAGAAGATGTTCCGTGTAGGTGGAAGGCACGAACTCTCGCCGTAAAGCTTTCTTCTTCTTGGGCCAACTCGTGTCTTGGTTCTTAGAAGGTGTGTGAAGCCACCATGTCGACGCGTGGTCGTGAAAGTTCCTTGTGGCTCACTTCACTTGATCTTCGTAGTGAACTTGATGTCGCTTGAGGTAGGCGTCCATCTTGCTCTCCCACTCGAGATACTCCTCGGGGTCTTGAGTCCGATATAAAGGAATCTCCTTGTCGGTGTCGAGGTTGTAGTAGCTCGTGGAAGTTGAGGACTTGAGCTTGGGGAAATTCTATTGAGCGTAATCTTGAGGTGCTTGTCGGCGAAGATGTCGCATGTCCGAAGGCAAATATGCCTTGAAGTCGCTTGGCGAAGATGCCAAGGTATATGGTGAAGTCCTAGAGTGGTGGTTGGTGTTGAGCTCTTGACCTTCACGTTCTCGTCAATAATGGTGTCAATGCCAATGAGACCTTGCCGGAGATGGTAGCTCGGAATCATGTGCACTTGAGCATCTTCTCAAAGATGTGGAAGACATCTTGCTGGTCTTGATGAGGGCTTTGAGCTCCTCCATTTGAGTATCCATCTTGGCGTCGATGAATTTTTTGTGGCATCGAACTCGACGTCGTTGTTGTAGACTAAAGTAGATGTGCTTTGCCTATCCATCACAAGACTCGAGTAGAGGTGAGTAGGAAATGAGATAAACAATACCAAACTACCTTTTCTCAAAGTTGACGATGTATCCCGTGTCACTCACTCTAAATTGAGAGAATAGTGGAATTGGTACCGGACTTGATCACTCACACCTACAAGGTAAAGCTTATCGAGTGGCTTGGTTAGGATAAGTGGCACAAAATTCAAGCAAGTGTTTGGCAATGATATAGAAAATGTTGAGGAAGATTCACAAAGTTGCAATGTAAAGCAAATAGATCAATAGCTAGTGGCACTAAGAACACACACAGAGATAGATAGATGGGATCCGTGCAACCATGAAATTAGCACAAAATGTGTTACCACGGAAAAGCTCTTGTTGCACGGATACTAGAGAGACAATAGCTCGATTGCTCAAATGGGCTAGATAAGCTTGTGCACCAACCTATGCGAGTAACCGTGCCGTCTTCAATCCCAAGTATGTTCCATGCTATTGCTATTGCTTAGAAGCCCTTTTGTATCTCCTCTTTTGCTTAAAAGTTTTTGCTCTCTGTTTTTGGTATATGCTTCCTTTTCCAAAATGCTTGATGCTCGAGCCAATATATGAGACAAGTATGTAAGATATGCACGGGAGAGACTTAATGGCACAATGATGGTAGCAATATGATTGCACGCTAAAAGTAGCTATGCGGAGTAAACGTATCACTAAGGTGCACAAATAGCGTAGCCCGACAATTCTAAACTCGCTAGTCTCGATAGGAAAGGTACACAATAGGCTCGGGGCTATCAATGCAATGGCAAGGAAATGTACAACGATGTTGTTGAAGTTACCGTCCTTGCTTACGGTTGCGGTGTCAAAAGGTGTAGGGGTCGTTGTCGATGTCGAGTCCGTGCCGATGATGAGTGGCGGTGTTCTTGATGTTGAACCATTCCTAATTAGGTGAAACACCTTAGGATTCGGAAAAACCACAGCTCAAATCTCAAACAAAAATCGGTCGAAATGGGTCATGGTAGCGGAAGAGTATGGTGGGCAAGGTTATGCAAAAGTTAGGGTTATGGTGGTGGTTGACGAAGAAGTAACCATCCCTAAGTAGTCAAAACACCTTAGGAGACTCGAATCACAACTCAAGTAACCACATATGCAATGGGGATCAAAATGGGTTTGGTTGCGGAAGGCTATGGTGGTAATGTAGATGATATATGTTGGAGGGCCTAGGCAAAGATGCCAAAATTGAAAAAAATTGATGGAGTCAAATGGAGTTGGAACCTATCTAGATGGATGGGGGATGTCAATAGCTACACAACAAGCTAAAGAACGTGAAAATCAGACTCCGAATGTGAAAGTTGTGACCGAAACGGTGAAACACTGCTGGCTAAAATCCCAGGGTTTGGATGTCCAGGGGGAGCCCGGATTTCCGGGGCTGTCTGTCCAGAAACTTGCGTGTTTTTGCGCTCCAGGTGATGGATGTCCGGCACGATGGCCTAGATGTCCGGTCGGCGGCCCAGATGTCTGACCCGATGATTCTAGATCAGGATTTAGACCTTGAAACTTGATTTGTGGTGGAAATAGACGATTTGTGGGTCAAAACTGATGGAGAAAAAGGAAATTTTGGGATGGATTTCATGGTGGGGAGGTGGGGAATGCCAAGATCCACTTGCAAAGTAACAAAATCGTGGATCAAACACAACAAAATCTCACAAGAACCAACAAAATGCAAAAAAAAATGGGAGGGCTACTTTTCGTGCGGATTTTTGAATTGGGACGAAAACAAACAAAATTACGCTAGAAAGCGAAGGGTAGGACTCCAATTTTGTGATCAACATAGCTCATGATACCAAGATGATGTGGGGTGGAACCCTTAATGTCCGATCTTTCACGAATTGTAGGGTATCCCGTGAAGAACACGAAGAACATGAGGGAAAACACGGGGAAACACCAGAGGAACACTCAAGAACAAGTCCAGTCACACATCCACCACACTAACAAACACATGGATCCACAAGGTACATGAACAATCAAAGGGAAAGATACAAGGTAGAGTTCATCCCAAATCCAAGAGGAGGTGAGGTCTTGATGATCTAGGTACGTCCTTCCCATGATGGGGGTCTTGAATCCCTCGGGATCTTCTCACATGGAGGCCTTGAAGTCTCTCCCCCTCAAGAGGAGTAGGGGTAAGGAGCAAAGATCAACTTGAATGAGATGGGTGAAGAGTATATATAGGCTAATCCACGAAGGGGTAAGTGAGAGGAGGATACATGGGCCTCTGGCCCGTCTCTGCGCGCAGGAAGGCACCGGATGTCCGGGCTGGGGGCGGATGTCCGGCCGTTCGCGAGATGCGGATGTCTGGGGCTGGCCGGATGTCCGGCCTAGCGGTGGACGTTCTTCTATAGTCCTCACGCTGGATATCCAGGGAGGCACCGGATGTCCCGGGGTCATCTAGATATCCGACTGCTGATGCTTCGGGTGCCATATGGTGTTGGGCTTCTCTATGGCGTGGGCCGCTGATGCTCTTTGGGTGCCGGATGGTGTTGGGCTTCTCTGTGGCGCGGGCGTCGGATGTCCGGCCGCTGTAGCTTCAGCAACTCCCTCTGCTTCCGTCTTCGCTTCCACGCTTCCCTCGCAGAGGGTGTAGGCTTTCCTTGGCGCTTGCACTCCTCGTCGTCGTTCGTGAAGCCCCGACAATAACTATGCATGCACACAAGAGGGGTGTCAAGTAGTATACTATCCTTGAAGGGGTCAAGTGAGCACGTGTAAAGGAGATGATTCACCTTTATGTACGTGAAGTAGATGTGGCACGTGTCACTTGCCAAACGGACTCTTGACATGGTGATGTCCGCAGGATGCTCCGCATCAGATGGCTTACTTCATTAAATTGGTAGATCTAGTTAGGGAGGTAGATAGGTTACACTTCATTAAATGGGTAGATCTAGTTGGGGAGATGGCTCTAACTAGTGGAGAGGGAGAGAGAGCTAACTAGTGAGACAAAAGCTAGGAGTGTGGAGGGAGAGAAAAGTGAGGAAGAGAGAAAGGGGGGCATTGATGGAGATGGTGGAGGGGGCATTGAAGGAGAGAGAACAGAGGTACGAGAAGGAAGAGAGAACAAAGCTAATAATGGGGCAGAAGCAAGTGAGGGAGAGGACGGAAAGGGGTGGAGAAAAGGTGGTTGTTGCGCCTAGCAGCAACGCGGGTCAAGGGTCAGCGCTACTGCCAAGTGCAGTAGCAGTAGCACCATGTCTGTACCCCGCATTGCTGCTAAGGTGGGTCCACCAGCTGGCAGAGTGTAACCATAGTTGCAACGCGGGGCTAGGTGCTCACGCTACTACTATCTGTTTAGCAGTAGCGGAGGGTTTATGGGTCGCGCTGCTACTATAGGCAGCCCCAGTGGGTACGGTGGGGACCACTTAGCAGCAGCGAGGGTCGACAAGCCCGTGCTACTACTATATGCTTACCTGTAGCACGGTTAAGACCCCGTGCTGCTACAAAGTAGCAGTAGCGCGGGTCCATTACCCCATTGCTACTGTTAAGCCTCTACCTTTAAAGTATTTTCTAGTAGTGCGAGAGCATGCACTACCATGTGGGACAAGGGGGCCCACCTGTCAGGTCAAAACGTTCCAGTCAACGATTCGTTGCCGAGCCTGACCACATAGCTCTCGTCAAAGAAATGCACCATATTATTCTTTTCAAAAATTTATCAAATAATTTGGAATGTTTCATTGACAGGTGAGTCTAATGGGTCATCTGACAGGTTAAATTGTTTCGGTGGCAGGTGGTTTTTCGAGCGGTCCTTCCGGGCTCTCGGTAAAGACAACAGCAAGTCACTGAGCCGTCAAATGCAAACGGACATGACATGAGGCTAGTCCTTGCTGTGTGGTCCTCTTGGCGTCTGTGTTGTTTGTCGATTGTGCCTTGTCCGCCATGAATTACTGTCGGCAACGTCACCTCGTTGCCATGAACCTGTGGTTTCCGAGTGGTACTCTCGGCGTATATGCATTTGCCAAGTGCCTGTGGTTTGGGTCTCGGCGAAGAGGCAGACACCTGACGTATAAGGTAGGCATCAGGCTCAATACAACACTAGTATCTGAGGATGAAATCAATTTCATAATCACGAGTTTGCTATACCTGCACATCAGTTTGCTTGCTTGTGTTTATAACACCAATTTCTCCTAAGTATTCTCACCTTGGAAAGTGGTCCAAGTTAATAAACAAACCTGTCATCCATTATTTCTTTTATACACGAGGAGCATAAGCGTGCAGGTCTGAGTTCTTTGCACATGGTGGTTCATCACCAAAAGTAGAAAAATATCAAAAGAAATTCATGAAGGGCATAGGTTATCACGTTAGTCTAACACACTAAAGTGTCTTCGGTTTGAACCCGGGCGAAGCCATTAATTGGTGAACTTCTTTTGCCCCTCACTGGTTATTTTTTAGCAGGTAGTAACATGTACTCGTAGTATTTATATATGATGCTATGTTTTATATGTTGAATCTACATCCTTTATTCTATTTCAGCACCTTCAAACTCTTCTCTCTTGTCATGTCAAAAAAAATCTCTTCTCTCTTGCTTTCGCAGTATAGCAACTCCAGCAGCGATACAAATTCATGTATCCACATATCCATATAGAGTATCTAAAAATCTTTTCCCTTTCCCACAACTCTACCCACTATATTCTCTCTCATATTACTAGTAGAAAAAGGCCCATTTGTCCCGGTTCTGGAACCGGGACTAAAGCCCATGACCTTTAGTCCCCGTTCGCTTACGAACAGGGACAGGTGGGGCTCCACGTGGCCGCTCCGATGAGCCCAGGCAGGAGGG
Source organism: Aegilops tauschii subsp. strangulata (assembly GCF_002575655.3). NCBI lineage: Eukaryota > Viridiplantae > Streptophyta > Magnoliopsida > Poales > Poaceae > Aegilops > Aegilops tauschii. The sequence goes on from NC_053040.3 coordinate 25,470,583, forward strand.
CCTTTGGTCCCGTTTGGTAACACCAACCGGGACCAAAAAGCATCCACGCATCAGCAGCTCAGGAGCTGGGGTTTCTGTTTTTTTTAAGAGGGCGGGTTTGGGGGTTTTGGAGGGTTAATTTAGGGGTTTCATATATTGTGTTAGCTAGCTAGCTAATAGAGAGAAGTGACCTCTCTTATCTCCGTGATTGGTCGACGCTACGTACTATACGTATAGAGAGGACTCGACATGCTAGCTAGTAAGCAAATGAAGGAAACCATTAAGTACACAAGATATTCGTCATGAACATATACAGAGAGAAGTGATCGACCTCCTCCTTCTTCGAGAGATTGGTCGAACAACAAGTTTTCGTATATCTATCCGACGCTACTAGCTACATATATACAATATAAGATCTCTTACAATCCCTAACATCTGAAGTCAAGTGCCACATGGTATTCTCCGGCTTTATTGATGACGTGGTCAAGAAAGAATCCCGCCAATTCCTCTTGAATTGCTTTTATGCAATCAAGTGGTAGGTGTTCATCCCGCAGCTACCAGAGCTAATTTAAAGAAGGGGGTCAATACATGTGTATGAATGAAACTCAACACAAATGATGGTAATAAAATAAAATTGTGAATATTTTTTCTTACACACTTCATATTGTTTTTCAGAGTAGCCCCACTTATTAGAGGACGTCGCATTGTAGATGAATTCGCAAACGTAGTGTCCACAGAAATCATTCGCAACTTCCTGTCACAAGCACTTTACGAGAAATACAGGTGAATCAAACTGATAAGCAAGCCTGCTAAATGGTATTGATGAAACTAGCTAGAATCAATGGGAGATGCGCAGAACTAGGTAGTAGTACTTACTTTCGGGTGTTTAAATCGCAGCTCGGTCGGCAGTCTCAGAGAAATTGTGGTGAACTCTTTCCAAACCCTGCCAGACAAAGAAAATAATTACTTAATATCAGGAAATGAACAAAGTTGCCGATATGGTGAGATAATGATCGATTGAACTTACTTCTCGAGCATTCGAGTCATGTCCGCATACTCCTTGGGGTCTTTTCGTCTGGAGTCTAAGACGGTTACTTCTCCCTGCTCAAGCTTAATCTCTAGGAGAATAAAGTGCTACCTGCGTACGCATGCATAACTCATCAGTTACATTACTATAACCTCGAGTAATAAGGGGAACTGAATGTGCACAAGACAGTAACACTCACTTGAAGTTGTAAGGAAAGAGTATTTTATCTTTGCTTTGATTTTTGAGCAACGATTGTAGCAAGTTGTCCTTGGTTTCTGAGACATTGTGTTTAACCGTCCATTCATGTATGACATTTGGGTTAATGAACCCAATGTCACAGATTTGTGCTTTTCTCCATTCGACGATATTCAATCTGCATAATATAGTGAGGATAATTATATATACATGCAATGAAAGAGCTGAGCTATATATAGAGACTTAATTACAGAAAGTAGTACTTACAGACAGTAGCAAGCCACGAGTGATTTGTCGAGGGCCTTTAGATTGTAGAATTGGAAAAACTCGTCAAAATCAACAGTTAACAGTTCTTGTCCAATGAAGTCGTGGTCATCTTTAATTCTCATCGTCAAAGCATCCTTCCCAGACCCGCTGCAAGTTTTCATATACCATTGATGGAATCTTCGCATCATCGTTGTTAGAGGAGGACTTCCATCTTTGACGAGAGGCTTCCCGTACTGGTATCTGAATTCGTCCACCTCCATTGTATCAAAATGTGCATCGTCGGGCAGGTAATCACCAGGATTGGTACCGGGCAGTATCCCTGGCAGATTTGCGATGATATCGCTAGACACCTTGAGCGGGGGGCACGATTGGTTCGCCTGTTTGCTGAGCTGGGGAATTTTTTTCCCACTTCTTCGTTCTTCTAACTTTTTGTTAGCTAAAGTAGTTCCCGACCGGTGCGCATCTTGCAATGTCTTTTTAAGACAGCGGACATGGTTGTCATCCGGCAAAGGCGGTGGTGGTCGCTTCAGGGCATCAATAGTGTGCTTCAATTTCACCGGATCTATCTTCTCCTCCGGAGGTGGATGTTTCGTAGCTCTTTGCGTTTCAAAGAAGTCCTTCACTTGGGCTTCAAAGATCTTCGCATTTTCCTCCACGCTCATCTCGTATGGTAACTTCTCCAGAGGCTTGAGAGATGGACTAAATCTGTATTGCCTCCCGCCTCTGGCTGTACTGCTAGACACCGGAGCGGCGGCGTCTCTGTTCTGCTGCTGCTGACGGGTAGTAGAAGGAGGCAGAGTGCTCGAACGCGCCGGAGCAGCCGGAGCGGCGACTTTTGTCTTCCGCTGTTGCTGACGAGGCGGAGGAGGAGGCGGGCTGCTCAAACGCGCCAGAGCAGGCAGAGAAGGAGGCGGAGTGCCGCCCTCATGCACCGGAGCAGCCGGAGAAGGAGGTGGAGTGCCCTGATCACTCGCCGGAGGAGGAGGAGAAGGAGGAGGCGGAGTGCCCTGACTTGCCGGAGGAGGCGGAGGCGTCCAGATCAGAAGCTTGATGTGCTCCTTCCGCCATAGACATGGAGTCTTCAGAGCAAGACCCAGGTGAGTATCCCCTTCACCTGTAGGGTGGTCAAGCTCGAGCTCCTCAAATCCCTCCGTTACTTCATCCACCATCACAACAGCATAGCCTTGTGGAATTGGACGACAGTGAAAAGTTGCGTCGGGTTGAGGAGGTGCAACAGAGCCGACAGCCGCCTTGACTTTGAGGTTCTGTCATTGCGTCATAAGATGGCAATGTTGAGCCTCTGTGATAGCATCCACGGGGTAGCTAGGAGCCATGAAGTCAGGCTGCTGAACGAGCTCGGTGGAAGCCACGCTGCTTCTCCTCTGAGATGGCGGGGTAGCTCCGGCACCTCACTGGCTCTCAACTTGTTCCTCTAGCTTTCGTACCCTTGCATTCAGCTTCTGCAGTTCGCTCTGCTCCAGTTTCCTCTTCCTCTCCTGGGTTTTGTAACCGCCTACGCTGGGAAACCCAACCTTCCATGCAACGGAGCCTGGCGTGCCTCGTGTTCGTCCAGGGTGCTCAGGATTCCCGAGGGCCTCGGTGAGCTCGTCATTCTCTCTGTCGGGAACGAACGTCCCTTGCTGAACTGTGGCGATACACTTCTGAAGCTTCTTGACTGGTATTTCAAGTTGCTCCTCCGTCCAACGGCACTTCCCTATTTCAGGGTCCAAGGTTCCCCCAACCCCGAAGAACCAAATCCTTGAACGGTCTGGCCAGTTAAATGTCTCTGGTTCGACCCCTTTAGCAAGCAGGTCATTCTCAGCCTTGTCCCACAACGGCCGAGCTTTGAGGTAGCCACCTGACCCCGTGCGATGGTGGAACTTCTTCTTTGCAGCATTGTTCTTGTTTGTCTCTGACATCTTCTTACTCCTGTCCGATGTCTTGTAGGCCACAAATGCGGGCCAGTGATCTCTTATCTTCTCAAATCGGCCGGTGAATTCTGGAGTCTTCCCTTTGTTGACATACGTTGATTTCAACTCATTCTTCCACCTCCTGAATAGATCTGCCATCTTCTTAAGAGCATGAGCCTTGACCAATGGCTCTATAACTAGCTTATCCGGATCCTCCTGTGGCGGTAGGGTGAAATTTGCCTTCGTCGCTGTCCAAAGATCATCTTTCTGTCTATCGTTGACATAAGGAACTTTAGGGTCTACGTTCGTAGGCCGATTCCATAGCTGGATGCTGATCGCGATGATGTCGCTAACAATAGCCCCGCACTGAGCAGAAAATGCTTCCTTGGTCTGCCTGGGTTCAATCGGTTGGCCATCGTTCGCGATTGCTGTGATCGGAACCTTTCATCATGGCGCAACCTTTTCTTCGGGCCTCGTCTTGTTACCGAAGTTTGGCTCGATCCGAGGGCTATAAAAGAAGAAAGAAGAGTTAATATATGTACATACCAAAACAATTAATGCATCAATTAGCTAGTCAGCATAGGCTTAATTAATATATATACCTCGCCGGACTTTGCAACACCTCCCTCCTCCATTCGGTCACCGGAGCCGTCATCACGGACATCATGATCATGTCCTTCATCCTCCATTGTTCGATCACCCGAGCCTTCACCCTCTCCTTCCAGACCATCGGTGTCATTGAGATACGACATGACATCACCTCCGCCGAGGATTATGTCCCCCAACAAATGTTCTGTTTCCAAGTCTCGGTGCTCCATAGTTTATGCAAATATTACAACATGGCAATTAATATACAAACATGACAGATGGATATATTAGTGGCAAACATAGACCTAGCTAGCTCGACGCTTCTACGGTTTGGGGTGGCCTCGACAACGCTTCTAGGGTTTGGGGTGGCCTCGACGACAACGCTCTTTTAATTTGGTAAATTTGGGTGGCCTCGACGCTTCTAGGGTTTGGTCGGGCGAGAGGGGGTTGATCGACGTCCCCCCTCATGTTGAAGAGTTACCGGAGTTCTCTCATGAATCTTCGATGTTCGGACCGCCTCTCTCATGAATGTCAAACAAGGGATTTAACAAAATGGCGCCATTCTAGATGTGCAGAAAATGGTCCTTATTTTTCCTGATCTCATCTACCCTTCTATATGTCATGTTGTCTAGTGTCAAAGGATTCAAGAAAACCATGGCTTCATCATTAGCCGGAAGTAACAGGCGCATGATGGTATGAAACTCTCCAAAATTATTTTGGAACGGAGTCCTGATAGGATAATTCACTTTTTGGTACGAAGTTCAGCAAGAGCCTTTCGAATATCGCTATTTGGAAGGCCTTTGCTGAACTTCATACCAAAAAGCGAATTATCCTATCAGGACTCCGTTCCAAAATAATTTTGGAGATCTTCATACCATCATGCGCCTGTTACTTCCGGCTAATTATGAAACCATGGATTTCTTCAATACTTTGACACAAGAGAACGTGCACATATAGAATGGTAATGAGATCAGGAAAAATATGGATCAACTTAATTATGCACATCCATAATGGGGGCATTCTTGATAAATCTCTTATAAATCTCGAGAGAGTTTGTCGGGTAGGGGCGGGAGGGGGTAGGAGACCGACAACATTTTTTTTCTAGGGTTTGGGTGTCCTCGAGAGTTGGTCGAGCGAGAGGGGGGGTGCTCCCATGGTCTAAAATCGGTCTATGCACGATAGAAACATTTTACCTTAGTAACTTAGAAAAAATGTTATCGGGGAGGGGGTATATCGACCCCCCCCCCTCATGTCGAAGTTATCGGGCAGGGGGTATATCGACAACGATGACATACATACATGGAAAAAAAGTTATCGGGGAGGGGGTATATCGACCCCCCCCCCCTCATGTCAAAGTTATCGGGGAGGGGGTATATCGACAACGACGACATACATACATGGAAAAAATGTTATCGGGGTATATCGACCCCCCCCCCTCATGTCGAAGTTATCGAGGAGGGGGTAAATCGACAACGACATACCCGATAAAAAATAAGAAGAGGAAGAAGAAGAAGAAAAAAGAGGAGAAGAAGAAGGAATAGAGGAGAAGAATAAAAAATAGAAGAAAAAAAAGAGGAGAATATTCCTTCTTCTTCTCCTCTTTTTTTTCTTCTTTTTCCTCTTCTTATTTTTTTCTCCTCTTCTTCCCCTTCTTCTTCTCCTTCTTCCTCTTCTTATTTTCCTTTTTCCTCTCCTTCTTTTTCTTCTTCTTCCTTCTTCCTTCTTCCTAGATAAAACTTTTCTAAAAATGTAACTTTTGCATATATAAAAGTTTTTCTTCTTCTTCCTTCTCCCTGCTTCCTTCTTCCTAGCTAGATATATAAAACTTTTCTAAAAATGTAACTTTTGCATATATAAAACTTTTTCTTCTTCTTCCTTCTTCTTCCTAGATATATAAAACTTTTCTAAAAATGAAACTAACCTGAAATGCACTAAATCAGAGAACATACATAGATAAAACTTTTCTAAAAATGTAACTTTTGCATATATGAACATATATACACAGAGAACATACATACATATATACATTTTTCTAAAAATGCAAAAAACAAATCATCATATATATGAACAAAAAATCTGGAAAAAAATCAGGACATATAATCATATATACACACATACATATAATCACACATATACATATAATCTGGAAAAAAAATCACCCCAACCGGGACCAAAGGCCTTGTGCTGCCCGCGGCCAAAAGTTTAGTCCCACCTCGCTAGTTGAGAGGGGCTCAGAGTGGTTTATAAGCCCCACTGCGGCTGCCCTCTCGAGCTCCTCTCAAATGCAGGCTTACGGGCCTAATCTCACACTATGCTGCCTGTGGGCCTTCTGCGAGCCTGAATCCTGGCCCATGGTTGGGTTTCTAGTCGTATTCAGGCGGTGGTGGCCCAGTAGGTGGCTTTTTTTCCAGTTTTTTTGTTTTCTTTTTTGCTTTATTTATTTTGTTTTGTTTCTACTTACAGCAAAATACTTACTGTTTTTCAGTGATTCTTTTTGATTTTAGGTAATAAAAATTATAAACTTTCTGTTAGTGCCATTAGTTTTCCAATTTGAATAGTTTAAATTTGAATTTTTTGCAATTTATGTGAATCACTAGTTTGTGAATAACTTTACTATAAAAATAGATTTTTGAGTGATTCTTTTTCCAGCTATTTAATATTACTGTGTTTTATCATTATATTCAATTTGGTAATTTTTAGGTTATTTGAAACATCCGTTTTAATCAAAAACAGATTTTCTTATTTTAGTTTGCTATTAAAGTTTAAAACAAAAAATTTCTTTATGAAAATTCCTTTTGCTATTAATGTTTTGAACAAAAAATATTTTGATAATTTTAGTTGCATAAATTTTATATAATTTTAGTTTCAAAAATACTAGAGGTTTATAAAAGCTTTTTAGTTGATTCATTTTGCTATTAGAATTTCATTAAAGTTTTCTAGTTCATTCTTTTTGCTATTAGAGGGTTACGGCAAAAACTGGATGCACTTCGTGTACAAAACGGACAATCTCTTTCTAAGTATCAAGGTTTCGGACGGAAACTCATCTGTTACAAAAAGGCATTTCATTTTTTTGAACTTATTTGAACTCCAGACTTTTTGTGTGTTCAAAATGAACCATTCAAAGCCACATCATCAATTTTCAACCCTTTCTGACTTCATCTGGTATTTTTCATGCATTTATAGATTTTTTAAGCTAAATGACACTGAAATTGAAAACACTACAAATGAACTTTGAAAAGGTTGAAAGTTTGCATGGGATCATCATTTCACCCACATAGCATGTGCTAAAAAGTTGAGAGGGTTAAGGCAAAAACTGGATGCACTTCGTGTAAAAAATGGACGATCTCTTTCAAAGTATCAGGGTTTCGGACGAAAACTCGTCTGTTACAAAGGGATTTCATTTGTTGAACTTATTTGAACTCCAGACTTTTTGTGTGTTCAAAATGAACCATTCAAAGCCACATCATCAATTTTCAACCCTTTCTGACTTCATTTGTTATTTTTCATGCATTTACTGATTTTTGTAAGCTAAATGACACTGAAATTGAAAAGCACTACAAATGAACTCTGAAGAGGTTGAAAATTGGCAGGGTATCATCATTTCACCCACATAGCATGTGCTAAAAAGTTGAGAGTATTACGGCAAAAACTGGATGCACTTCGTGTACAAAACGGACAATCTCTTTCGAAGTATCAGGGTTTCGGACAAAAACTCGTTGGTTACAAAAGGCATTTCATTTCTTCACATGTAATTGCAGTGATATTCTAGATCAAAGGCATCATCATAATAGTTGTGGAGGGAAAGTCTTCACTTTTTTTTCGCTTGTGTCCTTTGCTTATTGCGCCGTAACCATGGATATTCTTCATTGTTTAACAGGGTGCTTGGGTCAGCCTTGACTTTGAAGGGAGGAATTTCATGAAACTTTTCATAATCTTCAGACATGTCTGTCTTGCCCTCCAATCCCACATTGTCTCTTTTTCCTGAAATAACTATGTGGCGCTTTGGCTCATCGTATGATGTATTCGCTTTCTTATCTTTTCTTTTTGTCGGTTTGGTAGACATGTCCTTCACATAGAAAACCTATGCCACATCATTGGCTAGGACGAATGGTTCGTCTGTGTACCCAAGATTGTTCAGATCCACTATTGTCATTCCGTACTGTGGGTCTACCTGTACCCCGCCTCCTGACAGATTGACCCATTTACACTGAAACAAAGGGACCTTAAAATCATGTCCGTAGTCAAGTTCCCATATGTCCACTATGTAACCATAATATGTGTCCTTTCCCCTCTTGGTTGCTGCATCAAAGCGGACACCGCTGTTTTGGTTGGTGCTCTTTTGATCTTGGGCGATCGTGTAAAATGTATTCTCATTTATCTCATACCCTTTGTAAGTCAATACAATCGAAGATGGTCCCCTGGCCAACGAGTACAGCTCATCAGAAACAGTGTTGTCACCCTTGAGACGTGTTTGCAACCAACTGCCGAAATTCCTGATGTGTTCACATGTAATCCAATCGTCACAATGCTCCGGGTGTTTGGAGCGCAGAATGTTCTTGTGTTCATCGACATACGGGGTCACCAAGGTAGAGTTCTGTAGAACTGTGTAGTGTGCTTGAGACCAAGAATGCCCGTCCCTACATATTATTGAGTCCCCTCCTAGCGTGCCTTTTCCAGTCAGTCTCCCCTCATACCGCGATTGAGGGAGACCAATCTTCTTAAGGTCAGGAATGAAGTCAACACAAAACCCAATGACATCCTCTGTTTGATGGCCCATGGAGATGCTTCCTTCTAGCCTAGCGCGGTTACGGACATATTTATTTAGGACTCCCATGAACCTCTTAAAGGGGTACATATTGTGTAGAAATACGGGGCCCAGAACAACAATCTCGTCGACTAGATGAACTAGGACGTGTGTCATGATATTGAAGAAGGATGGTGGGAACAACAGCTCGAAACTGATAAGACATTGCGCCACATCACTCCTTAACCTTGGTAGGATTTCTGGATCGATCACCTTCTGAGAGATTGCACTGACGAATGAACATAGCTTCATAATGGCTAATCGAAAGTTTTTCAGTAGAAGCCCCCTTAATGCAACCGAAAGCAGTTGCGTCATAATCACGTGGCAGTCATGAGACTTTAGGTTCTGGAACTTTTTCTTTGGCATATTTATTATTCCCTTTATATTCGGCGAGAAGCCAGACGGGACCTTCATACTGAGCAGGCATTCAAAGAAGATTTCCTTCTCTTCTTTGGTAAGAGCATAGCTAGCAGGACCTTCATACTGCTTTGGAGGCATGCCGTCTTTGTCGTGCACATGTTGTTGGTCCTCCCGTGCCTCCGGTGTATCTTTTGTCTTCCCATACACGCCCAAGAAGCCTAGTAGGTTCACGCAAAGGTTCTTCGTCACGTGCATCACGTCGATTGAAGAGCGGACCTCTAGATCTTTCCAGTAGGGCAGGTCCCAAAATATAGATTTCTTCTTTCACATGGGTGCGCGTCCCTCAGCGTCATTCGGAACAGATAGTCCGTCGTGACCCTTTCCAAAGATTACCTGTAAATCATTGACCATAGCAAGTATGTGATCACCGGTACGCATGGCGGGCTTCTTCCGGTGATCTGCCTCGCCTTGGAAATGCTTTCCTTTCTTTTGACATTGTGGTTGGTCGGAAGAAATCGACGATGCCCCAGGTACACATTCTTCCTGCATTTGTCCAGGTATATACTTTCGGTGTCATCTAAACAATGTGTGCATGTGTGGTATCCCTTATTTGTCTGTCCTGAAAGGTTACTGAGTCATGCCAATCGTTGATGGTTATAGACAGCAACGCATGCAGGTCAAATTCCTCCTGTTTGTGCTCATCCCACACACGTACACTGTTTCCATTCCACAGCTGTAAAAGTTCATCAACTAATGGCCTTATGTACACATCAATGTCGTTGCCGGGGTGCTTAGGGCCTTGGATGAGAACTAGCATCATAATGAACTTCTGCTTCATGCACAGCCAAGGAGGAAGGTTATAGATACATAGAGTCACGGGCCAGGTGTTGTGATTGCTGCTCTGCTCCCCAAAAGGATTAATGTCATCCGCGCTTAAACCAAACCATACGTTCCTTGCATCACTTGCAAACTCCTTCCTGTACTTTCTCTCGATGTTTCTTCACTGCGACCCGTCAGCGGGTGCTCTCAACTTCCCGTCTTTCTTACGGTCCTCTCTGTTCCATCGCATCAACTTGGCATGCTCTTTGTTTCTGAGCAGACGTTTCAACCGTGGTATTATAGGAGCATACCAAATCACCTTGGTAGGAACCCTCTTCCTGGGGCGCTCGCCGTCAACATCACCAGGGTCATCTCGTCTAATCTTATACCGCAATGCACCGCATACCGGGCATGCATTCAAATCCTCGTACGCACCGCGGTAGAGGATGCAGTCATTAGGGCATGCATGTATCTTCTGCACCTCCAATCCTAGAGGGCATACAACCTTCTTTGTTTCGTACGTACTGTCGGGCAATTCGTTATCCTTTGGAAGCTTCTTCTTCAATATTTTCAGTAGCTTCTCAAATCCTTTGTCACTCACACCATTCTCTGCCTTCCACTGCAGCAATTCCAGTACGGTACCGAGCTTTGTGTTGCCATCTTCGCAATTGGGGTACAACCCTTTTTTGTGATCCTCTAACATGCGATCGAACTTCAGCTTCTCCTTTTGACTTCCGCACTGTCTCTTTGCATCAACAATGACCCGGCGAAGATCATCATCGGGCACATCGTCTGGTTCCTCTTGATCTCCAGCTTCCCCCGTTGCAGCATTACCGTATTCAGGGGGCACATAGTTGTCATCATCCTCTTCTTCTTCGTTGTCTTCCATCATAACCCCTCTTTCTCCGTGCTTGGTCCAAACGTTATAGTGTGGCATGAAACCCTTATAAAGTAGCTGGCTGTGAAGGATTTTCCGGTCAGAGTAAGACTTCGTATTCCCACATATAGGGCATGGACAACACATAAAACCATTATGCTTCTTTTCCTCAGTCACTTCGAGAAAATTATGCACACCCTTAATGTACTCGGAGGTGCGTCTGTCACCGTACATCCATTGTCGGTTCATCTGCGAGCATTATATATCATTAAGTGTGTCAAAAATCATTACAGAAAATCATGAATAGATAAGTGACCAAATTAATAGAAGTTCATCATCACATTAAAACCAAAGTACATACATAGTTCTCCAGAGCATGTAATTAAACCATACATTGAAACTATGTAAAACATTTCAATGCAACAATAAATGCGATCATAATCGCAACCAAGGTAACAATTGATCCAATGGCATAATGATACCAAGCCTCGGTATGAATGGCATATTTTCTAATCTTTCTAATCTTTAAGCGCATTGCATCCATCTTGATCTTGTGATCATCGACGACATCCGTAACATGCAACTCCAATATCATCTTCTCCTCCTCAATTTGTTTTAATTGTTCCTTCAAGTAATTGTTTTCTTCTTGAACTAAATTTAACCTCTCGACAATAGGGTCGGTTGGAATTTCCGGTTCACATACCTCCTAGTTAAAAATATCTATGCCACATTGGTCGGCATAATTGTCATAAACAATAAATGAACGAAATAGTTATAAAATATAATATATACCACATCCAAATCATAGACAGGACGAGGGCCGGCGGGGGCGGATACCAAAACCATCGCACTATATAATAACAAACAATAATAAAAGTAAGAAAATTATACAAGTATTTATCTAAATCATACAAGTAAGAATTTTTTTTCTTTTAGAAAGAAGATAAGAACAAGAGGCTCACCACGGTGGTGCCGGCGACGAGATCGGCGCGGGCGATCGACGGTGGTGAAGACAGGGACGGGACGTGACGGACCGCTAAACCTAGACAAATCTTGAGGAAAATGGAGCTTGGAGGTCGAGCTTGGAGAGGAGCAAGCTTAAGTAGTGTGGCTCGAGCATTTCATCGAACACCTCATGTGCATAGGAGGTGAGCTAGAGCACCACAAGCTCTCCCCTCGCCGGCCAAAAAAACAGAGCAGTGGAGTGCTCTGCTCGCGGGCGAGGGGGTATATATAGGCACCTCATCGGACCCGGTTCGTGGCTGGAACCGGGACTAAAAGCCCTCCTTTGGTCCCGGTTCCAGCCACGAACCGGGACCAATGGTTGTGGGCCATTGGTCCCGGTTCGTGTCTGGAACCGGGACCAAAGGGGACAGATGAACCGGGACCAATGCCACACGAGGCCCGGCCGGCCCCCTGGGCTCACGAACCGGGACCTATGCCCCCATGGGTCCCGGTTCATGACTGAACCGGGACTAATGGGCTGACCAGGCCAGGACCAAGGCCCTGTTTTCTACTAGTGTATATATAAAGTATCATATAACAATGTTTCAACTATCATTTGCAGGGGCTACGGTTTTAGCAACTATAGGGTTCAATGGTTATAATTCTTCCCCTTCCTTTGTGAGAGTCGATGGTTATAATTCTAACTGCCATATTTCGAAAATCAATTATTCCATCGGCTATATGAGAGAGCAAAATCCAGCTAATAACTATCTCATTGTGAATCAGAAGGAAGCTCGGTGAAAGATAGACTGGGATTTGACAACAAGAATTATAACCATTGATTGGTGAACTTATTTTCTTTTGCCCCTCACTGGTTATTTTTTAGCAGGTAGTAACACGTACTAGTAGTATTTATATATGATGCTACGTTTTATATGTTGAATCTACATCCTTTATTCTATTTGAGCACCTTCAAACTCTTCTCTCTTGTCAAGTAAAAAAAATATCTTCTCTCTTGCTTTCGCAGTATAGCAACTCCAGCAGCGATACAAATTCATGTATCCACATATCCATATAGAGTATCTAAAAATCTTCTCCATTTCCCACAACTCTACCCACTATATTCTCTCTCATATATTTAAAGTATCATATAACACTGTTTCAACTATCATTTGCAGGGGCTATGATTTTAGCAACTATAGGGTTCAATGGTTATAATTCTTCCCCTTCCTTTGTGAGAGTCGACGGTTATAATTCTAACTGCCAATCAATTATTCCATCGGCTATATGAGAAAGCCAAATTCAGCTAATAGCTATCTCATTGTGAATCAGAAGGAAGCTCAGTGAAAGATAGACTGGGATTTGACAACAAGAAGAAAGACGCATCATGGCCGGTTCCCTCGGGGGTAGAAACTTAGCTTGGAGAAAGATCTCGTTGATCTTCGGGCTGGCCCTTGCCTATTGAAAGATTCTTATTAATTCTCACATATAGTTGTCGAAAAAGCACCTCCCGCCAATCTTTCAACACGAGCGACACAATGGCCCCCGTAAGAGGACACATCCACCAACGAACAGCCCATGGAGGGACATGACATAAGGTTGTAAAAGAAATGTCAGAAAACATACCACCTCCCTTCCACTACGGATAGTCGCCTCTGAGTGCAACACGCGACCTTTGCTACCAACCAACTCAAGCATGTCCATAACCCCCACCCTACCCAAAATGACACCTCAAGGAGGACCATGACACCAGAGTGTCGTTGTTGCCCCGCCAACGCTGCCTACCTTTTCACCAGGAAAAGAGGGGGGAGAGGATCTCAACATACCCAAAGGGAGGAAAAATGACGTAGGAGCATCGTCGTAGTCGAGGTCAATGTGAAGTCGACCAGGGTTTCCCTTGACCCAGGGCTCCCACATCCGCATTGTCGAAGCGTTCCAACTTCCTTGGCTAGAAAAATACTGGATTCAGATCCCATGGGCAACTACGAAGGGGCACCGAAATCCAAATCTAGCGCGACAGTCAGAGCCGCTCATGACACGACTAGCTCGCCTGCACGGCCAGTATGCAAGGCCAATACCTGAAGCTAAGGAGGTCGATGCGTCATTGCACCCAGGGCCACTACCACGGCTTCGATGCTTCGTGCGTTGGAGCAAGACAATGAGGCATTTCCACCCCCTTCGCTAGAAGCCAAGTGATGCACCACTGGCTCTCTCGGGTGGTGGCATGGAGGAAGAGATGTGGAAAGTAGGGGATTGACTGCTAGGGTTTGGGCACCCTGGAGTCAATTGCAAGGGGGGCAAACGAGGGAGACGAAGTGGTTTAGTTCCGAAAATCAAAATAAGGTTTGGTCCATCATCCTTGAGTTTCCTGACATCTCTCGACAAATCCATAAATCATCGACCTCAATCAAACAAAAATTTCTGAGCAGTTTAGCACTGACAGAGTTTATTTATCGTATACCGCTTCTTTTCAAATATAACATTTTTAGGAACCACCTAATCTTTAGTTAATCGGACTTTTTTGGGTTCCGGTCGGTCCCTCTCTTGTAGGGTTCTTCTCCTCCCCCCTAGCCGACCCAGTCCGGCCAAATCGCCAGCCCCGCAACCCGTCGTCACCTCGCCTCACAGCCCCGCTTTGCCCATGAGCCGTTTTCTCCGCCGAGCCCCCTTCCCCCTCTCGCACATTGCGCGTCGCAGATGAACCCCTCCCGCACCCGCATCGTCAACCCTCGAACTCGCTTCCGCTTCCCTATCCCAACCTCCATGTTTTGCTTCCCCTTTTGACTCGACTGAAATCTTAAAAAAATCAGGAAAATGAGGAATAGGAAATGCAAAGTTTTTCTAAACGATTTATAGATACAAAGATTTAAAAGTTAAAACGAAGGAATCTCCGAGAGAGAGAGACAGAGTGCACAGCGACCAGCAGCACGCTTGCAGTTCACTAGAATACAGATTGAGATCTCCATCGCCAGCGCCAGCATCGTCCAGCGGCGGCACAGCTCTCCTCTCCTCTCCTCTCCTCTCCTCCACGAAGGAAGATTCCCTGCTCCAAGATGGCCGGCGACCTGCGCCACCGTCGCGCCGGGGGGGCTGACGCCGGCGAGGAGGAGGGGGACGGAGGAGCGGAGGCGGCGGCCAAGGCCAAGGCGGGCCCGCCGTCCGGCGGCGAGGGGGCGGAGGCAGCGGGGCCGGGGAGGAAGGAGGCGCTGGGGTGGCTGGAGTGGAGCCGCGGGTGGATGGGCGTCGTGGGGGAGTTCTTCTTCCAGCGGATCGCCGCCAGCCACCTCGCCAACCCGCTCGAGCTGCCCCCGCTCGACGGCGTCTCCATAATCGTCACCGGCGCCACCAGCGGCATCGGCCTCGAGATCGCAAGGTGAATTTGGTGTCCAGAGATTGGAATTCTTGGCTTTTCAACTACTCTAGATGGGATCTTTTTCAACTGTAAATCCTACTCAGGAGACTTGGTTTTGGGTCGTCTAGTTTTCTGAACTCCCGAGTGATATATATACTGTACGTATTACTCCTTGGAGTTCAGCATCCAGATAATTGGTGCTATGTTGACTTGAGTGGGACTTGGTGTTTGCTTGGCTAAGGCTGGCAGTTTTTATTATAAAAATCGTAGGCCAATTCTGAAGAAATGAGTGGACTTGGTGAATGCACTAATTGTTTGGCCATGTGGAAGATAATTGAACAAGCATGGCTTGATTTGATGAACATCATCAATATTTAGCTAAATCAAATCATGTACTCCCTCTGTAAACTAATATAAGATCTTTTAGATCACTACTTAAGTGATCTAAAAGATCTTATATTAGTAGTGATCTAAAAGATCTTATATTAGTTTACAGAGGGAGTATCGACCTAAGATTAATGGAAGCCTGCTAGTATAGTATGGCACGGTTCTTCTCTTTATGCACATGGTAGTGAATAAAGTGGTTGACTCATAGTTCATCTTGTACATGACATGAGATTAGAGCAAATACTTCACAAGCTGGCTCTACTGGACCTATCAAATAATTATCTGGATCCAAATAAGAGGCCTTCTTCTGAAACTAATATTGAGCATACATCTGGCTTCATCATCAAACCAGGCAACTCGCACAAGCAGGGGCCCATCTTGTGATGGCAGTTAGGAGACCCAAGGTGGCGCGTGAGCTGATACAAAAATGGCAGAATGAACAAACAGAAGTTTCCATGCCACTTAACATTGAGGTAATTATGAAGACTATACACTGCAGATTACTGGTTGGTGAATTGATGGTTCTGAATGTGTTGAGTTTATTATACTGTATGACCTGATTATGTTTCATAACATTTTGTTATTCCTCATTTGACACATGGACATAAATTTAGAGTTTTTGATTTCTGTTGGCTCTAGTTGAGTTCCATGTGAATTTTTAAGCACTACATACCTATGTATATTTTCGCATTTTGCATCCTTAATCAGTTGGAAAGGAAATAGACTATGTTGCAAGTGCATATCTTAATTATTAAGGACATTCCATGATTTTACTGCAGACTATTTGACACTGTTTTGAATATTACTCTGAAGGTAATGGAGCTTGACCTTATCTCCCTTGACTCGGTTGCAAGATTTGCTGATACTTGGAATGCTCGTATGGCACCCCTGCACGTATTGATCAACAATGCTGGCATTTTCACCATAGGAGGTGTGTATGTAACCTGATTCTTTTGATTTTAGCCTTTTAAAATGATCCGACCCATGTGCTGCACAGTGAAGTATTTAAACTGCATCACCTTTCCCTTCCCTGTAGAGCCTCAGCGTTTTACGAAGGATGGATATGAAGAACACATGCAAGTGAACCATCTTGCGCCAGCTTTACTGGCAATGTTGCTTCTACCTTCCCTTATTAGAGGCTCTCCAAGCAGAATTATAAACGTCAATTCAGTTGTGAGTTTTTAATAATTACCAGTCCCTTCTACTAGTAGGTGTATTGTTAAGAACTAATGGCGGATTGTCACCAGGTGCAGTTTTCTATTATTAGGACCACCTTCTACAATGTAGATAATCTGATATTTACGCTAATATAAACATTAAGGAAAAAGTCTACTTATTTTAATTTTTGAGTCACTGTCCTAATGTCAATTGGGAGTAAGCTATGTTGCAACATTGTGTGTACACTTCCAGCATCTAACAGGCTTGTGTTCGATTTCAGATGCACACAATAGGTTTCGTCGATGCTGAGGATATGAACCTTACATCTGGAAAGCACAAGTACAGAAGTTGGTTGGGATACTCAAATAGCAAGTTAGCACAGGTATGCTAGTCCTGCTTCATTGCAAGTGGAACATCACTGTTTAAGCCTTTTATATGCATGTTGTTTCATGTTACTTTGGTCTGAGTTGTTCTCATTTCACACTCAGGTAAAATTTAGCAGCATATTTCATAAGAGAATTCCTGCAGAGGCTGGTGTCCATACTGTCTGTGCCTCTCCTGGGATTGTCCACACAAATGTTGTGAGTGCCAACCCCCACCCCCGTGTCCAATTTCACTCATATCAGCTTGTCATGTGATCTTATTTTGTTTCAGAAGGTGAAACTGAGAAGTGTGTTTACCTATTTAATGTTGTGTATATTACTCTGCATATGAAGAAGATGAAAACGACAAACATGTCATAAGATGTTTACCGACATGGGAAAACATCTGCATTGTAGAAACATAGAAATGATTAGATAATATTCTCAGCTTAGCAATTGCATACAATGACCGATTAAAAGAAACACACCGACGGTGCATCACAGAATGTATGTCGTGAGAAGATTGGTTCACATCTATTCCGAGTATCATGTCCCCTGCCGTAACGGACAGTTCCTATTGCTAATTCTTATCAATCACGATACAGTTATTGATCATTCTCGTTATGTCTCTTTATCCGTGGATATTGACTTAATCGCCCATGGCATGACACAGGCACGGGACCTCCCTAAGATTCTTGTAGCTGGGTATCGTCTCATTCCATACTTCATATTTGATCCTCAAGAAGGCAGGTTCCTCAATCTTTGCTCATCGCCTGCTCGCAGCTAAACAATCTCCACATCTTCTGACATACTTCATTTCCAATCCAATGCAGGTTCAAGAAGTACATTGTTTGCAGCATCTGACCCCCAAGTTCCAGAATACTGCGAGACGTTGAAGTCTGAAGACTGGCCTGTTTGTGCTTGCATCAACTACGACTGTAATCCGATGAATGCCTCTGAAGAAGCACACAACCTCGAAACATCGCAGCTTGTTTGGGAGAAGACCCTCGAGATGATCGGCCTCCCATCAGATGCCCTGGAGAAGCTCATCGAAGGGGAACCAGTTCAGTGCCGGTATGGTCAACAGAAGGCTGAATAGGAAGGAGAATAGGCAGGCTATCTCAAAACACATGATCAGCCATTCAGGCTTATCCAATTTGCTGTTAATTTGCTAGTTTGGAGGTGGTACCTACATAGTCGGGGTTCCTTTGTTACACCCTATTGTACCACATTTGGTCAAGTTCTTACCAAAAAAGTGGAGGGCAACAAACTTGGAAGTGTGCTTGTTCGAAGTAATAGAAGTACCTTTTTGTGGCAAAAGAACTGTAGAGTTTTGAGTTAAAAAAATAATTTTCTTGTCATTGTTGTACTGCTTGGGCATTAAGGAACCTTTTCAACTTATTATATCAGTAACTTATTTATCTTCTTGAAATGATGTAACAAGATAAACACAAATCTTGTCAATGAAAGAACACAGGTTCTACATGTAATTCTATTTTTTTTCAAAGATCAGCTCAAGTGCTCACATGTTCAACTTTATATAAACAAAACAGGTACTTCCAAATGCATCACACAGGTACTTGTAGGTACAAACTCAAGAAACAAACCAGTGCAATTCCATACATAACACTCATACAAGAGGTATGGTAGCACTGAATATATTTTCCAAGCAAGAGGGTTAAGATCCAGATTAATTACAGGTATCACCTCTCTATGGGACAAGTGACCCCAAAACAACAGGCTAAACACAATAACTGCAATCGCGAGCTTCCTTTCATCTCAGGGACCTGACAAACGTTCTGACTTGCCAATGGGCGAATGGCAGCGCAAGTCAGCATCCCGGGGTCGGCACGCCTAAGCATTCGGCGGCCAAAGCTTTGGGTCTTGAGTTGTGTCCATGGCGGTTGGGGGCAACCAGTGCCACATCGCCATTCCAGGGAATGCAGCGGGGACCGGAGCGCCTTTGTTGGCTGGGACTTGATAAGGTGGTGCAAATGGAGGGAATACTGCGGGGTGGAACGCAGCTGGATAAGGCATATGAGGAGCAAATCCTGTAGGAGCAGCACTTGCTGCTTTGAGTTGTTGTTCCAGCCTTTCCTTTTCTGCCTTCAGGCTCAACTTCTCATCTCGGAGCTCATTCTTCTCGACCTGGAAAATAATAGTCACTTGTAAACAAAACCCACAAATTTTATCTGATCTAACATTCTCAGATGGCAGGAGGCAATGTCAGTGAATTGGTGAAAGATGTCGCATCTAGTAACTTAATTGGTGGTCAGCCAATTTTTGCACATAAGTCAAACTGGGCACCGCGAAGAATGCGTGAGAACAAGTTTGCCATTTTAATTCCGGTACTGAGAACTGAGGGGAGAAAAGACTCATGGATTTCCATGGCAGAGCAAAACATTAACAGCCACAAACAAGTGTGTGGATGGCGTCAAGCATTTCGAAGTCCAACAAAAGATGCAAAGTGATGAGTGAACAAAGGTACCTTAAGGTCCTTGATTGTCTCTCGAAGATTCACATTTGATTCCTTCAGCTTTTCGGTCTCGCCTCTGAGTTGTGTCAACATACGAGTTGCATCGCTCAAGATACTTGCTTTATCCAACTTAGCATTCTTCCCAGGATTGCTAGCCGAACATTCTTCAACACCAGTGTGCTTGCCAGAATTCATAACCGAGCATAATTCAAGAAACCTGCAATTGGATAAAAAATCACAGTTTATACAGGCATGGAATGAAAGAATATATGTTTGCACGTATATGCATCTTTTCCTTTTCCTACATGGAAGAGGTGCTTTAGGAGTACCTACTGCCAGATGCCCATACCTGTCATTCAGTTTATCCCTCCGCATTTTCTCGCGGCAAGCCTTTGACTTTGGACCAGATGGAGATGGTTCATCTCTGCCCCTGCACGAAATCAAATTATTATTATGTTAGTATCGCAAGATCCAATATGGTGTTAACTAAGGAAATAAATCAGCAAAGAAAATGCACAGCGTGTTACAAAATATTTCATTAGTGTTAATGGCACCCAGTGGCATGCATAACAGACAAGCATAATGTGTCACACCATGCTTAGAATACAATAGAAGAAAAAAAGGATTATGCAATCAGGTACTGCTCAGAATGATCAGTAATGATTAACAATTCACATGCTCTTAAGTCCACTATATCCTCTGTTATGCCGGTAAAGACTGAACATGGAAAGCACTATCGTCTATCGGTACTGAGTAAACAGCAAGGAAATGGAATACTACCAAGAAACCAAATGCAGAGGAATCTTTCCATGGTTAAGCAATAAAGATACTCCACTTTTTGGAAGGAAATATCAGAAGTGTAAGACTGGCACCTTTTCCCGAAATTAGAGTGCCCGAGACCAGAGTCACCTCCGCTCACATCCTCAATCCCAAGTCTGTCAAATAAACAGCAGTCATGTACAATCAGAAAAAAATAATCAAATGACTCAAGTATGCACCAAAAGACTATGTCACTCATATATTAAATGATGTGTCCTTCAAAACAGGAATCATATGTATGCACATCACTCCCATCTATGCTGGGCAAGGAGTCCAGGAAGGTCACATCACTCTAAATCTACATAGTGCATACTGGGCAAGAAGAGCCCTAGAAGGCTGCATAGCATTCAGTGCACAATTGCCCATTGCTAAAAGAAGAAGGGCACTGCAAAATCACCAACCACTAAGTGAAACCTGCTCTCATATGCTATGAGATCTGCAGACTCGTGTCACGAGTTAACCAGTTTCTCACGGGTATTATCACCAAATCACCTATGACCAGAATTGCATAGCAGCAGTTCTTAAAGCCTTAGAGCCACATATTTCGCGCAGAGAATAACAGAGGAAAGCAAATTCCGCCAAGCTCGCATCAATCAGGGTTGCAGGCTATATATGAGATCGCGGAGACCAGCATGAGCGCCCGCTTTCTCTGCCGCAGGCCGTGTGGCCGCGCAGATGAGATGCGGCAAGAACCGCGCCGCCCGCGGCCAATAAAGAAACCCACGGCGACAGCGACCTCGAGGGTACAAAATCCCGCGCGCGCAATCGCAAAAGCCAGCGGAATCCATCCGCTCTAACAAGCAGCAGCGGAATAAGAAGGAGAAAAAGGGGGTCTCTTGCCGCCGCGTCCGTACCCTCCGTCGCAGAAGGCGGCGAGGGAGTCCTCCCCGCCGTCGCCGGCGCCCCCGATGAGGAACTCCTCGACCGGGTCTCCGACGCCGCCGCCGCCGTCCATCATCGCGGCGGCCTGTGGCTCCGGGCCGCCCGAGGGATCCGCCGCCGTGCCTGGCTAGGGTTCGTTCGCGGGGGAGGCTGGCTGCTGGGGAGGGGAGGGGGGAGGGGGATGGTGAGGTCTGCGGTTTCTTGCAGATCGAACCCTGGACGCGCTCTTGTTGCCGCAGAGAGGGGCGTGTTCGGGATTTTGGATTTCTCGGGGGTCCTATCTGAGTAGCGAGTGAGGAAGGAGAACTGGTGGCGTGCGATGGCTCGTGCCGTTGGGCTGCGTGCCGTGTGGGTCCCGATCGTTATCGCCTTGTCTGTTCCACGTGCCCCATGTGGTCGATTTGCGTCGATGATTTCAGGCAATTTTTGGTATGTTGCACCTCTTAGCTTTAAATGGTCACTGCTTTTGCCTTGTTTTCAGGCAATTTTGGTGTGTCATCTATACCACCCTATATATACTGATATGAAAAAGAATTCAAAGTGGCATATTCAACTAATCTTGACTATTAAACTAGTCAATCCAATGGCCTTAGGCTACTTTCAATGCATTGGTGCTTATATGAGGTGCTGAGCACGTTAAAAACTTTAGCAACTTAGGCCCCCAATGTTGGTGCTAAGCATCCTCCATTTAACGATTTTGCAACTAAAATTCCTCATGCATTGATGGGTTAAGTGTTTCGCATAGGTTCTCACGCTTGGCATTGTTTCTTTCTAGGGTCATCATACTCACCTCTCTCCTCTATCTCGGCATTATCAGATTTTTTTGGCTACCTGGCAGGCTTAGCATCTGTACAAGGTGGAGCATTGGGAGGGGTCTTATGTTACTTCAGTGACGATTACTCAACATGTTTAGCATACAATTCATATCATTATCAGTCAGTGATAATCACGTAATTAACATCAAAATAATATCCTACCAAATGTATTTACTAGTCGTTTTAAGTATTCACTTAAATTTTCAATATCCATATATCCAATAATAAAGTCATTAGTGCTTCTGGCCGTCCGTTTATAAATCCCCCCCCCCCCCCCCCCAAGTTGCCATAAATTACCCACTATGTCACCCGTAAATGAAGAAAACGATTCATTTTTTCAAGTCGCCGTGGAGTTCGGTTTTTATATAGTGATGTCCTCTTATTTACCACAATGATTAAGGACTCAACCTTCCACCCACGAGACCCAGGTTCGATCCCAGGGGTCTACTCCTTTTTCTCTCTTAGTAGCAAGCACTACTCCTCACCGCCCGCGTTCATGGCCGGCCCATGTGCGCGGGTGACACCCTGTTTTTCATTTTGTTTTCTTCTTTTTCATTTCTCTTTCTGTTTTTATTTTTCTTCTTTAAATTTTCAGGATTTCCAAAAATTCCAAAAATTAAAAATTTGTGAGTTTTGAAATAAAATCGACAAATCATAAAACGTTTGTCAATTCAAGAAATGACATCAATTCAAGTGCGGTGGTGCATTCCTTGGTAGTCCTTAGTCTGTTCTGCTGGTGTAGGTTGAACCATAGGGCGATGGCCATGGCGTAACGATGTTTCTGATCGCTTATCCCGAGGCCTTTGAGCTGTTTCATTTGTGCACCTTGTATCGGCCGTGTGGTTTTTCCTTTTTTTTTTCTGTTTCGTGCTTGTAATCCTGGCCGGTTAATGGCTTTCTTAATTCAAAGCTGGGCACAACTTGAGCCTCCGTTCTAAAAAAATCAAGAAATGATCGGGGAACCATAAAATTTTCGTGATTTTAGAAAACTGTTTGCATATTATTTAAAAAAATCATGATTTCGAAAACAATGCTCGCGTAAATAGAAATGTTCGTGATTTTTAAAAAATGATCATGTATTCAAATCATATTATCGAATTTGAAAAAGATGCCCATGAAATTTTAGAAAATGTTCACAAAATTCAAACAGATCCATTGAAACATATCCATAAATTACGAACAAAACGAACATTCGCTTACATAGAGGTTTCATTAGGAGATCTATAGAGGTCATTTTACGATTTTATTTAGTCCATCACGCGTTGGGTAAAAAAATATTCCCGTGCTCCATACAACGCCAAGCCCCAAAAAAATTGACACAATTTCCTATGGGTTAGTTTTTGTAAGCTATATGGAAATGACTAAATGTCTAATTTGCCTTCATACATAGCTATGTTTATTCTGATATGAAATACATCGTGACGCTAGGTCAAGGCGAGACCCATCATGTTGGGAAACGTAGTAATTTCAAAATTTTCCTACGCACACACAGGATCATGGTGATGCATAGCAACGAGAGGGGAGAGTGTGTCCACGTACCCACGTAGACCGAAAGCGGAAGCGTTAGCACAACGCGGTTGATGTAGTCGTACGTCTTCACGATCCGACCGATCCAAGTACCGAACGTACGGCACCTCCGAGTTCAGCACACGTTCAGCTCGATGACGTCCCGCGAACTCCGATCCAGCAGAGCTTAACGGGAGAGTTCCGTCAGCACGACGGCGTGATGACAGTGATGATGTTGCTACCGACGCAGGGCTTCGCCTAAGCACCGCTACGATATTATCGAGGTGAATTATGGTGGAAGGGGGCACCGCACACGGCTAAGAGATCAATTGTTGTCTCTATGGGGTGCCCCCCTGCCCCCGTATATAAAGGAGCAAGGGAGGGAGAGGCAGCCGGCCAGGAGGAGGCGCGCCAGGAGGAGTCCTACTCCCACCGGGAGTAGGACTCCCTCCCTTTTCCTTGTTGGATTAGGAGAGGAGAGGGAAGGAGAGAGGGGGAAAGGAAAAGGGGGGGCGCCGCCCCCCTCCTTGTCCAATTCGGACTTGGGGGAGGGCGCGCGGCTGCCCCTTGGCCGCCTCTCCTCTTCCACCAATTGGGCCCATGAGGCCCAATAGCCTCCGGGGGGGTTCCGGTAACCCCCCGGTACACTGGTATATATCCGATAACCCCCGGAACCATTCCGGTGTCCGAATATAGTCATCCAATATATCAATCTTCATGTGTCGACCATTTCAAGACTCCTCGTCATGTCTGTGATCACATCCGGGACTCCAAACAACCTTCGGTACATCAAAACTCATAATATAACTGTCATCGAAACTTGAAGCGTGTGGACCCTACGGGTTCGAGAACTATGTAGACATGACCGAGACACGTCTCCGGTCAATAACCAATAGCGGAACCTGGATGCTCATATTAGCTCCTACATATTCTACGAAGATCTTTATCGGTCAGACCGCATAACAACATACGTTGTTCCCTTTATCATCGGTATGTTACTTGCCCGAGATTCGATCGTCGGTATCTCAATACCTAGTTCAATCTCGTTACCGGCAAGTCTCTTTACTCGTTCCGTAATACATCATCCTGCAACTAACTCATTAGTTGCAATGCTTGCAAGGCTTAAGTGATGTGCATTACCGAGTGGGCCCAGAGATACCTCTCCGACAATCGGAGTGACAAATCCTAATCTCGAAATACGCCAACCCAACAAGTACCTTCGGAGACACCTGTAGAGCACCTTTATAATCACCCAGTTACGTTGTGACGTTTGGTAGCACACAAAGTGTTCCTCCGGTAAACGGGAGTTGCATAATCTCATAGTCATAGGAACATGTATAAGTCATGAAGAAAGCAATAGCAGAATACTAAACGATCGAGTGCTAAGCTAACGGAATGGGTCAAGTCAATCACATCATTCTTCTAATGATGTGATCCCGTTAATCAAATGACAACTCATGTCAATGGCTAGGAAACATAACCATCTTTGATCAACGAGCTAGTCAAGTAGAGGCATACTAGTGACACTCTGTTTGTCTATGTATTCACACAAGTATTATGTTTCCGGTTAATACAATTTTAGCATGAATAATAAACATTTATTCTGATATAAGGAAATAAATAATAACTTTATTATTGCCTCTAGGGCTTATTTCCTTCAGTCTCCCACTTGCACTAGAGTCAATAATCTAGTTCACATCACCATGTGATTTAACACCAATAGTTCACATCACCATGTGATGAACACCCAAAGGGTTTACTAGAGTCAATAATCTAGTTCACATCGCTATGTGATTAACACCCAAAGAGTACTAAGGTGTGATCATGTTTTGCTTGTGAGAGAAGTTTAGTCAACGGGTCTGCCACATTCAGAACCATATGTATTTTGCAAATTTCTATGTCAACAATGCTCTGCACGGAGCTACTCTAGCTAATTGCTCCCACTTTCAATATGTATCCAGATTGAGACTTAGAGTCATCTGGATCAGTGTCAAAACTTGCATCGACGTAACCCTTTACGACGAACCTTTTTGTCACCTCCATAATCGAGAAATATATCCTTATTCCACTAAGGATAATTTTGACCGCTGTCCAGTGATCTACTCCTAGATCATTATTGTACTCCCTTGCCAAAATCAGTGTAGGGTATACAATAAATCTGGTACACAACATGGC
Organism: Aegilops tauschii subsp. strangulata; assembly: GCF_002575655.3. Taxonomy (NCBI): domain Eukaryota; kingdom Viridiplantae; phylum Streptophyta; class Magnoliopsida; order Poales; family Poaceae; genus Aegilops; species Aegilops tauschii. Next base: position 25,496,286 of record NC_053040.3, read on the forward strand.
ATACTTTATAGAACCTATGGCTGAGGCATAGGGAATGACTTTCATTCTCTTTCTATTTTCTGCCGTGGTCGGGTTTTGAGTCTTACTCAATTTCACACCTTGTAACACAGGCAAGAACTCTTTCTTTGACTGTTCCATTTTGAACTATTTCAAAATCTTGTCAAGGTATGTACTCATCGAAAAAACTTATCAAGCGTCTTGATCTATCTCTATAGATCTTGATGCTCAATATGTAAGTAGCTTCACTGAGGTCTTTCTTTGAAAAACTCCTTTCAAACACTCCTTTATGCTTTGCATAATAATTCTACATTATTTCCGATCAACAATATGTCATTCACATATACTTATCAGAAATGATGTAGTGCTCCCACTCACTTTCTTGTAAATACAGGCTTCACCGCAAGTCTGTATAAAAGTATATGCTTTGATCAACTTATCAAAGCATATATTCCAACTCTGAGATGCTTGCACCAGTCCATAGATGGATTGCTGGAGCTTGCATATTTTGTTAGCACCTTTAGGATTGACAAAACCTTCTGGTTGCATCATATACAACTCTTCTTTAATAAATCCATTAAGGAATGCGGTTTTGTTTATCCATTTGCCAGATTTCATAAAATGTGGCAATTGCTAACATGATTCGGACAGACTTAAGCATAGATACGAGTGAGAAACTCTCATCGTAGTCAACACCTTGAACTTGTCGAAAACCTTTTGCGACAATTCTAGCTTTGTAGATAGTAACACTACTATCAGCGTCCGTCTTCCTCTTGATGATCCATTTATTTTCTATGGCTTGCCGATCATCGGGCAAGTCAACCAAAGTCCATACTTTGTTCTCATACATGGATCCCATCTCAGATTTCATGGCCTCGAGCCATTTTGCGGAATCTGGGCTCATCATCGCTTCCTCATAGTTCGTAGGTTCGTCATGGTCAAGTAACATGACCTCCAGAACAGGATTACCGTACCACTCTGGTGCGGATCTCTCTGGTTGACCTACGAGGTTCGGTAGTAACTTGATCTGAAGTTACATGATCATCATCATTAGCTTCCTCACTAATTGGTGTAGGAGTCACAGGAACAAATTTCTGTGATGAACTACTTTCCAATAAGGGAGCAGGTACAGTTACCTCATCAAGTTCTACTTTCCTCCACTCACTTCTTTCGCGAGAAACTCCTTCTCTAGAAAGGATCCATTATAAGCAATGAATATCTTGCCTTTGGATCTGTGATAGAAGGTGTACCCAACTGTCTCCTTTGGGTATCCTATGAAGACATATTTCTCCGATTTGGGTTTGAGCTTATCAGGATGAAACTTTTTCACATAAGCATCGCAACCCCAAATTTTAAGAAATGACAACTTTTGGTTTCTTGCCAAACCAAAGTTCATAAGGTGTTGTCTCAACGGATTTAGATGGTGCCCTATTTAACGTGAATGCAACTGTCTCTAATGCATAACCCCAAAACGATAATGGTAAATCGGTAAGAGACATCATAGATTGCATCATATCTAATAAAGTACGGTTACGATGTTCGGACACACCATTACGCTGTGGTGTTGCAGGCGTGAGTTGCGAAAACTATTCCGCATTGTTTTAAATGAGGACCAAACTCGTAACTCAAATATTCTCCTCCACGATCAGATTGTAGAAACTTTATTTTCTTGTTACGATGATTTTCCACTTCACTCTGAAATTATATGAAATTTTCAAATGTTTCAGACTGATGTTTCATCAAGTAGATATACCCATATCTGCTCAAATCATCTGTGAAGGTCAGAAAATAACGATACCCGCCGCGAGCCTCAACAATCATCAGATCGCATACATCAGTATGTATTATTTCCAATAAGTCAGTTGCTCGCTCCATTGTTCCAGAGAACAGAGTCTTTAGTCATCTTGCCCATAAGGCATGGTTCACAAGCATCAAGTGATTCCAAAATCCCATCAGCATGGAGTTTCTTCATGCGCTTTACACCAATATGACCTAAACGGCAGTGCCACAAATGAGTTGCACTATCATTATTAACTTTGCATCTTTTGGCTTCAATATTATGAATATGTGTATCACCACGATCGAGATCCAACAAACCATTTTCATTGGGTGTATGACCATAAAAGGTTTTATTCATGTAAATAGAACAACAATTATTCTCTAACTTAAATCAATAACCGTATTGCAATAAACATGATCAAATCATATTCATGCTCAACGCAAACACCAAATAACACTTATTTAGGTTCAACACTAATCCCGAAAGTGTAGGGAGCGTGCGATGATGGTCATATCAATCTTGGAACCACTTCCAACACACATCGTCACTTCACCCTTAGCTAGTCTCTATTCATTCTGCAACTCCCGTTTCGAGTTACTACTCTTAGCAACTGAACCAGTATCAAATACCGAGGGGTTGCTACAAACACTAGTAAAATACACATCAATAATCTGTATATCAAATATACCTTTGTTCACTTTGCCATCCTTCTTATCCGCCAAATACTTGGGGCAGTTCCGCTTCCAGTGACCAGTCCCTTTGCAGTAGAAGCACTTAGTCTCAGGCTTAGGTACAGACTTGGGCTTCTTCACTTGAGTAGCAACTTGCTTGCCGTTCTTCTTGAAGTTCCCCTTCTTCCTTTTGCCCTTTTCTTGAAACTAGTGGTCTTGTTAATCATCAACACTTGATGCTCTTTCTTGATTTCTACCTTCATCGATTTCATCATCATGAAAAGCTCGGGAATCATTTTCGTCATCCCTTGCATACTATAGTTCATCACGAAGTTCTACTAACTTGGTGATGGTGACTAGAGAATGCTGGCAATCACTATTTTATCTGAAAGATTAACTCCCACTTGATTCAAGCGATTGTAGTACGCAGACAATCTGAGCACATGCTCACTGCTTGAGCTATTCTCCTCCATCTTTTAGCTATAAAACTTGTTGGAGACTTCATATCTCTCAACTCGGGTATTTGCTTGAAATATTAACTTCAACTCCTGGAACATCTCATATGGTCCATGACGTTCAAAACGTCTTTGAATTCCTGATTCTAAGCCGTTAAGCATGGTGCACTAAACTATCAAGTAGTCATCATATTGAGCTAGCCAAACGTTCATAACGTCTGCATCTGCTCCTGCAATAGGTCTGTCACCTAGCGGTGCATCAAGGCCATAATTCTTCTGTGCAGCAATGAGGATAATTCTCAGATCACGGATCCAATCTACATCATTGCTACTAACATTTTTCAACATAGTTTTTCTCTAGGAACATATCAAAATAAACATAGGGAAGCAACAACGCGAGCTATTGATCTACAACATAGATATGCTAATACTACCAGGACTAATTTCATGATAAATTTAAGTTCAATTAATCATATTACTTAAGAACTCCCACTTAGATAGACATCCCTCTAATCATCTAAGTGATCACGTGATCCAAATCAACTAAACCATAACCGATCATCATGTGAAATGGAGTAGTTTTCAATGGTGAACATCACTATGTTGATCATATCTACTATATGATTCACGCTCGACCTTTCGGTCTCAGTGTTCCGAGGCCATATCTGCATATGCTAGGCTCGTCAAGTTTTAACCTGAGTATTCTGTGTGTGCAAAACTGGCTTGCACCCGTTGTAGATGGACGTAGAGCTTATTACACCCGATCATCACGTGGTGTCTGGGCACGACGAACTTTGGCAACGGTGCATACTCAGGGAGAACACTTTTATCTTAAAATTTAGTGAGAGATCATCTTATAATGCTACCGTCAATCAAAGCAAGATAAGATGCATAAAAGATAAACATCACATGCAATCAATATAAGTGATATGATATGGCCATCATCATCTTGTGCTTGTGATCTGCATCTCCGAAGCACCGTCATGATCACCATCGTCACCGGCGCGACACCTTGATCTCCATCGTAGCATCGTTGTCGTCTCGCCAATCTTATGCTTCTACGACTATCGCTACCGCTTAGTGATAAAGTAAAGCATTACAGGGCGATTGCATTGCATACAATAAAGCGACAACCATATGGCTCCTGCCAGTTGCCGATAACTCGGTTACAAAACATGATCATTTCATACAATAAAATTTAGCATCATGTCTTGACCATATCACATCACAACATGCCCTGCAAAAACAAGTTAGACGTCCTCTACTTTGTTGTTGCAAATTTTACGTGGCTGCTACGGGCTTAGCAAGAACCGTTCTTACCTACGCATCAAAACCACAATGATAGTTTGTCAAGTTGGTGCTGTTTTAACCTTCGCAAGGACCGGGCCTAGCCACACTCGGTTCAACTAAAGTTGGAGAAATTGACACCCGCCAGCCACCTGTGTGCAAAGCACGTCGGTAGAACCAGTCTCGCGTAAGCGTACGCGTAATGTCGGTCTGGGCCGCTTCATCCAACAATACCGCCGAACCAAAGTATGACATGCTGGTAAGTAGTATGACTTATATCGCCCACAACTCACTTGTGTTCTACTCGTGCATATGACATCTATGCATAAAACCAGGCTCTGATGCCACTGTTGGGAAACGTACTAATTTCAAAAATTTCCTACGCACACACAGGATCATGGTGATGCATAGCAACGAGAGGGGAGAGTGTGTCCATGTACCCACGTAGACCGAAAGCGGAAGCGTTAGCACAACACGGTTGATGTAGTCGTACGTCTTCACGATCCGACCGATCCAAGTACCGAATGTACGGCACCTCCGAGTTCAGCACACGTTCAGCTCGATGACGTCCCGCGAACTCCGATCCAGCAGAGCTTAATGGGAGAGTTCCGTCAGCACGACGGCGTGATGACGGTGATGATGTTGCTACCGACGCAGGGCTTCGCCTAAGCACCACTACGATATTATCGAGGTGGATTATGGTGGAGGGGGGCACCGCACACGGCTAAGAGATCAATTATTGTCTCTATGGGGTGCCCCCTGCCCCCGTATATAAAGGAGCAAAGGAGGGAGAGGCGGCCGGCCAGGAGGAGGCGCGCTAGGAGGAGTCCTACTCCCACCGGGAGTAGGACTCCCGCCCTTTTCCTTGTTGGATTAGGAGAGGTGAGGGAAGGAGAGAGGGGGAAAGGAAAAGGGGGCGCCGCCCCCTCCTTGTCCAATTCGGACTGGGGGGGTGGGGTAGGGGCGCGCGGCTGCCCCTTGGCCGCCTCTCCTCTTCCACCAATTGGGCCCATGAGGCCCAATAGCCTCCGGGGGGTTCCGGTAACCCCCTGGTACTCCGGTATATATCCGATAACCCCCGGAACCATTCCGGTGTCCGAATATAGTCATCCAATATATCAATCTTCATGCCTCGACCATTTCGAGACTCCTCGTCATGTCCATGATCACATCCGGGACTCCGAACAACCTTCGATACATCAAAACTCATAAACTCATAATATAACCGTCATCGAAACTTTAAGCGTGCGGACCCTACGGGTTCGAGAACTATGTAGACATGACCGAGACACGTCTCCGGTCAATAACCAATAGCGGAACCTGGATGCTCATATTGGCTCCTACAAATTCTACGAAGATCTTTATCGGTCAGACCGCATAACAACATATGTTGTTCCCTTTGTCATCGACATGTTACTTGCCTGAGATTCGATCGTCGGTATCTCAATACCTAGTTCAATCTCGTTACCGGCAAGTCTCTTTACTCGTTCCGTAATACATCATCCTGCAACTAACTCATTAGTTGGAATGCTTGCAAGGCTTAAGTGATGTGCATTACCGAGCGGGCCCAGAGATACCTCTCCGACAATCGGAGTGACAAATCCTAATCTCGAAATACGCCAACCCAACAAGTACCTTCGGAGACACCTGTAGAGCACCTTTATAATCACCCAGTTACGTTGTGACGTTTGGTAGCACACAAAGTGTTCCTCCGGTAAACGGGAGTTGCATAATCTCATAGTCATAGGAACATGTATAAGTCATGAAGAAAGCAATAGCAGAATACTAAACGGTCGAGTGCTAAGCTAACGGAATGGGTCAAGTCAATCACATCATTCTTCTAATGATGTGATCCCGTTAATCAAATGACAACTCATGTCAATGGCTAGGAAACATAACCATCTTTGATCAACGAGCTAGTCAAGTAGAGGCATACTAGTGACACTCTGTTTGTCTATGTATTCACACAAATATTATGTTTCCGGTTAATACAATTTTAGCATGAATAATAAACATTTATCATGATATAAGAAAATAAATAATAACTTTATTATTGCCTCTAGGGCATATTTCCTTCACATCATTTATCAGTCTAGCACAGGCAAGGTCCATCAATGTAGTTTGCTCAGCCATAAAATATTTTGTTGTGGTGTCTTAGGAAATCAAGTCAGTGATGAGACCATCACATTTTTACTTTTTAAAAGTCCCTTGTCTCTACATGATTCAGGTGTAGATTATGAAATGACATTTTAAAAGTCCTTATTTCATCCTGACATAATCTGCATAATCGTATTATTTTTCTTCCGTTGCAATGCACGGGCATATTTGCTAGTATCTCCTAAGACTCTAAGAGCACCTGTAGCAGATCTCTTATACGAAAACGGGAAAATTAGCTTCTTATCCCACTCTTTAGAAAAAATCAAAGAAATCACTATTTTACAACTAGCGGATCCCTTATAATTTTTAGTCCCTAAAAGATTTAAAACACATTTTAACACAAATTCATTTCAAACATATATTTCAACTAATGATGGCATAATTCGACAACTTCTAGACATTAATAGCATACATACATTGCTTTCTTGGCCACCACAAACAAAGTAGTCTTGCTTGGGATTTCTCAGGCACACCTTTCCCTTTCTGAGTATGTTCCAAGTTTTTTGAACAACCGGATACTTTTTTTAGAAAAGGAGGGTGTATCCCCGACCATATTATTAATTATTCCCAAAAATCTTATAAGGTAATATATCAAAAAAGTCTGAAGCCACCATCTTGGCAACGCCTGTTGCTACTCCTATCCCTTGATGAAGGGGTGCCGAATGTCCGAGCATAATACCAAACAGACATCATACCAAAACCTAATATCTAAAGCCGGATGCCCCATCCAAGCCACTACCTAGACTGGGTCACATACCGGTCCGGCACACTCCTAGTGAGCACCGCACGCTGCAAGGGCCGTCACCTCCATCTTCCGTCGATCCATCCTCAGAGCAGACCTGATGCATCGACCTTACTAGGCCTCTCTGCCATCGACACCACCATGACGCCAGACATTGTCCTCCTCCTGCGCGAGTCCATCTCCGCGCATCGGACGCCGAGTCTCCCCTGCGCCACGCTGCCGAGATCCGCCGCCATCATTGCATAAGATGGAGCACCGCTCCACCAAAGATGCCTTCCACTGGTCCCTCGAGCCGGAATGCAACCTCCAAGAATGACGCCCCCAAAAGGGAAACGACGTAAGAGCGCCGCCATCATCCAATCGAATTGATCTAAGGTTTCCCCCGGAGGTAGCAAATTAAGGTCTTGAGCTTCTCCACTGCGATGCCTTCAGGAAGGATACGACACAGAAAAGCGCCGCCATCACCGGTCTTGGCACCTAGCCGAGAGCAGGGATTTCACCCGGATCTGCTCGACGAACCTTCATCCAGCATCTTATGCATCTGAACTCGACCACCCCCAGCACCTCAGCGTCGCCGGTGCTCCAGTCACCACCGCTTCACCTCGCGCCTCCACGCCCTGGCCAAATGCTCATGGCGCCCTTGCCACACCGCACCGGTGGAGCCTGGCCACCAGTTACATCACCACCTCTGTCCCGCAGGGCCGCCGGCCACTCCCCAGTCAGCAGCCTCCATCCTCGATCAGATCTGAGCGCTCCCAGATCCGCCGCCAGAAGACGGCGCCCATGGTAGGAACCACGCGGAGCAACCAGCAAAGGAGACCGCGTAGTCAAAGATCTGAACGTCGGGGGAATGCGTCGGGCATGGGGGAGACCTGCTCCCCTATGGCGCTGACAAGGGGATGGAGCCCCGCTCCCGACCCACTCAGCAGACTGCGAGTAGCCCCGCTGCCGCCAACGCTACAAGGGCTTTGCCTACTGGCGCCTGTCGGCGGCGGTGAGGGGAAGGGCGGTGAGGGAGGAACCCCTAGGCGGCGGCGGCGCGCTCCCGAGTCGCCCGCGGGGTGGGGCGACTCGCAGGGAAAGAATGAAGGAAAGGTCTACAAGGTGCTCGGTTTGAGAAACTGCAGGCGGAGGGGATGGAACCAGTGGCAACAGGTGGTGTTTCACGTCGGAGGAGTGGCATGGCGTCTGGCACGTCAACAACGACGGGTCTCAGCGGCATGGAGCAGTGGGGTCTCGCCGGTGGGCGTGTGATGATGGACGAGCGCATGATGGTGGCGTTGTCTGGCGTCGTGGTGGCATCGATGACAGCTAGACCGGGCAAGGTAGATGCAGCAGTACAACATTGAAGATGGATTGGTGGCACGTGGCTGCGGCGGCCTCATACCTGGCAGGCGTCCTGGTTGAGGAGTGCGCAGGACTGATGGGTGCCCATACCTGGCAGACGTCCTGTTTGGGACCTCAGGTCTTAGATGTTAGGTTTGGCTGCGAGGTCTGTTTGGTATTAGGCCCAGACTATCAACATCCCTACAACAACCGGATACTCGTAGCCGTGAAGTACCATCGGCGCTGGAATTGGGGCAGCGTCGGTGATGTTCACTTTGCAGACGGATCCAACGGGGCCGCTGCTCCATCGCGATGACTCGACCGCGTGCATTCGACAAGGCAGCGAGCTCAAAGCCGAGCCAATGGGAGCGTAGAGGAGGACGGCAACGGCGGCCGTGAAGAACGACCAGTTAGGCGCCATCGACCAGCGCAATATCTGCTTTCCCATCATCATGTGCCTCCATTTTCGGCCACATTGGAGCTCGTCGGTGGCTGATTTGGCCTTTTTGGCAGTGACGATGATGCTGGCAAATCCGAGCAAATCTGGCACCGACGGAGAAGATGGGGGAGAGGGTGTCAAGGCTGTAGCGTGGCTTAGAGCATCTCCAACAGCCGCCGAATGCGCCGCGCGCTAAAACCTACTTTGCCGCGCGCCCATCGCCTGGTTTGGCGCGGCGGGCAGCGCTGGCTCCAGCAGCCGCGCTAAAATGCAGCGCGCGCTGGCTCCAGCAGCGCGCAGAAAATGCAGCGCGCACGACTCGCACAAACAACATAAGCATTTCAAATAGAAGCAAAAATGATCAAACTAACAAAATAAATCAAAAATAAATAGTTCAATTTGTTATTACAACCCAAACAAATAGTTTATCATTCAGTACAACAAATAGTTCAATAAACACAACAAATAGTTCATGAACAATACAATGTCGAACGCACAAATCATGCTCTTTGTCGTCCATGCCATGCCCACCACTCCTCAATGAGATCCTTCTGAAGATCATTGTGCGCTGCGGGACGCGGAATGGCATGATAGGAGGCAACAAAATGGGCCACCCTTTCAGCCCTCCGTCGCACTCGCACGGGATGTCCCAAGAGCTCATACTGTGAGTAGTCTAAATCTTGGCCACGCTCATTCTCGATGATCATGTTGTGTATTATCACACAAGCGTGCATGATGTACCAAAGCATTTTTGATCCCAAAATCTAGTCGGTCCTTTCATAATAGCAAATTGGGCTTGCAAAATCCGAAAAGCTCTCTCCACATCTTTTCTAGCCGCCGCTTGAGCATTGTGGAAATCAAGATTTTTCTTACCTCCCGGCTTTTTCAACGGCTTCACGAAGGTTTGCCACTTTGGATAGATGCCATCCGCTAGATAATAGCCATAGTTGTATGTACGACCATTTGCTACAAACTGCACCGGTGGCAACTCACCATTTGCAATCTTATTCATCAGTGGTGACCAGTTGACAACATTGATGTCATTCAAAGATCCAGGCATTCCAAAGAATGCATGCCAAATCCAAGTCTCTTGATCGGCCACCGCTTCAAGGATTATAGTGGAACCCTTTTTTTGGCCGTGGAATTGCCCATGCCATGCCTCTGGACAATTCTTCCAACTCCAATGCATGCAATCTATTGAGCCAAGCATGCCAGGAAAGCCGCGAGCTTTGTTCATCGCCAATAGCCATGCGGCGTCTTCAGCATTGGGAGATCTCAAATACTCCTCGCCAAACACTTGCACAATTCCGGCTGCGAAGCGCTTGACACACATGATGGCTTGGCTCTCACCCATAGCCAAGTGATCATCAACTAGATCAGCCGGCATACCGTATGCCAACTTACGCAAAGCGGCTGTCACCTTCTGAAAGGTGCTATGCCCGAGCTCACCGGCGGCATTCCTCCTTTGCTGAAAAAACCAGTCATGGCTCGCTAGTTTCTCTGCAATGCGCCTGAACAACTCGGTGCTCATCCTAAACCGGCGACAAAAGTACGACTCCGGGTATGTGGGATTCTCCACGAAATAGTGCCTCATCAATCTGTTATGGGCATCGATCCTATCCCTCCAAATTTTCTGCCAACCCATAACCGAACCACCGTGCTTCGGTTTTTTATTGATATGCATAGCTAGGATCATTGCAAGATCCTCCTCCTCTTCCATATCAAATTCTTCTTCGGAAGAATCATACAACGAACTCATCTACAATGTTCAATACTATGCTATAAAAACTACAATCAACATGCACCAAATTCATGACGTTTGAGCAATACATACCTTGCAGGCGTTTTGTCGAACACCTTGCGGCCGCCGAGTGGCAGCGAGCGCTCGGGCGCTGTTCGTCGGACGACGGACGCGCGTGAGGGGCGGGCGGGACTAGAGGGGGGCGGAGAAGCCGCCGCGGCGCGGGGATAGGCCGGGGAAGCGCCGGAACGGTCGCCGGGTGGCGGCGGCGGCGCGGCTGGATGGGGGGGGGTGGGAGTTGCGAGCGAGCACGCGAGAGTCCAGCGCGCGGGAGCAGGCGCAGCAAATAAGCGGCGCATGATCCCGTTTCGGCCCGCGCGCCGAACTAGATATGCCGCGCGCGCTGTTTTTGCGCGCCCGCTGGAGCCACTATACCGATTGCGCGCGCGCTAAAACGGGCAATTTTGCGGCGCGGCGCTAGTTTGGCGCGGCTGTTGGAGGTGCTCTTAGGAAAGTTGCCATCGGCGGTGGGGTGGCCTGGGGGCAACCGACGATAAGATGGACGACGACAGCGTGCATGGGGGCCTGCGTGATCGCCTTCCTACTTTTCCCCAATGTTGTTGATTGTACCAAATATATGGTTTCAGGGGCCAAAACTTATAATTTTGAGGGAAGTTAGTTTTAGAGGATATGCTAATTAGGCCAAAACTTACAATTTCTTTCGTGTTGCTCACTTCGAAGGGAGGCTACGATCTGCCTCGGCTCATGGGTTTGCGTCGTCTGCCTCACTCTTCTTGTCTTCACCCAGAGGTTTTTCATTCCTTTTAATTGTTTTCAGTTTGATTGTTGGGATACATATTGTGTGTTGGTGCGGGGTCTATGGATTGCACACCCTCGGCCGATTCAAAGCATGTACCCTCTTCCCTTCTTCCTCATGGACGACACCCCACTTACAGGATCCAAAACTATGTAAAATCCATGTATTTGGACTTAATTGACTCGGGGCTATTGTCGAGGTCTTTGCATATATGGAAGATTAAAATTCCACTCCGCATCAAGATCTTTATGTGGTTCGTCCACAAAGAAGTCATATTGACCAAAAGTAATTTGATGAAAAGGAATTGGGTTGGTAACCCCAGGTGCTGTTTTTTTGATCAAAACGAAACGATTAAACACCTCTTTCTCGAGTGTCCACTTGCAAAATTATTATGACGATCTATTCATATAGCTTTTAACATCCAACCTCCAATGAGCATAAGCACGTTATTTGGGATGTGACTTAATAGTGTAGACATACACATGGTTAAACATATTCAAATAGGGGTATGTGCTTTATTATGGGCTATATGGAACACTAGAAATGATACGATTTTTAATGGTACACCATTCACCAATTTTTTTCCAGGTTATCTACAGAGCTATAGTCTGGATCCGTATGTGGTTGTTACTCACTCATACGGACTACAAGGGGCCTATGGTTATTGGGTGCAACCGCTGGGAGACGGTAGCACGGGCTATCTTCAGCCGATTTGGATGGCGAGTTAATAATAGACTAGGTGTATAAGTATTCGTAACCTGTTCTTTATCGCCGGATGCGGCGCTTTATTGCCGGATGTGGCGCTTTGCATACTTTTTTTTTTCTTATTTCTTGCTCGGATTTTGAGCTTACTTGGATGTTAAGACTCTGTTTCGATTTCTAATAATATGGCTGCATGCATCGACTGATGCAAAGGCCGGAGGTATTCCTCCTTTTCCAAAAAAAAGATCTACAACTATTGGGTAGTGCTAATGGAGCTCACCACCGTGCATCGAGTGGTGGAGCCGGAGTTTGGACTTTGGAGAAGGGGAGGGCATCATCAGATGTGTGCGGGACAAGATGCGGACCAACATCACGTGACCATCAGGCGGGATGCGGGAGGCGTCGTGAGAGACGAACAAGTCGAGGTTCATTGGGCGGGATGGGGCTGGCTGGTAGCGGCGTGCAGTTCGGCGCACACAAGCAGTGGTAGCACGGCTCGACTCTTGCAGCACAAAGTGGCCGTCCGGCGGCTGCAGGCGTGCAACATGGTGCGGCGTGCCCACGCAGGATGAGTGCCCACGGCCCGGCTCGCACTGTGAGTGCTCTTAGGCTGCGTAGTATCATAAGTTAGTATCATGCACTATAGAATACCCAGTCCTCTATTTTGTTCATTTAATTCTATGTCACATCATCAAAATTGCCTAGCTGACATGCATGGTACTAGCTACAATACTATCACTACTGACAACCTTAGTTTTAAGCCTATCATCGCTCTGAAGCCAATTCGTTTCTACAAAAATAGATAGCTTCATTTACCATGAATCTTAACAAAACAAATGAGCCAGGAGGCTTGTGTTAATTAGTTAATGTAATAAACCTAAGTTCAGAGGATTGAATATGACATACTCCTTTTCTTGGATGGTACACTTGGCTTCATTGTATTTTTTCTATATCATGCAGACCATTCCTGGCGCCCGGAAATGACAAGGTAATATATTTACCAAAAATCCAAAATACTCCGGAAACCACAAGGTGGGCTAAAGATAACTGAGTCCTTCGATTTTTTTCACCCAATTCTGCACTCCAAGTTTTTGACAAATTGCTTTTTAAGTTTGACCAACTGTTGTCCACAAATTCTGTACTTAAGTAAAACCCAAGCCATCAATTAATAGTGATTTGTTGTGAAATGCTTATACACAAACTTAACTTATACCCAGCATCTAAATCACTTCCCTGTTTTTGAAATATTCTCTGTCATGGCTTGACTCCAAATTAATATTCAGATGTAAAAACATGAGGTTCTGAATAAATCTTTTTCAATTTATCTGAACAAATCTGTATGTGAGCTCAATCGGAAAACTAAGTTAGACCATATTTGGAGCATCGAAGGAGTGGGTCCAAGAATAAGATGAAAACAACAGAACGAACGAACTGGCCCTTTATTCGTAACCAATGCGAACATTCAAATTGGAGGACAATATTAAACCATTCTTCGCCAAAAAAAAAACATCAGATCACGATTCAGGTAATCATGTGAGCGTTGTTGTAGAGCCCGATTTTAGTGTTTCCTCTTGTTGGGAATAGGCTGATGTCCAATAGTCTGACCAAGTCTATCAGCTACTGATCTCCAGATGGAAGAGAGCTACACTGCCTGCATCATGTAAAGAGGTAAGGAAATTAATTTTACATATGCTCATATTCACAAAGTACATTGTTTCATACGTATATTTTTCCCTCCTTTATCTCAACTTAACATCAAATGTGGTGCTTCTCGAAACTTACATCATGGAGGCTCTTCTTTTATCACGCCATTCTTGCAGAAGCATGAAGAAAAGCCATGCAAATCCAATTGCTTGAAATATCAGTGTCGTCGGACCCAAGAGGCGAAACCAACTGTTGTCGCCTGTGGCATATAAATAGATAGTGCTTCCATCTGGACATATTAGATCATTAATGCATTGCCATTAGGAGAAGGTGCATACCAATAATTCGAGCATATGGGGAAGAAAAAAAAAGCAGAATCTTGCAATGCTATATATATATCTCAATATATGGATGGCAATAATAATCATGCAATGTTGTGGAACAAGATTGTAGATCACATCGCACTGTCTAGCTATACTGAGCTTATCCGCTCCACCGTCTTCCGCCATATGGTTTGTTTTTTCCAACTAATTCTGTTTGCCTCTCCTGCCTAGCTGATCAAGTGTGTGGGAAAAAAATTCCAAAGAGTGTCTAGGACAAGGCCCCGGATGCCAAGTGCCTTGTCCATTGGATCGACGTGTGCAAGTTGAAGACCTACAGAGGGCGGGATCACTGACCTTCTCAATGCCAAGGTAAAGTTCTCCATCTCGGTTCGATCTTACTCCCTTGGAACGATGTTTCCGAGCCCTCCCCTAAATTTCTATAATCCTCATGAGATCCTCTTTTGAAGAGTTAACCCCTTTAGATCTCAAAAATTTGAGGAAACTCCTTAGACCATTTGAACCTGCTCAAATTTGAGTAGCCGCGGGCTAGTCTCCCTACATCCTCTCTCTCCCCCGACGGCTAGCAGCGTGCAACACCTCCTGGGGACGCATCCGATCGCCCTGCCGACATCCGTGACCACGAGAAGTCACCCCCGTCGACCTCCCATTGACTCCACACATCGCCTACAAAAATTCGGCAATATTTTGTTTCGTCCTCTGGTCCTCTTCTATTGGTCCCCGTGGTGGTGGCTCTGATGAAAACATGAGTGTCGGCCGTTGTTGCCAATTACGACGAATCATTGCGTCCTAGAGCACGCCATTGTGCTACTAGGAGAGCAAAGAGGAGTTCAGGTGAAGTGGTGCCCAAACTGTGGCCCATGGATGACGAATTTCATCAACTTTCTTGTCTCCTTCCTCGCACACATACTTCACGCTCGGTGAGCATCTATCAAATTATTTTTGCACATCATCTACTCTAGGCCCTAGCTGGCTCATGGGCACCATCTATTGGCCAGAAGTCGTCGTTGGCTGCAAACTTGATGCGAGGAAAAAAGAGGGGATTTGGGGGAAGAAGGATGAAGAAGAAAAGACAAGACTTCCACATGGGAGTTATGTTTTAGGGAAAGGGCTATGTGTGCATAATTTTTAACTCCTCAAATTTGACGAGCAAAATTTTTAGGATTCTCCGAGGAGTCATGTTTTTATAGGGAATTGCTAGAGATGCTCTATTTTTTTAGGGTCTTTCTAGGGATGCTCTTACCACCGTCTATACAGTAGACACACATTCTCGTGTACAGAGTAAATAGCATAAAACTACTACATTACAGGCTATGGTTCCAAAAAACTACCGGTTTTTAATTTTTCTCAGATAACTACCAAACGAGGGGTCAGCTGTTTCAAAAAACCCAAAACGCTGAGTGCTTATCAGTTGATCGTGATTATGACAGGTGGGACCCGCACCTAAACGAAGCTCTAGTTTGACCGTTAGTTTGACCGTTAACTGACATCTGGGGCCCACATGTCAGCTTCTCTTTTCTTCTTCTCTTTCCTTCTCTCCTCTTCCTCCTGTACTCTCTCTCTCTGTCGGCGACCACACGCGAGGGGCGGCGTGGCGGCGGCCACAGGCGAGGGGCGGCGTGCCCACTCCGCCGGCGACCCTTTCCCCTCCCCTGTCACGCCCACCCCGCCGGCGACCCGCTCACTCCCCTCGTGCGCCCACCTCGTGCGACCCGCTCCCTCCCCTCAGGTCGCCACACCGCCGCGCGCCATGGGGAGCTGCCTGGGGCGCCGCCAGCCATGGGTCTCCGCTCAGGTCCCGTGCTGCCGCCCGCCATGGGGAGCACCTGGGGTTGCCGCAGGCGAGGCAGAGCGTGGCGGCGACCACACGCGCGGGGTGGCGACCACAGGCGAGGGGCGGCGTGGCGGCGGCCACAGGCGAGGGGCGGCGTGGCGGCGGCCACAGGCAAGGGGCGGCGTGGATCCGGTCACTACGGGCGTGGCTCGCCGGTTGCAGGCGATGCACGGCGTCGGCCCGGAGGAGGTGGCATCGCGGCCATGGCGGGTGCGTCGGAGGACCTGATTGCTTTTTTTGAAAACTTCCAGGGACCTGATTGCTTTTTTAGAAAATTTCCAGGGACCGGTTGCTTTTTCAGACACTGGCATATGGCCCCCACATGCAAGTTAACGGTCAAACAAACGGTCAACCAAACGGTGCGTTTAGTGGCGGGCCTGACCTGTCATAAACATGTTTAATTTTTTAACAAAGAGTATTTGGGGTTTTTTGAAACAGCCAACCCTGACTTGGTAGTTATCAGCGAAAAAAATAAATTCGGTAGTTTTTTGGAACCATAGCCTGTAAAGTAGTAGTTTTATGCTATTTACTCTCGTGTACAGCGCTTTATGGGCATACAGTTTTTGAGCTTCTAATTTCTTGCATGAGTAATCACAAACGCCCAATAATCCTAAGAGGCTCTAGCTAATCCTAATAATATTCGGCTGCCACAACCACAAGGTAAGTGTGGTAACCAGTCGCAAACCAAGTAAAAAATTTGGGTTACCACAAGATGCATGAGATCATTTAGCACATGAGACTAACGTGCGCAGAAAAATAATAATCTGTGGATCCTGTAAAACAAAACTTACCTTCTAGAGAAGAGATGCCAGAGAACCCGCCCTCACCCAAGCCGAGAGATCTAGAAAAATTGCCACCGAGTCGGAGAGTGCAGTTGCCGGCCAAGACGAGCACCTTCCTGCCGTACGGGCACGCGCTCTCCGCCTCCCGGAAGGCGCCGGCGAGGCAGGCGGCACAGGACGAAGAGTCGACGCCAGGGGGCTCGCAGCGAGAGGAGGCTCGCACCCGGTTAGGCCAGTAGCCCACGGCACGGGACGCCTGGAGGCCCTGGGAGGAGGCGGTCTCGGCCGGGAGGACGGCGGCCAGGCGGCGGAGGTTGGCCCCGTAGGTGCTGTTGGTCTTGTGTACTCCACCGAAGCAGTAGATCGTTTCTGCGGCGGTGAGGAGAGGCGCGGCGGCGGCGAGGAGGAGGGGGAGCAAGAGCAAGGGCGAGGACTGCTGCATGGTGGCTGACTGGCTGGTGATCGGCGGTGGGTGAGCCGGCAAAAGGACTTGTTGTACAAAAAGTGGAGCATGTGGAGAGGATACAGGCACGTCAGCGGTGGCGGTGCGTGGACGACGACTTTGACTCCATGGAGGGTCACGTTTGGCGGCCGGAGAGGGATGAAGATTTTCTCTAGAAAAATAGAGGGGTGAGAAAGAAAGAGGAAGGGACGGAGAAAGGGAAGGGAAACTTTTGGTCCATGGGACATATACACCCTATATGAAAAAATAATTTAGTAATTCAACAAAAAGTCAAAAAATCCTGAAAATATTTTTGAAATAAACTTGACCTTACATTGTACTTGTGAGAAAATTTTCACAAAAAGAGAATCCCCCTTTGACTTATTTTCAAAAAAGACAAAATTTTGGCCAAAATAGTGTGAATAGTGGCCTATAATAACAAATAAATTGTCTTTTTCACTGTGATGTCAACATTGATTTTTATTTCGTGGAAATTTACATACTAGTGAAAAAGTAAGTCAAGTTTGTTCTAAAAAAATTTCTGAACTATTTTGACTTTCTGTTTAATAATTAAAAAGGAAATCTCCATATAGAGTGTATATACAAACAGGAACCGAAGTGTATTTCGCCGGAGAAAGGAGACATGGATTGGTTGAGCTTCCGCGAGAGATGTCACCAATTTGATCCGGCTGGATAGTACTAGTGGTTGTTGTTTCTAAATAAATTGCAATCATTGTTGATTTCAAGATTAATTGCCATTAATGCAATTAGTGTTATTTCCAAATTACAATTAATGTAGTTAATATTGTTTCCAGATTGTGGGTGGTGTGATGGATACTCCCTCCTTTCCGGTTTAGAGCATGGTTAATAATATAGCTAATTGATGGCTATATGATGTTGCCATGTCATATATAGTTATCACTTGTAGCCACTCATATAATAATGTTAGCTATAAGGTTAGCTATAAGAATACTACTTTTTTCCTTCTTCTCACTATCTCTTTCTACACATTTATTGTATTTACCTAGGAGCGCTCATATAGCTAGGCTCTTGCATGAGAGCCCACTCCCCTCATTTTTTCATGTCTCTCTTCTTCACATAGTCAAAATTGCCATGTAAGCAGGCTATAAGCCCGCTATTGTACTTGCTCTTATAGGGCTTATCTCAAAATTTTAGTTTTCCCATTTTACAAGTCTCAATTTGGTTGTTCCCATCACATGTTCAGATTTCAAGGTGCAATAAATCATTGCATGCAAGTTAAGAGAAAATTGACCAATGCATGTACTTTATGCATGCATGCATTACAATTAATGCATTGGTAAACATAATTTTTAAGGAAAACAAACGCATTAATTGAGTGGTTTTGCAAACTACAAAAATTGTCCACCACTCACCATCTACCTTGGTTGGTGAGATTTTTGAATTGAGCCCTATAAACTGGAAAAGAGGTAGTATATCGTTAGAATACCCTGACACATTGAATAAGGTAGTTAAATGGTTGTGATCATTTGGATTCTTCGAACTCATGCTTTTGCTCGACGTACACCGGTAATCGTGCATGTGGAACACACTTTCAATTTGATAGTACTTTGAGACCTCTGCGTCCAAAATATGGCCCGACGTTGCCAATGCACCAAGACATAATGCTCTTTTTTTAAGATCGACATTAAAAGGCCTTTGACTCTATTAGGTGGGGACTACCTCATGGACATGCTCACTCGTCATGGCTTCTCCCCCCACTTTCGGGGATGGATCTCGGATTTGCTCTCATCGGCCTTTCCCAGGGTTCACCTCAACGGTGTCGTCGGGGATTTGATTAAGCATGGACGAGGCCTTTGACAAGGCGACCCACTGTCCCCTTTACTCTTCATGCTCGCCATCGACCCGTTGCACCATATTTTGAGCAAGGGCACCTCAACCCTCTTGGTGGTCAACACACGGTCATTCGAGCTTCACTGTACGCCGACGATGCGACTGTTTTCGGTGCCCCTATCCAATTCCTCGTCGCCACACATGCTTGGTCACTAATTGTGCTAAGAGTCTGATTGCACCTATCTGGTATGAAGGCAATGATCTTGATGACACCCTGCAGTCCTTCCCGGCCTACCGTTCTTCCTAACCCATCTGTTATCTTGGTTTATTGCTTGCGATCAAAAGATTAAGGAGGGTCCACTTGCAACACTTGGAAGATAAAGCTGTTGGGAAGCTTGCACCTTGGACTGGGAGGCATGTGGCTATTACAAGTCAAGTGACTTTCGTCAAATAAGTGCTCACATCGGTGACCATTTATCATCTTACACTACTTGACCTTTCGGCGGAGATGTTTAGGAAGATTGACTCCTTGCAATGCGCATATCTTTGGGATGGTTCGGACAAGGTGTCCGGTGGCAAGTGTAAAATTAATTGCGAACTAGTCTGCAAGCGTAAGGAGTTTTGGGGGCTTGGGCATCTTAACATTGGAAAGTTTGCTACTGCATTGCGCTTAAGATGGTTATGACTTGAATGGGATGACCCTCCGAGAGCTTGGCTTGGCTTGGGGACACCGTACGACAATGAGGATCAGGAACTCTTTGCGGTGGACACTAAGCTTACTATTGGTGATGGTACAACTATGAGATTTTGGGGGTCATCTTGGCTATAGGGGTTGAGGCCTAAAGACATTGCATAAAAAAATCAAGATTTCCGGCAAAAAAGGGACCCGCGTCGACAAGGCTTTGAAGGATAATGCTTGGGTTAATCACATAGATAACCAACAGGGAATGGCGCTCATTCACATTGAGCAATTCACTGCTCTTTGGGAAAAGCTGGTCAATGTCAACATACAACCCAGAGTTCACCCTTCTTATTTTGGCTCATGTGTATTGTGTGCAGAGATATGCAGGGAAAATATAATTAAATACTGTTGAGTATCATGATTATTAGGAAAGCTAGGATAGCGTAGGATATTATTCTACCTTGCCTTGTACTCCAAGATGATCATGTACTTCTATATATATGCCCACGAGGCTCTGATACGTCTTCAATGTATCTATAATTTTTGATTGCTCCATGCTATTATATATTCTGTTTTGGATGTTTAATGGGCTTTATTATACACTTTTATATTATTTTTGGGACTAACCTATTAACCCAAGGCTCAGTGTAAATTGCTGTTTTTTGCCTATTTAGTGTTTCGTAGAAAAAGAATATCAAACGGAATCCAAACGGAATGAAACCTTCGGGAGCGTGATTTTTGGAACAAACGTGATCCAGAGGACTTGGAGTGAACGTCAACCAATCAACGAGGAGGCCACGAGGCAGGGGGCACGCCTACCTCCTGGGCGCGCCGTCCACCCTCGTGCGCCCCTCGTGGCTCCACCGACCCACTTCTTTCTTCTATATATACCTACGTACCCCGAAACCATCGAGGAGCACCACGAAAACCTAATTCCACCGCCGCAACCTTCTGTACCCGTGAGATCCCATCTTGGGGCCTTTTCCGGCGCTCCGCCGGAGGGGCATCGATCACGGAGGGCTTCTACATCAACAACATAGCCTCTCCGATGATGTGTGAGTAGTTTACCACAGACCTTCGGGTCCATAGTTATTAGCTAGATGGCTTCTTCTCTCTTTTTGGATCTCAATACAAAGTTCTCCTCGATCTTCTTGGAGATCTATTCGATGTAACTCTTTTTGCGGTGTGTTTGTCGAGATCCGATGAATTGTGGGTTTATGATTAAAATTATCTATGAACAATATTTGAATCTTCTCTGAATTCCTTTATGTATGATTGGTTATCTTTGCAAGTCTCTTCGAATTATCAGTTTGGTTTGGCCTACTAGATTGATCTTTCTTGCAATGGGAGAAGTGCTTAGCTTTGGGTTCAATCATGCCACTACTAGGAATAGGGCTATAGCTAATATGGACATTAATGGCGCACCGCTATATAGCAGTGGCGCACCATGTGTAGGTACGCCATTAATGTCCATATCACTGATGGCGCACCACACCCACGGTGCGCCACTACTAACAATTTTTTTTATTTTTCCAAAACTAGTAATGGCGCACCAGGGCATAGTGCGTCATTACTAGTTAACATTACTAGTTTTAACTAGTAATGATGCACCACACACTCTGTGCGCCACTACTAACAATTTTTTTTATTTTTTTTCAAAACTAGTAATGGCGCACCAGTGTATAGTGCGCCATTACTAGTTCAAACTATTAATCTCATAGTCATAGAAGATGTGGCGCACCACGTAACAGGTGCGCCATTAGTAACCTGGTTACTAATGGCGCATTGTTAGGTGGTGCGCCATTACTAACATTTTTGCAACCCACCCCCTCTGTGGACCGCCTTTTCAGTTTTAGAAAAAATAAAAGAAAATGATCAAAAAAATAAAAGAAAATAAGTTTCCCATGTGAAATGTGGTCTAGTTGTTGGGAAAATTTACAAATATGAATTTCGACTTTATCTGCAAAATCTCTCTGGAATTTAGTAAAATGGGCATAACTTTTGCATACGAACTCGGATTAAAAAGTTTTTTATATAAAAAATCATCTACTCGAAAAGTTACATCCGAATTGAACGGGGGGAACCTTGTTCAAGATTTTCAGAATCCCCAAAAACCTAACAAAACGAAAGATATGGGGCTTTTAAGATCTAGAGGGGGGAAAATGGAAAAAAAATCAAACTTACTAGTGGCGCACCTTTGCTAGGTGCGCCAAATTTTTTTTTTTCGAAATATGATACGTAATATGATCGGGAAGTTTGAAATATTTTTTCAAAATTTCATCACACTCATAAACATGAACAAAGTCCTAGACATCAACAAGGTTTAATAGGATTGATATGATAGATATATCAACAAGTGCCTGTGAAGTGAGCTAGTGTTGGGGTTGGATAGAACTCTGAAGTTAAGCGTGCTCGGATTGGAGTAGTGTGAGGATGGGTCACCTTCCGGGAAGTTTGATCACGAAGTGCGATTTGACTTGAGATTAAGCATAGTGACCTGAGATTAAGAAAAAAAATTGAATTTTTTTTTAAATTTTTCTTTTAAAAAATTTGGAAACAGATGTGAAAAAAAATTGTTAGTAATGGCGCACTTCTATGTGGTGCGCCATTACTAAGTCAGATAGTAATGGCGCTACTTTGCTGCATCACCCTTTTCTCTTCAAGGAAAAAACAAACACATGCTCAAGAGGTAGCAGGCTCAAGCAATACATCGAACTATTTCACCAATATCTTTCTATCCCTTCTAACATGGTATCAGCCTAACCGATCTAACCCTAGCCGTCGCCCACCGCTTCTGCCCCGCGCGCCGCCCCTGGGGCGGTCGGCCTCCATGACCGCCGCCGGGAGCCGCGCCGCCCGTACCTAGGGTTCGTCCGTCAGTCGTGTTGATCGGCTGCCCTAAAAAGTCTTTTTCCTGATTTTTTATCCGGATTTTTCTCTCTCACGCGCGGTCGTCTTGATCGGCGTTTCTTTTTGTTTTTCTGATTAAAGATCGGTTTGCGTCGCCCGTCGTCGTTTGTCATCTACAACGCGTCTCTGCTCCGACCTCAACAGCAACTCCCGCCTTCACCCGGATATGTTGCCGGTGCCCCTGGTTCACGCGTGCAATGCGTGTGCTGTTGCGGTGGCCGGTTGCGCCGTCATTGACTGGCACATCGTCCCGCATGCGGGCATGGTGTAGCCGGCCGCTCGCGGCTGCTCATCAGGCCATGTCGATCTACACCGGTTGTGAATCATGCAACCTGTGCAAGTCTTGCTACTTGCATGTGGGCTGCATCACGTGCGGGTATGCTGGGGTGCATGCATGCATGCATCCGTGCACAAGGCTGGTTCCCGTCGGCTGCACCACTGCTTGCATCCCTGCGCGTCTCGTCGTCCGCATTTTCTCAACCTTGCTTGCTGTGTTTTCGGTTTAATCAGCCGTCCGCACGCAGCTTCACAGGTCTTTGAAAATCATCATCGAGTATGAGCGCCTCCATCGATCGAGCAACGGGCTGCCGTTGCGTTGGGCCGCAGGGCCGCCGCCCCGTGGTTCTCCCCATGGCTGCACCGATCCGTGCCGCCGCTGCGTCGTCATGTGGTACCCGCTGCCGCCCTGAGGCCGTTCCCGTGGTTGTAACAACTCGCGCGTTGCTGCTGCGTCGCCCCTTCGGGCCATAGTGGCGCGGCCCGTGGTCAACCGCCGCACCGAGGCCGTCCGCTCCAGGCTGTCCTCGAGGCTGCACCGACCCTCGCGCTGCCGCTGCGTCGTCCCATCAGGCCGTAGCGAGCATGGCACGCGATCCCTGCAACCGCCATGACGTCTTCCCCGCCGTCGCCCCGACCTGCCCGCCGCCGCGGCGTTGCCCCTTCGGGCCGGAGCGCTGCGGCCCGCAGGCCACCGCCATTGACGCGCGCCGACTTCCATGTGATATGCGCCGCGCCGCCTCCCTTGGCGTGGGAACATCACCGTCCGCGCCGGTCTTCGTCACGCTGTCGGGTTCATTATCGCCTACTTCAAGCAGCGCCGCCGCGCTCCTTCTCTAACCGCCTCCGCCGCCTCCTAAGGCCGCCGCTGCTCTTCTTCCGTGGCTACAGGGCGACTACCTCGACACCGGCGACCCCCGACTCGACATCGACCACGGCGTCTCTCGCACGCTACCTCGACCATTGCTACACCACCCTACGCTCTCGGCTACATCGACAGACGGCACAAAGGGCTCCTTGATTGAGCAACCTCGTCGGTTTCCACTCCAGCCACGACTTCGCGATGCATCGACCGTTATGACTGTGAGGGGGGGGGGGGGGGTGTCCGTCGGCTTCCCTTCGGATTATTCTCCAGTCTCACCATCTGCGTCGCTACCGTTGTGACTGCGGGAGGATGTTGAGTATCGTGATTATTAGGAAAGCTAGGATAGCGTAGGATATTATTCTACCTTGCCTTGTACTCCAAGATGATCATGTACTCGTATATATATGCCCACGAGGCTCAAGCAATACAATCGAACCATCCACCAATCTCTCTCTATCCCTTCTAACAAATACGATCAACATGTAAGCCCAGATCGAGGTTGAGATTTTGATTAGTCACAATGAGGTTTATGTTCAAATTTGTTTTGCATTGCAGAATTAATTTTCCACTTTGCTCTGACATGTTTCTTGCTTAACGACTTATGCAAATTTCTGCTGTAGCCCATGGAAAAAATCACTTAGCAAATCGAACATTTATTGAATGAAGGAGCTTGTGGCCTAATTTCTTCGATCTCAGTTCTTTTATGTTTAATATGCCTGCTCAGTGAATCACTTTCATTGGTGCCATAATAAATGCGCCAAGCTGAGGCGCGATTCAACGTAGTGGAGAGACTATCCTCAAAACCCCAAAATCCTACTAGTTCCAGTCAAAACTGCTTCTTTTCTTCAGAACTTTATTTTACGGCCCCCTCCGCTTTTTCTCTGAACTTTGCATAGTGCTATCTCCTGCGATTTGCATATCCAACATATTTGTGAGAAATGAGCCCATGACACAAAGCAGTGATCCAACCAAGGTTTAAGAGTTTAATGATGAAAGTGAGGAGTGTTCAGTTAATATCTGCCGCAAGCTGGAACTCTGTTTCTGGCAAGTTGGAAATACATACATATTTGGAGCATCGAAGGAGTGGACCGAAGAATAGGATGAAAACAACAGAACAAATGAAGTGGGCCTTGGAAATTATTGGTAACCAATGCAAACAGTCAAATTGGAGGACAATATCAAACCATGTTCGCTAAAAAACATCAAATCACGATTCAGGTAATCATGTGAGCGTTGTTGTAGAGCCCAATTTTAGTGTTTCCTCCTGTTGGGAATAGGCTGATGTCCAATAGTCTGACCAAGTTGATCAACTACTGATCTTCAGACGGAAGAGAGCTACAACGCCTGCATCATGTAAGTGGTAAGCAAATTAATTTTCATATGCTCCTATTCACAAAGTAGATTGTTTCATCTATTATTTTCCTATCTCAACTTAACATCAAATGTGGTGCCTCTTGAAACTTACATCATAGAGGCTCTTCTTTTATCACGCCATTCTTGCAGAAGCAGGAAGAAAAGCCATGCAAATCCAATTGCTTGAAATATGAGTCCCGGACCCAAGAGGTCAAGCCAACTGATGGTGCCTGTGGAATGCAAATGCATAAAGCTTCCAGGTGAGCATAGTTGATCGTTAATGCATTACCTAGCTTTCCTCGGTTCATGTTTGAGGAAGAATGTGCATACCAATAATTCGAGCATATGGGGAAGAAAAGAAGCAGAACCGTGGAATGCTATATATATGGATGGCAATAATAATCATGTAAGGTTGTGGAATAAGATTGTAGATCACATCGCACTCCTGGTTGTGTTGAACTTGTCTGCTCCTTCCTCTCCGCCATGGTAGTTATAACTAATTATGCTTGCCCCTCCTGCTTGGCTGGTCAAGTGTGTGGGAAAAACAAATCCGAAGGGACTTCCTGTGGAATGTCAAGACAAGACCCCGGGCGCCAAGTACCTCTTTCGCTAGATCGACGTGTGCAAGCCGAAGACCTACGGAGTGCTCAGGATGACCTTCAATGCCAAGGTAAAGCTCTCCACTTCTGTTCTGTTTGACTCCCTTGGAACGATGTTTCCGAGCCCTTCCCCTAAATTTCTAAAATTTCTCATAAGATCCTCTTTTGAAGAGTTAACCCCTTTAGACCTCAAAAATTTGAGAAGAAACTCTTCAAACCATTCGAACCTGCTCAAATTTGAGTACCTATGGGCAAGTTTCCCTAAACCCTCTCCCTCTCCTCCCCGATGCCCAACAACGCACAACACCTCGCCGGTGACTCAGTCCGATATCCCGCCAACAACAGTGACCCCGCCAACATCCCATTGACTCCCTTCACGCCGCCTGCAAAATGCGCCAATTTTTTTCTTCGTCCTCTTCTATTGGTCCCCGTGGTAGTGGCTCCGGTGAAAACACGGTTGTCAGTTGTTGTCGCCGATTTCGACGAATCATTGTGTCCTAGGCCATGCCATCGTGCTACTAGGACAACGAAGAGGAGAATATATTCAGTCGAAGAAGTGCCCAAACCATGGCCCATGGAGGACAGGTTTGGGGGAGAAGGAAGAAGAAAAAAGAGAAACTTCCATATGGGGTCTAGATCTATAAGGAGTTGAGTTTTAGTGATTCTCATCTCCTTTCGCGCACACGTACGTCACATCAGCAAGCATCTATCAAATTACTTTTGCAGAGCATCTACTCTAGGCCCTAGCTACTTCCTAGACATCATTTATTGACCAGAAGTTGTCGCTGGCCGCGAACTTGATGTGAGGAAAAAAAGTGGGGATTTGGGGGAGAAGGAAGAAGAAAAAAAGAGACTTCCATATGGGGTCTAGATCTATAAGAGTTGAGCTTTAGGGATCCTCATCTTCTTTCTTGCACACATATGTCACACTCGGTGAGCATCTATCAAATTACTTTTACAGAGCATCTACTCTAGGCCCTAACTACTTCCTAGACATCATTTATTGACCAGAAGTTGTCGCTGGCCGCGAGCTTGATGTGAGGAAAAAAGTGGGGATTTGGGGGAGAAGGAAGAAGAAAAAAAGAGAGACTTCCATATGGGGTCTAGATCTATAAGGAGTTGAGCTTTAGGGATCCTCGTCTCCTTTCTCGCACACACGTCACACTCGATGAGCATCTATCAAATTACTTTTGCAGAGCATCTACTCTAGGCCCTAACTACTTCCTAGACATCATTTATTGACCAGAAGTTGTCGTTGGCCGCGAACTTGATGTGGGGAAAAATGGATATTTGAGGGGAGAAGGAGAAGAAAAAAGAGAGACTTCCACATGGGGTTTAGATCTATAAGGAGTTGAGTTTTAGGGAAAAGACAAGGTGCGCGTAATTTTTAACTCCTCAAATGTGACGAGCTAGGTTTTGATGGATTCTTTGAGGAGTCAAGTTTGTAGGGAATTGCTAGAGAGATGCTCTTACCACCGTCGTCTAGACACACATTCTCGTGTACAACAATTTTATGGTTAAATAGTTTTTGAACTTCTAATTTCTTCCAGGAGTATCTGTTGACTAAACAAGCTCACAATAATCCTAAATTCCTAATCCTAAGAGGTTCTAATCCTAGTAATGTTGGGCTGCCACAACCACAAGGTCGGTGTGGTAATCAATCGCAAACCAAGTAATAATAATCTGTGGATCATTTGGCACATGAGAGATGAGACTAATGTGGGCAGAGAAATAATAATCTGTGGATCCAACTGAATTATCCTCCGGAAAAAAGATGAGGGAAGAGAACTCACGGAAGCCGAGAGCTCTAGGAAAATCGGCGAGGCTGAGCGTGCAGTTGCGGGCGAAGACGGCCGCCTTCTTGCCGTGCGGGCACGCCCAGAGGCGGAGCCAGGATTTGGATATAGGGGGGGCGAGTGATGACGATCACTAGTTTAGTACTATAGAACTATAGACCTATAGTAGGATTTATCAACCAAAACAATATCTCAACATATGTTTAAAAATATATAGGTCAATAACAAATAATCCCAAATACTAAAATTCAGAAACACAGAAAACTTTAAAATTGGCTGTACTTTATTGATTTTTTTTAAAATATAGCTCTACTGTCACTATTCATCAATGTCTCGATCCAAAATTTTGGCCCCAGCACAGATTTGAGATTGAGGCAATTCACATGAACAATTCTCTTTGTTTTCCGACTAACAAAGTATATATAGCCAAACAAAAGGAAAAGGGGGTTACATCATACTGGCAAAACTTTTAGGTATATAAAGTACAATACCGTGTATGTACCTTGCCTAATTATCTGGTTGTGTGTGGACGGAAGCGACCAAGAGGACCGTCGGCGGCAGCCGTCGTATTCCCCGCTACTCCGCTGCGTCGACAAGCCAGGAATCAAGTCCAAGGTCAGCTACTTGGGACCGGCGTCCGGCGGCAGACGTCCTAGCGCCATCGCGGCGAGATAGATAGATCTAGCGATCTGATCGTCAGGCGAGAAGAGATCGAACGAACTACCAGGCCTCCATGATCTATCGTCAGGCGAGAAGAGATCGAACGAACTACCAGGCCTCCATGATCTATCGTCTATATACACAGGCAAGGTAGATGGGCTATCTTTGTTGCATCCTGGGCTTTGGCGCATGAACAACAACGTGGATTTTTGGGCTTAAATAACATAATTAGGCAGGTAATCTCTGGCCATTAGCGCATATATATACGGGTATTAGTACTGGCCCGTACTATATTTCTTTGAGGGGGGCCGATCGTGGGGGGGGGGGGGGGGGGGGGGGGGTCTAGCCCCTGCTCGCCCCCCTGTCTCCGCCCCTGGGCACGCCCTCTCCGCCTCCCGGAAGGCGTCGGCGACGCAGGCGGCGCAGGACGAAGAGCTGACGCCCCAGTAGCACTGTGAGGAGGCTCGCGGCCGGTTGGGCCAGTACCCCACGCCGCGGGTCGCCTGGAGGCTCTGGGAGGCGGCGGTCTCGGCCGGGAGCACGGCGGCCAGGCGGCGGAGGTTGGCCTCGTAGGTGCTGTTGGCCTTGTAAACTCGAAGCTCGGAATCCATGGCCAGGTACACCTCTTTCAGGACGTGGGAACGGGATCAGCGGTAAGGTGTGGCCCACCACCCACCACCCACCACCCACGTCACCCTCTCGCGCAAATTCATCGCCGCTCAAACTCGAAGCCCCGGCGGAACCACCGGAGCTGGGAGGTGCTGAACTTTAGAAGCACCGGAAGATGGAATCGGCCCTCGACTCCCAGTGCGCTCGCCGTTCGCTGATACGGCTCTGTTCCTGTATGAGCGGCATCGAAGTTGCCGTCGTCCAGGTCTATCACCCTCCCGTCGGGCGCAAACTCCTCGGCGGCGGTGGTCGCGGTGGCGGAGAAGGCCGCAAGCAGGAGGAGGAGGAACAGAAAGAGGAAGCGGCGGCGGAGTCGTCGAGGCGAGGCCGCCGCGCCTGATGTCGTTTTCGTTGGGGAGGGCGACCACGCCCGAAGATGGCTCCGTGCGGGCTGGGGACCGTGTTGCCAGCTGAGGGCTGCACCTTCACGCGCCGGCCGGTGGCCAACGCCGCCTCCCGCCGAGGCAGTGGACCGGATGGCGTGCGGTAGGGGACCTCGTGAGCGAGCGCCAACACCTACAGCTGCGGGCACCACGACACCACCATCCCATCTGTCGTCGGGTGCACACTTCGGGCGTGTTCGGCAACGCTCCGGCAGCCAGCTTCTCCAACTCCACGATTGGAGCTGAGCCGAACGCTTTGACTCCGCGGAGTTCGGAATCGAGAAGCTAGCTGCCCGCGTAGTGTAAAGACGGAGGAAACTGAGAAGCTAGCCTTTCCCAGCTCTGAAAATTGAAGAAGCGGGAGTTGAGACATATTACAACCATATGCCACCGCTGAGTGAGTCCCTAGCATGCCGGTGGGGGTTTTGGTTATTTGTCGCTCTTTACTTTGGACTTTCAAAATTTGCCACTACTTAGATTGTAATTGATCTGGTGACACTTATTACTTTGTACTTTTATATTTTGTCACTTTTCAACACAAAAACAATCAATGGAAATAATAGACAAAGTAAGTAGTCAAAATAGAGGACCATTGTACCCTTGGACCCAAACACAGCACATCCTTAGCCATAACCGTTCAAAATCACAGCCGCCGCCGCTGTACCTGCTGCTCCCCTTTGCTGCTCTGTGGCCTTTGCCCTCTCATGCTCCTCCTGCTGCCTCACGCTGCCCCACTGCTCCCTGCGCCCCCTTCTTCCCCGTTGAAACTCCATGAGTCCCCTCCTTCAGCCCCTGCGCACACAGCAGCAGCACACAGGTGCAGCGGCGGTCGTCAACGCACGGGAAGCCGGGGGCTCTGCGGGGCGCCGCGAGCCGACAAGTCGCGACGAGGCTCCGACCGGCCGCCGCCGCCGCTCCCCTTGCTGGTCACCCTAACCCTAGGGCGCCGCCGAGGAGATGAGCAAGAGAGAAGAGAGGGAGGGAGCGGGAAAGAGGGAGACTCACCAGGGCTGCCGTGCCGAACATGTCTGATATTTTTTCTCTCGTGCACGACCAGATGCACGGGGAGACGGATGCTGGGAGCGGACGGGCTGAACGATTTCCCAGATAGACCGGGCCACATGGGCTTAAATGGGCCGGACGCCTGGTAGAGCGACCAAATCTAGAAGCTGCCGTGCCGAACGATTTCTCAGTCGCCACATGAAGTGAGAAGCCACACCAGAAGCCAGATTTGAGAAGTTTTAGAGAAGCCGGGAGGTTTCAGAACACGCTCATCTGCCTGTACTCTGCACACTTCATACTCTGTTTCTTGTTGCATCTGAATAAACTGAACGGGCGTGGCGAATATTTGCCTGCTTGCAGGGTTCCACCAGTGCCGGTACGGGTACCTGAACGTGTCTGACCTCGAGGGTGTGGTGGCCGGCTACGCGAAGGCCAGGATCCCGGAGGTGATGTGGACGAACATCGACTACCCTGAACCGCCTTCGCGGAGCTCCGGCCGTTCGTCGACCGGCTTCACCGGAACGGCCAGAAATACGTTGTCATCCTAGACCCAGGTACGTACACACGACACGATCTTGTATATATGCACCAAACAATAAACAAGTTTCTTTTTCTTTCTCATCTTGTCTTCAACAGGTGAAATCAGAGGAAACGTGTACAGTGGTAAACCAGCAATTTAAAAGCGACGCAGGGCGCAGGCTTAGACTTGTATTGCCTACAAAACTTGCCTGGAATTATTATGAATTTTGCCTAAATTTGTTTTTTTACCTCAACAATATTTGTTCTTGCCTAATTTCACAATAAATTGTGCGCTGGCTGGTTGTCAAGTTGTCTAAAACTATTAGAGTAAGCATGTCGATTGAAGTTACAACACAATCTGCATCATCATACCTTTGTAGGC
The DNA here is from genome assembly GCF_002575655.3 of Aegilops tauschii subsp. strangulata. Classification (NCBI taxonomy): domain Eukaryota; kingdom Viridiplantae; phylum Streptophyta; class Magnoliopsida; order Poales; family Poaceae; genus Aegilops; species Aegilops tauschii. The sequence continues at coordinate 25,527,351 of NC_053040.3, forward strand.
AATTTATAGAAATAGTCGTGCAACTTAGAATCATAAGTACATGTAACCATCAATCTTGTTATACTCTGCCCAATTTCTTCAGCAAACAATGATGGAGTCGTTCGTAAATTTAGTGCTAGGAGAGTACACGGTTGTGATGGCTGAAGCTATGAGTTCAGTTGCATATAATAATTGATTGGTCTGTTTTGGAAAAAAAAAAGGTCATCCAGTCGATTGGCTGGTGTAACTAATGTTAAAAAGTTCACTAATGTTTTAGGTAATGTTTTAGATAGGAGCGATAATCAAGTTTCATATTCTTTTGTGAACTGGCCTAGCTCAGATGGTTAGGTTATGTATGGTTGAACCAACCCATCAGGGTTCAAGTCCTAGACATCGCACTAATGCTCGCATTTTGCTGAATTTATTTTAGGCTTTCCGGCGGTATTCGTTCAACTGGAGAACCGTACCAGTCGACTAAAGATGAGCCTGTGCTGACTTCGTCAAGATCACATGTAGATTCAGTCTCTCAGAACTGCTCATAGGAATAGGGTGTGCGTGCGTGCGTTTATAGGGACAAGTGTGAATGCGTATGTATGAGTGTCTACGTCTATACTATGTTAAAAATATTCATATGCTTTTAGGGTTTTAGGGTAAAGTTTTTGAAACTTGCTAAATTTATCAAAGTTCATATCAAGTTTTAGTAGTTGAAACTTGCCCGCCCGCCAAATTTTCCTCGCAATTCACAAAGTCATTGGATTCGCTACGACGAAAAATTAAATTTATCGGAACCGGTACCTACAGGTTGGAAGTCTACTGCACATGCATTTCGACAAGATTCGTGTGGTATGAGTACGTAAATCACTTCTTGTTGTATACACTGTGAATACTACTGACACAACCTGACAGAAAGTACATATACCTACTGGGTGTCAGCCTTTTACAGAGGAGAGAGAGTCAGAGAGGAGAAAAATAATGCATGCACTCTCTATCCCTTACATCTGGCATGTATTAATTGTCACTCTCATATTTCGAATTATTGATATCTCTTGAGTCAAATGTCCATTTTTAAACTTTTTATATATTACATTTCATGCTGAAAAGACCTTCAAAACAAGATCAGTCTAGGATATACTTGAACAACTTTTATTTTATATATTTCAATTATCTTTGAAATCACTTTCAAAAAAATTAAGATTGTTTCGGTTTTTCATAAAAGTGATTTCGGCTGTTTCACTAATTTAAAAAAATGATTTCACTCGTTAAAAAAACTAATTTCACTTATTCCTAAACACTAGTTTCACTTATTTTAAAATGCATATTTCACTGATACTCAAAAGAATTTCACTAATTTCAAAAAAAAAATGATTTCACTCATTTGAAAGAAACTAATTTCACTCATTCTTAGACACTAGTTTCACTTACTTTAAAGTGCATATTTCTCTAATTTCATAAAATTGTTTCACTCATTTAAAAGAAACTAATTTTGCACATTTTAAACCATGGTTTCACTTATTTTAAACACAAATTTCACCCATTTTCAAAAATAATTCCACTCATTTCAAAATACATATTTTTGTCGTTTCAAAAAGAAAATTTCACTTGTTTTGATAAATTAGGTTTCATTCATTTTCAATTAAGAAGACATGTTACAATTACCCAAAAAAATGAACCAATCGAGAGGCAGTTAGAGACACACACACATGTGGCATGCAGCAGCTAGCGCGCAGCGGCAGCTAGCCGGTACGAGGGGGAGTGGCGGATGATGGCGGCTATGGCCTGTGGTGGGCGTCGAGCAAGTGGTGCGGTTGGGCGCTCCCACGCATGGCGCAGTAGTGCACCGAGCAGTCGAGACCTAGGCGCACCGAGCAGCGACAGCTTCTCAATTTCTCATCCTTCACGCCACGGCCAGCAGTATGCAGTGCAGCCTCGTGCTTCGCCAGCAGAAGATGGAGAGTGAGGAGAAGGGGCTAGCAACGCCAAGGGGAAGGGTTTTTTGAAACGGAGGCAAAATGATTGCCTCATAAGGGGATAGGTATTGACTATTATGTTTTTGTTTTGAGGATGACTATTATGGTTTTGCATTTGCATAAAAAAATTACTTAAGAGTTCGCCACACCTTCATTTTGTTCGTCCTCTGTCTCTGGGCATACCTATAGCTTGCCACTTCTTCCAATGCATCTTCCTTTTAATTTCATCTCCTCCCACCAGTACCGAGCCACAATGCTAGCAATATTTTTGCATGTCTTCTTTAACAGTTTAAAACAGCTCATTGAATAGGTAGGTAGGAATAGCTTCACAGATTGACTTGATCAAAACCACTCTAGCCGCACTATTCATAAGCTTGTGATCCCAACCAGTGACAAATTTCTTTATAGTATTAGGTACTATAAGATCATACTGGTCCTCTGTAGACCTGCCCAAAGCAGTAGGTAGCCTCAAATATTTCTCCGCGAGTGCTTTCGTTTGAATATCGGCCCCCTCATGAAAGGCCACCTTATTTTCAAGTGAATAGTTGTCTTTAAATAAAATTTGCAGAGATGTACTCCCTCCATCTCAAAATAAGTGACTCAATTTTTTCCTAACTTCATTTTTGGGACGGAGGGAGTAGTACACATACCTAGGTTCGTGTGCATCTTTTTCAGAACTTTTTGGGGCTTTTAAATATGATTTTAGATTATTTATTTTCAAAAAAAAGACCTACGTGTAGCTCGAGCTACAACAGGCATTAGCTAGCCAGAGTGCAAATTTACACGATGAAATACGTTTTGATGTCCCCTAGAAAAAATATGTTTTGATGAAAGATACACAAAAACGACAAAATCATGTATTGTTAGCACAGACGCTATTCACTATAAAAGTCCATAATTTTGTTTTTTTATGCCGCTCACACCGAAGCGTATTTCATCACAAAATTTAACAGGAATGTAGTATACATCTCTATGTTCATGTGCATTTTTTGTCCAGAATTTTTTGAAGCTTAAATATATGTTTTTCAAATTTTTCAAAAAGAAGGCCTACATGTAGCTCTAGGTACACAAATTCGCTCTCATGAATGGCTTGGCTTCGCTCAGATGTTGGTTTTGTTTTCTTGGAGCGCATGGAGTGACAAGTTGGGCTTCGAGGCCCACGTTGCTCACAAGTTGGGTCGCTGCAAAGCTTCGCCGGCCAATCACCACACGAGCATCTCTCGCACCAACCGGCGGCACTCGTTGCCCTCGCCTGCGCCATGCTCCGCCTCCGAAGCTGCATCCTCGCCCACCTTCTATCCTCTCCCACCACCTGCCACAGATTCCCTTCCCCTCTCGGCCGTCTCCTCTCGGCCACCGCACCCCCCATTTCCCCACGCACCGGAATCACCGGATTCGTGGTCGAGGAGTACCTTGTCGACACCTGCGGCCTCACCCGAGCACAGGCGCTGAAGGCCTCCACGAAGCTCTCCCACCTTAGACCTAGTTTGGTCACTGCTAACGCTTGATCTAGTAATTAGGTTCACGAGTATTGGCATGTCCATGTCAATATGTCATAAGAAATTTCATTTGAATGGCAACTCTGGACCTTTTCTGTTGTCGTGAACTATTTTGGACTTGTTGATGGCCACAATATGTTGATCAATCTGAGGATGCAGTTTTGACCCAGTTTGCTGGTTGCTTGTTCCACTTCTTGTGAGCTAAAATCTTAGTTCTTTCTGGAGCATCTTTGTTTGAAGAGATTAGATGTTTTGAAAGGCATTCATGCTTTGCTAGTCTGCAACAGTTTTTTTTTTCCCTTTTTTCTTTCCTGTATTTCTGAGTGGCCTATTAGCTGATACGTTCAGTTCTAGGGACAACTGATTTCAAAACTGAACAATATAGTTGTATATTACCTATATACGGCCTACCATCTAGTCCAAATACTATGGTTGGCTAAAACGAGACCTCCTCATGATTGATGCTAGCAAATGGTTGGAACTTTTACCTCTGCTTAGTGTGGTATCAAATCTGCCTAGATTGATCCCAGGTGTCACAACATTACAGGCTATGCTTTATGCAAACCAGAGTTATGCATTAACAGATGCAAGCTGGCTTTCGCTAGATGGCAACTATTTTTCAGCGTTCTAAAACTATATCAAGCTTGTACTGCTGACCTTTGTGCCAAATTATTATAACAAATGTGATACTGAACTACATGTATTACTAGTTATATAGATATTTACTGCCCCAAGAACAGATCGCTGAGTCTATCTGCATATTTAATACTGTAGCTCCCATAGTTTGTTGGCTTCTTAACTCCTGTTTTCATGTATGCACGAATGTGCTTCTTAAATCAATACTTTTTTATGATATTTGTTAGCTTATGAGATGACAAAATAATTATATCTTCTTGTCCTCTGGAAAATCCAGTTTCTTCTTATATGGTTGTTGATTGATCCATGGTAATGCTTGAGAGCTTGAGGTGGTGCTCCGTTGATTCAATAGGTAATCACACAGTTGAGCTATTAAATGTCAAGATATATGATCTAGGCAACCATTTACATTGTTGTCATAAACCACTGTGGTTGTCTTGCAAGGCAATCCTCCGCTGGTATATTAGCAATTCAGCATTCTCATTATCTATGGAATTTCTGCGCTCCAGCTGGTTTGTATTTCTGTTTTCATCCGTTACTAGTAAGGATTCAGCACATCTACAACAATCCCAGCCTGTATCTTCTCTTGTGTTTTTTTCTTTCTTGGATACACAAAAGCTTGTGTATCATTGCATTGATAGGAGTAGGAAGAGGCATAAGGATACCATCATGGGACACGTACACAAGCTGGACGCTAGAGCAGAACACGGGATGCTCAGCCCCAAGGAAAACAAAGGCCTAACTCTCGGAAGCATATTCATCCCTTTGGCTCTTGCCCTAGCCCAGAGGCACGCATCTTCCAGGGGTCGGAGGGCTGCAGCGAGTCTAAGACACAGCTGTTGCGGTGTTTTTAGATCCACCAGCCACAGGCAGTGAGGAGGATGGAGGAAAGACCTCGGCAAAGCTCTGCAGGAGCTTCTGATCAAGAGGACGCCCATCAGTCCGCGAACGCCCACGTCTGGTCTGGCGGCGTGGCGGTAGATCGACACCAGGAGAGGATTTTGTGCCAAATCTGCCGCTAGAAGGGGCAGTCAGTGAGTAGATGTTGGGACGTGGATTTTTAGAACAGCTGCACCCTGGCTCTGGTATCTTGGCTGTCCAATATTGCTTTAAGATATGTGCAACACAACTAACTTTCCATATGAAAATTTCTCCCTTTTGTTTCTCTCACATAAAAGATGTCTTGAAGTTCAAACCTTTGCAGCGTGGCAAAACTTTCCATCTAAAATCTAGGATAAATCTTTCAGAATTTTTTGTCAAACATAAATATACAAAAAATGATTTTTAGATTAAAAAAATCATTTTTTGTATATTTATATTTGACAAAAAAATCTGAAAGATTTATCCTAGATTCTAGATAGAAAACTTTGCTACGGCTGCAAAGGTTTGAACTTCAAAATATGTTTTATGTGAGAGAAACAAAAAAGAGAAATGTGTTTGCACGAATTGCGATGCGCAGAATGGATGGCTAGATAGAGAGGGCCGGGTTGCAGCTGTTCTATTTTATATTTTCGGTAGATGTTGCATGTCCTCGGAAGCCTGATCACGGAGGATAGTCGCGCCAGTCGTTCGGCGGTCCACAATAGAGAATTCTTTTTCAATTTTTCCTGGCCTGTTATTTTCTCAAGTTAGTAGAAGGGAAAAACTTGGCTATGACCCAAATCAAAGGCAGACAAAAAGGGACACAAGCATATATGTTGTGTCACAACATGAATGGGAAAAAAACTCGACTGTTACCCACATGAAAAACAACTAGCTTTCAAGTCTTTGCATTGTGATCCTAGACAACACCCTACATCTACTTGTGTTTCCTGGTATTGCAATCTACTTCTCGGGATGTGCCTTGTCATGGACTCCCATGTTTTATCATTATTCTTTTCCCCACTTGTATGTTTTTTTGGTTCGGTATCCCTCATAATTGGGTCAATTTGTTTAGGTTTTCGATCAGCTTTTCCTTGTAAACTAGCTCATGGTTTTTGACCCAGTTTCCCTCATGACCTGGTTCAATTTCTTTTGAACTCAGATCAATATTTAGATGCGGACCCCCCTCCCCCCCCAACCAAGCTTATTGGGTAAATGGCTAGCATATCCTATGGGAATTTCTCTGGAAGTCGACAACAAGGGAGGTGCTTGATAAAAAATTTAGTACAAAGAAGAAGCCCACTAGTACGACGATCAGACTACAGGACTTGTTCCATCGCAATATCTACCCTACGGAATAGTTTACTAGACATACACTTTTAGCTATTCAGAAGAAAAACTTCGTATGACTATCCAGAAAAATACATAATAACCTCATTAATCACCAAATCTGAAGATACATGTAGCAATGCGGGTTGGAACATACTAGTGCTGGCAAACATCCTATCAGGAGACTAAATGAAATGTCATATGCATCATTGTACACATCAGGAATTATGTTCTATGGATATTGGGAGTAATTGGCCCAATTGGAAATAGAAACAAGAATCCATGTCCTGGTGTCTTCTTTGTACTTCTGAATAACACCAATATAAGACAAATCATTCAGAATGTTTCTTGGGACAAGGCTGCAATTTCATCAATGAATTTAGTTGGGAGGCATGCTACCCGACCCATTTTCGAATCTAGAGTAATATGTGGAGCTAGAGCCAGAGAAGCCTTCTGATCTTTCAAAACCAGGAAGATTATTCCCGGACCTTGCGCACGACATTCTATGCCACAAATGACCAAGAGCAGAACCGCTAGGTGGCCTCAAGTGTTGTGAACCTGCAATAACATAGTCAGTTTCAAGCCATTCACTAAACATCCAATGTTGTTGGCCAGGAGAAATACCGTTGTTGTTTCCATGATCTGTTAATGGCCTGAAGTATTCTAGTGCGATGGGTAATGAAGCCTTGACCTCTTGCACAAGGCGGAAGCTGATGAAAGACGCCTTGACATTCTAGGGCATGAGGATGTAGCCCTTGACATGATAGTCCAATAGGAGGATGTCGAGCATGGAAGTCGTGGCCTAGTAGTCCAGGAGGAGGATACGGACAATATGAGCTTGGCTCTGCTAGTACCAGGGGAGGACGACGAAAGTATAGGCCATCATCTACTGGTGCACGAAGAGGATGAACAGGGTATGATTGCTTATCTGAAAGAAGAGAAGGATGATGTCCATGATCAGTAAGTACTAGAGGAGGACATCGAGAGAATAAGACTTCCATGCATGTGGATTAATAGATAATACAAGCTTACCATATATCACTTCTTGTGCTTCCACGTGAGTGCCCCCGATTTCTTGTATTTTCTCGATACTTACCTCTCCCTCGCTTGTGTTTACTAGTGGTTTTTGGTCCCGTACAACAAAACCGATTAATGAGTCTTGGTTTCTATCGATTGTTGACGCGCCTTTCCAGAAACCTTTTTTTTGCAAGGACTGTTATTATGCCCTTGTGTCCAGGACATACATAAATATATGAACCATCTTCTGTTGTTGATAAACCAATTCTTTTGTTCACTTTTAACATCTTTGCAACCTGCATCAGTGTCATAAATAGCTTAAGCGTAATATTCTGAATGTCCATACCTTCTAAAGACTAGAAATGAAAAATCAAGTGTCAATTTTACCTGCTTCATTCCCTCTAAGCCATTTTTCGACGACTCAACATTCAACAACAGGGAAATCACCTAATAGGATATTAGTTGCAAGTAAAAATCAGTTTCGGTTTATTTCTGTAATATTTCAGTAACTACTAAAACTTATGATGAAAGCAAACTAACGCTAGAAAACACATAGTTATCTAGGTATATCAAATACAATTTCAAACTCATTTCAGCACAAAAGTAAATAATCCTAAAACAGGAGAATGTCAAATCATAAGAACAAGGATGAATCATCTATAATGTAAGAAAATGACCTTACCATAATTGACCGGTTTTGAGAGTGACGAAGATCCTTGAGGAATTTTTTAAAAACCCCCCATTTCACTCTTCCTTTGATTTCTATGGTTTTCGGCCAAACAATATCTTGAATTTTTTCCCCACTGCAAAGAGAACACATGGAAATCTATAATCAGAAACAACATGATTCGAACGTCCACCATTTACAACAACTTAATATTTGTTTTTCAATCTAAGAAACAAATATAATCCTACTTTATGATTACAGTGGAAAATATATATATATTATGTGCATCACATTATCATTAAATCTGGTCCATTCAAGGCATGCATGTGTTGTCATGCAAAGACAAATCATATTAGTTCTAACTTGTAAAAAGCAATCAAAGCACCATATAAAAAGAATAGAATCATATGTAGTGGAGATGTTGCAACAATGAAATGTTTCAATCCCGAATTAATTAACATGTTAATACCCTCTATAATTCATACAATAATATGATGAAATACTCATTTTGTTGGAGTTTGACTTGTTTTGACCTCATTGGCCTCTCGTTATCATATTCTTTTTGGACAATATGCCCCACTAATTAGTACCAGTAGAAAATGTATGTGCTCTCCTTGTACTATTATGAAAATTGATGCCTAAAGGACCAAGACCATCTCACGTCCTACAGTTTAACTTCAAGGCTTCAACACCTATTATGCAAGGAAATTGAGATTTGACTGGATTGAGTAGAAAAACAGTTACATAACTTAGAAACATGGTGCAAACTTCTACCAATCAACATCCTAGTAAGGATATTGTTGGGTTGAGTGTATGTGTGGGGTGTGCGCATGGGTTGTTGGCCCAAAGGCCCACCCTTGTGAATATCTACTCATACTTGTAGGTTATAGAAGAGAGTGTTACTGATTTATCCCCAAGAGACAACATGGTTTGGCACCCAGGTTACAACTAAAGCCATCGCTAGCAGCGAGAGGAAAGGTGGTGCTCGTAGCTATGGGTGAAGAGAGGTTTTGTCGCTAGTGGATCTCTTGGAGTGAGGAGAAAATCGCATGGGAGAAGCTGCAGCAGAGCCGTAGCCTTTAGCAGAGGAAATGGTCTGGAGCTGTGGGGAGAGAACCGCTGGTGGTGGTGGACCAGAGCAGAGAGAAGAGGTGCCTATGGCCAGGAGCGTGGGGCAGCGCAGCAAATCGGCATTGAAGCTTGTGTCGTGCAACCTTGTGGCTCGTGCAGGAACTGTAGGTCATGGGTGCTGGGGGTAGCGGCAGGAGGCGTACATGTGGCTGCTCAAAATCAAAAGTTCATCCGAGATGACGGCCGACAGTGCGTGCAAGTAGAAGGACCTGCAGGTCTGCGGTGTTGGTCCGTGGTGGTGAAAGGAGAGATTGGTGAGGTCTGTACGGCTACTATCACTTGGAGCTAGCGGTGTTGGTGTAGTGAGTACTGTAGCAAGAAGCAGAGAAAATGTCTATTGCCTAAATTTGTTTGTGGGCTGCTGATGCTGCTATCTTAGAGTGGAGAGAAGGAGATGTTTTTTTGCTGGCTGCGGAAAGAAGGCAAAGCAGAACATCTTGTAGGAGGTGTGGCTGGTGTTTTGACAGGTAACAGTGTGATGGATTTAGGGCCTTGGTGTGCTAGTTGCATTGACCCTGGTTCTGGTTGTTGATTGTTGTTGCTCAAGTAAGCTAAAACTTAATACCCGATAGAGCAGAAGAGAGGAGGCATAGTCGCTTGCTATTGGTGCTTTATAGTGACACTGGACCATGGGGAAAAAAATCAAAGAATTGAGAAGCTACTTCAAAAACACACAAAAAAACTCAGAGAATCTCCAACAATGGCCCTATAATAGGGCACAAAAAAGCAGTTAGAGTAAAATTTGGGACACCAAAAAGTGAATTTTAGGGCACCAGAAAATGCTCATCAACTATAGAAGCCCTAAAATTGGTGCCCCAAAAATACTGTGGATGTCGTTTTGTGCTTGTCCTATTTTAGGGCACTTGTTGGAGCAGCGTTTTTGGCATAAAGTGATGTAAAACAGCCATTTTATTGTGGTCCTACATGGTCCCCCGTTTGGAGCAAATTTTGCGGCAGCAGCCGAAGTGTTTTATATTTGCAGCATATGGCCGCTCGCCGCCGTCGTTGTAGGGCAAGAATTCGCCGGAAGTGTCATAGAAAGGTTGGTGCCTCTGCGCATACTATTGCGTGTGTTACCTGGCCAGGACGCTATTGGAGGTGTAGAGGAGGCTCTATGTGGGAGGAATCGAGTAGGGTTTCACCGGAATCAACAATCCAGTCACGGTGGAGTCGCTGGAAGGAGGTGAAGGAGACGGGTAGGGGACTTGCAAGCCTCACATGATGGAAGGGGTGCACAGCGAGCGCGCTGATGATGTGCTGACATAGTTCCACATCGGGGAACCATCTTCTCGCTCTGATCGCTCGCTGCAATTGTGCCCTGTTAAGAAGGAGGAGGTTGCGGGCCGCCATCACTCCCGTGGGACGAGCCTCTCGCCGTGGAGGTCAAGGTGGATAGACACAACAACAAGGTGGAATGGTGGAGTTCATTGATAATTTTTAGATTTCAGGATCTGCTTTTCATCTGTCATTGATGATTTTAAAATTATATATAAAGTTCACGATCGGCTCTTGATCCATCCTACATGTGCTTGAGTAAGCATGATGCGGTATGTTTTATTCTCCAAATCTGATAGTTGATTAGGAATAGGAAGGGCCCCCTAAAGAATGATGAGACACTCTTTCAGAGGTGGTGTCAATGGCATTCAATTTATGAGTTATGAATTCTCTCTTCAGAAATAAAGAAACAAAGCCATTCAGCGGATACATGCAACAAGTATTTGTAAATTCATTGTGGTCCAGTTGGTAGAACAGATCATTGTAAGTGGCACAACATATAAGTTCATGCTTATAATTCAAACATTTTTTAAATGGCTGCATACCTTTATGCATATATGACTGCATACCTTTATGCATATTGCGTCTTCAGTCTCATTTGAGTATATAAGGCGTGCATGCAATTTTAATAAGACTCTCTTTTTTGCTCTCATTTATTTATTGTCTTTTGAGACTGGATATTTTATCACTCATACCTAAGACACTAATAGAAGGAAGCCACGTCAATTTAGAAGCAACCATTGTGGCTAATAGTTCAACCGATTTTTTTTGCTCAATGCTCCATGATATTTAAGCTACTATTGTAAGAAACTGAAAGATTTTTCAAACATTCTCTTTCACTGGTGCGGTTCAATGAAAGGTGAGCCATGCGGTGGCCGAGATCATCTTCTTGGGATTGACCACCTTCAGACATATTTGTGATAGGGTGGACTCTAGGACACTATCGGTGAGGGTGAAAAGGAGGATAAGCAGTGACACGGATGGGGCACAATATTGAAATAGAGGATCTAGACCTGTGGGAGTCTTGAGGCATGCTTACTGGGCTAGGGGCATGTGATTTGTTTCTCCCATTGCAAACCACAAGAATGTTGCTAGTAGAATTAAATCACATAAGCTTGGGAAATCAAGTCATAGATTATCTAACTAAGGGCTTAGGACTCGAGGAATATAATTTAGCTTGTAACAAGATGGTAATGATAGATATTTATCACCCATCTGAGGGGGAGTGTTGTTTTTTATGAGAAATTGAGGGGGGGTGGGGTTGATTCTATGTGTGGGGTGTGTGTACCGGTTTCGACCAAATCAAAGGCTTACTCTTATGTATACACTCATACTTGCAGGCTGTAGCTAGAGATCAAGTGAGTGTTCTAGACCCCCCCCCCCCCCCACAATAGACAACAACACTTTACTGTGAATAATGTCATCTGAGTTACACAATCCATGATGTTCGAATTAATTTGGTTGTAAATCATATTATATGTGTGTATGTATTTTAATAGCTCGAACTATTTCAAGTAATTCAAAGCAACACGGAAAATGGGATATCTAAGGAAAATGGTGCCTAAGGAAAAAAAATCTCTATTTAAACATCACATTAGTGGTTTTTGCACCAAGGAATTTTGAGGAAACATTGATTAAGACCATTTTTATGTGACATATCAAGTATTGCACATGAACTAATTGTTCTAAAAATCATCATCAGTTTAATACGACTTGCAGCTAATAATGGGCCATCTCCAAAGAAGACTGGAACTAGAAGCCATGTGGTAATAAATTCAAAAGGTTAAAATTGGTTAACACAAACTTAATGTTCACCGTGGTTCAAATATTACTTTATTAGCCGAAATTGACATTTGTCCTAACTCATCAAAATACACCTACATTAGTGCAAAACACCAATTTGGTAAGGCAAAACACCAACCATTTTTACATGTATAGGGTTGTCTGTTATCAAAACAAAATCTACTACTTCTCTAAAGACACAACAATGAAAACATTAAACTAAATCAATAATAAGAATGATGTCAAAAAATATCATTTGAAAGCATAACCAAGGTACTTATTTACCTTCTAAAAAAGGCGAGAACAGGCACAGTGGCAGTCTTAAGTCTGATCACACCACCCCCCAGACTTGTACAGGCAAACGGAGATACGGAACCAATGACAGACTTCATATCATCATCTGAAAAATGAGATGACAGTGCATTAGAAATATAATGTGTTGTTTAACATCCATGTAAATCATGTTACCTTATATATGTAATCCTCCTGCAACATTCTATTTTGCAGATACCTGTACAGGCCTTAGTTACCTATACAACTTCCCAGAGAAGCATCTGCAAGCTGATGTTGTGTTCCAGGCTACATATTTTTAGATATTTTATTTTACTACCAGAGATACACGTTAAAGGTGGAGAAGAATCTATGCGTGGGCCTCAGGTTCTATGATGAATTTGTTTGTGGGAGAGAGCACTATGCATTCAGTGGTAAGAATAAATGATTGTGCCTTTCATAAAAAGAATAGCGTGCTAAGAGAAATAGGAGCGGCCTCCTCCAAATGGTATACACGCTATAGCACGCTATTTACAAAGAGTGAATTGCAGAAAATCACCATATTGACGTCTAGGTTTGCATACCGGTTTATGAATTTCTGTCAGAAACCACTGATTCTTGGCCTAATCTTTTGCAAAAAACAATAGTTGCCGGATTTAGCTCATTTGATGATGATTATGACAGATGGAGCCCACCCTTTGCTTATGTCTGTAACAGTACACAATAAACAACACTAGAGGGGTCTTTTTGGCAAAAACACCACCCCTCTCGAAAAAAGATTGCCTTAAAAGCGTTAACCACCTAGACCAGCGCCGACCGGCCCAACCCGTGCGACCCTGCCGCCCGCGCGGGCCCGGGCGTGAGCAGCAGCGGCCGCGCCTCCCCTTCTCCATTATCCCTCTTCTTGCTTGCCCCGAGCTGGCGGCGCGCATCTCGGCCGGCCGGCCGCGCCTCCACTTCTCCTCCTCCCTCCTCTCTCTCTTTCCCGAGCCGGCCTTGCGTAGCAGGGGTGAACTTGGGGCCGCCGGCGGCCGCGCCTCCCCTTCTCCACCCTCCCTCCTCGCGGTTCCCTCATGCCCATCCCGTCCCGCGTCATGGCGGCCACGTGAGCAGACCTCACCGGCGTCAAGCACGACTTGCTGGTCATGGCGGATCCTAACCGCGCGGCCATGGATCCACCGTGGCCCCGGGCGTCCTGGATCCGGTGACCTTTGTCACTAGAGGCCATGGATCCGATGAACTTTGTGGCTAGACGGCATGCGGCTTCCTCTGGTGGCTCGACCATAGGCTGAGGATGATGGACTGAGGACAAGGACGCTGGACCTCTGGCGCCCGCAGGCTGACGGACGAGGCGTGGCCCACTGGCCCGGCCAACACCGCCGCCGACTGCCACAACAGCCGCGTGCCTGTGCCTGTGACCTCCACTCCTGTTCCCGGCGACGAGAACCATTGCCGGCGTGTTGCTGCTCTAATCGGTTGCTTCGGCAGCCCAAATCTTTTTGTGGAGCTGATTGCTTTTTGTTTATTGATTGAAGGGTGTCCCTCTAAAATTTCAGGGACTATTTTGTAAATCTAGAAAATCCCTCATCTGACAATGTCCAACGTTGTCTACTGTGAACTGTTACGCCACATCATCAAATGTGGGACCCACATGTCATAATCACGGTTAAAATGCTCGAAGCGACCGATCAATGTCTTTTTTGCAAAAGATTAGGCTAAAAATGAGTGATTTTTGTCACAATTTGTAAGCGGTGTTTTCTGCAAACCTAGGTGCCAATGTGGTGGTTTTCTTCAATTCACTCTATTTACAAATGTGTTTTAAAAGAATGCCAAGTATGGCCTAAAATTAAAGGACTTTAGCAACAATAAAGGATATAGTTCAATAATAAAGGACTAAAAAAAGCTTTAATGTAGCCTAACATCAACAGCCCATGAGGCAACAACATAGCAAAAATATACTAATTTAGAATCAAGTGTCACCAGGATCTCCATTCCTAAAGAATAACCTCTCCTTGCTGTCCATGGAAGTACTCCATGTAGATAGCTATTTATCAAAGTGACAATCAATCGGGTGCTAGGAGTTAAGATGGATAACTTGCAACACAGTCGGAAACTAACATCTAGCAAACATCATTACCCAACACATACATCACGAATCTGCGAGACCAAAGAACTTGCCTGGTGCCTCGCTTGTCGGTGCCACAACGGGTTGCGACATCATGCCGCCGCGAACGGGGGAAGACCAGCGGGGAACAGGGGAAGACCAATGAGGAATAGAAGAAGAGGGGCCGAGCACGAGGAAGAAGCCGCCGCCGCCGCCGCGCAGGAGCGCTTGGTCGGGCGGAGGATTGGGTATTATACCTATTTGGGCTAGGTCAGGCTTGTGTCCTTGGGCTAATGGGCTGCCCAAAAAGACAACCCGCTACAAGCTATGCCGTGCGAAACTTTAGTGCGGGCTCTCCGTGTATGCTATAGCGCCCTATTAGCGAAGATTCGGCACGCTATTTTTTGGTGAAAAAGCCATGATCATCAAGTCTGAAAGATGAAAACAGTATGTGGTATTTAGTGCTCCAAAAGCACCAATAATGCATTAACTATTTGTGTTGGATATGAAAATAGTCGAGAAAAGACTGTAATCTATAATTGAGATTTATGGGGTTATAAGTTGTGGTTGACATTAGCATTGTCACTGTTATTCGGATAGAGGGATCGGTGCCAACTACTATAAAACAAGGAAGCCAAGGATAGAAGGTAATTAATGTTGTCGCTTTCCAGTTACTTATGTATGTTTGTGCTTTTCACTGTATTCTGATATGTTTGAGCCTATTAATAGCTCTACTTGGCTATTTAGTACAAGAAGATGTAAAAGGAGTACTACTACCATATAATGTTGCAATCTTTCCAAATATATAACCACGAAAGGGGACAGGCAGACCGCACACTCGATAAAATCAAAATTAATACATAGCAACCTGCCAATTCTAAACTATAAGGTTGCTAGCCAACTTGGCTCCAAGAGGCTCCCTCGATTTTCTGCCTTCTCAGCCATCGGATGGTGGTCAAAACGGTCTTCTCTATGTTCCGGGGCGTTGGACCTTTGTGTCTAGTTTTCACCTTGCGGTAGTTTCGGAGGGCCATTGACCTGTGGGCTCAGCCTCGCCCGCGATTTGCTGGGTCAGTTATTTCGGGGTGCACGAGCGCCCTCTCCTTATGTGTCTCGTGCGCATCGCGCGATTCGCTCGCTTCACGCTACGTTTTCTATTCCCTCGTCTCGCTTGTTAATTAGATATAGGAAAGAGGGAGATGAACTCATGCGTACCCGCACAACACACACTCAAAAAGCCCCGCGCACTATGACAGGTGGGCCGCATTGGCTTCTGGTCCCACAGTTCAGTGGATGGGCTTACTTTTGTTTTTGTCTGTTGTCTGGGGTTGTACAGAGGAGACAAGATGGGCTCACGCGTACGCACCCACCCCGTGCATACACACCCGCCCCGCATACTGTGACTGGATGTGTGGGACTATTTCATTCTGGTTTCGGCGCAGATATAGGAGAGAGGGAGAGGCGACGGCGTGGGCGGCTTGTCCCTTCCTTCCGCGCCTTCTGCCCCGCTGAGAACATGCACGCAGAAAGGAGAGTGAAGTCTGCATTAAACCTTGAATTCACAGGGCTCGTCGGAATTGAACCTCAACGTTCAGATCCCTGAATACCCTGTATTCTGTAATCCCGGTCTTATTTCAACGTTCGACCATTTTAGTCCAGTTTGGCGCGTTGGAATAATGAGAATCCTGGTCGGGATCACTGTATACTCTTGCTGACGACAGGGGTCCACACGTCATATTCTTCTCTCCCTCGAGCTCTAACTTTCTGGTGCTTCGGCACGCTCCACCGTCGTGCATGTGTTGTCACACTGCGGCTGCACCATGTGTTGTAGAAGACCGTTCGGTGCGTGCGACCCGGGAACTCATCACGGACGAACGCAAATATGAAAATTGGAACGAAACTTGACTAGTGAGGAGCGACGAGCAGAAAAAACCAATGAACTAATCACACTATCGGAATACATGTCGGTGGTGACCAGGAAGATTGTTCAAGGAACATGCCTCCGCCGACCGCACCATTTGCACCGCGAACAGCTGCGGTGTCCGCAGCACCATCTCCACGAACAACGGATGAGGACGAGCATGTGTGCACCGGCGACCGGCGACCGGATCACGTCCTCCCGCGGCGCCGACTCCCTACAACCCCACGCTCGCGCATGTCTGCCTCGATCGAACCTGTCCGGCAGCCGCATCGGGTCATACCACCCAAAGGAACTGCACGCCGCTGCCGGCGATGACCCACGTCATGCCGTCTCCACTAGGGCCCGCGCCGACTTGCACGCCAGACCACCGAAGGTCACGTACGCCACCGATACCATTGGCTGCATCCAGCCACTCCAAGTGGCTCCAGTTCTACCGCAGTAGGCTGCTGGCGGCAGCGTAGTTGCTTCGCAATCTTGAGGATATGAAGTTGCCTTCGATGCCAGATTGCCACCACTGACGTTGTATCACGAGATTGGGATAGATGATACATATGACATGTGGGCCAATGTAGTCGGGAGCTCCTTTTTTTTAGGACATGTAGTCGGGAGCTCCTTTTTTTTAGGACATGTAGTCGGGAGCTCCTACGTAGCGCCTTCAGCGCCACTGGGATGAACGGGCGCTCACGCTCCCCTGCTTGTGGGCCGGCCCATGTAAGGTGAGCGCTTCACCGACCCTCCCCCTGCTCGATCGCTTCATCTGCCCCCCTTCCTGATCGCTCGACGGCTCGAGCGCAGCTTCCCGGCCACCCTTCCTTCACCGGTTGACTTCAAAAAAATGAAAAAATATAAAAAATTCGTGAATTAAAAAAGTTCATGGATTTGAAAAAAGTTGACAAACTTAAAAAAAAGTTCACGAATTTGAAAAATAAGTTCAACATTTGAAAAGAAGTTCATCAGTTTTTGTTACAGTTCTTTGAATTTGAAAAATAGTTCATCAAAATTTGAAAAAAAATCATCGAATTTGAAAAAAGTTCATCGAATTTGAAAAAAAGTTGACCGATTCCTGACAAAAGTTCATCGACTTTGAAAAAAGTTCACCGATTTTTAAAAAAAGGTAACCAAATTTGAAAAAATTATTCGTCAATTTTGAAAAAAATTCATTAATTTTGAAAAAAGTTCATAGAATTTGAAATTTTTTCATCAAAACTAAGAAAAAGTTCATTGGTTTTGCTAAAAGGTTCGCGAAAAAATTGAAATTTTCATTGAACCAGGAAGAAGGAAAAAAAGAAAAAGGAAACTAGATGGATAAAAACGTAGAGAAAGATGTACGTAGGCAGATGAGGTTGGGCGCGGGGTGGTCAGTGCGTTGAACCTCGATGGAGGTGGTCGCAGGTTCGATTCACCTTGCCCCCCGAATTTCTGTGAATATAGGGTATCGATTTCAGGGATTGAAAGGCCAGGGTTTGATTCCGACGAAGTATATGAATTCAAGGTTTATAATATGATTTTCAAAAAAAAATCAAGGTTTATAATAGACTTCACTCCACAAAGGATGAACCGGTCCCGAGCTCCTTCCTCCAATCCATTGCACTACCTCTCTTCCTGCTCCTTCCCCTCCTCCTTCTCATCCCATCCTATGTATTTTCAATTTGTTTGTTTAATAATACTCCATGGTGCTTGCACGCCCATGGATCTGGAAGTAGATATTTTAGTGCTTTTCCTATTCCATTATCTGCTCTCTTTTTTGCTAAGGGTAATGTTTTTCTGCGTGGGGGGTTAGGCTGGTTATACAGATTAAGAGTTCTGCTCTAAGATATACTGTGCTAAAGAACTAATTATTTTGTATTAGACCGCTCTGCAGATGTTGAGGTGTGACCTGGAATGGTTGGCTATGGGACTTTTGGTGGCAGTACATTCTTTGTGCCCTTGCCAGGAATATCTGATGTGCGTCATGACACAAGCAATTGTTTAGGTAAATATTACTCTCTCTGGCTCAAAGAGCACTTAGATTTTATAAATTGATTGCTTATATCATTGTCCAAAGCTCCGAAACACCATGCTCGATTGGTGGACTGCCGCTTGAGAACAAGCTTATTACTATCTCTGGCTGTGTGCATTGTTTTTCTCTGGAATTTTTTTATATGTAGTCTGATTTATTCCTTTTTATGTTGCTTGGTACTGTATGAGCATAACCTGGCACACTAATCTATCTTATTGTTAGAGTTTCTTTATGGATGGATTTGCTTGAGTTACTGGAATATATCTGCTACATTCACTGCACTGTGTTTACATTCACACTGATCGGTAGCTGCAACTTAAGATTTACTCCCTCCGGCCCACAGAACAAGACGTTTTTGCAAGCTATGTTAGCTTGCAAAAACATCTTATATTATGAGACGGAGGGAGTAATTGGCCAAGATAATTCTGAGGACCTAGCGAAGGGTGCAGTTTTTATTATTGTGCTAAAAATGCTAGTGCCATGCAAATTAGGCCAACGCGGCGGTCTTGAACTCAAGTGATCTTTGCTGGCCTTACTCCCATCTACTTTTAAAATTAACTTTAATATAATGATATTGATAGGTTAAGGGGTCATTCATCAGGAGAGGTGTTGGAGCGGAATCCCATGTGTAGCTACTGTTGCCCCATCAATTATGTAGTTGCCTCTTTCTGAACATTGTTTAGCTCCAACGAGGATCTATTAGTAGTGCCGAAACCATTTTAAAAACAACAACATTGATCAGTTTCTTAATTTTGTGTATTATTTTCACTTTAGGACCAGAAAACTGAACCTCGACACAATGACATACTTCACCGGCTTAAAGTTTCGGAAAGTAGTGTGGTGTACTACACCCGAATTTGTCCAAAAATAAGTGGCTACTCTCAAATGTTTGAGGTTCTTGCAAATTTCATCCAAAAGTAACATCCCTTGAGCTCTCACAAAAAAATAACAAAATCGTTGCTCAAAGTTTTGTGCACTGTTTGAGCAGCGAATTTTTTTTTGTGGGAGCACCTCGGATGTTATTTATTTATTAAATTTTGCCAGAAGCTCTAACATTTGATAGAATTTGATGTCGCAAATTTTCAGATTTTTTGGATATAGTTTGATAGCGTTTTTTGAACTTTTGGGTAACTTGGGTGTAGTACACCCGAGAGTAGAAAATCCACTCTCATTTCTTAACTATTCATACATTTGCATCTATGTTTCACGTGCTCACTTCTACTTATAGGCAATTGCTTTAGAGTCGCTTAACTCGGCCATGGTTGATTGGACATATAAATGAGTGTAAAAATTGAGAGCATCCGCCGTTGAGAATTGTTAGCATCTACATTTTTAGTTAATTGAACAGACAAATGAGTGTAAAATTTATGAGCATGATAAGTGGTCCATGTAAATTTGAAAAAAGTTGTATGATGTACTACTAATTAATATCTGAACATGCCACTCTGAATTCTGAAATAACCAGATATGATCTTTTGTTTGTCATGTATGTTGTTACTGAGTATTGTAATTAATCAGGTTGTAGTAATCTTACACTTTATATGGATGGTGTGCAGGTTAAAGGTCTGAAAATTATTGTGCTGAACTCTTATATGTGGGTCAGGTTAAAGATCCCATGTTAGTTTGCTTGGTTTATGTTCAGAAGGGACAGTACAATATTGTTAAGTCAAGTATTTACATATTTTGGTTACTGCTTTATTATTCATCAACCGAGGCATGATTGTTGTGTGCACTTCTTACTGAAGATGATCCTGGTGTTATTTGTTTGAGAAAAGAAAGAGATGGCCCGACGTCGATGTGCACTTATTAAGTGAGTTGGGCTTTATATCATCATATCTGCACACACACTTTTTTCTATAATTATTCACCGGTGTAGTCTCTTGTTATTAGATGATGAGCTTATGTTATTATTCCAAGGATTTAAATCTATGCACCTTCTCATGGCCCACTACTCCAGTATATGTGTGTATTACACGTTAACACAGAGAATAGTATGATGGCCTTTTAACTGTTTAGTGAGCCTGTTATCAGTTAACCGACTGCTCCTCCTGATTTATGGCAGGGCTTAATGGCGGCGCTGGCTCGCTCATACTCGCCATCCTCACTGCATCCGTCACTTTCAGTGCCATCTCTTATGCCCCCAAGGCCAAGGTTTGCACTGTCATTTCAGTTGTCTTTTGGATAGCTCCTTTTTTCATTCTTGACAAACTACAGATAATTTTTATTTATTTGGATACGCTAGATGCCTAGATGGTCGTTAACAAGCAGAAATCTAGATTTTTCAGGTACACACATACAACAGGGGTTGCGATAAAAGATGTCTTTCCATCTAGCTCCTTTACTGGTTTGTATCAGGTCATGAAGATGACATACCTCTATTTGATTGAGACAACTGGTTAATACCTAGAGCTGCAGTTTCAACATTGCATTTCAAAATTAAAAGAGGAACCATTTTTTGTTTGCAATCTTGAGGTTTATAGTCTGAATCAAAACTTTAAAGCAAGAAGTAGGCTTATATACTTGAGGTTTGTGTTTTTTCTTTTTTCTTTTACTTTGAGGAGAAGAGGACTAGTGCATGCTAGAACCACCGAAGGCACCGGCGCACTGATAGTCAAACTACCAAGGTACCAAAGAAACGTGTATTGACTTCTCCAAATTTTCATGTGCTTTGGCTACAACACTTAATTATCATGATGACCAGGAGTCGAGGGCTGAACCTTGTGCTTCGCTTTGTGGAAGAAATCGAAAAAGATTTGAGGTTGCTTGTTCCTAGGAGGGTACCATCGAGACACACGGGTCATCGATCACATGTTTTTTGAGTTCTTTTACTGTACCCCAGAATTAATGCAGACCGTCTATTTTTGCTGATCCAATGGATAACATAATTGGGTGCTCCATCGGTAGCCCTGCGGAGTACCGACTTGAAAAGTCATGGAGTACCCTGATCTAAGGGGCAACACCGTAATCAATCAACCATGTCATAATTTCTCGTTAGGGTATTTTGGTTTCTTGTTTACCAGGGCATTGACGGCAGATGAGTTCTTCATGTAGCAGCAAATTTAGTAATCATCCGATCAATTGCCATGCTACCACTTTCAGATCACACTACTAGAAAAAGGGCTATAGATGGGATTGACACTAATGGCGCACCACCTTCTGATACGCCATTAGAGTTGAAACTACTAATGGCGCACCTGGCGCAGGGTGCGCCATTAGTATCAATTTTTTTTAACTAGTGCGCCTGTCCAAACATACTAATGGCGCACCTGGCCCAGGGTGCGCCATTAGTATCAATTTTTTTTAACTAGTGCGCCTGTCCAAACATACTAATGGCGCATCCAGACACAGTGTGCCATTACTAGTTGTAACTAGTAATGGCGCACCTGCGGAAAGTGCGCCACTAATGTTGTTTTTTCTATTATATTTTTTATTCCCTTTTTTGCAAAACTACTAATGGCGCACTTTTCCACCGTGCGCCATTACTAGTTTAAACTAGTAATGGCGCACTGTGGAACAGTGCACCATTAGTATGTTTTTTTTTGCAAAACTACTAATGGCGCACCACCAGAAGGTGCGCCATTAGTAATCTAGGTTACTAATGGCGCATTTAGAGTTGGTGCGCCATTAGTAAGTGGGCAGCAACAAGATATTTTGGACAGCCTCTCCTACCCACACTCACTTTCTCCCCACTTCATTCTCTCCACCTCCTCCTTGTCTCGGGTGCCTCCTCTTTTTCACCTCATTTCCACCATAGATTCATTCAATTTAAGTGGTTAAATTACCTTGTTTTGATAGGTAAGTAAGGGGGGAAGCTATATTTATGTTGTTCTCCCTACAACAATGTGCACATGCACTTTTTATGGCCTAGCTAGATCTATGTATGTTCGTGGTGTTGCATATGTTTGTGGTGTTGCATATGTGTTTGTGTTTGGAGGTGTACCGGTATTTGAAATGCGATAGTTGCCAATATTTTGCCGGAATGTTGATTCATTTCCGTTTCGGCGAGAATTTTGGCATTAAGCATTCTTTTTGGTCCTATTTTTAGGGAAAGTCATGCCAAATTTTTTCTTGGTTCTAAAATATCGTTTTGCTCTACCCCGCAGGCGACCATGGTCCGCATGATGACCGAAGGCATCATGAATAGGTTTTTGAGGTCCGCGAAGGCCGAGATGCTTCAAAAGAACGAGACGGAGATAAGATGTCCGTGTCGAAGATGCAAGCTGAAGAGCCTTATTGCGGACCCGGAATCCGGGCAGGTGCGGGACCACCTGCTCTTGCGTGGTTTCATGGATGGCTATCGGTGGCAAGGTGATGAAGATGACTACGAAGTCGTCCATGGGGTCCGGGCAAGAAATGAGGAAGGGCAGCAAGACAACCACCGCGGCTCGGGCGGGCGAGAAGACGAAGAATCCCCAGGAGATGATCACGACGGTGATGCTGTACACAGTCATCATGTAGAAGATGCAGGACATGATGATGAGGAAGATGCCGGAGCAGACGACGGGCATGATCATGAAGATGATGATGCCGGCGGAGCAGACGACGCTGGACCATCGATGGGCTGGGTGCAGGACCCTCATATTCAAGAGCTGCTTCTCAAGCAGACGGATAACGCAAGAGCTGCCGCCCGAGAGAAAGCCAAGATGGATCAACTTGAGTTAGACGCGGTTACTCCATTGGATGAAGGATGCAGGCCCGAGGATACCCGCCTGAAAGTAACGCTCATGGCTTGGAGATGAAGGTAAAACACAAAATGACCGACGCATGCTTCGACGAGAACATGTCATTCTGGCACGAACGTCTTCCCAAGGGGAACAAGTGCCCGACCAGTTTGGAGGAGGCGAAGAAAATCGTGTGTCCTCTGGATTTACCACACGTGAAATACCATGTGTGCATGAACAATTGCATCATTTATCGGGACGAGCACGCGGAGTCTACCATATGTCCGGTGTGCGGCGTCACTCGATACAAGAAGAGGAAGAAAGCTCCTCGAAAAGTGGTGTGGTACTTTCCGATCACTCCTCGTCTGCAGCGGTATTTCGCGGACCCTAAGGTAGCAAAGCTCCTGCGTTGGCACGCGGATAGGGAGGAGAAGAAGCGAGAAGATGACGCAAATGATCCGGAGACAGATAAAAAAGACAAGATGCTGAGTCACCCTAAGGATGCGAGCCAGTGGCAAGCGTTGAACTTCGAAGACCTAGAATTTGGGAACGATCCAAGGAACATCATGCTGGGCGCGAGCACCGATGGAGTCAATCCGTTTGGCAGCCAGAGAAGCACACATAGCACCTGGCCTGTGTTTGTGTGGATGTACAACCTTCCCCCCTGGTTGTGCATGAAGAGGAAGTACATTCACATGAGTATGCTAATTGAAGGACCGAAACAACCAGGGAACGACATCAATCTGTATCTGGGGCTGCTGAAAGAGGAGCTTGACACGCTATGGAAAACGCCAGCCAATACGTGGGACGCCGCAGAGAAAGAATATTTCCCTATGAGAGCCACGCTGCTCATGACGGTGCACGACTATCTCGGTTACGGATATGTCGCGGGGCAGGTGGTCCACGGATTTTCTGGATGCGTCAGGTGCATGGATGACACAACGTATCGCCAGCTAGATAGAGATCCCGGGTCTTCGAAAACCGTGTTCATGGGACATCGAAGGTGGCTTCGCGACGATGACCCGTGGAGAAAACTCAAGGATCTATTCGATGGTGAAACCGAACCCCGAGGACGCCCGCATACGAGGAGCGGCGAGGAAATAGACGAGCTGTTGAAAAATTGGAAAGACTGCCCACTGCCGGGAAAGAAGCAAAAGGCGCCAGAGCCGGGAAAGAAGCGAAAGGCTCCAGAGCCGCTGCTGAAGGTATGGAAAACGAGGTCTGTTTTCTGGGACTTGCCGTACTGGAAGATCCACCGTGTGCCTCACAGCCTTGATGTCATGCATATCACGAAGAACGTGTGCGAGAGTCTGCTTGGTACCCTGCTCAACATGCCAGAGAGGACCAAAGATGGGCCGAAAGCAAGGGCAGACTTGAAATCAATGGGCATCAGGCAGGAGCTTCACGCTATATATGATGATGATGATGAGGCGAAGCAGGACACGGAAAGTCGTCGCAAAGGCAAAAAGGCCAAGAAGACCGGAAATGACTACCCTCCCGCGTGCTTCACTCTAAGTCAGGAGGAGATCGAGCAGTTTTTCACCTGCCTCGTAGGAGTAAAACTTCCTTACGGTTACGCGGGGAAGATAAGCAGATACCTAGACCTAGCGAAGCTGAAGTTCAGCGGGATGAAGTCTCACGACTGTCACGTGCTGATGACGCAGATACTTCCAGTTGCAATCCGTGGGATCATGGACGCGCACGTCCGTGAAACGCTATTTGGCCTATGCAACTTTTTCGACGTCATCTCTCGGAAGTCTGTTGGCGTGAGGCAACTCAGAAGGCTACAGGAAGAGATCGTGGTGATACTATGCGAGCTTGAGATGTACTTCCCGCCCGCATTCTTCGACGTTATGGTGCATCTGCTGGTCCATATCGTGGACGATATCATCCAACTCGGGCCGACGTTCCTGCACAGCATGATGCCGTTCGAAAGGATGAATGGTGTCATCAAAGGATACGTTCGCAACATGTCACGTCCAGAGGGAAGCATAGCCAGGGGCTTTCTGACCGAAGAGTGCATCTCCTACTGCACGAATTATCTAGGCATCGAGAACCCCGTTGGTCTGCCCGTCAACAGGCACCTCGGCAGGCTCGCTGGATGGGGTCACCGTGAGGGTCGCCGCGAAATGCATGTCGACTTCGAGGGTCGACTCGCCGACTTTGAAAGAGCAAACCTAGTCGCGCCACAACACATAGACGTGGTCGAACCTTGGGTGGTAGAGCACAAAACCTTTATTAAGAAGACGTACAATGACCGAGGCCAACAGAGGACGGACGGAGATATACTCAAAGAGCACAACTCATGTTTCACGCGTTGGTTCAAGCAGAAGCTTCTGTTGTACCCTTTACATGAGGATTCTTCCGCGGAAGAACAACTCATATTCGCCTTGTCATAGGGCGCCGAGCACAACCTGATGACCTATGAGGCGTACGATATCAACGGCTACACATTCTACACCGAGGCCAAGGACATGAAGAGCGATGGTTATCAGAACTCCGGGGTAACGATGGAATCCTACACCGGTAACGACAAGGACAGATACTACGGAAGGATCGAGGAGATCTGGGAGCTGAGCTACGCTGGAGAGAAGGTCCCGATGTTCCGTGTCAGATGGGCCAAGAGCGTCCTAAAAGAAGACCGGTATTTCACCACCATGGTTATACCCGAAGCCAAATCCAAGACCGCAGGCGCAAACGTCACCGCGAAAAATGAGCCATGGGTACTGGCTTCCCAAGTGGACCAATGCTTCTTCATTACCGACCCGTCAAAGCCCAGTCGTGTTGTCGTGAGGAGAGGCAAAAGGAAGATCATCGGAATGGATGGAGTAGCCAATGAGCAAGACTTCGACAAGTACGGCGACCCGAGAATCGAACATGACGACGATGATGAAGTAGCAGCATACACCACAAGAAGAAGCAGGACCACCCTACCTAAAGGACGTCCGTTCCACAGAAGAACTCCATTTGCGAAAAAGAAGGGCAAGAAGATTGTGAACAGATAGCTAGCTAAGATCGATTGTATTTAAATCGTAGCCTTCATTTCTCGATTGTATTTCATGGGCACTTTTTGAACTATCATGAATATTTTTAAATTTCATGGACACTCGATCTTGATCCCCCTCCATCTCGATCGCTATCCCACCTCGCCAGATCCGGTCCCCCTCGCCGCCGAGCACCCCCCGGTCCACCGCCCCCCCGCACCCCGCGCACCCTCCCCCGCTCCACCGGCATTACTGTTTGATGATATTTTTAAAAAAATTATTACTGTCTTATAAAAAAAATTACTATTATGATTTAAACAAGTTTGAACATATTTAAACACAAATAAATATCAAACAACATTTTAAATGCATAAAAAAATTGTGGAGCCTGGGAATCGAACCCAAGACCTCCTGGTGTGAGAACTGGCTGCTGACCAGTCGAGCTAGTAGAGGGAACTTGGTGTGGATCAGGTCAGGTGGTAGATAACCTGTTGGCTCGAGCAGAAATCAAAAAAAATACTAATGGCGCACCAGGGTGAGGTGCGCCATTAGTATGGATGTACTTATGGCGCACCAGGGTGAGGTGCGCCATTAGTATGGATGTACCTGTTGGAAGATAACCTATCCCCTCTCTCTCCCTCGCCCTCGTCCTCGATCCCCTTCCCCTCTCCTCTCCCGACGCCGCTGCCCCGCCGCCTCGACGCCGCCCTGTCGTCCTCGTCTCCGCCCCGACGCCCCGACGCCGCTGCCCCTTCCCCTCTCCTCTCCCGACGCCGCTGCCCCGACCTCCTCCTCGCCCCTCGACGTCGCCCTCGATCCCCTTCCCCTCTCCTCTCCCGACGCCGCCGCCCCGTTGTCCTCGTCCTCGCCCTCCTCGTCCGCGCCACCGCCGCGCCGCTCTGACCTCCTCCTTGTCCCCTCCGGCCTCCTCCGCCTCCTCAGGTACTGCCCCCACCTCTCCCTCCCCCTCCGGCCTCCTCCTTCCCCTTTGTAAATTTTAGGGTGTAGGGTTTGCAAATTTTAGGGTTAGGGCAGTAAATTTTAGGGCAAATCTAGCACAGTTAGCAAAGTTAGAAATCTTTTAGGAAACTAGGGTAGTAGCAAAAACAGTAGCAATTTAAAAAAACAGTACCAAAAAAATTAGGTATAAAAACAGTAGCAAATAAAAAATATTAGCAAATATAGCTAGGGTAATTTTGTTTAGGTATAAAAAACAGTAGCAATTTTAAAAGAATAGTAGCAATTTTAAAAACAGTAGCAAAAAAATTAGGTATAAAAACAGTAGCAAATAAAAAAAGAGTAGCAAATATAGCTAGGGAAATTTTGTTTAGGTATAAAAACATTAGCAAATAAAAAAAAGCAGTAGCAAATTAAAAAAACAGTAGCAAAAAATTAGGTATAAAAACAGTAGCAAATATAGCTAGGGCAATTTTGTTTAGGTATAAAAAACAGTAGCTACAATTTGTAAAAAGCATGAGCAACTGAAAAATCATCCACCCTTCCGCGTGTGTCGGTGTGCAACTGAAAAATCATCCACCCTTCCGCGTGTGTCGGTGTGCAACTTAAAATTCCATTGTGCTGCAATAGTCTGAATCATGTTACATAAGTGTTGGGTTCACAAAGCGATTCCTTGCAATGTGTGGTGCTACCAGACCAGTGCTGCTGCTGCTAGCTTAATCGCGGTTTGTGTTTGTGACTGATGCTGGTCAGAAAAACGTGTAACCCAACTCCTCACCCGGGTTTGTTAGAAGATGGAAACTGCCCCATCTACTTGTAGCTTAATTACTTAGCAGTTGACACCAACAGGTCGAATCCCTCTCGGTTTTGGATGAAAGGGGATTAAGCGTCGACCCAGTTTATTTCTGTGAAACCCAAATAACATAACATCCATTACACTTCAGGCTTAAACATGAAAGCAACCTAAAGATGAAACTCGAGTGTTCCTATCTTGCACTGCCACCTTACCTGTTATATATGCATCATTGTATTACTTTGTTTATATCTTCTGGTTTGATCTAGCTGCAGTTTGTATTGTACTAAATTAAACCCATATTTCTTAGCTCCATTAAATAAGCGCCTAATCAAGCTAAGCAGTGGGAGGGGGCTTGCACTTTTCTTGGTGCTATTTTTGATACTGCTATGGTGTCATGTTCATTTGGTTAATGTCACTGTTGATGAACTACAGTCCACCCGCAGTTTGAAATTCATTCAAATCCGGAATGCTGGTTTGCATGCTAGGGCAAATTGCTTTTGTCGCTGATCTTTAAAAATCAGGAAAACGATTGATAGTTTCAGTTGCCGAAAACATATCTGTGCCTATTGATATCAGTAGATGGAGAGTTTATTGCTTGCACGGATCATGTTATTGAAGCCCCTCGTTTGTGCACAGGAGTTGTAATTCTTGACTAACATGATCTCTCGTTCCATAATCCACCTTAAGGAATTTTTTGCTGATTCCGCTATATGAGACCCACCTAACTAGGACGCGGAGACGCCTATAATCAGCATATACCAGTGCCCTCCTGACCGTTCCCTATCAGCGGTTTAGTATTTAGGTAAACTTTTGCTCTTGATTGTTTGATTGAGGCATAAACCAAATCACGACAATGCCGCACCCGGCCTGTCTTTGCATGAACAACACAATAACAAAAGTGAATCATAGCTCAGTTAGTCGGGATTAGATATGTCAAATGCTAGTGTTAGTATAATAAGTCAAATGGATCATATGATCTGCAGACCTCATACACCCAAGAAAACCTGAAAAAAAATGAAGTTCAACCCCTCACTTTTCCTATATGCATTGGCCTGTACAGTTGGATTTGTTTCTGATTTTAGTGTTTTCAGTCTATTTTTCTATTTCTGCTTTAACATAACGGAATAACTAATGGTGGCTGCCTAATGATGACAGACTAAGTTTCTGATTTATTTTGTTATAGAAGTGTAGATTCATTGGTAGCAATTGTTTTCAGTGTCTCATGTTGCTTGTAGTGTTTTGTCCAAAATGTTGAATGATACTGCTTGGAGATGCATATATTGTTTCACCCCTTCACATGCCAATGTATTTTCCATGTTGTGATGGAGGCCTTTTTTGCCTTGTCCACCCGAGAGGCCCTTGAGTTTGCCGGAATGTCGATTAACTTCCGTTCCGGCAAATTCGGGTACTCCATATGTCCTATTTTTAGCAAAGGTCATGCTGAAATTTTCCGTGAATTTTAGCATGACTTTGCTAAAAATAGGACATATGGGGTACTTGTGACTAATGCATGGGCCGGGGTATCTTAGTAGTTAATTAAGTAGGATCAAGTGCCCCGGCGTACTTGTGACTAATGCATGGCTTTTAGGGTGCCTCGGTGTCGATAAAAACCGAAATGATGAAAGCTTAGGCTTTTAGGGTGCCTCGGCGTCGAAAAACCCTCAATGATAAAAGCTTAGCTTTTAGGATGCCTCGGTGTCGACAAACCCTAAATGATGAGACCATGATCTTGTTACTTGACAATAACCAAATTTTTGACCAAACTTTGTTCCTATTTAGAGAGAAACATGGCCAACAACGATGAGGCCGGGGGTTCGGGCGTCACGCCATTCTGGAAGCTGTCCCAGGAGATGGAGGAACAACCTCACTTGTATGAGGACGCCGCCTTCCCCACCGATCCTGAGACCACTGATGGTACCGCCGAGGATGACCCCACTGATGCCACCACTGATGGTGCCGCCGAGGATGCCACCACTGATGATGGCGGCGCACGCACAGATGGCAACCAACCGAAGAGGCAACGGAAGGACCGGCGCCCGACCGTGCTCCGCACCCTCAAGGAGGAAGTTACTGAAGTGGACTCCGACGGGAATCCAACGGCGCCCAAACGAATAGTCAAGGGGTACTCGCTTCATCTCGGGTGCATTCTCCGGAGCACCGTCTCGATCAACACCGAGAACCTGAGGCATCCTGACCGAGGGAATTTGCGCAACCTCCTCTTCACGAAGCTGCACGAACGATACAAGTTCCCCGCTGAATTTGAAAACACAAGCCTCAAAGGGAATAAAGTGAACAATGCTGCCCTCAAGAAGATGAGCAAGGCCCTGTCTACTTGGAAAAGCAATGTGAAGAGAATGATCGAGAAAGGTGAGAGTTATGAGAAGATCAAGGAGAAAAATCCTTCGATCACCGAAGATGACTACAACGACTTCAAGATCAATTGCTCGAGCACCGCAAACTCCGAATCAAGTAAGTGGGGGAAAGAAATGCGGGAGCTGAACTTAGGGGAACACACACTCGGTCCCGGCGGTTACAGAGTGGCGGAGCCTATATGGGACAAGGAGGAGGCGGACCGTGCCGAGCAAGGCCTACCGCCCCTCTTCGATAAATACGGTGACAAGCAGACCAGGAACTTTGTCAGGGCCCGGTACAAGAAGGACCCGAAAACAAAGGAGCTTACCACGGATCCGAAGACCAGGGCGCTTGAGCTTGTTCTGGTAAGGAATACACCCCCGCGTAATTAGCTCCATATGGTTGCATTCTAATTAATGAAGCCAAATTTCTAAATGGTTCACATTCCTTCCGCAGGCGACTGAAAGCAGTAGCGCGGGGTCAACTAGGAGCAACCCTTGGGACACCACTCTAAATAGGGCGTTAAATGTAATGAAGAACAAGGATAAGCTTAGTAAGCTGACGTCAGCTGGTCGTGTGGCCGGCAAAGGCTTGTCGACAAAATGGTCGTCATACTATAACACTGGTGGGCGAAAGGAGAAAAAGACCAGCTCGGAAAGCCAGGCGCGCGAGGTTCAAGAACTCAGGGCACAGGTGGCGCGGATTCCGGAGATTGTCCAAGAGCAAGTGCAACAACAACTCGGAGTGACGATCACCGCCATTGTGCCTACCTTGATCCAGGGGATTAGTGCGTGGATTGCGGGCGGCCAACAGGGGCCGCCCCCGATTCCTAGCTTCACGACCAGCAACTCGCAGAACGCGATGGCGGGGCCATTGGTGTCTCCGGCGGAGGCGGCATTGGTGTCTCCGACGCCGGCACGGGAGCTTAATGCACCCGGGTGTACGCCGGCCGGCACCTCTGCAGCAAGCGGACCCTCCGTCAACTGCACGCCCACCGTTGGTGGTGCCTCGACATTAGCCGAGCTCGACACCATCATCATGGTAACTAATTAAGCCTCTCTCGGCCGAGGACTTCATCTCCTTGCCTTTGACTGGGCATCCCTAACGCCCTACATGTTTTCGCAGGGCGCCGCCGACGTTCCGTGCACTCTCCTGCACTTCGTGAACAACGAGTTGGTCGATGTCGCCAAGGGCAAAATCGTTCAACCGGGCAACCCCTTGTTCCACGGTACCCAGATGCCACCCAACTTGTTTAGGGTTCAACTGGTTCGGGTGCTGCCAGGCTGCGACGAGTTGTTACCTCCGATTCGACCCATCGGGGCCGACGATGATGACGTGATGACCCTCAGCGCCTGCCTGAGCTGGCCCCTGCTTTGGCCGAAGAGCCAGATTCGTTTGGGGGCGGGGGACACCACCCCAAAGACAACACCGCCAGTCGTGCCGGCGCCAAGTCGGCCCCATGGCAAGACCGCCGCAACGGTGCCGGACATCCCTATGCCACTGGATCCAAACATGCATATGGCACAGGATCAGAACGACGACGACGATGATACATTTGCCAACGTCGATCAGTACTTTGCCGATCATGGGGACGGTGGCGACTTCATGGGGCCTCCTTCTCAAGAACCCAACCCAACAAAAGACGTGTGCGATCTAGCTGGTACCGCGGAGAAGCCAAGTTGCAACAGGCGTCGTCTGCAGTTCAGCTCTCAGGAGACGCCTCCAGCTGCCGACTTCACCGAGCCTCAGATAGGCGAGGTGCGAAATATGATCAGCCCCAACACACTCAAGAAGGCGGTCTGTGAGCAGAACTCGGTCCCATTACAGGAGAAGAAGAAGGCATGCAAAAGAAAGACTAACAAGGGTGCGGGCCAGCCGGCACCGAGTACGATCCGTGCTCAGGACGGGCCACCTTCAACTGCGGATATCTCGAGGAGGGTGCATGTGGCGGGTAGGTCGATGCTACCGAGAAATATGCTCGATGCTGCAACCGGTGCTATGCGGAGTCTGCATGACAGTGTTCTTTCTTTGGAGAAGCGGCGTCTCGGAGAGAAGGATGTGGCATACCCGGTTTTCGCGGCCAAGGTGCCAGAGGGCAAGGGCTTTGTGGATAACTCCATCGGGGGTACGATCGTCCTGCGGTTTGATGACATCCACGCTATGTTGAACCTTCATCCGCTGCACTACACCTTCGTTAGGCTATTTTCGCTGAGTATGGAGATGCGGATCATTCGCGACAAGACCCCGGACATCGTGATAGTCGACCCCTTCTACATGCGTGCCAAGATCTTGGGCAGCGCTGGGGACCGGCAAGTCGCGAGTTCTTACCTCGAAGGCGTCATTCTGGCAAACCAAGATAAGGATAACTTCCTCGTGCCTTACTTTCCCGAGTAAGTCCTCCCCTCAACCGCCCCGTAACATATGAATTCTTAGATTTCAATCGTTTTTCTTTTAACATTCCGTGTTTTCTGCAGTGACACACATTGCACGCTCATCCTCCTAAGCCCCAAATATTCCATGGCCACGTATTTCGACCCGGACCGTCAGTCGAACGTAGACTACACAAATGTCAAGAAGGTTCTTGATGATGTTCTCCCCGGCTACGTCAAATCTGGAGGCACCTTCACCAGGCCTATTCGTAAGTACGGCAAGCACGTGTTCTCCCACAATACGACGTTCTGTTGCGTCAAGCAGCCGCCTGGCGGTCAGAAGGGTGCCTACTACGCCATCCATCACATGCGGGCGATCGTACGGGACCATCATCAACTACTGCTACCGAGTAGACTCAAAGATTGGGCCGCGAGCGTGTCGGCAATCCAGGACGCGGACATCAGACAAGAATTCTTTCGCATCCAGTCGGAGTTTGCGGAAATCATCCATCAAGATGTCCTTCGTACCTCGGGGCAGTTCTACCTCAGAAATCAACCGTCCAACAGTGACATCGACACAATCCTACAAATGCAGGCTGACAACGCCCATTGTTTCATGACTCCCACGATAGACGGCGGCTTCATCCACGCTCCGGTCCCTTGAGTCGAGTCGAAAGCAGTGATGCTGTGTCTAGTTCTGAAACATCGATTGGCTCATGTTGTAATTAAACTTTAATGAACTTGTAGTATGTCTCTTTGGTTTCGAGAGTCCTTCAACTTAGATGTAATCGATGCTATTAATGTCTTGCTTTTCTCTTCAGATCGTTCTGTTGCATACTTATATATTGCTTATGTATTGTCTGTGAATTGGTACTAACGTTTCGTTGGCTACTGCATAGCGATGCCGTGGTATGTCGTGTACAAGGGTAAGGTTCCCGGAGTCTACGACGACTGGGAGGAGTGTCGGAGACTGGTTCACCGATTCAGCGGTAACAGTTACAAAGGGTACGCCACTAGGGCCGAGGCCGAATCTAGATACGCCCGCTATCTAGCGGGAGAGGGGAGGGAGCGTTGGAGGAACCGGATGAAGACGAGTTTCATCGTGATGACCGCAGCTCTCTTCTATGTGATGGTAGTTTAGATGATCGATATCGACTTGTAATGTGAAGACAAACTCGCGGTCTCGAGACTTGTAATATAATGTTCTATCTTTGTTCGGTCTTTTCAATTCGGAGACTAATATGATGAATTGTATTCGGAGACTAAAATGATGAATTGTATTCAGAGACTAATCTTCTATTGTATTCGATGAATCTGTTGTTGATGTGTGCTGTCTATATTTTGTCATATTATACATTTTGTAACCTGTGCAAAAAACAAAAAATTAAAAAATAAAAAAACCTAATATTCGTACTAATGGCGCATCACATCATAGTGCGCCATTAGTATGCCAATGGATACTAATGGCGCATCACTAAACAGTGCGCCATTAGTATGCCGAAGTTACTAATGGCGCATCCTGTTGTTGTGCGCCATTAGTATGCCAAAGCACCTGGGTATACATGGCCCCCTGGGAGGCATACTAATGGCACACTGTTGTATATACTATGGCGCATCTGGGGTGCGCCATTAGTATACCAGATACTAATGGCGCACCAGTGGTGCGCCATTAGTAAAATATACTAATGGCGTGCTACTAATGACGCACCACTAATGCGCCATTAATGGCCAAATTAGGTGCGCCATTAGTAGGCCTTTTCCTAGTAGTGTCATCAAGATTTTATCAGCTATTTTTTTGCTGTGAGAAAATCCAAAGGGGTCGACAGATCCTACTGTCCTCAACAGGGGCAATGATGGAGGGACATCGATCTCCAGCGGGCAGCGATGACTAGAAGTGATTCGCACAGGGGACGGCGAGGGCAGATCGGTATGATCGCTGTCGGGAGAGGTTTCGGGGTGGGGTGGGGGTGCGAGGAAGGGGCAAGGGGAGCGATCGTGGCGGCGTACAACAGAAAATGGATCGGGATGAGGCGGCGCCGCCATTCGATCGAGATGCACAAAGAAACCGGGTCCTTGTTTTTTCTCCAGCATGGTAACCCTACTGGGAGAGCTCTTAGCCTCAGTCGGAAATAACAAAGTTGCCCTTCACCATGGACGGTCAGATCTGTTTGGTACTCTGGGGTATGTTCTGGGAGTACCAGGGTACTGTAAAAAAGCTCTTTTTAAATGCGTCTTTAGAGAATGTTGAGTAACGTGATTGTATTAGAAAAGATAGGATAAACTAGGCAGTATTCTGACTTGTCTTGTACTTCAAGTAGATCATGTACTTATATATATATGCCCACGAGGCTCAGGCAATACAACAACTATTCCATCAACTCACTCTCTCCCTTCTAGCATGGTATCAGTTTCCGGGTTCTAAACCCTAGCCGCCGCCCGACGCTTCCGCTCCGCGCGCCGCCCCCGGGGCGGCCGGCCTCCATGATCGCCGCCGGGGTCCGCGCCGCCCGTACCTAGGATTCGTCCGCTGGCCATGTTGGTCGGCTGCCCTAGAGAGTCTTTTTCCCGATCCTTTGATCCGGGTTTCTCTCTCTCTCGCCCTTCGCTTTGATCGGCGTCTACTTTTTGGTTTTCCGATCCACTTGATCGGTTTGCGTCGCCCACTGCCGTTGTCGACCCCCATGCGCCTCTACTCCGACACCGGCGCGACCGGTCGGCCTCTTCACCGACCCGGCGGCTTCGGACGACAGGCGGCCCCTCACGGCCGTCGTCCGCGCGTCTGCTAGCAAGTCGCCCGACCAGGCAGCCTCATGCGATGCGGCGGCCCACCACGGCCACCGTCCGCGCACCGGCCCAGCCCGTCGATATACGCCGGCCGTCACCGCCTTGCTCCGACCGGGACACCTGCATCGCCCCGACCCGGCGGCCTCGTGCCACATGCGACGGCCAATCATAGCCGTCGCTCGCGCGCCGGCCCGCCCATCGATCCACGTCACCCGCCTCCGCCGCGTCTGCACGGCGGCCCGGCGGTCTACCTCACCGGCCTCGTCCTTGGCTGCGTCGGGACGGCTGCATCAGGGTCGTCGACTGCCTCAACTCGGGCATGGCTGTTCCGTTGGTCGCCTGGGCCTCGCTGCCCGGGCGCCGGCGGTGCTTTGGCAGCCTGGGTGCCGGTGCTGACAAGCTCGTCCGCACGACGTCCCACGTCGTCCGTCGTCGCCGACTTTATCCCGGACTCCGCCGCCCCCACGCCTCCACCGAGCGGCGTCCCCGACCTCGCTTGCGATCGGCTTGATCACCCGCTCGCTGCCGCGATCCGCCTCATCTACGCCGCGTGACCGACCTGGCCCGTTGATTATGCGCGCCTCCGCAGGTCCCGTGAAGATTGTCCCCGAGTTCAGCGCGCCCCTCCGCCGATCAAGCAACGGGCTACCACTGCGTCGCCCCGTCGAGCTGCAGCGCCTCCGCCCTGTGGTTCTCCTCACGGCTGCATCGACTCGTGCGTCGCCGCTGCGTCGCCTCTACGGGCCGTAGTGCCACGATACGCGGTCCCAGCCACCACTTCGAGGCCGTCCCGCAGTTGCACCGACTCGTGCTCAACCGCTGCACCGCCCCTTCAGGCCGTCACGTCGTGGCCCGCGGTCCCCGCCGCCGCCACGAGGTCTTCCTGCCGTCGCCCCGACCTGCCCGTAGCCGCTACGTCGCCCCTTCGGGCCATAGCGCCGCGGCCCGCGGTCCACTCCGCCATCACCGTGCGTCGACCTCCCGTGGTATGCGCCGCGCCGTCTCCCTTGGCGCGGGAACGCCACCGTCTGCGCCGGTCTTCGTCACGCTGTCAGGGTTCTTCGCCTACTTCGAGCACCGCCGCCGCACTCCTAACATAGCCGCCGCCGCCGTCAGGCTGTTGCCACCGCTCTTCTTTGGCCGCCGCCGCCGCTACCTCCGTAGCCGCCGCTGCAGCCCGTCCACCCCCTTTGTCTTCGTCCAGCACCAGCTCGTCGCCAGCGTCGCCGTCATCTACCCCGACCGCTTCATCTACTCCGACAACCGCGGGCGACATTGGCCCCGTGCCGATTGGCTCCGCAACCGTCGTCGAGTCCTTCTCTCCTGTCCTCTCCGACTTCTTCGACATGGCGTACAACTCGTGCAGGTCCCTCATCTATGCATGCCCGGTGCTGGCAACACCGATGCGTGCCTTCGTCCACGACGTGTTCTCGGGCCTGGCAAGCCTGGTGTGGCGCTTCGTCAACTTCGTCTTCGTCCGTCTATGCATGCTCGGTGCTGGCAACACCGATGCGTGCCTTCGTCGGGTTTGGCACACCCGACGCGACGCATTGTCAACATCATTTTCTTCCCAGCGCACCACTACTTCGACACCACTGCCCCATGCCTAACTTGGCGCCCCCTTGCGCCCGCGGCTCCACGGCAACTTCCTCGACACCGGCTACCCCGACTCGACATCGACCACGGCTCCACCACCTACGCTCTCGGCTACCACGACAAACGGCACAAAGGGCTGCCGGCTTGATTGAGCAACCTCGTCGGTTGCCACTCCAGCCACGACTCTGTGATGCGTCGACCGTTACGACTGTGGGGGGGGGGGGGTCCGTCGGCTTACCTTCGGATTCTTCTCCAGTCTCACCGTTTGCGTCGTTACCGTTGTGACTGCGGGGGGATGTTGAGTAACGTGATTGTATTAGGAAACATAGGATAAACTAGGAAGTATTCTGGCTTGTCTTGTACTCCAAGTAGATCATGTACTCCTATATATATATGCCCACGAGGCTCAAGCAATACAACAACTAGTTGATCAAATCACTCTCTCCCTTCTAACAGAGAATAAGATGTCAGATTATGTTTCTTGCAAATGTTTTGCTTCCTTGACAACAACTCATTTTGTTGTCTTTTGTACTCCCTCCATTCCACAATATAGTGCGTCCACGCTTTCCGAGGTCTAAGTTTGACCATAAATAGAGGTATGTCATAAATAGGAGTATATGATATAACTATATTCCATTGTTATCATCTTACTTTTGTAGTTCCTCCAATGTGCCAACTATAGTTTTTTGGATGAACCAGCTATTCATGCTATCTTTGTAAGAAAATCAGCAGATTTTGAGCAATAGTTATGTATTTATATGACAATGATCATAGATTCTTTTAAACAAGTATTCTCTTTCTTAACATGTGTAAAGTCGCTCAAGGTTATTGTAATGTCATTCAGATCTACGCCAGGTTTTCTGTGATCCAAAATGCCATGAGATAATAAAACGATGTTACAAACTACAATTGATATTATATACTTATCTATAATTTAGTACCCCTAAAGTTATTGGAGAAATGCAAAGCGTTTCAAATAAGTCTACGTCTAAACCTACAAGTGTGAATTGGTACTTGCCACTGCTTTTATCGTGACAGCAGATATATATGGGTATTGATGTTAATAAATGTTGTTACAAGTACCATAGCCTAAGTGGCTGCTTAAATCTATCTGTACAAAGAAAGACAAACCTTATAAAAACACTAATGGTACGGATTTTGAAAGACAATTCTTTCTTAATTTTTCATATAAAATGGTTACAATTCATGCCATTTGTGCTTGCTACAACCTAAAGTCACTAACAAATTCAAATATTTCAAAGCACTCCTGGTTTTAAATGGGACTCTGTGCCATTTGGCGCAATGGGTCATCTACCTGATTCAAATATTTATGTGCATATGTTTGTAAACAACAAGCCTCTATTCGTTTTTCTATACAAAGGGGTTAGAATTGTTACCATACCGCTCGCCCACAGCTAAACCAACTATTACATGGAATTTTTCTCAAAGCACACATGATGTCTGTGGGTCTCCGTGCTATTTGGCGCAACGGGTCAATATTTATCTAATAACAAGCTTTGAAATTTCAAGACAGAGAGTTTATATTGGAGCAGTACATTTCTGTCTTGAAAGTTCTTTCAGAATTAATATTTCTCCATACTATGCATTTTATTCCTTAGGTGAAAATATCAATATGCATGTACAACATTACCGGGTTATGCTCAAGGTCAGAACTTCAACTAAGTAGCACTAAATAATGATGTTTTATCAACGTTAAAGGGAATTTTCATTATGTCCCGTACGTTAAGATATATGTTTGGTTGCATGCTATTTATACTACGTGAGCTAATTCCTGTTCAGGTACAAATAGTATAGATCAGTATATATAAACATTATAAAAGGTGGATTATACTTACCTCGCCAGTACACTAAATAGGAAACAGAAAAGATATATTTATACTGGCAAAATAATTGTACTTTCTAACGAATGCCAAATTGTTTCAAGTTTCAATCTTTCTGCTTTGTAGTTTGATTGTAAAATTAACTGTAACTGGCATGTCCAAGATGTTACTATTATTTTGTATTAGGATTTATAGAGCGTGAGCATGCACATGCATAAGGTTTGAAGCATCCATCCATCGTAAATTTCAATTATTGTCCTTAAAAACCATGATCAAAAGACACATGTGACATCAATAGATCAATGTTTGGGTAAAATGCACAGAACCATCATATTTGTGTCACAATTAGCATAAAACCACCAATTTATGATTCATGACATTTTGCACCGAACCGAATTTCTGACAATGGCCAAAAACCATGAGCTACTTTCTGAGCATGTTTTGACGTGGCTGATCCCTTGCGAGCCGACAGCGGTGACGCTGCGGCGTTAACGGCCGTTGACTCCTCTGTCTGAAGTAATTGGGCCGAGCGCTCCCTTAGTCACTCCCCTCTCACGCTCTCCCTCTCCTCTCACTCGCTTGGCAAGATGGCGGCGGGTTTTGTCGAAGGCGGCTTTGGATCCACGACAAGGGCGTGGTGGGGATAGAGCATGAAGCATGGCTGGACGGCATGGCAGGAGGCACCCACGGGGAGGAGGAAGATTGTCGCGGCAGAAGCATATTCCGTTCATCATAGCCATTGTCGTCGGCGACAAATGTCTCCCGCAGGGTGGTGGTCGATCGAGTCACCCACTGCAAATTTTCCCCTGCGTGAGCTACATGCCTGAATCTATATCCATTTCGCTGCTGGAATTTCAGGCTTCCAGATTGGAAAGTAAGGTTTGCTGATTTATGGTTGCAGATGTATATGTAACTCGAATTAACTTAATGCTGCCATTTGACTGAATTAACTGAAGTATTGAATTTAGGGTTGTGAATTCACTGAATGTTTATGTCTTGTTTGACTGAATTTTAGGGTTTTGAATTAACTGAATTGAATGTTCTTGTCCTTTTTGACTGAATTTTCTGGTTTTGGAAATAGAGTACGCTCATTGTTCTATTTTTTAAAGATAATACTCTCTCCATTCTAAATTACTTTGTCAAAGTAGTGTTAGATACATCTGTATCTAGCAAATGTAAGACGAGTAATTTGGGACGAAGATTGTATTAGTTAATAAGAGCAACTCTGTCGTCTAGAGGAACTAATGGTAGAGTGGTTAGGATCGGGGCTTGATGAAATCTTAGACCTCATCCTAAGTGATTGTAATGCGACAATTATTTAATCAATAGAATCTCTTTACCCCTAAAAAAACACTAGCATATGCTCCAAAAACAACTGGGCTTCAAATAATTGTCAATACGGAGGTTGGGGCCCACTAGGGAAAAAAGGACAAAAAATTGTGGGGCGTTCCGAGAATCGAACTCGGGACCTCTCGCACCCGAAGCGAGAATCATACCACTAGACCAAACGCCCTGTTTCATGTCCTTGAAAGGCAGAGGCGTTATTTAAATATAGTTGATCAACATCAAACAGCTTGACCTGAAACTGATAGTTCATCGTAAACAAGCAAAGTCCAAACGTCTCGCAGATGGACAAGAACCGAGCCGAGAACGGAAGATTTCGCCATGCTTAATACTACAAGGTTAAACTTGCAAGGGTTTTATTTATCTCCTAATTCTGAGTTTTTTGGGGGGCCTTAATAAATAGATTAATGGGTAGTCAGACATCTGTAATTCCAGAGATATGGCTGTGTACGCTGGCTGGGTGTGCCTTGAAGTTGTTGTTCCTCGCCGCTAATTGCCTGCTTGTTTGGTCTCCTCTAAATTTGTAGTATATCTCTCTCCACAACATCCAATGCAGCGCCGCCACTCCCTCGCCATAGGCCCGTAGCCCCCACCACTAGGCACCCATCTTCCTGGCCCCATATTTTCTCCCATTTTGTGCCGCCGCCTCCATCCCTTGCTGCCCTGTCTAGCGCCACTACCTATTGCTCCTCCATTAGCAATGATTCTCATCTGACGGCAACCGACGGCGCCGTCAAACACGCTGACAAACCACGAGCTGCCATGTGGCAGAGATATGCCGACGGCTTGGCCGTCGGCACAGATATCTATGCCGACGGCTTGGCCGTCGGCACAGATATCTATGCCGACGGCTTGGCCGTCGGCATATCTCTGCCACGTGGCCGCCGTTGGGCGCTCCTGGGCATAGATATGTCCTATTTTTTTTTAAAAAAAATTGCTTTGTTTTCTCTGTTTCAATTCAATTTGACAGCATTTCAAACCAGAAAATATGACAATATCCACATACACACAGAAATAAGACAGATCTATAGATCATCATCAAGTCCATCATCATAGAGATACTCAAGATCATCATCATCATAGAGATACTCAAGTTCATCATCTAAAGATACTAAAGTTCATCATCTAAAGATACTAAAGTTCATCATCTAAAGATCCTCAACATCATCATCGTCGAAACACATCAGCCAAGAAAAGCCACCGCCAAGATCGCCACCGCCAAGACCAGTACCACTCTGCCAGATCGGATTGACTGGGGTCGACGAAGCAGGAGTCGAGCCACCGGTCCCCTACATG
The DNA here is from genome assembly GCF_002575655.3 of Aegilops tauschii subsp. strangulata. Lineage (NCBI taxonomy): Eukaryota > Viridiplantae > Streptophyta > Magnoliopsida > Poales > Poaceae > Aegilops > Aegilops tauschii. Next base: position 25,568,768 of record NC_053040.3, read on the forward strand.
TTTGAGAAGAGATTCTAACGATAAATATGATATGATAGTGTTGAATGAACGAGAACTAGTTTGTCAGTAGTTAGGCAAATGTACTAACCGGAGTATCACTGCCTAGTGCCACCCATTCATCGAACGTGGGCACGTGTGGGGGTTCTCCCGCAGGTGGTGGTGGGGGTCCCATTTGTGGTGGATCCGTGCGGTTACTCCAAGACGCCAACATAGCCTGGATGTTAGTTAAACAAGCAAACTAGAAGGTCAAAAGGAATGAAAGTGCAAAAATTTAGCTTGGTTTTAAGCGGGTAAAACTAACCGTCATCATCTGACGATTGTAATCATCGTTTGCCTTCACTCATTGCAAGTACTCCCGCACCTCAAGATTCCTATGCTCGACAAAGGCCTTATATGCCTACAAAATTTAGGTTGTTTCTAAGTGAGCAATGCTGAAAATAAACTAAGAAATTTAGAGAGAAAGAAGATAAAGGGGAAGTACTTACAACATGCTGGCGGGCTAAGGGAGGCTGCGAACACCCCGTACTCTCTAACGGACTCGGGTTGGTAGCCCGAAGCCGTGTGTACGAGACCGAAGGAGTGATCAAGCCATCGAAACACAGATACCGGCCATGGGTCTTCGGCTGGATGGCCACCACCGTTGTGTCGCCGATCTGAGATTGGACGATGTCAGGAGCATCTGGACCAAGATGCAACCCCTGAAACTGCTGAGTGTAAGACTCCAGGTGCTCCTCGGTCTTGCCGTAGTACTGGCTCTTGCCGGCCTTGCGATCACTCCGCTCGCGGGCCAGCTTCCACGACTGAATGTCTGAGAGCGGCCTCTTCAACTTGTCATCCCGCAACATCAAACAGAAGTTAGCCATACATAAGAACATGACGGTAAAAACAAGAACAAAAATGCATGATGCATATAGATATACCTTCATGGCCTTGAAGCCCCAGTGGTTCTTGTTTCCTTGGCCGTGTGTCCCGTCTTTCCCACGGTTAGCCCGGGCCTTGCTGCTCTTGTCAGCAAACTCTGCATCCTCGCCGAGCCACCTATCCACCAAACTCGCCCATCCATCATCCTTTCCAAAGCACCAAGGAGGAATAACCTAAATAACGGAAGCATGACTTGTGAGCACGAAACGATGATATTGACTGCTTATACGTTGGAATGAAAAGTCTCTAATATTAGCTTCATGTACTGCTCCCTATTCAAGGTAAGTCCTTGCTTCTGCGCTTCACTTTTGCTCATCTTTTGATGAAGGTAGGTGTGGTAGTAGTGCGAGATGGCAACTCAGCGCACCTCGTACTGCAACTGACGAGCTTTCTTCTTTGTCGCAGCCAGGAAGACCACGTCGGCTCTTTCCTTGTGCTCGTCAAGAACTCTATAGAATTGCTGCAATCATGCAAAAAACCAGAAGCAAACAAAGCATGCGTTGAGTGATTCGATGATAAACTATGAACGAAACTGAAGACAAGTGATTCTGAAGAGAACTTACCCAAAATTTGGTGATCGCGGCCTTAGCGGCCGACCCGTACTCCGTGATGCTGGCAGCCTCGTAGTGGGCCGAGCTCGTGCCCAAAACCCGCAGCTCCGGGTCCCTGTCTGGCCTCGGGCAGAATAGGCCCGGCCAAAACTCCTTCAATAGGGCAGTGATAAGGCTGTTCGGTTTACAGCCCTGTCCGTGAAGGATCCAGTTCCTGCAAAAGAAAATCAAAGAATTAGCATGTGTACACTAAGAAAATGTTGGCATGTGTTCAAAATATGATTGAGAGGCACTTACTCTGTCCCCTTGGGTTCAATGAGCCACTTGTTGGCCTCGATAGAAGGTGGTGTAGGTAGTTCTGCAATACCACGCAGCCACCTCTTCGGAGCACCCGACGACAAGTCATCCCACAACTCGGGGTCAACCTCCCCTCCACCCTCCTCCTCACCCTCCCCTCCACCACCCTCCTCCTCGCACTCCTCCTCCTCGCACTCCTCCTCCTGAGGAACATACTCCTCCTCCTCAGACTCAGAAGGTGCCTCAGTATAGGAGGGCATCAAAGAAGACCCCCCTATTTCGGACACGGCCTGGAGTTTTTTGCCCCCCTGCCTCTCCCCCACCTCCTCCTCCTCTAGGGGCTCTCCCCCGACCCCCTCCTCCTCTAGGGTCTCCTCCCCCGACCCCTCGACCTCCCTGTGAGGTGTCATCATCGCGTAGTCGGGGGGGGGGGAACCTTGTGGGCTCGTCCACTCCGAGTAAGTCCTTTGAATTTACTAAGGAAACCGGCGCCGCTGGACTTGCCCATGATTAGCATACCTGCATTGAGAAGAGGATAAACAATTAGTAAGGATATCAAATAAACAAGCATACAGGAAAGAACATTATTAACAGAAGAGCACATTAAGCATACAGGAAAGAACATGACTAACAGAAGAGCACATTAAGCATACTATTGTAATGATCATTAAAAGAACCTAAATTTTCTAGAACCCATATGAATCATCACTATTGTAATCTATTTGTCGGCCGGTCTCATCATCACTATCCGCATATCTTCTTCGTTGTCTGACGGAGGTGGAGGCTCTTCCTCATCGTCATCGTCTTCATTTAACTTTTCAAGCATAATTATGTCTCTTTGATTCACAACTGCCTCACCATCAATCCGTGTGTCATCATCGTTTGGGTCCAGGTCAACATAATCCAAGTCATCATCGTCCTTGTTTGGTACCACGTCATCATGTTGCTCTTGAAAGAACACTTCCTTGTATGTCATGGGTTTTATGTTGCAGTAATCATCATCTTTCGGGTCCGGTAGCTTACCATGTGGCGACACCTTAAACACGACTTCCCAACCCTTTAGGTACTCTTTCTGGCATGGGTAAGGCAGATACTATACTTGTGTGGCCTAGGTAGCGGCGATAAAGAGATCAGTTACAGCATAGACGGTTGATGGTTTAACTTCAACTAAACCAACAGAAGGCGTATGTCTCAGACCCTTTTTGGGGTCGAACGATCGTCATTTGAACACAGTGAGACTTAGGGGTTTGCGGCCACGTTTGAATGTAAGCTCGTATATTTTTCCTACCCTTCTGTAGTAATCTACTTTATTATATCCTTCGGTAAAGACTCCGATATTTATAGTTTTGGGATCAGGCCGACTGTTCTGGTGCTCCTCTGTATGGAAGCGATACCCATTCACATCATACTTTTCGCATGTCATTGCTACCTCTTGAGCATGCGTTGGTTTTCCCTTGAAGAGGAAAGGGTGATGCATCAAAGTAGCGTAAGTATTTCCCTCAGTTTTTCGAAACCAATGTATAAATCTAGTAGGAGATAACACGCAAGTCACCTAGTACCTGCACAAACAATCAAGAACCTTGCAACCAACGCGATAAAGGGGTTGTCAATCCCTTCATGGCGACTTGCAAAAGTGAGATATGATAAAGATAATAAGGTAAATATTTTTGGTATTTTTGTTGTATAGATTGGAAAGTAAAGATTGCAAAATAAACGGCGACAGAAATAGCTAGTTGACGGGAAACTAATATGATGTAATGTAAACCCGGGGGCCATAGGTTTCACTAGTGGCTTCTCTCATGATAGCATATATTACGGTGGGTGAACAAATTACTGCCGAGCAATTGATAGAAAAGCACATAGTTATGAGAATATCTAGGCATGATCATGAACATAGGCATCACGTCCGTGTCAAGTAGACCGAAACGATTCTGCATCTACTACTATTACTCCACACATTGACCGCTATCCAGCATGCATCTAGAGTATTAAGTTCATAAGAACAGAGTAACGCATTAAGCAAGATGACATGATGTAGAGGGATAAACTCAAGCAATATGATATAAACCCCATCTTTTTATCCTCGATGGCAACAATACAATACGTGCCTTGCTGCCCCTACTGTCACTGGGAAAGGACACCGCAAGATTGAACCCAAAGCTAAGCACTTCTTCCATTGCAAGAAAGATCAATCTAGTAGCCCAAACTAAACCGATAATTCTAAGAGACTTGCAAAGATATCAAATCATGCATATAAGAATTCAGAGAAGAATCAAATATTGGTCATAGATAATCTTGATCATAAACCCACAATTCATCGGATCTCGACAAACACACCGCAAAAAGTATTACATCGAATAGATCTCCAAGAACATCGAGGAGAACTTTGTATTCAGAACCAAAGAGAGAGAAGAAGCCATCTAGCTAATAACTATGGACCCGAAGGTCTGTGGTAAACTACTCACACATCATCGGAGAGGCTATGGTGTTGATGTAGAAGCCCTCCGTGATCGAATCCCCCTCCGACAGATTGCCGGAAAAGGTCCCAAGATGGGATCTCACGGGTACAGAAGGTTGCGGCGGTGGAAAAGTGGTTTCGTGGCTCCCCTGGATGTTCTCAGGGTATAAGAGTATATATAGGCGAAAGAAGTAGGTCGGTGGAGCTACGAGGGGCCCACGAGGGTGGGGGGCGCGCCCTCCTGCCTCGTGGCCGCTGTCGGTGTCAAAACCGGCGGATCTCGGGTAGGCAGTCCTGAGCTGTGCGTCTAAGGCGGATGGTAACAGGAGGCGGGGGACACGATGTTTACCCAGGTTCGGGCCCTCTCGATGGAGGTAATACCCTACTTCCTGCTTGATTGATCTTGATGATATGATTATTACAAGAGTTGATCTACCACGTGATCGTATAGGCTAAACCCTAGAAGCTAGCCTATGATTATGATTGTTCTTGTGCTACGGACTAAACCCTCCAGTTTATATAGACACCGAAGGGGGCTAGGGTTACACAGAGTCGGTTACAAGGGAGGAGATCTACAGATCCGAATTGCCAAGCTTGCCTTCCACGCCAAGGAGAGTCCCACCCGGACACGGGACGAAGACTTCAATCTTCCCTACTGGAATTAGCTTATTTGCCGTCTGCTGGCTGACGGCAAAGAAGGTCTTTGCTGTCCGCTTCAGGAAAACGGACGGCAACGAACTGGCTGATGGCAAAGAAGGTCTTTGCCATCAGCCAATTCTTTGCCGTCTGCTAGCGGAAGGCAAAGAATCTTTGCCGTCAGCTGGCAGACGGCAAAGAGAGAGGTGGCCCCTGCTAACGAGCTGATCATAAAAAACTTAACGGGCCCCCTTCTTTGCCGTCTGCCAGCAGACGGCAAAGAGAAAAAAAGCGGACGGCAAAGGTGGGGCGGACGGCAAAGAGCTAACCTAACTAACGGCCGAGCCCCACCCCGCCCCTCCATCTCTCTGTTTCTGTCCCCTCCCCGACAACCACCGCCACCCGCCGCCCCCTTGCCCCGCCACCCGCCCACCCGCCGCCCCCGCCGCTGCCCCCCAGCACCCGCTGCCGCCCCCTTGCCCCGCCACCCGCCCACCCATCGCCCCTCGCTCCGTCGCCCCGACCACCCGCCGCCCCCCTTGCCCCACCACCCGCCGCCGCCCCCTTGCCCCGTCGCCCCGCCGCCCCATCGCCCCCTTGCCCCGTCGCCTCGCCGCCCCGCCGCCCAAACGACCCACCGCCACAGCGCCCCACCGCCCGAACAGCCCACCGCCGCGGCGCCCCGCCGCCCCCACCATCTACCCAGCGCCCCGGCACCACCGTCGCCCCCGGCGCCACCGCCCCGAAGCCCTGCGGCCCCGTCGCCACCGCCACCGCCACCCTGCCGCTGCGAAGCCCCGGCCAACGCCATCTCCGGTGAGTTTTTTTTCTATTTTTTCTTTTTTGCTGTTTAATTGTTAGATTAGACTAGATATGTGTTAGTGTTAGATTTAGTGCTAGATTATATTAGATTAGACTAGTGCATGGGTTTTAGTTAATTAGTTATATAATTATAAGAAGTAGAAAAAGATGAAAAAAGAAGAAGAAAAGAAGAATATGTAGAAGGGGGAAGAAGAAGAAGAAGAGGAGGAGGAGGAGGAGGAGGAGAAGAAGAAGAAAAAGAGGAGAAGATGAGAAGAAGAGGAAAAAGGAAAATAAGGAAGAGATAAAAGAAGAAGAAGAGAAGGAAAAAAGAAAAAGAAGAAAGGAAAGAAGAAGAAGAAGAAGAAGAGAAGGAAAGAAGAAGAAGGAGAGAAGGAAACACCCCGACCCCGTGACCCCCTGACCCCGACACCCCGACCCCGACACCACACCCCGACACCCCGACCCCCTGACCCCGACACCCTGACCCCGACACCACACCCCGACACCCCGACCCCCTGACCCCGACACCCCGACCCCGACACCACACCCCGACACCCCGACCCCGACACGACACCCCGACCCCGAAACAGCACCCCGACCCCGACACGGCACCCCGACACCGACACGACACCCCGACCCCCGACACCTAGACCCCGAAACAGCACCCCGACCCCGACACGACACCCCGACCCCGGCACGCCACCCCGACACCCCGACACGACACCCCGACCCCGACCCCCGACACCCTGACATCATATATTTTTCGATTTTGTTATGAGAAACATCATATATAATTGTGTTGATCGGGTAGATTTAAACATCATATATATTTTTTGATTTTTTTATGAAAAACATCATATATTATTATTCATGTCGGTATTTTTTTTTATGTTGTACTAATTTCGTTTACTCTTTGTCATGGTAGGTGTTGAAAGATGCTGGGCGCTGGTCGGGAGCGCTCCGAGGCCCCTTCTTCGTCGGCGCGTGGTGGGAGGTCTTCCATTCCACACGCACCTCTCCGCCGAGCGTTGCTGGACAGTATAGCGACACCGCCGGGCCCTTCTTCGTCGACAGCGGTGCCCAGCAGGGGACGAGGTAAGGGAGGGAAGAAGAGAGGAGCACGTGGTCGCGGGAGAGGAGGTTGGGTGACTGCTAGGGCGCCTTCCTCGTCGCCACCCCTAGTTGTTTCACCCGAGCACGTGACTGCTAGGGTGGACTCGTCCGAGGAGGAGGCTACACGGACTCCGGTCCACGAGCCTTGGGTCGACGGGCCTTCGGCCCACGAGACCCTGGAGGAGCACACGTCTGGATGGGGTACCTGGCCGGATGAGCCTGAGGGGCCGAGTGGCCATGCTGATGATGGGGGGGAGCCGACTGATATTGAGGAGGAGGGGGGCACCGTCTACCAGCATGGTTATACACGGCTCCCGTCCGTGCCGGCGACCCGCGAGCAGAGGTGGTTGATTTACCCTGATGGGGAGAGGTAAGTGCATTTAATCTTTTTGTACCTTCTGCATTCATGTTTCTTCAAATATCTAATGCGTTGGCCTTGTCATGCTGTAGGGGTTGGGACCACCATCATAGTGTCCGCCGGCCCAACTCCGTCCTTGGAGTGCTTTGCCGGCAAAACTTCCCGGGGTTTGTCACGTTGCCTGGTGAGGGTCGGCTTCCAGAGCTTGGATTGAGCTGGGAGCACTACTTGGCTGCCCTGGCCCCGCCAGGTGAGATTATCGATGGTGTCTTGTGCGACACGAGGGCAGACGTGGTGATCAGAAAGTTCTGGGTAATTTCTCCTTTACACATTTAAAAATCTTCAACTAGCTTGTTATTAATTGTACTAATCAATATTGTCTCATTTGATTGCAGACATTCTACAGGTGTGAGGAGGGATATGAGGAGGAGGCGGCAAATGTTACCGAGAACGTCTGCAAGCGCCTACTACAGAACTTACGGCACGAGGCTCAGGTGCAGGCTGTTCGAGACTACTACGCCTTGCGTGGTATCAAGAAGCCCAAGCCGGCGTGCCGCGATAAGTTCCTAAGTAAGGAGCAGTACATGAAGGTAATTCTTAAGGCCTTGTACTTACTTCCTTCATTTAGTAATTCATAGCCGTAGCGCTCAAGTTTCTATTTGCTAACTTAGGCGCCTCCGAGATGGTGTGCGGATCGGATGGATTGTTGGGAGGTGTTGGTCAATGAGTGGTGCTCAAAAGAATGGCTAGCCGTCCACAACGCGGCCAAGGACAAACGTACCCAAATGGAAGGTGTGCCACACCATCAAGGCAGCTCCAACTTATATCAGTTCGGGCGGAACTGGGTATGTGGTTTGCTTCATGATTCATGCAATTCATTCATCATGCTAGCTTGAGCCCTTTAATTACTAATTTACTTTGCTTCTCTCTTTCAGGCACGCTACAATAAGGCGGATAAGGTGCCAGAGGTGTACGACCTGTATGCCATGGCCCACACTGCCTCTTTCAAGAAAGTCAAGGCATTCTCTCCATCTGACCTCGATGGTGCAAACAACTTCACCAACATCTCCTCCCACGACAACCTCGTGAAATATAGAGAGGAGGGGAAGGCGAGGAAAGGGGAGGACTTTAACCCGAGCCAGGGTCCCATTGATCCAGAGCTGGTGATGATATCTGGTGGCGGGAGGTCCCATGGCTCCATAGCCATTGGAGATGGACTTATCCGTTGTCCTAGCACTCTCCCGGAGATCAAGGCGCGCCAGTCGAGCTCCGCTCCTGAGATAAGGCCTCGTGAACGGCCAGTCCAACTCGCCATCAAGGTTAGTTATACGTACTCAGCTATCTTTCTCCATTACATTGTGTGTGCTTCCATCAATGATTACAAATGGTAACGAGGAGTGGTGTTGCAGGCTGCTATACAGAGTGAGAGAGATAGAACAGAGAATCTTCTGGCGGAGGCGGCGGAGAGGCAGCGGGAGTTGGAGGAGAGGACGACAAAGATGTTGGAGGAGGAGAGGGCACGGAATGACATGCAGGCAAGGGCCATGTACGAGCTCCTTGTGGTAAGTTTCTTCTGCATATTAGCCAAAACATTCATGTAGTGTTTGTCTCATTACTAACTAGTATGACTGAGTCGTCAAAACCAAATGTGCAGTCTGTGTGCGAGAAGACCGGTCAGACCGCTCCGCCGATGCCAGTGATTGCTCCTGGGACCACGGTGAGTTTAATTTGAATGGACATTACTTGCTAGTCTTAACATTTGAGTGTCATCATGCTAACGAGACATTGGAAATGATCTTTGGTGCAGCGTAACTCCAGACAAGCATCGCACGATCCTTCTCCAGCTACCGACACGAGCCAGCCCGCTCCTACACCTCCATGATCATGGTAAGTTTCTCTAGTGTTTTGCTTAACAAATGCATAAAGACCTAGACTTAGCCTTATTTCCTCCAATATGCTTACCACAATGACCTAGACTTAGCATAATTAGCTTAGTTAGCTCATAAACAATCCATTTTACCAAGTTAGCTCTAAAATGACCCATTTTACCTTAGTTAGCTCACAAATGATCAATTTTACCCAAGTTAGCTCTAAAATGACCCATTTTACCTACACTAGCTCCAAAATGATCCATTTTACCTATGTTAGCTCTAAAATGACCCATTTTACCTAGGTTAGATCCAAAATGACCCATCTTACCTAGGTTAGCTCCAAAATGATGCATTTTACCCAAGTTAGCTCTAAAATGACCCATTTTACCTAAATTAGCTCATAAACGATCCATTTCACCTAGGTTAGCTCACAAACGATCAATTTCACCTAAATTAGCTCATAAATGTCATATATTCTTCTTCTTCTTCATTTTCTTCTTCTTCTTCTTCTTCTTCTACTTCTTCTTCTCCGAAATGACATAAGTTAGCTATAAGTTAGCTCTAATATGCTTAGTTCACTCAAAGATGGCATAATTAGCTAGGTTGGCTCCATTTTACCTAAGTTGGCTCTAATATGCTAAGTTATCTCTACTATGCTTAGTTTCCTATAGGTTAGCTCCAAAATTACTTATGTTAGCACAAAATGACCAAGTTTACATAATAAGCTTAATTATAGTCTTCTTCTTCTTCTTCTTCTTCTCCAAAATGACATAAGTTAGCTATAAGTTAGCTCTAATATGCTTAGTTCACTCAAAGATGGCATAATTAGCTAGGTTGGCTCCATTTTACCTAAGTTGGCTCTAATATGCTAAGTTATCTCTAATATGCTTAGTTTCCTATAGGTTAACTCCAAAATTACTTATGTTAGCACAAAATGACCAAGTTTACATATTAAGCTTAATTATAGTCTTCTTCTTCTTCTTCTTCTTCTTCTTATACTCCTTCTTCCTCTTCTTCTTCTAGTATTCTTCTAGTCTTCTTCTAGTATTCTTCTAGTCTTCTTCTTCTTCTTCTTCTTCTTCTTCATTTTCTTCTAGGTTAGCTCCATTTTACTTAAGTATGCTTACTTCTTATAGTCTTCTTCTTCATTTTCTTCTTCTTTTTCTAACATCTTGTTTATCATTTTGCAGATTTGATTTAATTCACGGAAGCTTGCATGGATGGAGTACTTATTTTCCATTTGTGCTTTTATAGATGGAGTGCTTGTTTGGATGAACTATGTTTCTTTTGTATCGATGAACTATGCATGTATGGTAGGATGACACTATCGTAATATGTATGGTTGGATGCATGTATGTGGAACTTGCTATGTATTGTTGATGGAACTATGCATGTATGATGAAATTATATGTATTGGCTATCTCATATGTTTGCTGTGAACTTGCCATGTGAAAAATATATATGTATCATCTATTTGCTGTGAAAATGGTTGGGTATAAGAAAAAACAGAAAAAGAGGCAATGCAGGCTCTTTGCCGTCTGCCACCGACGGCAACGGGCTCTTTGCCGTCTACCGCGGATGGCAAAGAAGCCACGTGGCAACCACCTGTGCTTCCTGGCAGCTGACCCATTTGGTCAGTTTGCCTACAGTGGCAGACGGCAAAGGCTTGATGCTCTTTGCCGTCAGCGGCGGACGGCAAAGGCTGCCGTTAGACGCCTAACGGACTAACAGCGAATTTATTGTCATCGGCTTTCTTTGTCGTCCGCCGCTGATGGCAAAGGCCCCTTTGCCGTTCGCTTCAGAAAGTAGACGGCAAAGAAGCTCTTTACCGTAGCCTACTTTGCCGGAGCCTTTTGCCGTCCGCGGCAGACGGCAAAGGCCTTTGCCGTCCGCCATCCTTGCCTTTGCAGTCTGCCGTGGCAGACGGCAAAGTAGCTGATTCCTGTAGTGCTTGTATCTTCATAGTCCAACAGTCCGGCCAAAGGACATAGTCCGGCTGTCTGAGGACTCCCTAATCCAGGACTCCCTCAGTAGCCGCCGAACCATGCTTCAATGACGATTAGTCCGGCGCGCAGATTGTCTTCGACATTGCAAGGCGGGTTCTTCTCCAAATTCTGAGTACCTGTTGAGTAGTGTCCGGCTTCCCATGAATGTTGCACTCCTCAGCTTCTGCGCCTAATAATGGCTATCCTCCATGTGTCGAGCGAATGCGAGAATTCGGGGCATTTTTACACTTGCCACCCTAACCATTTAAGTAAATCGTCTATTTAAAGAGACGGGGATCCTTAGATCCAGATCACACCATCCTCCCACAGCGACTATCCATCGGAGCGCGCCCGGAAAAGCCCATCCCATCATGGCCGGTCACCGCAGCTCCTCCTCTCGCTCCTGTAGCTATAAGCCAAACAATTGGAAGAAGTGTTCCGTCCCCCACAACCAATTGGTAGAGTTACAGACCCAGGGATTTCTCCCTCCAGCGTATATGGTCCCCGTTCGAGCCGGGCTCGCCACCTACAATGGCGGGGAGCAGGCGGAGTGCTTTCCCAACCCTTCCATGGGGGAGCAGGTATGCCTTATCCCTTACTTATTAAGGGGGCTCGGATTTCCAATCCATTCGTTCCTCCGCGGGCTCCTGGAGTTCTATGGCCTCCAGCTGCATAACTTTACTCCCGCCTCCATATTACACATCGCTGGCTATGTCGCCCTTTGAGAGCTGTTTTTGGGCTGCGAAGCTCATTTCGAGCTATGGAAGAGGCTATTCTGCCTCGTACCCCGTACACAGGAGGGGTCAATATATCAAGTGGGCGGAGCCGAGATATGGTGCATCGCCGGGACCGGACATTTGTCCGGTACTCCGAAGAAGACGTCCAAAGACTGGCCTTCGGAGTGGTTTTATATGGAGGACGTCCCCCTTTCGGAACCTATTCGGATGGGCCTCCCCGAGTTCGACAATGCTCCCTTGAAGAAGCGCCGCAGCTGGCGCCCTCGGAGCCCCCAGGAGGAATATAACGGGGAAGTCCTTTACCTGATGGGCCGGATAAAGACGCTGGCCCAATCAGGGTTGATGATAATCGAGGTTATGTCAATATGTATAATGCGGGGGGTGCAGCCACTTCAATATTGGGGACAACCCATGTGGCACTTCAATGGAGAAGACGATGCCACCCGCTGCGGTCGTAAGGGACCGGACTCCGTCGCTGCTCTAGTGAAAATACTGTCCGATTTATATAAAGGAGAGGAAGAGGAGTTCATCCGCACTAAGCCACGGGATGGATTCTCCATGTACAACCCCCCAAGCTGGGTGAGCTGCTACTTTTTACTCCAAACCTTCCCGCATTCTTCGTCATAAGTATTTACCTTGCTATTTCATAGCAGGAACTGCGAAAAGCTATGAGGGAGGTCCACAGCCCGCCTCCACAACCAGAGGACCCTGACCGGGCCCTTGACCCCGGACTCGAAGAAGATCCAGACACATTTGTGGAGCTCATTGACAGGACATTCTATCAATTAAGCTGTGACGGTGCCCTGGTGGCCATCATAGCCGATTATCCTGGACTACTCCCTGCATCGCATGTAAGTAAAACCGGAGTGTCAGGACCCCGATTCCAAGTCACATCGATCTAGCCGGTAACACTTCATATCACTTTGCGGCCTCACACACGGTATTCCCACGGGTGTCGCCTTACCATGGCCCGGGACCGTTTGCGCCTTTTGGCTCACGTATATGATAGTGTCGCTAGTATCCATATGACAGAGAACCCGGGCCGACATGACTAGTCGTGAACCCAAAGTGGCACTAACTTACGGGGACAGGCATACATGAATCAACATCGAGCATGTCGGTCAGCAGCGTGCGAATCCGGGCTGTAGCACTAGGCTAACAGGACTCCGGTGAACCGGGCTGTAGCAGGCTAGGCAGGACTCCGGATATCACCGCGTGACATTTCCCCGAAGGGACAGACACAGGAACGAAGTGAATCACATGCCGGCCAGTCAAGTGTTCCGGAGCAGTAGTGCTGGGCTAGCAGGACTCTGGTGAACCGGGCTGTAGCGGACTACTATGGCTCATGGAAGCACAAGACTACATTTCCCCATAAGAGAGGCTACCAAGGATAAACAACTAGGTTGTCGGATCCCACACATACAACGCATTTCAATCATACACACAATATGCTCGATAGATGCAAATACAACATGGCATCACAACAAGACTCTACGACTCAAAGTATTTATTCATTAGGCTCCGAGGAGCCAAGTATTACAAACATGGGTCTCATGACCCAACATTCAGAGCATACAAGTCAAAGCACATGCGGAAGCTTAACATGTCTGAGTACAGACATCTACAAATGAAAAAGGCTGAGAATCCTGACTATCTACCAGATCCTGCCGAGGGCACAAGATCGTAGCTGAGGTATCAAGCTAAACGTCGAAGTCCACACGGAACTACTAGCGAGACTGACGTCTCTTTGCAAAACATAAGATAGGAAAACGTGAGTACAAATGTACCCAGCAAGACTTACATCAGAACTATCTACATATGCATCGGTATCAACAAAGGGATGGTGGAGTTTAACTGCAGCAAGCCAGCTTTGACTCGGTGGCTATCCTGAACTACGACTGCAAGTAACTCTTTGAGGTGGCGCACACGAGTCCACATATTCACCATACCAATACACCACTATGGCTCCGCTCCCGTCTCCCTACGAGAACGCCATCCATAGCACTCACGCTTATCTTGCGCATTTTAGAGTATCCACTTTCACTTGTCTATGAACTGTACAGGCAACCCAGAAGTCCTTCTCCGCGGACACGGCTATTCGAATTGATGGTGTTAACCCTGCAGGGGTGTACTTCTTCACACACGCTCTCGCCACTTACCACCATGTACACGTCGTGTATCTCGGCAACCTTCAAGCGGAAGCCTGGCGAGGGAGTCGGCCACGACCTGACTAACCACCACTAGTAGAAAAAGGGCCTCTTGTCCCGGTTTATAAGGGCCTTTAGTCCCGGTTCTGGAACCGGGACTAAAGGGTCGTTACTAAAGCCTCCCCCTTTAGTCCCGGTTCTTACACGAACCGGGACTAAAGGCCGTCCACGTGGGCGCAGCCTGGAGCTCCACATTTAGTCCCGGCTGGTAACACCAACTGGGACTAAAGGAAATTTTATGTTTTTTTAAATTTTTTTTGAATTTTTTTGAATTTTTTTATTTTAAAATTTCTGAATTATTTTAACCTCTAATCTCTAATCACCACCCCTCATCACTGCTCAATTTAACCTCTAATCTCTAATCACCCCTCATCATTCCAAATCATCTAACTTCCCGGACGGTCACCCATCCTCTCACTACTCCAGGCTGAGCACGCTTAACTTCCGGGTTCTATTCTCCCTCGTTTCCAAGTCTGCACTTGTTGTTTTCCTGACAATAGTAAGATGTCAATCCTATTAACCCTCAGGAATTTAGCTTGAGCATGAAGTCACACATTTCAATGTTTGAGTTTGAAACTATTGTTTTAAAAAACAATAATTATTTAGTAACACTAATATTTCTTGAATAAGTAGTTTGACCATAGTTTGACCAGATTTGACCAAAATTCAAAAAAACTGAAATACTTATTTAGTAACACTAATATTTCTTGAATAAGTAGTTTGACCACAGTTTGACCACAGTTTGACCAGATTTGACCAAAATTCAAAAAAACTGAAATAATTATTTAGTAACACTAATATTTCTTGAATAATTCGTTTGACCATTGTTTGACCACAATTTGACCAGATTTGACCAAAATTCAAAAAAACTGAAGTAATTATTTAGTAACACTAATATTCTTGAATAATTAGTTTGACCATTGTTTGACCACAGTTTGACCATAGTTTGACCAGATTTGACCAAAATTCAAAAAAAACTGAAATAATTATTTAGTAACACTAATATTCTTGAATAATTATTTAGTAACACTAATACTTCTTGAATATGTAGTTTGACCATAGTTTGACCAGATTTAACAAAAATTCAAAAAAAAACTGAAATTTGAGCATAACTTTTTTTCCTTTTAGAATTTGAGGATTCTAAAAATTTGCAAACAGGCCGTAGGCCGACAAAAACAGATGCGGATTTTCGTGCTGAACATTTTGATATATTATACGTTTTTTTCTGACATCGTATGCAAAAGTTATAGCCGTTTTACATTTCCCTACACTTTTTGCAAAACATGTCCAAATTTAAGTTTTTAAATTTTCCTAACTAGTACATGTAGTAACATAACTACATCTGGAAGGATTTTAATTTTTGAAGTTTTTATCATTTTCTTTTGCTTTTTACAAAACTGAAATGGCGATCCACGGGGGGGGGGGGGATAGAGTTTGAAAATGGGACCTTTAGTACCGGTTCTACCAGTTCGTGCCATGAACCGGTACTAATGCCTCAAACCCCATTAGTACCGGTTGGTGGCTCGAACCGGGACTAAAGGTCTCAGGTGAACCGGGACTAATGCCTTAGCCGCACGAACCGGGACCAATGCTCACATTAGTCCCGGTTCGTGACTGAACCGGGACTAATGTGAATATTGCCCTGTGACCAAAGCCCTGTTTTCTACTAGTGCACACAAGTCTCTAGTCCAGGTTTATCGCCTATTCGGGTTCCATCCGCAAGGAGATCTGGCCCGGGTGTCGCTCACGGCCCCAAACGATGTGTACAGGGTTCCAAGCCCACCAAACGGGCGGCGCTTGGTATACCCGGCCATGGTGCCTAGTCTCTCCCAAGCCCACCTGTACCGGGTGCCACCTGGTAGACTACTAACACTACCTACAAACACCAGAAACTAGTTGCAACTCCTGGACAGAGATCAAGTTGATTAATAAGTCGAGAGGGGTCGAGTTACCGGAACCCAATGTGTGGTAGTAACTGTTCATGGATCACAAACACAGAACTCAGTTCCTAAGGACGGTTTCAATGAGACAACCCACCATGTACTCCCACATGGCCTCTCACCGCTACCTTTACCAAATCGTGTTCACACACTTAGCTCTCAACAGTAGGACATGTTCACAACTTCCCAAATCATCTCCGATGAATCAGACCTGACACAACTCTAAGCAATAGCAGGCATGATAAACAAGCATGAATGAGTAGGCACATCAGGGCTCAAACAACTCCTACTCATGCTAGTGGGTTTCATCTATTTACTGTGGCAATGACAGGTCATGCATAGGAAAGGGGTTCAACTACCGCAGCAGGTAACAGTTGAAGCGTTGTTGTCCTAATGCAGTAAAAGAGAGCATGAGCGAGAGAGTGGGATTGTATCAGAATGAACAAGGGGGTTTTGCTTGCCTGGCACTTCTGAAGATAGTATAGCTCTTCATCAGTGTCATCGATCTCATTGCCGGAACAACATCTACTCAAGGGGGACAATTACCGGCAACAGAGAGGAAACACAATCAATGCAATGCAACAATATGATGCATGAATGTGACATGGCAATATGCTGTGATTTGAGCTCATGTAGCTAGCAACGATTTAAATCGAGTTGGTTTGAACACTAGATTCAAATTTGAACTCCACATGAGATATTTCAAATACCATTAATTCAAATTGTCATATACAGTGGCTATAAGTTGTTCAAACATGCATGAGAATGCCATAAACAGGTTCTTCATGTTTTTCTGATAATTTTTCATATATAAATTATCTCATTTGGAGTTACGGTTTATTTTCTATGATTTTTAGAAGTTTAAACAATTTTCTGGAATTCCTGGATTAATAAAAAGGCCAGAAAGGCTTTATTGCGTCAGCATGACGTAAGCCTGGCGTTAGCAGGTCAACTGGGCTGCCCCTGGTCAAACCTGACCAGTGGGACCCGTAGGTCAGTGACACGGCGCTGGCTAGAGTCACAGACACGTGGGGTTGGTCAAGGGCCACGTCAGCAAGGTCAACTGACGCGTGGGGCCGCTGTGATTAGTTAAAACTAAACAGGAAATAAACTGTGGTTAATTAAGGGCACGGGGCCCAACTGTCTGTGTCACTATGGTTAATTAACTAGGTGATTAGACCCTAATTAAGCAGCCACGTCATCATCACCGGATCTATGCCGGCGATGATCAAACCGACAGCGAGAGCTCGCCGGACTCGCGTTAGAGACGGCAGTTTGTCGCGCTGCTGGCACCAGGGAGGGCATCTCGCTCGTCCGCATCCAAAGGACCGGACGGGAGGCCGCGGGGTGGCCGGAAATGATGCCGGCGACGACCTCGCGCGGCGGCGCACACACGGGCTCATCAAGGAGGAGGCTACGGAGCACGGGCGAGCAAAAGGAAGGAGGGGAAACGGAGTGGAGCTCACAGCGGGGTCGTTGGCGGTCTCATTGGGCTCGGGGAGGCCTCTGCGGCGGCGAATTCGACCACGGGGATCACCGGACATAAACGGTGATGAAGACGACGGGGGTGGCGTTCTGCTGCTCCTGGAGTTGCGTGCGTCGACGAGGAGAGGAAGAGCGGGACGACGGAGCTCGGGGATACGGTGGTTGGACGAGGGGGTCACGGTAGCCACGGTGGATGGCGACGGTGGTGATGTGCGTGCTCGGTGGGCGTGAGAGAGCGAGCCAGAGGAGGGGATGAGCTCGAGGGAGAGTGAGAGAGGGTCGAGGGGGCGGCGTGGTACGCGTGGAGGCGACCAGGCAGTCGAGGGGCACGCAGGCAGGGAGGAGCCGGCGTGGCTCGTCTGCGCACCGGGCATGCAGCTGCTTCTCCCCCTGGCAGGAGGAAGAAGACAGTGCTGCCCCTGGTGGGCTGGGCTTGCTTCGGCCAGTAGGCTGCTACAGTGGTGGGCTGTGCAGGAAGGTTCTCTGTCCCTCTTTCTTTCTATTTTAGTTTCTGTTTTCCTATTTATTTTAACTCTGTTTTGATTTAGTCTCTGCACTAAATCATTTTATATGCTTCTGGTAAATTTTTGTAGGGACTATTTGGATTATTCCAGAGCCCCTCACATTTACCCAGAATTATTGGACATATATAAAATATATAACATATATATATCCAATGCAAATAATTATTGCATTAGTTCCAAATGCCCAAAATAAATATTTATGAGCTCCTAAAAATATTGGTTTGAATTTTACCTCTGACCAATATTTTTAGAGAGAAATATGAACATTTTCTTGGACCTATTTGGAGCAATTTTTATATTGGTCATTTCCCGAAACGATTTCTGAGGCTTTCACATGTCCCCATTTCAAGTTCATTGGAATATAAACATGACACAAACAACAGTAGCTAGCCTAGAGCATACCAGAACTAGGGATGTGACAACTCGCCCCCACTAAACAAGAAACTCGTCCCGAGATTCAAGTCGTGAGGTAAGAAGACAGAGGGACACAAGCTAACACAAACTTCACGATCCAGATGTCTTTCTCGAGGATGTTGATTCATTGCATCACCTTGATCTCGACGTCTTGCTTTGAGAACTACATCCAACATGACAACGAGTAGAAAGGGAGATTTTTAGAAGAATCAATCTTCCTGGGGTTCGAGCAACTTAGGATCATCTTAATGATCACAAGATCAACTCACGGAATGGGAAATAGCAACATCTCTGGAGTTGAGAGGCAAAACATGCATCTGGAGGGACGGAAGAAACAATTTGACGAGGGTTTCAAATAGCGAGGAAAAAATTTGCCATGATTCCATAACGGGGTACCTTAGGGTAGGTGACTCGTAGAGTTATTCCCTCAGGTGGCAAAAAGAATTACTTTTGATACATAGATCATTGGAACTCTTCTCACCAGCCTGAGGCAATTTACGAACGATCGTTTGACGGAGTTCGGAAGAACGACACACTCGGGCTAGAATGGATGAAGTGGACTACCTTGTTGAAGAAAACACAATGGATGATTTTTGCTTATCATCGGAAATGAACGGGACCCATGGTAAGTCCACTTTTGAAGATGATCCTGGACGGCAACTGCCGAGAAGTACAACCCATGGGAGTTGGCACAATGGGGTGCAAGCTGGGAACAAAATGCAAATGTTGGGAATGTTCCAACCATCATATCTGCCCGAGATTCAGATCTGGTTGGTAATAGGATATTTCAGACAACATGTCTCGAAAGAAAGTTTGCAACACAAACCGACGAGATGATGTTGCAAGATTCTCGGGAAATGAACTACGATAGCAAGCTCCAAAACATGAGCTAGTTTTGCTACACACATGTGAACACGTTGTCCAAGACAAGCTTGACCACATAGTAGTCTTATAATAAAACACTACCGAGTTCTGGTTGGGAACCATCATTGCGGAGAGCGAAGTCCTGCGCATGTACCTTTGGGTCCTTAAGGATTAGCACCTAAGAACTTCTTTTCCTTGAAAAAATCAATCAGTGGCTTGGGGTGCTAGGAAATACATATGGGTTGAAGGTTGCAAGTCTCCAAACCACAGAATACTTCGCACATATGCATGACTGACTTGGGATGATTCCGGAGGAGGCAAAACAAACTTTCTCAAATTTGCGGCAGCAACTTGCATCATATGCACGTGAATTAGAGGAAGTCACTTCTTCCATCAAAACATAACTTCATGAGCTGGCACGAGGAAAATGCTTACACAAGTTTCCAACACTAGCTTAGATGTTCAACATGAATCATGGACAGGATGAAAATGTTGTCAATGGGCTCAACAACAATCCATCCAGGCTTCCATATAAGTGGAATTCCACAATTAGGTGAACAAGATGATAGCATTGGTCAGAACCAAAAGATATAATGGTGTACGCTCGAGGGATCAACCACGAGTAAGACAACATTACGAACATCGTTGGTTCTGATTTGATTTGACAATAGCCCATACTCAAATCAAAGATTGGATAAAATAATAGATCCAACAACTGATCACGGGGATAAATCGATGAAGATATCATCTTTCTTCAACACACACCCAAGGATATCCCTTTGGAATGAACTAAGTCAGATAAAGCTTTTATCTTCCAACTCTCCAAGTTATTGTTTAGCTTAACCAACCAGTTCAGGGTATCCAACACAGATTCTTGGAGAAGGGGTGATTTACAAGAAACCAACTTGATCACGAGCTCAACATAACAGTCAGGAAACAACCTGGTGATACTTCTGAGAAGATAATCAGAAAATCACAAACCACCGATATGTTACTAAGCTCGAGAACAATCTTGCTTCTCAGGCAAGACGATATGATCAAATAAGCAAGGATTGGCACTATCCTAACTCATTGATCGAAAAGTGCACCAGAAATAAGGACAAGATAGCACGATCAATCCTAGAGTAGTGATTCGATAACCAACACGCTAAGAATGATATTAATGTCCATTAACTACCAAGCAACCCGGTTGCTAGGAGTATTGATTTCACACATCATGGTTCACTTGTCGGTATTCCGGTTACAATAACACGGAGACCGAGGAATGAACGATGATGGCGAGAAGTATCACTGTATCAAGAGTTCATAGGAGGTTGTGCAATTCCTATGATATTCCTGACATAAAGAGGGCAATACTTCAGGTTAGAACAGAACAAAAGCTGGATTGGCATTTTGATCTGCGGAATACAACTGCTTTGACCCAATCCTAGATATGGATGAGGTACTGGAGTTTGTTTCTCCTAGTCATTCTGAAGTAGAACAGCTCGACAGACCACAAGAATAATAAGCATCGCTAACACGAAGGCACAACTACTCCTGACTATCAATTGATAGACGAGGGTCGGAATACAACTAAAGAGGGACAACTCAAAGGAACATATGTTTTTTTTCTGAGTTGTGGATGCATAGATTAGTATGTCGAGAGAAGCTCAACATTTCTTCCGGATAACCCATGCGGAAAGGGTAGAACTGGCAGATTCACAATTATGAATGGAGAACTCCTCAAGAGTACTCTAATTGTGAGCTTTCGGTTCAACGAGGAACTTTTGCCATAAATAGTTCATGGTATTTGGAAGAAGAAAATACCACGGACCTCGAGGACTATCGCAAAGGTTACTAATATCCTAAAGGAACTAGCAAACACTACCAACATGAATGAGTATAGTGAATCTCGGGTTCAAGAACCCAGAAATAGAATGCCTACCAACTAAATGGCATCACGGGATGCTTTCGAGAATAATGGTCAGAATCATCACACTTGGGATACAAAGCATTGCTAGATTACTGGGTGGTCCTCTATGACACCTAGGGTCATAATAATAGCTCCAACATATATGTCGAGGTAACAGAGTACCTCAACTCACCGATTAGTGTGGTTAATTTGGCCCAAATGGACATCAGGAACATGGAGGAATGATTGCAAGTGCATCAGACTATCTAGAAACCTGGGATGACTCAGACAGCATAACGGTTGTAAATGCTCAGAAAAAGATTTGAGACATTCACAAGGATTTGCATAGTCACTTAAAAACATCATATCAAGGTTCTGGTTCAGCTGACAACATACTAAAAGTAGTAGAAACTGAATTGAGGCCTAGAACCAACAATCCTATAAGTCTCTATCATAGTAACTTGTCATCCTAATAGATAGATGAGAAGGCCTAGTTCTTAATCCTCGTAGGAAAAGAAGAGGTTGACTCAGATCAGAAGGCATAGGGTAAAGGAGTAAAAAGTGTAGGGGAACGCAGCAGAAAACAAAAAATTTCCGACCTACGCACCAGCCCAGGACCACTATGGAGACTGCATACATGGTTTGATCTTTTTTTTGTTACCGACTCGTAGCGCAGCGGGAAGTAGAGTCGATGACGATCGGCGGTGCAGATCCCCGCAGCTAGGATTTACAACCTCCCAACCGCGAGGATGTATACCCTCATCTGCTCCTCAGACAGCCCTCCAGGAGGCGGTCGAACAGCCCCCCGGACGGTGTCGCGGACAGCCCTTCGGGAGGACCTTCGAAACTCGAACGGTCACTCGGACAGCCCTTCGGGAGGACCTTCGAAACTCGGACGGTCACACGGACAGCCCTTCGGGAGGCACTCACGAACTAAGACCGAAACTACGATCTCTCTACAGAGTTGCACACATACGGTGTCATCTATCCGGCAGGGCTTCGCCGTCCAGAACTAGTTCCTGCCGGAACCCAGACAGCCTTACGGCTCTACGAAACTCTTTTCGTGGGAGGGAGAGAAGAAGCCAGATAATGCATGGCATGTGTATGAGAGCAAGGGATGAGTGTGGAGGGCTGCCCCTCCACCTCTATTTATAGGAAATCCCAAGGGGGTAGGGTAGTTTCACAAAAAACCCAAAATGCACATGAATGAAGTCCTTCCACAAGGACCTAGGAGTGAAACCAAGGAACAAGAGGGTCCCCAAGGGGGGATACCTCATGTGGCCGGCCACACCCCCATGAGGGGCCCAAAAAATGGCTCCTATCCATCCATGTCATCCCCAAGATCTTTTGGAGCAAAGCCCCAAAAGGTGGCTTTCCATAAAGTAACCATAAAGCTGATTTTCACTATTCACGACGACATTTTTCAGCGTCTGATCGAACTGAAAATATTTATGTGGGCTAAGAACATTTCCAGTACCCACTAAAATGATTTTCAACGCGTTCCGAAACAATTCCGGTTTTAGTGATTTTCATCTGCGAAACGCATCTGAAGTGGCTCCGGCAGCTCCGGAACATTTCCGGTTTTTATCTCAGAAAATTCCAAAAAGCTTCCAGAATGATTCTGGCATCCTCCAAGAATTATCAGGCATGTGCCGAAACCAATTTGACTTAATGGTGTATCCCGAAACAACTTTTCGGTATCATCGAAACTTATCCGATGACCTCTCTCTGCGGTACGATTCCGCTGTCCGAAACTTTTCGGTGTCCGAAACTTTTTCGGTGATTTTCTCTCAGACTCCCTGTCTAGTATTCAGCAGATAGATGACCCTTAAGCGTGTGACCCTATAGGTTCGGTGAAGTATAGACATGACCCGGAACCCCTTCCGATCAATGATCAACATCGGAGCCGTGGACACCCATATTGACCCCTATACCCACACGAATAAATATTCGAGTGAACCTCCAGTTGCCGTGTGCTATTCCTGTTGCTTCGCGATATGTTACAAATACCCGAGGTGAGACATGTTGGCATTCCCGTGGATCAACAACTTGTCCACTATGCTAGTTACCTCGTTACCGATATTGTTCTCTTTTCTCGTTATCGTGTTCCGGCATCCCCGTGATCAAATCACAAAGTGTCTGGCCAGACGATGATGGATACCGTAACACCGAGAGGGCCCAGAGATATCTCTCCATCGTCGGAGGAGCAAATCCCAATCTTGAGCTATCAAGTTACTTGACACACTTTTCCATGAACCCGTAAGCCGCCGTAATAGCCACCCATTTACGGATGACGTTTAACAAACCCCAAATTTCATGAAGCAAGCATGAAGAAACTCGATACTCTCATGGTCTAAGGAATCATGCAAACGTTAACCATCTCTGTGTTATGTACCAATAAACTTGTGACGAATGAATCTCATAGCATAACATCATGCCGGGTCGATTCAACACAAATGTTCTCTTAACATTATGCCCTCAAGGTTGCTGACATAGACATGCCCATGATCAGGAAAACATAACCATCATGCAACACTTGAGCTAGTCTTAGAGGCCAGACTAGGAATACATTTTACCATTTATTATTCCACACGTGCATATGAGTCTTCCTCCGAGCCTCGTGGTTATTGCAGACTCGAGAACCATAGCAGTTATAGCATGGAACATAAACATAATTATGAACTCGGAGATAAATAATATCATTTATTATTGCCTCTAGGGCGTATCTCCTACAAAAAGAGCCTTACGTTCCCTTCCACAATCAATTCCCTTATATAACTAAAGCATTTCTAGACTCAACTTCGACCAGTTTGGCTTGGTGATCCTACAAGCAGTCAGGCTCTGATACCAAACCTGACAGGACCCCGATTCCAAGTCACATCGATCTAGCCGGTAACACCTCATATCACTTTGCGGCCTCACACACAGTATTCCCAGGGTGTCGCCTTACCATGGCCCGGGACCGTTTGCGCCTTTTGCCTCATGTATATGATAGTGTCGCTAGCATCCATATGACAGAGAATCCGGGCCGACATGACTAGTCGTGAACCCAAAGTGGCAGTAACTTACGGGGACAGGCATACATGAATCAACATCGAGCATGTCGGTCAGCAGCGTGCGAATCCGGGCTGTAGCACTAGGCTAACAGGACTCCGGTGAACCGGGCTGTAGCAGGCTAGGCAGGACTCCAGATGTCACCGCGTGACATTTCCCCGAAGGGACAGACACAGGAACGAAGTGAATCACATGCCGGCCAGTCAAGTGTTCCGGAGCAGTAGTGCTGGGCTAGCAGGACTCCGGTGAACCGGGCTGTAGCGGACTACTATGGCTCATGGAAGCACAAGACTACATTTCCCCATAAGAGAGGCTACCAAGGATAAACAACTAGGTTGTCGGATCCCACACATACCAAGCATTTCAATCATACACACAATATGCTCGATATATGCAAATACAACATGGCATCACAACAAGACTCTACGACTCAAAGTATTTATTCATTAGGCTCCGAGGAGCCAAGTATTACAAACATGGGTCTCATGACCCAACATTCAGAGGATACAAGTCAAAGCACATGCGGAAGCTTAACATGTCTGAGTACAGACATCTACAAATGAAAAAGGCTGAGAAGCCTCACTATCTACCAGATCCTGCCGAGGGCACAAGATCGTAGCTGAGGTATCAAGCTAAACGTCGAAGTCCAGACGGAACTACTAGCGAGACTGACGTCTCTCTGCAAAACATAAGATAGGCAAACGTGAGTACAAATGTACCCAGCAAGACTTACATCAGAACTATCTACATATGCATCGGTATCAACAAAGGGGTGGTGGAGTTTAACTGCAGCAAGCCAGCTTTGACTCGGTGGCTATCCTGAACTACGACTGCAAGTAACTCTTTGAGGTGGCGCACACGAGTCCACATATTCACCATACCAATACACCACTATGGATCCGCTCCTGTCTCCCTACGAGAACGCCATCCATAGCACTCACGCTTATCTTGCGCATTTTAGAGTATCCACTTTCACTTGTCTATGAACTGTACAGGCAACACAGAAGTCCTTCTCCGCGGACACGGCTATTCGAATTGATGGTGTTAACCCTGCAGGGGTGTACTTCTTCACACACGCTCTCGCCACTTACCACCATGTACACGTCGTGTATCTCGGCAACCTTCAAGCGAAAGCCTGGCGAGGGAGTCGGCCACGACCTAACTAACCACACAAGTCTCTAGTCCAGGTTTATCGCCTATTCGGGTTCCATCCGCAAGGAGATCCGGCCGGGGTGTCGCTCACGGCCCCAAACGATGTGTACAGGGTTCCAAGCCCACCAAACGGGCGGCCCTTGGTATACCCGGCCACGGTGCCTAGTCTGTCCCAAGCCCACCTGTACCGGGTGCCACTTGGTAGACTACTAACACTACCTACAAACACCAGAAACTAGTTGCAACTCCTGGACAGAGATCAAGTTGATTAATAAGTCGAGAGGGGTCGCGTTACCGGAACCCAATGTGTGGTAGTAACTGTTCATGGATTACAAACACAGAACTCAGTTCCTAAGGACGGTTTCAATGAGACAACCTACCATGTACTCCCACATGGCCTCTCACCGCTACCTTTACCAAATTGTGTTCACACACTTAGCTCTCAACAGTAGGACATGTTCACAACTTCCCAAATCATCCCCGATGAATCGGACCTGACACAACTCTAAGCAATAGCAGGCATGACAAACAAGCATGAATGAGTAGGCACATCAGGGCTCAAACAACTCCTACTCATGCTAGTGGGTTTCATCTATTTACTGTGGCAATGACAGGTCATGCATAGGAAAGGGGTTCAACTACCGCAGCAGGTAACAGTTGAAGCGTTGTTGTCCTAATGCAGTAAAAGAGAGCATGAGCGAGAGAGTGGGATTGTATCGGAATGAACAAGGGGGTTTTGCTTGCCTGGCACTTCTGAAGATAGTATAGCTCTTCATCAGTGTCATCGATCTCATTGCCGGAACAACATCTACTCAAGGGGGACAATTACCGGCAACAGAGAGGAAACACAATCAATGCAATGCAACAATATGATGCATGAATGTGACATGGCAATATGCTGTGATTTGAGCTAATGCAGCTAGCAACTATTTAAATGGAGTTGGTTTGAACACTAGATTCAAATTTGAACTCCACATGAGGCATTTCAAATACCATTAATTCAAATTGTCATATACAGTGGCTGTAAGTTGTTCAAACATGCATGAGAATGCCATAAACAGATTCTTCATATTTTTCTGATAATTTTTCATATATAAATTATCTCATTTGGAGTTACGGTTTATTTTTTATGATTTTTAGAAGTTTAAACAATTTTTTGGAATTCCTGGATTAATAAAAACGCCAGAAAGGCTTTATTGCGTCAGCACGACGTAAGCCTGGCGTCAGCAGGTCAACTGGGCTGCCCCTGGTTAAACCTGACTAGTGGGACCTGTAGGTCAGTGACACGGTGCTGGCTAGAGTCACAGACACGTGGGGTTGGTCAAGGGCCACGTCAGCAAGGTCAACTGACGCGTGGGGCCGCTGTGATTAGTTAAAACTAAACAGGAAATAAACTGTGGTTAATTAAGGGCGCGGGGCCCAACTGTCTGTGTCACTATGGTTAATTAACTAGGTGATTAGACCCTAATTAAGCAGCCACGTCATCATCACCGGATCTACGCCGGCGATGACCAAACCGACAGCGAGAGCTCGCCGGACTCGCGTTAGAGACGGCAGTTCATCGCGCTGCTGGCACCAGGGAGGGCATCTCGCTCGTCCGCATCCAAAGGACCGGACGGGAGGCCGCGGGGTGGCCGGAAACGATGCCGGCGACGACCTCGCGCGGCGGCGCACACACGGGCTCATCGGGGAGGAGGCTACGGAGCATGGGCGACAAAACGAAGGAGGGGAAACGGAGTGGAGCTCACAGGGCGTCGTTGGCGGTCTCATTGGGCTCGGGGAGGCCTCTGCGGCGGCGAATTCGACCACGGAGATCATCGGACATAAACGGTGATGAAGACGACGGGGGCGGCGTTCTGCTGCTCCTGGAGTTGCGTGCGTCGACGAGGAGAGGAAGAACGGGACGACGGAGCTCGGGGATACAGTGGTTGGACGAGGGGGTCTCGGTAGCCACGGTGGACGGCAACGGTGGTGACGTGCGTGCTCGGTGGGCGTGAGAGAGTGAGCCAGAGGAGGGGATGAGCTCGAGGGAGAGTGAGAGAGGGTCGAGGGGGCGACGTGGTACGCGTGGAGGCGACCAGGCAGTCGAGGGGCACGCAGGCAGGGAGGAGCCGGCGTGGCTCGTCCGCACACCGGGCACGCAGCTGCTTCTCCTCGTGGCAGGAGGAAGAAGACAGTGCTGCCCCTGGTGGGCTGGGCTGGCTTCGGCCGGTAGGCTGCTACAGTGGTGGGCTGCTTCTCTGTTCCTCTTTCTTTCTATTTTAGTTTCTGTTTTCCTATTTATTTTAACTCTATTTTGATTTAGTCTCTGTACTAAATCATTTTATATGCTTCTGGTAAATTTTTGTAGGGACTATTTGGATTATTCCAGAGCCCCTCACATTTACCCAGAATTATTGGACATATATAAAATATATAACACATATATATATCCAATGCAAATAATTATTGCATTAGTTCCAAATGCCCAAAATAAATATTTATGAGCTCCTAAAAATATTGGTTTGAATTTTACCTCTGACCAATATTTTCAGAGAGAAACATGAATATTTTCTTGGACCTATTTGGAGCAATTTTTATATTGGTCATTTCCCGAAATGATTTCTGAGGCTTTCACATGTCCCCATTTCAAGTTCATTGGAATATAAACATGATGCAAACAACAGTAGCTAGCCTAGAGCATACCAGAACTAGGGATGTGACACGGAGTCCCAACTTCCGAGAAGGATCCCTTTTCCTGCACTTCACCTACCGCACACATATGGTGTCTTACAGGGAAGGCCCTCAGGACGCCATGCCGAACCCGCAGTGACTCACCAACAAGGGGCACCGAAGCCGGGTAGGCTTAAAAGGAAGGTGGTCAGGACTGAGACGCCGTCGCAGAGGTATGAAAAAGAACCCCGATCCGTGGTTGTCGTCTTTTAAAATATAATAACGTCCATGTTTCCTAGTAGGAAAAATGTTCGCCGGACTATATCCGGAGAGGTTGCCGGCCACGCCTCCACCAGCCGGGCTCCAGAGCCGGACTTAGAGGCGGACTCTAACATGGGGCCAACACCGGATGCTCCTCCTACAGAGGATGCAGATAGGCTGTCCGCTACGAATTCCGAAGTGGAAAGTGCCATGAATCACAGGCGTCGCCGGGCCGTACTCCGCGATGCTTGTTTCTCCCAAGAGGTGTTCTATGCCTTCAACTCCGGAGACGCGTACATCCGAGCTGCTCAAAATGGTCTTGCCAGAGCCACGACCAGTATGTAAAGGATATACGGGTAAGAAATTCTAATAATTATGTATATCAGTAGCCCCTGAGACTTGAAACAGTTGGCACAACTGATTTAAGGATCGTTGTTTGCATAGGTTCTTATGGAGAAGAATACCCAGTTGTCTCAAGAGCTGGAGGAGTGCAAAGCCCAGCTTCAGGCCGCAGTTGCCGCAGGGAGTCCGAGAAGGCCCCATTTGGTAACAATTGTTTCTATTGCAAAGAATGACATGTACCAGGTAGTATGCGGCATGCTTGCAAATCTAACAATAGATTCTGCAGATGACCCTGGAGTGAATCCGGAGATCGTGCTAGGGGATGAGCAACATGCTCAACGACAGCTAAAGGCTGGCGAGCGCGTGCTTACACGGGTTAGGCGGGAGAAAAACGGTCTCCAAGATGCCAATACCCGGCTGGGCGTTGAACTGAAAGATGTTTGAGCCTAGCTTGCTGACTCCGTAAAGGAGAATAAGAGGCTTCGCCGCGGCATTTTTAGTAAGTGCTTGAACACACTTTTTATTGAGTTCGGCGAAGAAACCAGCTAACAGAGTTATATCTGTAGGTATGCTGACGGGTCGTCCCACAGAGGAAATGTCCGGGTCTGCAGGTGATCTTCTACCAGAGCTCTCACAACTGCATGAGCAAGTTCGGCAGGTGATGCAGGGCATTGCCCAAGCCTTGTGGCCATCCGCCTCCCTGCCAGGAGGCATGGGAGAGCTTGTAGAAAAGCTCAAGGGAGCGCGGCGACGCTTCCGATTATGGAAGATATCAGCCTGCTGACAAGGTGCAAGGGAAGCCTGGGCAATGGTGAAGACGCGATATACCAAGGCTGACCCGAACCACATGGCCGAGGTCGGACCTGTGGGGTCTGATGGGAAAGAGATCCCCGTCAGTTTGGTGTATGACCAGGTAGAATTAGCCGCAAAGTATTCCCAACAGGATTGTAGGCTAGACAGCCTGTTGGATGGTATAGAAGAAGAATTTAGTCAGTCTAAGTGACTGTGTACTTAAAGTGACATATATTGTCCCTAGCCGGATTGTAAATCATTTGTCATGGCGGACCTTTTCGCTTCGACCTCCGGACCCGACAGTCCGGAGTGTATCCGAATACCCGCTCAGTTATGTAAAAACCGTGGTACGCGTGGAAACCAGGCGTAGGGGTCATAAGTGCTTGAACAGACAAGTACCCAACTAGCTATGTTATATTACATGGATAGTAAGAAACATCTTCCAGGGAGAATAGTTCCGTTAAGGGTTCCTTTCCCTGGGTACGCATGCATTAATGTGCATGTCCAAACTGCGGAAAGAGATGCAGGATATAAACATCTGGGGGGCATGTATTACAATAAATAAAGGTCGTCTTTTGTTCACCGACCGAATATTCCCTTAAGAACGCTAGCTTTCGGCTTCACCCAGTCTGAGGTACACATCCGGCTGACCCGACAGTAACAATCGCAGAGGTGCTCCCCTTATGCCCTAGCCGAATTAACGGGAATGTAGGGCATAAACACAAGAGCCAGGCAACCCAGCTTGGCCAAAACTTAAGTCATATCGATGCATATAATGGCGAAAAAAGGTACATGTGGAAAAGTAACACATGTGTGAGGCATAGAGCCCGGAAAAGTAGTTGTATTAAGCTTCTGTATAAGAACCCCCCAGGTATAATGAGCACGGCTAGCGCATCAAGATTGTGTAGTCACAACACATTTTAACCTTTTAAGGTTGTGAAGAAAAAAAGGAAAGGAAGAGAGAAACGACAGATAACGGAAGTATAAAAAATTGACGGAGGTAAGGAGACGAACATATAGTCCGACACTAGGCGTAGAACCTTCGGAGTCTGGCTGCGTTCCATGGGTTTGGCTCGAGTCGATTGTCCGATGCATCCCGCAGACGGTACGCTCCGCCGGTCAGAACTTGGTCAATAACGAAGGGACCTTCCCATTTGGACTTTAGCTTGTTCTTTTTCTTCTCCGGTAGGCGTAGAACAAGTTTGCCAATGTTATAAGTTTTGGCCCGTACATCTCTGCTTTGATACCTTCGAGCCTGTTGCTGATAGAATGCGGAACGGGCTTTTGCCACGTCATGCTCCTCCTCCAGGGCGTCCAAACTGTCCTGCCAATCAAGCTCGGCTTCTTTCTCTTCGTACATGCGCACTCGAGGTGAGTCATGAATTATGTCGCAGGGCAGTACCGCCTCTGCGCCGTACACCATAAAGAATGGTGTGTATCCGGTAGTGCGATTCGGCGTGGTCCGCAGCCCCCATAGTACGGAGTCGAGCTCGTCTACCCAGTGTGTATCGGATTCCTTCAAGGATCGCACTAATCTGGGTTTAATGCCGCTCATGATAAGACCATTTGCTCGTTCGACTTGACCGTTAGTATGCGGGTGATAGACAGAAGCATAGTCGAGCTTAATGCCCATGTTGCTGCACCAAAGTTTTACCTCGTCGGCTGTAAAGTTCAAGCCGTTAGCGGTGATGATGCCGTGGGGAACGCCATAACAGTGTACAACCCCGGATATGAAGTCTATCACAGGTCCGGATTCGGCCGTTTTAACTGGTTTGGCTTCTATCCATTTGGTGAATTTATCCACCATGACCAATAGGTATTTTTTCTTATGGCTTCCCCCTTTAAGAGGTTCGACCATATCAAGCCCCCAGACCGCAAAAGGCCAAGTAATGGGGATTGTTTGGAGAGCGGTAGGTGGCATATGGCTTTGGTTTGCAAAAAGCTGGCAACCGACGCAACATTGAACGAGGTCCTGTGCGTCTGCTCGGGCCGTCGGCCAGTAAAAGTCTGTTCGGAAGGCCTTGCTTACAAGGGCCCGGGCTGCGGCGTGATGGCCGCCAAGTCCAGCATGAATTTCTACCAATAGTTGCCATCCTTCCTCTTCGGAGATGCACCTCTGAAGTACTCCGGTAGCGCTTCTCTTATAAAGCTCTCCCTCGTGGACCTTGTAGGCTTTAGACCGCCGCACAATGCAACGTGCCTCGTTTGGGTCCTCGGGTAGTTCTTGCCTAGTTAGGTAAGCCAAGAAGGGTTCTGTCCACGGGGCGATGACGGCCATAATCACGTGGGCCGAAGGTGTTATTTCGGTGGCTGAGCCTCCGATTTCGTCAGAGTGTTCGGGATCTGGCGTTGTGGCCGGGTCCGGACTATTATTGCCGGTCTCTCCTT
Organism: Aegilops tauschii subsp. strangulata; assembly: GCF_002575655.3. Classification (NCBI taxonomy): domain Eukaryota; kingdom Viridiplantae; phylum Streptophyta; class Magnoliopsida; order Poales; family Poaceae; genus Aegilops; species Aegilops tauschii. The sequence goes on from NC_053040.3 coordinate 25,600,465, forward strand.
CCCATACCACGGATGGCTTAAACAGCCTTTCCAAGAAGATATTAGGTGGTACAGGGTCGCGCTTAGCGCCGATGCGGGCGAGGATATCCACCGCTTGATTGTTTTCCCGGACCACATGGTGGAATTCAAGCCCCTCGAACCGGGCTGACATCTTGAGGACGGCGTTGCGATAAGCCGCCATTTTCGGATCCTTGGCGTCGAAGTCTCCATTTATTTGGGATATTGCGAGGTTCGAATCCCCACGCACCTCTAGGCGTTGAATGCCCATGGAGACTGCCATCCGGAGACCATGTAACAGGGCCTCATATTCTGCTGCGTTGTTGGAGTCTGTGTATAGTATTTGGAGTACGTATTGGACTGTATCTCCGGTGGGGGATGTCAGGACGACGCCAGCCCCCAGACCAGCCAGCATTTTAGAGCCGTCAAAGTGAATGATCCAATTGGAGTACGCGCCGTACTCTTTAGGGAGTTCGGCTTCTGTCCATTCGGCGACGAAATCCGCCAGTACTTGTGACTTAATGGCTCGCCGTGGTTTGTATATTATGTCGAACGGGAGGAGCTCAATGGCCCATTTGTTAATCCGGCCAGTGGCATCGCGGTTGTTTATTATGTCGTTGAGTGGTACTTCAGAGGCCACCGTAATTGAACACTCTTGAAAGTAGTGTCGTATTTTCCGGGATGCCATGAAGACCGCGTATGCTATCTTTTGATAATGTGGGTACCGTGATTTGCATGGGGTGACGACAGTGGATACATAGTATACCGACTTTTGAAGTGGGAACTTATGTCCGTCCGTCTCTCGTTCGACGACGAGCACTGCGCTTACAACTTGGTGTGTTGCCGCTATATATAACAGCATTGGTTCGCTGACATTTGGCGCGGCCAAGATTGGGTTGGTGGCCAACACAACTTTTATTTCTTCCAATCCGGATGTGGCCGCGCGCGTCCACTCAAAGTGTTCGGTGCGTCGAAGAAGGCGATAAAGACGTAGTGCCTTTTCTCCTAATCGGGAGATAAACCGGCTTAAGGCAGCCACACATCCAGTTAGTTTCTGGATTTGCTTGAGGTATGTTGGGATAGCCAACTGTGATAGGGCTCTGATTTTAGCCGGATTTGCTTCAATTCCTCTATTGGAGACGATGAAGCCTAAGAGCTTTCCGGCGGGCATGCCGAAGACGCATTTTTCCGGATTGAGCTTGATGTCGTATGTTCGGAGATTGTCGAACGTGAGCCTCAAGTCGTCTATTAAGGATTCGACGTGTCTGTGTTTCCAAGCATGTCTGAATCATGCGTTGATAGGTTGCACCGGCGTTTTTGAGCCCGAAAGGCATGGTATTAAAACAGAAGGGGCCGTATGGGGTGATAAATGCCGTTGCAGCTTGATCGGACTCCGCCATCTTAATTTGATGGTATCCGGAGTATGCGTCGAGGAAACACAATGAGTCGTGTTCTGTGGTAGCGTCGATAATTTGATCGATGTGAGGGACGGGGAAGGGACCCTTGGGGCAAGCCTTGTTAAGGTCCTTGAAATCGACACATAGGCGCCAGGATTTGTCCTTCTTTGGTACCATCACCAGGTTTGCTAGCCGGTCCGGATGTTTTATTTCTTGAATGAATCCGGCCTCAAGTAACTTGCTAGCTCCTCTCCCATGGCTTGTCGCTTAGGCTCAGAGAAACGCCGGAGAGTTTGCTTGACTAGCTTGAACCCCTTTAGAATGTTGAGGCTATGCTCGGCCAGCTTGCGTGGGATTCCTGGCATCTCTGAAGGATGCCAGCGAAGATGTCCCAATTCTCGCGCAAGAACTCCCGTAGTGCGGCGTCTACTGTGGGGTTTAACTGTGCCCCGATGGATGTGTTTTTGTAGGGTCCGTTGGGTGGACTTGGAATTTGACTATTTCGTCCGCTGGTTTAAAAGAGGTGGACTTGGGTCTTTTGTCGAGTATCACGTCGTCCCTGTCCACGGTGGAGCGCAGCGTGGTTAGTTCTTCGGCCGCAAGGGCTTCGGATAACGCCTCGAGGGCTAGTGCGGCAGTTTTATTTTCGGCGTGGAGTGCTATGTCCGAATCACTAGCTAGAGTGATGATTCCATTAGGCCCGGGCATTTTGAGCTTCATGTACCCGTAATGGGGTATAGCTTGGAAGATCGTGAATGCCTCCCGCCCTAGAAGGGTGTGGTATCCGCTACTGAACAGGGCCACTTGGAATGTGATTTCTTCGGACCTATAATTCTCCGGCGTGCCGAATACCACGTCTAGTGTGATTTTTCCCGCGCAGCGTGCCTCCCGACTAGGGATGATTCCTCTGAAGGTTGTGCTACTTTGCTCAATGCGGCTCCTGTCTATTTCCATTTTGCTAAGAGTTTCTTCGTAGATGAGGTTTAATCCGCTGGCGCCGTCCATGAGCACTTTAGTAAGTCGGAAGCCGTCCACAATTGGACTAAGGACCAAGGCGGCTGGTGCTCGGGCTGTTCGGAATTTAGGTTTGTCACTGGCATTGAAGGTTATAGCCGTGTCGCTCCATGGATTTACTGCTGCCACATGGCAGACTTCGGCAAGGCTGCGGAGTGCTCGCTTACGCCTATTATTTGAGGCGAAGGTCTCAAAGACTGTCAATACTGTATTGTTATTTTCCACCGGATGGTGCTCTGCTGCATTGTTGATGAGGATATCCTCGCCGCTCTTGGCCACCTGCCGGAGTACCCAACATGCTCTAAGGCTATGTGTTGGCATGGTATCTGCTGTACTGTGATTTTTTGCATGGCCCATTGAGCCACCCCTCCAATACGGTTCCACGTCCTGTAGTGGGCTTTTGTTTCTTTGTAATTGGATGGGGTGACTTACGAGAGTACAACCTTTTAGTTCGGACAGGGGGTTTAGTGAGAGCCGGAGGATCCCAGAATTTTGTTTGGGTTTTCCAGGTGCTTTCCATCGCACAGTACTTCTGTACTATGGCCGCCAAGTCAGCGAACTGTGCTATGTCGCGGCGACTTATGGCGTTGCGTATTCCCTTGTCCGTGCAATTATTGCAAAAGAATGAAATTGCGTCTTCCTCGCGACAGTCCTTGACCTTGTTTATTACAAGGAGGAATCTGGCCCAATAGTGATGTACTGTCTCTTGGGGCTCTTGTCTAAGGTGGGAGAGATCGCTTATATCTGGGTGGGTGGGTAGATTTAAGTCCAACCCTGACCCGATCTGAGACCCAGGGGCGGAAGAGTTTCCGATCTCGGAAGTTTGGGCTCCGGGATATTGCCCAATAGGTTTGGCCCGCTGTCTGATTCTAGGTTCAAAGCTTGGGCCATGTCCTCCCGTAGACGGGTATCCAGCTCGGAGAGCTCGGGAATCCGGACATAGTTTGTCCTCAAGATAGAGGAAGAATTGCTGCGTTCCTCCTCCACCACCGCTATCTGATGGGTGACCGGCGAAGAGTCAATCTCCCTTTGGTCGGGTTTAAGCCCGATCCGATCATAGTCCATACCGACTCCTAAGGCGGCGATGTGATCCAAGAGCTCGTTCAAGGAAGAGAGCTCCATTGGATCCATCTGCTCGGCGAAATCCGAGCCGACGTGGAGGCTGTTTTCGATGACCCGAGAAGTCATCGTCGGCGCAACGGCCGAGCGGGCGGTCATGACGAAGCCGCCTAGTCGGAGAATTTGGCCTACAGCCAAGGCTCCCCTAGAGGAGATGTTGTCCTTGACAACGAGACGAGCCATTAAACCTTATGATGACGGCACAGTGGAACTCTCAATGAAAGCACCAATTTCAGTGTCAAAAGCGGCGGATCTCGGGTAGGGGGTCTCGAACTGTGCGTCTAAGGCGGATGGTAACAGGAGGCGGGGGACACGATGTTTACCCAGGTTCGGGCCCTCTCGGTGGAGGTAATACTCTACTTCCTGCTTGATTGATCTTGATGATATAAGTATTACAAGAGTTGATCTACCACGAGATCGTATAGGCTAAACCCTAGAAGCTAGCCTATGATTATGATTGTTCTTGTCCTATGGACGAAACCCTCCAGTTTATATAGACACCGGAGGGGGCTAGGGTTACACAGAGTCAGTTACAAGGGAGGAGATCTACAGATCCGAATTGCCAAGCTTGCCTTCCACGCCAAGGAGAGTCCCACCCGGACACGGGACGAAGTCTTCAATCTTGTATCTTCATAGTCCAACAGTCCGGCCAAAGGACATAGTCCGGCTGTCCGAGGACCCCCTAATCCAGGACTCCCTCAGCTGCCTCGTGGCTTCCTTGACTTCCACTCCAAGTCTCCTGGATTGCGTTTGTTCCAAGAAAGATCCTCGCGAAGGTTTTGTTCCATTTGGATTCCGTTTGATATTCCTTTTCTCCGAAACACTGAAATAGGCAAAAAAACAGCAATTTGCACTGGGCCTTCGGTTAATAGGTTAGTCCCAAAAATAATGTAAAAGAGTATATTAAAGCCCATTAAACATCCAAAACAAATAATATAATAGCATGGAACAATAAAAAATTATAGATACGTTGGAGATTATCAATCATCCCCAAGCTTAATTCCTGCTCGTCCTCGAGTAGGTAAATGATAAAAACAGAATTTTTGATGTGGAATGCTACCTAATATAAATTTCAATGCAATTTTCATAATTATGGCATGAATGTTCAGATCCGAAAGATTCTAGACAAAAGTTTAATATTGACATAAAAATAATAATACTTTGAGCATACTAACTAAGCAATTATGTCTTCTCAAAATAACATGGCCGAAGAAAGCTCATCCCTACAAAATCATATAGTTTGGCTATGCTTCATTTTCGTCACACAAAATGCTCTCATCATGCACAACCCCGATGACAAGCCAAGCAATTGTTTCATACTTTAGTATTTTCAAACTTTTTCAACTTTCACACAATACATGAGCGCGAGCCATGGATATAGCACTATGGGTGGAATAGAATATGATGATGGAGGTTGTGTGGAGAAGACAAAAAAGGAGAAAGTCTCACATCGACGCGGCTAATCAACAGGCTATGGAGATGTCCATCAATTGATGTCAATGTGAGGAGTAGGGATTGCCATGCAACAGATGCACTAGAGCTATAAATGTTGTTCATCAAAAGAAACTAAGTGGGTGTGCGTCCAACTTGCTTGCTCATGAAGACCTAGGGCATTTGGGGAAGCCCATTGTTGGAATATACAAGCCAAGTTCTATAATGAAACATTCCCACTAGTATATGAAAGTGACAATATAAGAAACTCTCTATCATGAAGATCATGGTGCTACTTTGAAGCACAAGTGTGGAAAAAGGATAGTAGCATTGTCCCTTCTCTCTTTTTCTCTCACTTTTTTTCTTTTTTCTCTTTTGTTTTGGGCCTTCACTTTTTTATTTGGCCTTTCTCTTTTTTTTCCTCACACGGGACAGTGCTCTAATAATGATGATCATCACACTTCTATTTATTTACAACTCAAGGATTACAACTCGATACTAGAACAAAATATGACTCTATATGAGTGCCTCCGGAGGTCTACCGGGATGGGCAATGAATCAAGAGTGACATGTAAGAAAAATTATGCATGGTGGCCTTGCCACAAATACGATGTCAACTACATGATCATGCAAGGCAATATGACAATGACGAAGTCAGTCATAATAAATGGAATGGTGGAAAATTGCATGGCAATATATCTTGAAATGGCTATGGAAATGCCATAATAGGTAGGTATGGTGGCTGTTTTGAGGAAGATATAAGGAGGTTTATGTGTGATAGAGCGTATCATATCACGGAGTTTGGATGCACCGGCGAAGTTTGCACCAACTCTCAAGGTGAGAAAGGGCAATGCACGGTACCGAAGAGTCTAGCAATGATGGAAGGTTGAGATTGCGTATAATCCATGGACTCAACATTAGTCATAAAGAGCTCACATACTTATTGCAAAAATCTAGAAGTCATTAAAACCAAGCACTACGCGCATGCTCCTAGGGGGATAGATTGGTAGGAAAAGACCATCGCTTGTCCCCGACCGCCACTCATAAGGAGGACAATCAAAGAAACACCTCATGCTTCAAATTTGTTACACAACGGTTACCATACGTGCATGCTACGGGACTTGCAAACCTCAACACAAGTATTTCTAAAATTCACAATTACTCAACTAGCATGACTCTAATATTACCATCTTCATATCTCAAAACAATCATCAAGTATCAAACTTCTCATAGTATTCAATGCACTCTATATGGAAGTTTTTATTATACCCATCTTGGATGCCTATCATATTAGGACTAATTTTATAGCCAAAACAAATTAACATGCTGTTCTAAAAGACTCTCAAAATAATATAAGTGAAGCATGAGAGATCAATAATTTCTATAAAATAAAACCACCACCGTGCTCTAAAAGATATAAGTGAAGCACTAGAGCAAAATTATATAGCTCAAAAGATATAAGTGAAGCACATAGAGTATTCTAATAAATTCCGATTCATGTGTGTCTCTCCCAAAAGGTGTGTACAGAAAGGATGATTGTGGTAAACTAAAAAGAGAAGACTCAAATCATACAAGACGCTCCAAGCAAAACACATATCATGTGGTGAATAAAAATATAGCCTCAAGTAAAGTTACCGATAGACGAAGACGAAAGAGGGGATGCCTTCCGGGGCATCCCCAAGCTTAGGCTTTTGGTTGTCCTTGAATTTTACCTTGGGGTGCCTTGGGCATCCCCAAGCTTAGGCTCTTGCCACTCCTTATTCCGAAATCCATCAAATCTTTACCCAAAAACTTGAAAACTTCACAACACAAAACGTAAACAGAAAATCTCATGAGCTCCATTAGTGTAAGAGAACAAACCACCACCTTAAGGTACTGTAATGAAATCATTCTTTATTTATATTGGTGTCAATCCTAATTTATTCCAACTTCTCTATGGTTCATTTACCCCGATACTAGCCATAGATTCATCAAAATAAGCAAACAACACACGAAAAACAGAATCTGTTAAAAACAGAACAGTCTGTAGTAATCTGTATCAGACGTATACTTCTGGAACGCCACAAATTCTGAAATAAATTGTTGGACATGAGTAATTTATCTATTAATCATTTTAAAAAAATAATCAACCTAAAATCACTCTCCAGTAAAAACTGGCAGCTAATCTCATGAGCCTTAAAGTTTCTGTTTTTTACAGCAAGATCACAAAGACTTCACCCAAGTCTTCCCAAAGGTTCTACTTGGCACAACCACTAATTAAAACATAAAACCACATCTAAACAGATGCTAGATGAATTACTTATTACTAAACAGGAACAAAAAGCAAGTAACAAAAATAAAATTGGGTTGCCTCCCAACAAGCGCTATCATTTAACGCCCCTAGCTAGGCATAAAAACAAGAATAGATCTAGGTATTGTCATCTTTGGTATGCAATTCTTCAATTGAACACATATGACCCTTAGGAGGTTCTTTGGTTTTATTAATTACCAAACTCCTATGCAAGAAATCAAGAAATTCATTCATAGCAAAAGGTTCCTTAATGATATCGAAAAAATTGGGGTGAACACTTATTGATTTGAGGTCTTCATTTTCTTTAGTAGAAGATTCACCCTTATTTTTAGGAACATAGATAAACTTGGAAACTTTGGTAGGAGGAGGATTTGTAGTAATTTTGATGGAAGAAAAGGCGGATCCCAAATTGGTGATAATATCTTCAAGTTTATCAATTCTAGCGGAATCTTGGCCTGTCTTCTCATTAACAATGGGTTCCTTTTCCCTAAGATTTTTCAGAGTAACTGCTACCTTAGATCCATATTGGGTAATTTGGTTGTGGATCTTTTTATCCAAAATCTCGATCAACTCTACAGTGGCAACTTTATTTTCAATAATTTCAAGCCTTTGCATCACATGTTTCAAAGTTAAAATAGTTCCATTAACCAAAAGAGGTGGTGGGCCAAACAAATCTATCATATCATTATAGGAATCGAATGTATGGCTACCCAAAAAATTTCCTCCGGTAATGGTATCAAGAATATATCTGTTCCAAGGAGTGATGCCTACATAAAAATTGCGAAGAAGATCGGAAGTAGATTGCTTCCTAGTGGATCTATTCTGAGCATTGCAAATTCTGTACCAAGCATCTATTAGATTTTCTCCCTCCCTTTGTTTAAAATTAAGAACTTCATTATTGGGAGTACTAACAACGATAGAAGGACTGGCCATGACGGAACAAACGATCTAACACACGGACACACAAGAAGCAAGCGAGACGAACGGAAAAGGGCGAATAAATAGCAAGGGTGAAGTGGGGGAGAGGAAAACGAGAGGCAAATGGCAAATAATGTAATGTGAGGGATAAGAGTTTGTGATGGGTACTTGGTATGTCTTGACTTGTGCGTAGATCTCCCCGGCAACGGCGCCAGAAATCCTTCTTGCTACCTCTTGAGCATGCGTTGGTTTTCCCTTGAAGAGGAAAGGGTGATGCAGCAAAGTAGCGTAAATATTTCCCTCAGTTTTTGAGAACCAAGGTATCAATCCAGTAGGAGATAACACGCAAGTCACCTAGTACCTGCACAAACAATCAAGAACCTTGCAACCAACATGATAAAGGGGTTGTCAATCCCTTCACGGCCACTTGCAAAAGTGAGATCTGATAAAGATAATAAGGTAAATATTTTTGGTATTTTTGTTGTATAGATTGGAAAGTAAAGATTGCAAAATAAATGGTGACATAAATAGCTAGTTGACGGGAAACTAATATGATGTAAAATAGACCCGGGGGCCATAGGTTTCACGAGTGGCTTCTCTCATGATAGCATATATTACGGTGGGTGAACAAATTACTGCCGAGCAATTGATAGAAAAGCGCATAGTTATGAGAATATCTAGGCATGATCATGAACATAGGCATCAAGTCCGTGTAAAGTAGACCGAAATGATTCTGCATCTACTACTATTACTCCACACATCGACCGATCCAGCATGCATATAGAGTATTAATTTCAGAAAAACATAGTAACACATTAAGCAAGATGACATGATGTAGAGGGATAAACTCAAGCAATATGATATAAACCCCATCTTTTTATCCTCGATGGCAACAATACAATATGTGCCTTGCTGCCCCTACTGTCACTGGGAAAGGACACCACAAGATTGAACCCAAAGCTAAGCACTTCTCCCATTGCAAGAAAGATCAATCTAGTAGGCCAAACTAAACTGATAATTCAAAGAGACTTGCAAAGATATCAAATCATGCATATAAGAATTCAGAGAAGAATCAAATATTGTTCATAGATAATCTTGATCATAAACCCACAATTCATCGGATCTCGATAAACACACCGCAAAAAGTATTACATCGAATAGATCTCCAAGAACATCGAGGGGAACTTTGTATTGAGAACCAAAGAGAGAGAAGAAGCCATCTAGCTAATAACTATGGACCCGAAGGTCTGTGGTAAACTACTCACACATCATCGGAGAGGCTATGGTGTTGATGTAGAAGCCCTCCGTGATCGAATCCCCCTCCGGCAGATTGCCGGAAAAGGCCCCAAGATGGGACCTCATGGGTACAGAAGGTCGCGGCGGTGGAAAAGTGGTTTCGTGGCTCCCCTGGATGTTTTCAGCTTATAAGAGTATATATAGGTGAAAGAAGTAGGTTGGTGGAGCTACGAGGGGCCCACGAGGGTGGGGGCGCGCCTACCCCCTGGGCCCACCCTCCTACCTCATGGCCACCTCGTTGCTTCCTTGACTTCCACTCCAAGTCTCCTGGATTGCATTTGTTCCAAGAAAGATCCTCGCGAAGGTTTCATTCCATTTGGATTCCGTTTGATATTCCTTTTCCGCAAAACACTGAAATAGACAAAAAAATAGCAATTTGCACTGGGCCTTCGGTTAATAGGTTAGTCCCAAAAATAGTATAAAAGAGTATATTAAAGCCCATTAAACATCCAAAACAGATAATATAATAGCATGGAACAATCAATAATTATAGATACGTTGGAGATGTATCAGTCATGACCCGACTATTAAAACCCATGGAAACCCATCTCAATTCTTCATCCATTGATGTGTTCGGATCTCTTCCCTACAAGTTTAATTGAAATTATAGGGTGCATGAGTTTAATTGGAACTGTAGGGTGAACTGAGTAATAGGGAAGTGTGAAAATTTTACTTTCTCCATGAACCACCCAACAAAATTTTTCCTTCCATCGGCACCCTTTCGGAGAAGAGCAAGTGGCTCCGGTTCAGTAGGAGGCAGCATTCCCGTCCACTCTTCATCAACGAATCGACTAAAAAAAGAAAAACGGTATTAGAACGAGGCAAAGTGAACATAACGAATTGACTACAAGAATGGTGCAAAGGTATTTCCTCATCCACTCATCCTCAACTTCCTTGATGTTGTGCAAGATATAGAACATGACATCCTCCCACTCATCTTGTGGCATGATATAAGGTGTCGAGCATCCAGCCCTGCCACCTTGCCCGCTGAATAGAGGCAGCCTGGGTTTATACTTGGGGTGTTCTGTATTGTATCGAGACACCTTATTGTGCAGCGTGGGAACATGGTCCGGATAGTACGCTGTCCTGAGGTCTGCCACCTCCTCTAGGATAACTGCCTCAACTATGGAAGCTTCAATCTTAGCTTTGTTTCCACACTTCTGTCTCAGATGTTTGTTCTGTCTCTCAGGGCCGTACTGCCAACGATTCTGCATAGGGCCCCCCAACAATACCTCGTTCGCGAGGTGCAAAATGAGATGTGTCATCGGAGTAAAGAAGCCTGGCGGGAAGATCTTTTCTAGTTTGCATATCAACTCCGGCACCTTCTTATGCATTTCTTTTATCATCTCGGGACATACTTCTTTAGCACAAAGCGTGCGGAAGAAATGGCTGAGCTCCGCAAGCACACACCAGACATGCTCGGGAACATAGACCCGAACCATCACCGGCATAATCCGCTCAATCCACACATGATAGTCATGACTCTTGAGCCCGGTCACTTTGCCCGTTGAAAGATTGACCCCCTTAATTATATTCGACGCATAACCATCAGTGAACTTCACGACGTGTTTCAGCCACTTGAATGCCTCCATCTTATTATCCTTTTTAAGTACGAAGTCAACATCTGGCTTGAACCAACATTTTCGACTGCCTGTGGGAGGCTGCATGTGTAGACGTGGTCTATCATAAATATTCTATTGATCGACTCTAGCATTAACATTATCCTTTGTCTTATCAAGAATGTTGAGGATCGTGCGAAAAAGGGCCTCTGCTACATTCTTTTCGGTGTGCATCACGTCGATGTTGTATGGAAGTTTGAGGTCCTTGAAATAGGGAAGCTGTGTGAAGGGGGTAATGTGAGTCCAGTTGTGCGTCTCACCATATCCTTCAAAACATTTTTTCCCTTTGCCTTTTCTTTTGCCCTCGTCCTCGCCCTCGTCTTCGGCTGTGGCTTTGGCTTTGGCTTTGGCTTTGGCTTTGGCTTTGGCTTTGCCTTTCCCTTCGCCGGCAGGCTTAAGAGCTTTCAGCTGAGCAAGCACATCCGCACCAGAAAACGTTGGAATCTCATTTACTTCATGGACGACTAGGCCTTTTGTGAAGTTCTTCTTGTCTCCCTATCAGGATGGTCTGGGGAGAGGAACTGTCGATGCAGGTCAAAGGCAACATACTTGCCACCCTTCTTCAGCCAAATGAAACGCAAGGGCTGCATGCACACTAGGCAAGGCATCTTCCCACTTGTACACCATCCGCAGAATAGGGCATAGCCGGGAAAGTCATGCATGCAATACTGTAGCCAAACTTTCATCAAGAAATTTTTCTGCAGATGCCGGTCGTATGTCAACCTCGGGAAATACCAAGAATGGTGCAAATCATCCACCAACGGCTGCATAAACACACTCAAATTCTTCCCCGGATATTCAGGCCCCGGAATTATAAGCGACAAGAACATGGTCTTGTGTTGCATTATGGCGCCAGGAGGGAGATTGAGCGGAATAACAAACACGGGCCAATACCTGAATGGATTAGACGACATACCATATGGACTGAACCCATCACCTGATATAGCAATTCTGACATTCTCAGCCTCGGCTGCTTCCTCCGGGTATTCTATATCGAATGACTTCCATGCTTCACCTTCTGATGGATGTACAATTTTACTTGGATTGTACCTTTTCCCTTCCTTGTGCCACTTCATCATTTTGGCAGACTCCTCGGTGATGAAAAGGCGCTGCAGTCTTTTTATAAAATCAAGATACCGAAGAACATTCACAGGGATTTTTAGTTGCTGCTTCTGACCCTGCTCATCGACCACCTCAATATACCGAGAGGAATCGCACTTTTCCTACAGTAGTTGTCATTCCCATACTCATGCCTAAACAAAAGGCAATTCTTTGGACAAATATGTATTTTCTCATAATCCATGGAGAGCGCCTTCATGATATTCTTCGCAGCGTACATGGTTGTCGGCAGTTCATGGCCCTCAGGCAAGCTGTTAGCCCATACTCCCAGAAATTCTTCGAAGCAACCTCGGCTACAGCCGTACTCGGCCTTGACTGCCATCAGTTGTGAGATGGCATCCAGCACAGAGAGCTTGGCACCCTCATAAAGAGGTTTCTTTGACGAGGCCAAGATATCCAGGAAGGCCTTTGCGGTTTCCTCCGGCTCCTCCGGTTCATTCGTTGAATGTGACGGAGGTGTCGGCTATGCAGCAAAGACATCTAGCATGTGTCTAACCCCATCGTCCTCATAACCAGCAACACGTTGTCGTATCACCTCCTCTCTACCACGGTCCAGCTGGGCAAAGTTTATCGGCATATAAAGTTGGGCATAAATCCATGCGTGCGAAGGTGCTTAGTCATCTCACTCTTATCTCTGTGCATACGTCTCTTACATTTGGCACACGGGCATTCTGGCACAATCCTGATTGGACTACGGAACATCTCTTTCAAGAACACATCAGTTTTCTCGACCCGCTCTGTTGTTACTTGATTCCGACGGAAAAACCCACTATACATCCACTGATTATCTGCCATCTCTGCTTTATTGGAAGCCACACAACAAAATTATGGATTTATTTGAATTACTCACATCAATATTTTATTTTTTACAGGGTTGACGAGAAACGACATTTAATCCACCTACATCTCTAATAGGTAAAGATGGGTCCTAATCCCACCCGAGAATGTGTAGACTGAGTATGTTGTCCATGCTCTACCCCATTCTGAGAAATTTTTTTGGCAGGACCTCCCCGCTGTTCTCCAAATACACGCCTTGGAAAAATGCCGAGAGAATGTGCATCCGGAGAACAACGGGGAGGCACCGCCGAAATCCTGTCTCGGAACAGGGTAGAGAATGAACAACGTACCCAATCTACCCATCGTCGGGCTGTCCGTGGAAAGCGCTGGACAATCCGAAAGAGCTGCGGTGATAAATATGCAATTGAATGCATATTTATCGATGCAACCGTTTCGGACGGGAGACGCCTAGGTTACGCGACTTGATGTGAAAATGAAATCTAGTGACATGAAAAAAAAGCGGACGAGGTCATGGAATTGTTGCTCACCCTCGGATGTAGAGGATGGAGTCGATCAGAGGAGGGACAACCGTGGACCAACACCTCCAACGTCAAAGATCACTCCACTGAGATTAAACACCACAAATCCTGTAAAATTGACCGAGTGAAAAAAAATTAGCTCATCACATATCACATAAAGCATTGACACTATATTATGAACCAACATGAAACAACATCTCAAATTGCAAAACAAGCTTCATTAAGTGTCCTATGAAACAACATGACCTAACACTAAACATGACAAATAACGTGTCATATGAAACAACATGACCTAACACTAACTTGACCAAACACAAAACTTACAAATATTCATCAATCCATCCATCTAACAAAATTTCATCCATCCATCTATCACAAATCCATCTAACAAATTCATTAATCCATCCATCTAACAAAACATAACAACATTCATCAATCCATCCATCTACCAATATTCATCAATCCATCTAACAAAAATCATCCATTCATCCTGGCACATAACAAACATGAACATAATGAAAAAAATAAAAAGAAAAAGCTCACCTTTGGAGCCGGTGCAGCGGGCAAGCAGGGAGGCCGGGGGCAGGGCCAGGGAATGGTCGACGGGGGGCGGGGCCGCCGCTGTAGGGCGTCGGCGGAGGGAAGCTCCGAGCCCCAGCCGGAACGGCGAGGGCCGAGGCCCGAGCAGGAGAGGGAGGGTAGACTCGGGGCGGCATGGTTGTGGCGGCGCGGCGCGAGGAGGGTGCGGAGAGGGGCGCGGCGCGAGGAGGGGGCGGTGGGCTGAGGGGGCGGAGAGGCTGGTGGTGGCGGCGCGGCCGGGTCGGGGTGGCCAGGCTCTGGCAGCGCGGCATGAGCAGGGGGCAGAGAGGGGCTCGGCGCGAGGAGGGGGCGGAGAGGGTCGCGGCGGCGGCGCAGGTCGGGGTGGCGAGGCGGTGACGGCGGCGGCGTGAGGAGGGGCGGAGAGGGTGGCGGCGGCGCGAGTCAAGGTGGAGGTGCGGTGCGGCTGGGCGGGTGGGGGCGGGGGCGGGGGCGGGCATCAATGGGGAATGGGTGGAAGGGGTTGCCCCGTGAGCGGATAAGGCTAACTATGCCGACAGCTTAGCCGTCAGCATAGGTTACGGTGCCACGTGGCAACCTATGCCGATGGCTTTGCCGTCGGCATATTTATCAGGTCAACTTTTTTAGGAATAGTCCCACCTCGCCCAAGGACAAGAAATATGACCAGTTTAAATAGTTAGCTATTCCTAACGCAGCAAGCACCGGTATTCATTAGACTTCCGTTAAGAATACGGACAATTATGGTGAAACTTTCAGTGCCCGGGCACGGCCCGGTGCCCGTGCACTGAAGGTTTCACTGTGAGCGTCCGTTTTCCATGATGAATGCCGGTGTTTTTTATAAATTCAAATATTACTATTTTTTTGTTTGTCGTCTGTATGAGAACCCGGTGCGAAGCTCTCACGGCCGTTTCCCCCTCCAGGTGCCGGCGGCGGCGCCGTCCGTGAGGGGGACCACACCCCGGAGACGCGTGCCGCCTCTTCAGACATGCTACCACACCACCCGGCTTGTATGAGGGCCCAGTGCGATGCTCCGGTGGCATTGCTACCCCCCCGGGCCCCCGTCCCGCCTAACCCTGGAGCGGTTGACCACGAGATCTAGCCCTTTGACTTTCTAGGGACGGGCTTTAACCAGTGGACATCTTCACCCGGTTGGGTTAGGTCAGCCCATAGTGACACCTGGGAGTAACATCCGGGCCAAACCCACAGCAAGATCCCCTCTGTGTAGACCCGACGCGTCCGTTTCCCTCCTCCAGGTGCCGGCGGCGGCGCCGTCTGTGAGGGGGACCACACCCCGGAGACGCGTGCCGGGCATTTGCAACCGCCACAACACTTCCAGACTTGTGAGAGGCCGCGTACGCAAGATTGGCGGCATGGTAGCCCCCGGAGGCCGCTGTCCATAGTCGTAGACATGCGAAGCGCAATCCGCGTAGAGAGAAGTGTTCAGATACTTCTCCATCACCAAAAATTATGAAAAATTACCATCAGTCCTATAGCACATGTGCCCACGTCGTGTAAAAAACTCATGATTTTATCGCGCTCCGAGTATTTAATTATATTCACGCCACACCGTTACCGCACAACGTCTACTACAGTGTCATCGCCGTCCGTGAGGAGGGCCACACCCGGAGACGCGTGCCGCCTCTTCAGACATGCCACCACACCACCCGGCATGTATGAGGGCCCGGTGCGACGCTCCGGTGGCATTGCTACCCCCCATGGCCCCGTCCCGCCTAACCATGGAGCGGTTGACCCCGAGATCTAGCCCTTTGACTTTCCATGGACGGGCTTTGACCAGTCGACCTCTCCACCCGGTTGTGTTAGGTCAGCCCATAGGGACACCTGGGAGCAACGTCCGGGCCAAACCCACAGCAAGATCCCCTCCGCACCCCTTGGAAAAGGGCTATAGATGATATAGACATTAATGGCGCACCATGTATGTGGTGCGCCACTGCTATATAGCAGTGGCGCACCAGATACAGGTGCGCCATTATTGACATATTAATAATGGCGCACCTGGTGTGTGGCGCGCCATTAGTAGTTTTGAAAAAATATATAAAAATTTTTTGTTAGCAGTGGCGCACCAGGGAATAGTGCACCATTACTAGTTGACATAGTAATGGCGCACCACACCCACCGTGCGCCATTAGTAGTTTTGAAAAAAAATATAAAAAAATTGTTAGTAGTGGCGCACCAGTGGACAGTGCGCCATTACTAGTTTTAACTAGTAATAGTGCACTATCCCGTGGTGAGCCACTACTAACAAATTTTTTTTCAAAACTACTAATGGCGCACCACACACTAGGTGCGCCATTAGTAACCCTGGTGCTAAATGCACCCCCCCTTGGACCGCCTTTTCAGTTAAAAAAATAAAAGAAAATGATGGAAATGTCAAAAAAAAATAAGTTTCCCATGTGATATGTGGTCTAGTTGTTGGGAAAATTTACAAATATGAATTTTGACTTTATTTCCAAAATCTCTCTGGAATTTAGTAAAATGGGCATAACTTTTGCATACGAACTCGGATTAAAAAGTTTTTTATATGAAAAATTATCTACTCGAAGATACGGGGCTTTTAAGATCTAGAGGGGGGGAATGAAAAAAATTTCAAACTTACTAGTGGCGCACCATTTGTTAGGTGCGCCACTAGTAACAGAAAAAAAATTGGTTTCAAAAAAATTTGGAATTTCTTTTTCGAAATATGATACGTAATATGACCGGGAAGTTTGAAATATTTTTTCAAAATTTCATCACACTCATGAACATGAACAAAGTCCTAGACATCAACAAGGTTTAATAGGATTGATATGATAGATATATCAACAAGCGCTTGCGAAGTGGGCTGGTGCTGGGGTTGGCTAGAACTGCGAAGTTAAGCGTGCTCGGGCTGGAGTATTGTGAGGATGGGTGACCTTCCAGGAAGTTTTACCACGGAGTGCGATTTGACTTGAGATTAAGCATATTGACCTGAGATTAAGCCATAGTGACCCGAGAGTAAGAAAAAAAAATTATGAAATTTTTTTTTTTGAAATTTTTTTGATTTTTTTTAGTAATGGCGCACTTCTATGTGGTGCGCCATTACTAAGTCAGGTAGTAATGGCGCACCAGATAGGCATAGTAATGGCGCACTATAGGTGTGCCATTACTATCTGGGATACTAATGGCGCACCAGAGGTGCGCCATTACTATTTTGTTACTAATGGCGTGATAATAGTGGCGCACCTGTAGTGTGCCATTAATGGCAAAAACAGGTGCGCCACTAATTAGCCTTTTCCTAGTAGTGCCGTGTAGACCCGACGCGGCCGTTTCCCCCTCCAGGTGCCGGCGGCGCAGTCCGTGAGGGGGGCCACACCCCGGAGACGCGTGCCGGGCGTTTGCAACCGCCACAACACTTCCAGGCATGGCTGGAGTGCTCTTTTGAGGCGGAAGAGATGAGAACTTGGGCGCTGGAGCTTGAGAATGGGAGGGGCTGAGAGAGAAGGCGTGGGTGAAAGAAAGGAATCCTTATCTCCTTATAAAGGCAGTGAATATCAAGCGCCTCCCCACTCGCCTTAAACGTCGCCTATTCCCAAGGGTCGTGCAGACGGCACGGTTGGATTACCCACGCCCGTATTGATGAGAATCCCATAATAAGGGGACACGATCTCTGCTTTGATAAGACATGCCAATGAAGCCGCATCTCAAGACGTGGAGCGGCAGGCCAAAAAACGGTTCGAAATAATGACCGGGTGGTGACGTGGTGTCACGCTACAAAAAGTTGTCAGTAGATTGGACTCGTGAAATATTATACTCTCTGCGGTTGTTTGTTTTTTTTTTGAGGAACAGCGACAGTGGGAGAGGCTCCCACTGACTTTGTATTACTCACAAAGGAACAATTACATATGTATTACAAAAGGGTTTTGAGGCCCCCTGGCCATGCTAGCTATCCACAGTCTTAGTGTTCGAAGGCTGTTTTGGAGTATCCGGGGGAGGAACCTGCCTTGCAATGCCGAAGACAATCTGTGCGCCGGACACCTCATCATTGAAGCCTGGTTCAGGGGCTACTGGGGGAGTCCTGGACTAAGGGGTCCTCGGGCGTCCGGCCTATTGGACTTGGGCCGGACTGATGGGCTGTGAAGATACAAGACCGAAGACTCTCACCCGTGTCTGGATAGGACTCTCCTTGGCATGGAAGGCAAGCTTGGCGTCAGATATGAAGATTCCTTTCTCTGTAACCGACTTTGTACAACCCTAGTCCCCTCTGGTGTTTATATAAACTGGAGGGTTTAGTCCATAGGGACGATCATAATCATACAGGCTAGACTTCTAGGGTTTTAGCCATTACGATCTCATGGTAGATCAACTCTTGTAATACTCATATTCATCAAGATCAGTCAAGTAGGAAGTAGGGTATTACCTCCATAGAGAGGGCTCGAACCTGGGTAAACATTGTGTCCCCTGTCTCCTGTTACCATCGACCTTAGATGCATAGTTCGGGACCCCCTACCCGAGATCCGCCGGTTTTGACACTTACAAACATCAGCTGTGGTCATCTGACCAAAGGACAGTATGGTCGTGTGAGTGCTCTTGAAACTGCAAAGCTAGTCTGGGACTGGCTCTCCAAGGTCAACGAAGGAGTCTCAACCCAGAGAGACTCAAGGATCAGTGTTCTTCACAACCTCTTCAACCGCTTCAAGAGAAACGACAATGAGAATGTCCAGCTCACATTTGATCGCCTCACTGATATCACAAATGAGCTTCACGCGCTCGGCGCCACTGAGATCACCAAGCACGAAATCGTTAAGACGCTTCTGAGGTCGCTTGACAGCTCATTCGACACCCTGGCCCTGATGATTCAAGAACGCCCTGACTTCAAGACTCTCGATCCGTCTGACATACTTGAGAGGCTCAACACACATGAGTTCCAGTTATCTGAGAATAAGGATATCTATGGTCCCAATTATGGCCGAACTCGCGCTTTGAAGGCAAAGGTTGTTTCCTCATCTGAAGAAGAATATGACTGTTGTTCCGAGGATCCTGAAGACATTGGAAAGGAGCTTGCTATGCTTGTGAAGAAGTTTCAGAAGTTCACCAAGAAGAAAGGCTTCGGAAAGTCTTCAAGATCCAGCTCAAGAAATGATGAAGCTTCCCCTAGTGATCACAAGAAGAGAACATGCCACAAGTGCAAGAAACCTGGTCACTACATCTTTGAGTGTCCACAGTGGGACAATGAGACCAAGAAGAAGAAGAAGAAGAGCAAGCAATATGATTCTGATGACAAGAAGAAGAAGAAATCCTCAAAGTCTTCTTCAAAGTCATCATCACACAAGAAGAGCTCATCTGTCAAGGCTCGTGCGTTTGTTGGCAAGGAGATGGATTCAAAGGAGGAGTCTGCTTCTGAGGAGGCAAAGGTATAGTCTGAGGAGCAGTCCGATTCAGGCGTGGCAATCCTGGCTCTAGCTACTGCTTATGTTGCCTAGTCCACCTTCAACGCTGAAGACAATGGCCCCGTCACCAACGCTGATGCTAATGATGAGGATGACTCTACTCCCACCTACTGCTTCATGGCACGCGGTGCCAAGGTAAACTCACGCGATGCTTACTTTCAAACATCAAGTGAAGATGACTCTGAATGTGAATCTAAACCTAGCTACAAAACACTTGCTAAAATTGCAACTGAACAACAGAATGACATGGAACATATTCAAAAATTGGTAGAAAAAAGCGATGACCTGTTGGACGCGGAAATGACCCGATCTCACTCCTTAATTGAAGACATCAAAAATCTTCATGTTACGTACGAGGAACTTGAAAGTCGTCATGAAACGCTCTCAACAACTCATTAAAAGCTTTCCTACAATTATCTTCAAAGGAAGCAAGAACTTGAGAACTTGAGAGCGGCTCATGAAGATCTTCAAAAGGAGAATGAGTCACTTCGCGCTCAACAGATCAGTTCCGCTCAGAAAGGATTTGAACCACCATGTCTAAAATGTCTTGAGCGTGATAACGCTGTCTCTATTGCTGAATGTTCTACTGCTGCTACTGTTGCAATATCTTCAACTGCTGATGTGGTAACTAACCCCTCTACCGAGGATACCACTACTATTGCTGATGAGAATGCCAGGTTGAAGACATTGCTTGAGACAGGAATGTACAAAAGCCTCAAAGGGCATCTGACACTATGTGATGTCCTCAAAAAGCAGATTCTGAACCGAAACCCTAGGAAAGAGGGTGTTGGGTTCGAGAGGAAAATGAATGTTGATGGTTCTTACTGGAAGCCTGAGCAGTATCCTAAAACCACATGTGTTGCTGCAAAGGGACCTTCAGTTGATCCGTCTACCTTATCTGGCTTCACTTGTGCTAACCCGATTATCATTGATGAATCCTTTGATGCAAACTATAAATTGTTTAAGAATCAGAATGGTGAAGTGTTTGCCAGGTATATTGGCACTACCTGCAGGACTGGGCACCCTATGAATAAGATCTGGGTGCCCAAAAGTTGTCTTGAGAATCTTCCAGTGAATGTCATCATGACACCACCTCGGAAGAAGACAAACCCTAGACAAAGGCTTCATATGGTCCAAAGGCTTCATACAGACAGAGGACTCACCAGAGTCACCCTAACGCCAATGTTTTGCAGGGAAACCATACTCAGACTTATGAATATGAGTGTGTTTCGTCAAATCGCTATGTTCATAAAACCAAGAACTTTTCTGCTTATTCTTATGAGTATTATTCACCATCTGCAGGGCTATTTGCTAGGGCTCCAAAGCCGAAGTTCTCAGATGTTGCACTTACACTACTGGAATCAACTTCTTTGCCGTCCACCATGGCGGACGGCAAAGGCATGGATCACGGACGGCAAACTTCTTTGCCGTCAGCCAGTAGACAGCAAACTGTCCGTCCGAACATGTGCCAGCAAAGGCCTTCTTTGCCGTCCGCTTCCTGCAAACGGAGGGCAAAGGATTGTGCCGTCCGCCGTTGGTGGCCAGCAGACGGCAAAGATCGTGGACGGCAGTGAGGTGGGGTGAGGGCCGTTAGGGGTTAACGGTGTGCTTTGCCGTCAGCCAGCGGACGGCAAAGAGGCTACGGTCTTTGCCGTCCGCTAGCAGACGACAAAGTGCTCAAACATGCCAGTCCCAGAAATCACAGGTAGCTGCCACGTGGTATGTTTGCCGTTAGGTAGCTGACGGCAAAGAGCCTGTACAGCCCTGTTTTTAATTTAATTCATTCAATTTGACAGCAATTCACAGATATACATATATACACAACAAGCATATCCAACACACAAGTTTTGTCATATATACATACATAACCAACACATATATAGTTCCATCCTTACATATTACAAAAGTTTCACATTATTCATCCAACACGGTTATCCATCCATCCATATAACAAGTTCTAACCATGCAAGTTGATTGATACAAAATAAAAGCACAAATGGAAAAGAAGCACTCCATCCATGCAAGCTTCCGTGAATTAAATCAAATCTGCAAAATGATAAACAAGATGTTAGAAAAAGAAGAAGAAGAAGAAGAAGAAGAAGAAGAAGAAGAAGAAGAAGAAGAAGAAGTAGAAGAAGAAGAAGACTATAAGAAGTAAGCATACTTAAGTAAAATGGAGCTAGCCTAGAAGAAAATGAAGAAGAAGAAGAAGAAGAAGAAGAAGAAGAAGAAGAAGAAGAAGACTAGAAGAATACTAGAAGAAGACTAGAAGAATAAGAAGAAGAAGAAGAAGAAGAAGAAGAAGACTATAAGCTTATTATGTAAACTTGGTCATTTTGTGCTAACATAAGTAATTTTGGAGTTAACCTATAGGAAACTAAGCATATTAGAGATAACTTAGCATATTAGAGCCAACTTAGGTAAAATGGAGCCAACCTAGCTAATTATGCCATCTTTGAGTGAACTAAGCATATTAGAGCTAACTTATAGCTAACTTATGTCATTTTGGAGAAGAAGAAGACTATAAGCTTATTATGTAAACTTGGTCATTTTGTGCTAACATAAGTAATTTTGGAGCTAACCTATAGGCAACTAAGCATAGTAGAGATAACTTAGCATATTAGAGCTAACATATGTAACTAAGCATATTAGAGCTAACATAGGTATCCAAGCATATTAGCGCTAACTTCGAGCTAACTTACGTCATTTCGGAGGAAACAAAGCTAATTATATATAGATCATTTTGGAGATCTGACATACCTGACATAGTTCAGTTCTCATTGTTCTTCTCCTTCTCCTTCCTCAGCCTGATGCGCCAAGAGCGGCGAGGCGGTGGAGGCAGTGGGATGTAGTCTTCTACCACAATTGGCGTGGTCATGTCGCCCAGCTGTGGGATCACCGGTGCCACCACCGGCGTGAGGTCATTGTCAGGCACCACCATCATCGCGAGGCCATCCTCAGGCAGGACAGGCACGACCATCGCTAGGTCATCCTCAGCCACCACCATCTCTTGCCCATGGTCAGCCACCACCATCTCTTGCCCTTGGTCAGCCACCACCATCGCTAGGTCATCCTCAGCCTGATGCCCACTCTGCTCCTCTTCTTCCCCACTCCAGTCCGGATCATCCTCCTTGTTGTCTTTGCTGCAGCCAGAATCGCTGCTGCTTTTGCTACAGCCAGAATCGCTGCTGCTTTGGCTGTAGCCAGTGTCGCTGCTGCTGCTCCCATTGCCTATCCAAATGCAACAATTAATTACCGTTAACAGTCGATGCCAGACAAAGCCAAATGTAGAGGAATAAGAAGAGGCAGAACGTACTGGCATCATCGTTGTCAGTGTAGCGCATGCGACACATAGTCGCGTTGAACACCTTCATGATGAGCATGGTGGCGTCGTCGTCGTACCTGAAGAGAAGGAAGTACCCCAGCCGCAGGTCGTAGGCATGGTAGAACTTCTCCCAGCCACGACACGGGTACATGTGGCCCTCCTTGATCACCAACTCCACGTCCCACAGCCTGCCAAACCCGCTGTCGGCCTGTCGCAGCTTCACATTATTTGGCGGATCTTCACCCGGCATGTTCATAAAAGTGTCAGGCAGCCTTTGCAGTTTGGGACGAGGAGTGATGTAGCAAACAGCAGAGTTATCATAATGAGATGGGTGAAGGGGATATCTCTCCTCTTATATACCTGCCTCTTGGAGGAAGTCCCAAGTAGGATACTGAAGAACTCGAAAGCATCCAACTCGTACTCCGGTGTGGCAGAGCGGAGCCTGCGGTGACGGCCTCCCCCCATCTCTAATAAGCAGCAGAAGAGAACAATTAGTATCTAGCTAGGTGAATATCTATAACATAGAGCCAAGTTTCTAGACATGAAAGAAAACTGAGAAAAAAAAGCAATGCACTTGTGCTCAACAACATCAACAACACTTAGTTAATTTGGTAGGTTAGTTGGCAATGGCAATTGGCACCCTTCAAAACTAGGGATTTCTTTAGACGTGAAAGAAAACTAAAAATGTTGAAAGAAAGAGCATAGTAATCTAAAAATAGGGGAAAATACACTTCTTCTTTCTCCTCTTTATCTTCTTTTTTTCATCTTTCTTCTTTCTTCTTAACCAAAACTAAACCTAAAGTTCCTTCTGGTGTGATCACATTGGAATACTTGTGGCAACAAATCATAGTTGCACCATATTTTTGGTGGCTCTAGGTGCCACACACCAAGCAAACAAACAAACCTCAAATCAGAAACTAAGGGTGTAGTGTCTAAAATCAATTTACTTTGTATGCAAATCAGAACAAGTACCACATCACATTACCATAGGATCCTATTACAGAAAAGGTATGTAAATGCAAGCTGGGGTAAGACATTATAACCATAATCAAGCTGCAGTCACTCCGATCAACACGACCTCTTGTTTAGATTGAGATTATGCTTTCATGCCTATGCTAGTGAGAAAGACACGCTAGACTTTCCTTCGGCTTGCTGAATGTTTAGTTTGCCTTTCCGCAAAAAAGAAAGGAAAAAAGACGGGTATAGTTTGCCTCTTATGACAGATTCCATAAGCAATATGCATGCCTTGTTGTTTTCTCTAATTAAACTAATTCGAGTGTTTCTGATTGATGAATTTGAATATATGCAAAGGAATATGAGGAAAGCTTTTGCTCTTCTCACTATTAGTTTCATAATCTTTTATACAACCCCTTCAAGGAGTCTGTGGATAACTTTCGTTTACAATTCACTAGATATGTGTATTACATTCTCTATTGGAAATGCATTTGAATTCATTTATCACAAATACTAATTCTAAAGTTTAACTCTGATGATACGATTGCCACGTACCTTCCAAGACATGCCACTTTTTTCTTGTATACAAAATAACTCGTGCACTAATATTTACTTGACTGAAAGATTTTTCACTTTGAAGGGAAATAGTTTTTGTTCCATCATCTATTAATAATATAACAATAATAATTCATTATATGCCAATGAGTTGAGAAATGTGGCACTACGTTATTTAAATGAGACATAAAGCATAATGTACAAAAAATTGATCATGCATAACTAAACACTGTGGATCAATAATAGTATAGAAGATGATCTAACTAATAAGACTACTGGTGAGAATTGAGATTATACACAATTATAGTAGAGAAGATGCTATCTATGCTCTAAACCTAAACTAAAGTAAACCTAAACTAAACCAAACCTAAACTAAACTTAAAATACAGAAACAAAAACAGAAAAAAATACAAGAGGTCTCACCGGGTGGAGGAGGGGGCGCCGGAGGGGTGGGGCGGTCACGGTGGTGGAGGAGAGGGGCGCCAGGGCGGCCGGGTGGAGGAGAGGGTGCCGGAGTGGCGGGGAGGCCGCGGTGGTGGAGCAGAGGGGCGCCGGGGTCGCCGGGTGGAGGAGGGAGCGCCAGAGCGGCAGGGCGGCCGCGGTGGTGGAGTAGAGGGGTGTCGGGGCCACCGGGGTAGAGGAGGGGGTGCCGCGACGACGTGGGTGGCGTGGGGCGGCGGCGGCTCGGGCACGGGGCGGCGCGGGGCGGGGAAGGGGGTCACCGGGGCTGCTGGGGCGACACGGCGACGGGGGCGGGATGGTGCGGGGCGGCGGCGACGCGGGGGCGGGATGGTGCGGGGCGGCGGCGGCTCGGGCGCGGGCGGAGAGAGAGAGGGGACAGATGTGGGGCGCGGGCGGGCGTCGATACGGATTTTAGTTAGGGCACGGTTCTTTGCCGTCCGGCAGCAGACGGCAAAGATCCTAGCTAACGGACGTTAGCTTGGCCACTTTCTTTGCCGTCTGCTAGCGGACGGCAAAGACAGTGTCCGTTAGGTGGTTCTCGGTAGTGGGCCACCCTCATTCTTTGCCGCCCGCTAGTGGACGGCAAAGACTATATGCCGTCTGCTGGCGGACGGCAAAGACTTGGCTGACGGCAAACATGGTCTTTGCCGTCAGCCAAATCTTTGACGTCAACTTCTACTGAGCTGACGGCAAAGAAGGTCTTTGCCGTCATCTAGCGGACGGCAAAGACCTGGCTGACGGCAAAGATCCTGATTCCAGTAGTGTTAGACTCATTGCTTCTAAGCCACCCCTGAAGATGTGGGTGGTTAAGAAAAATTAACTCTCTTTTGCAGGGAAAGGTCTCCAGCCGGAAATCAAAGGCGTCTGATGCTTATGCTGGGGACCTAAAACATCTTGTGGGGCGCAAGATAAAATGCCCAAATGGTCTTACTATGTATTTTGTTCCTGGATTCCTTGACAATCATCCTATCTTCCCTAACCAGGATCTGAACTTTGATAATATGCTTGTTCGTCAAATGTTTATGCTTCACATTTCTCTTGGTGAAGCCTATCCCCCTAACTGCACTGTAGGGTATGATACCAAAGGCTTCTGAGTGGATTATTGACAGTGGATGCACTAACCACATGACTGGTCATCGAAGTCTTCTCATGGACTCAACCTTACGTCCATCTGACAAAAGTCACATCACATTTGCTGACACTAGTAAAAGCAAGGTATTGGGTCTAGGTAGAGTTGCAATCTCAAAGGACCAGCACATGGATAAAGTGATGCTTGTTGAATCCCTTGGTTTCAACTTAATGTCTGTCTCAATGCTTTGTGACTTAAACATGATTGTGATATTTGGAAAATATCGTTGCCTTGTTCTTATGGAATCTCACAAATCTCTAGTCTTTGAAGGGTACCGAAAACATGATCTGTACATGGTAGATTTCTCAGCAGGACCACAGTTGGTCGTATGTCTTCTAGAAAAACTTTCAGAGTGATGGCTCTAGCATCGGAGGCTAGGGCATGCTTGCATTAGGAACTTGTACACACTCGCGAAGAAGAAACATGTCATAGGCATCGAGGGCGTCAAGTTCAAGAAGGATCATCTGTGTGGTGCCTGCGAAGCTGGAAAGATGACAAGGGCCAAGCATCCCTCGAAGACAATCATGACGACATCTCGTCCCTTCGAGCTGCTTCACATAGACTTATTTGGCCCTACTCACTACTCTACTCTTACTACCATTGCTTGCCTCTATGGCTTCTTCATTGTTGACGATTACTCAAGATATACATGGGTGCATATAATCCTCTACAAGAATGAAGTGCAGGATGTCTTCAGACGATTCGCCAATCGTGTCATGACGAACTATGGCATCAAGATCAAGCACATCAGAAGTGACAACGGCACAGAGTTCAAGAACATCGGCCTCGACACTTATCTTGATAAATTGGGTATCACTCATGAGTTCTCTGCTACACACCTCACCAGAATGGCATCGTGGAGCGCAAGAACAGAACCCTCATTGAGATGGCTCAGGCGATGCTTGATGAGTACAAGACTCCAAGGAAGTTCTGGCCTGAAGCCATTGATATTGCATGCCACGTCATGAACCGTGTTTATCTTCACAAACTTCTAAAGAAGACATCCTATGAGCTCCTAACTGGTAAGAAGCCAAATGTCAGTTACTTCAGAGTATTTGGTGCTAGGTGCTGGATCAAGGATCCACATCACACTTCAAAATTTGCACCGAAAGCACCTGAAGGTTTTATGCTTGGCTACGGAAAGGATTTGCACTCCTACAAAGTCTTCAACCTCTTTCACTATAAAGTGGTTGAAACTGTGGATGTGCGGTTCGATAAGACTAACGGCTCGCAAAGAGAGCACCTGCCAACTGTGCTAGATGAAGTCTCACCTAGTGAGTCGATCAAGCTTATGGGTACTGGAGAAATCATACCTTTAGAGGCATAGGCTGAAGAAGAAATCATCATTTCTGCACCTAATCAACCTGAAGACACTGCTCAGCCTGAAGCCAATGCTGAAGACGAAGACAATCATCGGCAAGGGCAAAATCTTCGTCCAGTTCATCCTCGTGTTGCAAATGAAGTACAGATTGAGAAGATAATTGATAGCATAAATGCACTTGGTCCACTCACTCGTTGAAGAGCAACACAGATAGCAAATTTCTGTGGGCACTTTGCATTTGTCTCTATATCTGAACCAAAGAAAGTTGCTGAAGCCTTCATGGAACCTGAATGGATTCAAGCTATGCAAGAAGAGCTTCAACAGTTCGAGCTGAACAATGTGTGGGAATTGGTTAAGCGTCCTGATCCTCGCAAGCACAATATCATAGGCACCAAATGGATCTATCACAACAAACAAGATGAGCATGGTCAAGTTGTCAGAAACAAGGCTCATCTCGTTGCTCAAGGATACACTCAGGTTGAAGGGATTGACTTCGATGAAACATTTGCTCTGGTGGCTAGGCTTGAAGCCATTCGCATACTGCTAGCCTATGCCAACCATCACAACATCCTCCTGTACCAAATGGATGTGAAGAGTGCTTTTCTCAATGGCAAGATCGAAGAAGAAGTGTATGTTGCACAACCACCTGGCTTTGAAGACCCAAAACATCCTGACATGGTATACAAGCTCAACAAGGCACTGTATGGCCTCAAACAAGCCCCTCGCGCTTGGTATGACACACTTAAAGACTTCCTGAAGAGCAAAGGCTTCAAACCTGATTCCCTGGATCCCACTCTCTTCACGAAGACATATGATGGTGAACTGTTTGTATGCCAGATCTATGTGGATGACATTATCTTCGGCTGCACTGACAAGAGATACAGTGATGAGTTTGGGCACATGATGCAAGAGAAATATCATATGTCCATGATGGGTGAGCTGAAATTCTTCCTTGGTCTTCAAATCCATCAGTAGAGCAACGACATTTTCATATCTCAAGAGAAATACCTCAAAGATTGCCTGAAGAAGTTTGGAATGCAAGACTGCAAAGGGTACACGACGCCAATGCCAACCAAAGGTCAATTGGGTCCCGACGACAATGGTAAAGAGTTCGATCAAAAGGTATACCGCTCCATGATTGGTTCTTTACTCTATTTATGTGCATCTAGGCCAGATATAATGCTTAGCGTTTGCATGTGTGCCCGATTCCAAGCGGCACCAAAGGAATCGCATCACTTAGCAGTGAAGAGAATTCTTCGATATTTGGCTTACACCCCAACACTAGGATTATGGTATCCAAAGGGCTCAGAGTTTGATCTAGTTGGATTCTCAAATGCTGATTATGCTGGTGAAAGGGTCGATCGCAAGTCCACATCAGGCACATGTCACTTCCTTGGACGATCTCTTGTCTGTTGGTCTTCAAAGAAGCAGAACTGTGTATCTCTCTCCACTGGTGAATCTGAATACATTGCTGCTGGATCTTGCTGCGCTCAGCTTCTATGGATGAAGCAAACTCTCAAGGACTATGGCATCCATCTGAAACAAGTGCCACTTTACTGCGACAATGAAAGCGCCATCAAGATTGCCAACAACCCAGTCCAGCACTCGAAGACAAAGCACATTCAGATCCGTCATCACTTTCTCAGAGATCATGTCATGAAGGAAGATATTGATATCATTCACGTCAACACTGAAGAGCAATTGGCAGATATCTTCACAAAGCCCTTGGATAAGAAAAGGTTTTGCAAGTTGCGGTGTTAGCTAAATATCTTAGAATCCTCAAATGTCCTGTAATTGGACACACATCCTGACGCTTATGAATATTGAAGACTTAGGTGTGCAACACACGAAGTAACATATATCTTCAATCAATGAAGACATACACTCTAAGTGTGAATACATTAACGCGGAATTTGACTTCGGAGCGCCACGATAATTGTGCGCCGTGTCTGGGTCTAATACTTCCTATATGGTGGGTAACGCCAGCACCAAAGTCTTGTTTGAAGTGTTTCAATTGGCGTCATAATTGCATAGTCTTCGCATTTGATTTGTCTTCAACATTGATTTGACTTCATGTTTATCTTCACAATGTTGAGTTGGTCTTATGCTGATATATACATATATTCGTGTTCAGTCCTCTATAGCATTCACTTATAGCTATGTCTTCGTATTTGGATTTTTCTTGATCTAAGTGAATGTGATCAGACCCTAACCCCTTCTGTGCTTCTACCTCAAATTCTATCTATCTATACCTGTTGATTGTCTTCTCTGAATCCTTGTCAGCAGAAGACAAAGAGACAAAAGTTTAAATCTATTTTTAATGACATATCCTTATTACCTGAATACCGGGGAAGCAGGAACGACCACCCAACAATCCAGGCACGCGTGGGAACATGGAACAACTTCCAATAAGTTGCATGTATGCCACGTGTCCTTCAGATGTAAACCGCCAGGGGCACCTATGTAATTACGCTGTGTTGTCCCTCTCCTTATAAATATACACTCACCACGGTCATAATCTCTTCTTCCACCTCGCCACCTCGCACAAACCCTAGCGCCTCCGCTAGCTCGCGTCCACGCCGGAGACGAAGCGCTTTGCTGCCGCAACTTCTTCGACGTCGTCCTCACGCCGGCCGCGGACCTCGTCCTCTCCGCTGCCGCCGTAGGTGTCTTCCGCCGCCAAGTTAGGGCGCGGAAGATTGAACTGCTCGGCCTCTCTCTCTCTCCACCTCGTCTAGCAGTTCGTCCGTGGTAATTAAAACTTACTTTTTACTGCCTTTTTGATCCGTCAAATCCATCCACTTCAACCAAAAGTGGTTTCTTCACTTCCAAATATGGATCTGTCTTTATCTGCATCTCATATCATGCCAAGTATATTCACTTATGCTTCATAACTAGTTAGATTCCTCACTTGTACTTATTCATGGATTCATACAAATCTGGAACCAACTCTCATCAAATAAGTGAATGTATTCGCACTATGAGGTCAATGTCTTCAAACTTATTTATCTTCAAAATCTTCTGAGAATGCTTATGACCTCTTCCCCTTCCCTCACACCTCTAATGCTGTTACAGGTACATGTCCGTGGGAGAATCCCTTGGTTCTCATAGTCTGCATTCATTTGCAGAGTTCTTACAGCGTCACATCAACTCTCCTGAAGCCAGTTCCTGTCTGACCAGCAAAAGGAAGCCATTCAATGTCTTGAAGCCATTCAGTTTGAATATAATGGCAACTGAAAAATCAGCAAGAAAAGGCAGCAGGCAGCGCCGTGAAGATACAGCTAAGGATTTACCTCCTGGTCTATTTGAAATGTACAAAACCGATCCTGAGGAAAGCTATGGCCAGCGCAAGACTCGAATCCAATGGATTCGAAGATATTGGGCAGAGGAATATGGTTCAAGTACAACTTTGTAACCCCTGAATATGCAGAGAAGAATGCTATCAAGCGCCCATGGGGAAATATTCTGTACAGAAATCTGCAGCCCAAGTCCAAGTCTGAAGCCATTGCGCAAGGCTTCTACCCATGCATGGTCCGAGGACCGAAGCCAGAGAATGCCGACCCATCATCTATGTTATGGTGTCGTGAAGACAATCTCTTCAAGCGCAACTATCAGTTTGCAAGAGAGTCAGCTGTGAAGAACAAGAAGGACCTGGGACTCAAATTCAACACTAGTCCATCTGCTCCTAGACAAGATGGCACTCGCGATGCCAGTCCAAATGTCATCGGGCCCTTCAATAACTTCGATGGGCTCCTCTCCCACATAGTTGCTCAGAGGGCCACTTTGGAGCAATCAGCTGATGACGTAGACTCTGAAGAAGGGCCAGCTCCACCAAAGCCGTAGAAGAAGAAGAAGACCAAGGCTTCAAAGCCCTCTGACTCACCAAAAGCTTCGCGTGTGAAGCCATTGGCCACTGCACCTCCTGAACCCAGTGTGCAATCTGAAGATCTGTCTCGTGTCTCCAAAAGAACCGAGAAGACCAAGAAAACCAAGAAGCCCAAGAAGATTTCTGGGCATGAACTGACTCCTACTGCCGTTCTGCGCAATGAGGATGAAACCATTGATCTGTCCAGCGATGAAGATCTTGGTGATGATGCCCTTGAGCAACTGATCAAGAGCAAGCAAGAGGCGGAGATCTTCAATGATCCGCCCCTCTTTGATGTTGATATACTGAACAACTTCATTGATGAGTGGTTCGACGACCAGAGCATAAGCATCGATGATCTTCAGCTTCCTGTGGACATCAACGTCACCTTCCATGGAGCCATAGCTAATGAGTTAGCCTTGGCTCAGAAGATTGTTGAGCTCCAGAAAAAAATTGATTATGAGAGGGCTCACTTCAAGAAGAACATGGCCAAGCTCAGCGTGGGAGATGTTCAAATCTTCAAGAAGATGTTGCATGAGCTCAAGGAACAGTTTCACAAGAAGCGTGAAGAAGCAAAATGTTCAAGAGAGCGCATGAAGTACTTTGCGCAAAAATGTGTTCAAGCACACAATGAGGCTGAGAAGCGCAAGGCTCTTGGGCGTCCTGGCATCGACCCCAAGATGGCTGCCAAGCAAAAGAAGTCTGCTGTGGCCCAAGTTGAAGCATCAAGGCAGGAAGAACCTCGCATTGTCTTCCCTGCCAGCATGACAGGCTCGAAGCCTAAGGTCCGCTCAGCGGCTTCAGAACTGAAGAAGACAAGGGCAGCTGAAGCCGAAGCCAAGAAACGCAAGCACAAGAATGCTTCTGATGATGCACCATCGAAGAAGAAGCTAAACAAAAAGTCTTCAAAGAAAGAGCGTGATGCGGCCTCCCAGCCCCTCATTGTTGAACCCATCTCTATCGCTCTTCCAGCCACCACCAACAAAGATCGTCGCATTGTGATCCACACGCCTGCTTCCACAGAGGCTCATGAAGATGAAGAAGTTCCAACCGTTGACCCCATCACGGCTGAAGACATTGGTCGTGAAGGCAATGTTGAAGATGATGAAGTCCTTCCTCAACTCGAGCACCAATTGGTATCATCGCCTGTTCTTACGAACAGTGAACTCATTAGCATTGGTTTTCCATTGACACCAACTGCTCAGGATGATTCATGGGCCAATCGCCCTCAACAAGACACCCCCATTCATGATGATACACCCAGAACTCCACCACCTCAAGTCACCACTCCGATGCTTGACGACGACAACTACATGGTGCAGACCACTCCACCACCACAGGCGTCGCCCGCTTTCCGCAGGCTTCGCAAAGGCCCTAGGCCACAGGTCACCATTTCGAGCATTCCGGAAGGGGAAGCGCAACAAAGCTCGGTAGCACGTCAAGTGTTTCCTGAAGCCACCCCTACTGCGAGTGTCTCTGAATCTGAAGCTAAAGCTGCTGAAGACATTCCGGCTGCATCAGCCGATGAAGATCAAGAAACAAGAGAAGAAGAAAGAGTTGCCACACCCCATGCTGCTGATCCAGTCATTCTCGAGGAGAATGTGACTATGCCCGACCCTCCTTTTATTGAAGAAATGGAGGTTGAAAACACTGAGACTGCCACAAACAACCCTACTGACGCCAATGACGTTGTCATGGCCGAAGACAATGTGGAGCCTGAAGCTAATATGGTGCATGAAGCTCAAGTACAACCTGATGCCGCTGTGAATGTTGAAGCCACTGTTCCACCTCCAAGGCCTCACACCATTGAACATGCCTATGATCGCGCCCAGCTTGTCACAGTGAGATGGCCCGTTTTGGTTCCTCCAACTGCACCCGGACCCAGTACGACTACCATGTTGAGCAGAGGCCTCAGGTTCAGAAGTCAAAGCCCAGGCTGCCAAGGCTTCCAGGTGCTGCCACATCGCCAGGATCGTTCAGCGTGACCAGCTTCAGGGCACACAACACATTCTTCGACAGTGCCAAGAATCCATATACGAAGCCAAAGATCTCTTCTGATCGCTTCTGGAGCTATCAGCAGCGCAGCTATTACTCCTGCATTTTATACAATCAAGAGTGAATCATTCCTCACATGCGTCTTTATTGTGAAGCTATTGCTGGGCTGCCCTATCTTGAAGATGCACTGGACTGCTTTAGGGATGCTGGTCTGCTGCAATTCGTAACTGATAAAGAGCACTGGAATGAAGAGCTTCTGCTGCAGTTCTATGCCACACTTCACAATCGTGGCTACAACAGGGATCCGAAGACATGGATCCTTGAGTGGATGACACGGAATGTGCATCATGAAGCCAAAGTTCAAGATATCATTGAGCTCACTTCCCTGCCCATTCCAGGTGAGCTGTATGAGCCTGGTTGTTAGCTACATAGGAATGAGCTGCAAAAGTATCTTTTAGAATCCTGAGCCGAATATGAGTCAGATGCTCGGCATGATGAAGCCATTGCCTCAAGATGCTGAATATCCCAAGGAATTCTTCGTCAAAGACCTCGAGTACTTGCCCCGCACAGTGTATCACATTCTAAGGCGTACTCTATGGCCAATCAAGGGATATTCTTCTGAAGCCAAACTTGAAGGAACCATGAAGACTTTGGTATTCTATATTGTCAATGGCATCAGATTCAATTCCCAGGATTTGTTCATCAGACAACTTGCTGCATCTGGGATTGATCTGTTTGGCTTGAAGTTTTATGCTCCATGGGTGATGCGCCTGATAAAACTCCATTCTTCTGTTGACTATCAGCCCTCAGCGCGCAACCATCTGGTTTTTCTGCCTGAGGTCGATCTGTCCGTTGAAGCCATCTACCCTGATCCTGCCAAGGAGCCTCTATATCTTCACAATGTTGATCGTCAAAGCTTCACACAACCAATAGAAGGAATTCATGTTCCAAATGCTGCCACTACTACTTATCCCCTGGCTGGCAATATGCGTGAGCCACATCGTGCCAACACTGAAGCCACTGCTAGTACAATCGCCCAAAGGCCTCGGAAGCGTTCTCGTGTACTCAATGACCGAGAGCTTCTTGTGGCCTTACATCAGAAGTAGGACAAGCACCATGACTGGCTAAGGCGTCAGATGCAGAGTATCTTGGTGGACGTCAATCACATATGAAACTTGGCCACAAAGAACTCATGCGTAGCCCATGAAGCCTGTCGGCGGTCTTGGAAGAGTCTCACACTACTATGCCCTGAAGAAGATCTTCATGAAGATGGCTTCACTGAGGGCTTCAAATTTCATTCCAGACCTCCACGCAATGCAAGCTGGCGCCGCACTCCATCAATAGAGATTCTGAGTATTCGTCTTCGGCTGCAACTATTGTTGCGAGAGTCATCGATGAAGAAGACGACGCCACTTCACCAACCATGGCTGCACTGCATCTCGACACTGCACCAGGCCCTTCTGCACCACCGAACTCCAGCGTCGACCCTGCACCTTCATCTACTCCTAATGGGGATGAGTAGATACTCTATGTCTTCAAACCTTTTTGGTCATTACTGACAAAAGGGGGAGAAGCATATGAGTTGATAGTCTTCAAGCGGGTCCTTATGGGTGGTTGCACTATTTTTGCCAAGTGTTTACAACTCTCGTCTTTAGATACATTTGGTTCTTTGGGTTGTAACACTTAAACTCGATGGTCGTCTGCTACTTTTTCTGCTACTCTGTGATGCGATGATAAATTCCGCATGAAGTCATTCCGTAGACGTCCATTTTTCATTATGCATGTCATTATCTTCATTATATCTTTATATGCATGATGAATTGTCTTCATAAGTTGAAGAGGATCTCCACAAAGTAAAATCTTCCATGTGCATTTGCATTCAAAAGCAAACTAATATGCACATCTTCAGGGGGAGCCTTTTGCTACTTATGAAGACAATGCCTTAGTCCTTAAACTTTCACATACTTTTATCCCTGTTGAAAACTTCAACCAGTTTGTCATCAATCACCAAAAAGGGGGAGATTGTAAGTGCATCTACTGCCACCCCTAGTTTGTTTTGGAGTATTGACGACAAACTTGGTTGAGGGACTAATGTGTTTGTGAGAATTGTAGGATAACACAGGTAGTAGTCCCACATTGATTCGGTTTACCTACCAGAGATGACCCCTAAAAATGTGTGAAGACAATGGTCGTTTGTGAAGATATTCACAACGAAGATTATGACTTGAGAAGACATTCACGTGAAGACTATGGAGTGCGAAGACATAGTTGTTTCGTAGTTTCCTTTTCTTTCTTGTTGAGTCATAGGAACCACCGCACTGTTAAGTGGGGTCCAAGTGAACAAAGTTAGAGTGTCTGAAGTGATTCTTAACCAAATCCTATGTCTTCGAGCGAAGACAATGAGAGCAAATCTTATCCTGAGCTGGATAAGTCAGCTTTACTTGTAGCCCAAGTCAAGCTGCCGCGTGTGTTTGAAATCTGACCGTTGGACACGTGTCAGTTCCTTAGTGACCCAGGGTCATTTCGGACAAATCAGGTCGGGTTGCCTCCTGCTATAAATAGCCCACCACCTACACCATAAATTGGTGGTTGCTCAGAGTTAGTGCACGACTTTTATCATTTTAGAGCAACCCACCTCCGAAGCATTTGAGAGAGAGATCCTTGCGAGGACAAAGCCCAAAACACCCAGAGCCAAAGAGTGTTAGGCATCACTGAAGTCTTTCTGTCCGCGTGATCTGAAGACTTGTTACACTTGAGGACTGTGAATCCTCCAGCCGGTTAGGCGTCGCGTTCTGAGCATCCAAGAGTCATTGTGGATTGCCGGTGAACGAAGTCTGTGAAGGTTTGGAAGTCTACCTTGAAGACTTACCAGAGTGATTGGGCGAGGACTAAGTGTTCTTAGCTCAAGGGGAATAAGGTGAAGACGCGGTCTTCTGAGTTGAATCTCAGCCTCCCTAACCAGACGTACAGTTGTCATAGCAACTGGAACTGGTCCAACAAATCCTTGTCCTCTCCAACCAACTGGTTCTATCTCATACCTCTCTTTACTTATAGTTTGTCTCCGTGAAGTCATTGTCTGCTTGCATGATCTGATTGACTTCATTGAATGAAGACTATTGTTGTTTGGCTTCATATTATCTTCCATCTTGATCCATACTACCTAGCTGCTAATAGTCTTCGTGTTTTCACTTCATTGCTTACCTGACTATGGCTTGTCTAGTGTAGTCTACCTTCCGCTGCATATCAATAGGTTCATTTCTACTGTTTGTCTTCAAAGCCCCCGTGTTTTGAAGACTTTCATTAAAATCGCCCATTCACCCCCCCCTCTAGTCGATAACTAGCACTTTCAGTTGGTCATCTCGATCCTTCTCTCAGCTTCTGTAGTTTGTCAATTCATTGTGAGTTGGGCATTTTAGACAACTAAGATAAATTTACTATTGAGCATGTGTTGCCATCTAAACCTACTGACATTTTTTTCATATCTTTAATCCTAATGCAGCATTGGAAGCCATTGATTAAGTGCTACGACATCAACGCCACGGAGTGGTGTTGATCTCGCGGGCTAATTCTACAGTAAGCTTCCTGTCTCCCATGCAGGCTCCTTCTTCGCAGTTGTCATGTCGGTGTTGTTCACGCATTGCGCTTTTGGTTGTAGGTGGTTAGCCTGCATGCGTGCCATGAACTTTGTTGTTCTATCTGCTATGGCTGTTTAGCGACTTGGTCTATTGGCTATGTTACCTCTTAACTTTGTCTGTTGTGAACTGGTTGGTTGGCTTTATTTATAAAGCCGGGTTATCACCTTTTCTCTAAAAAAATGTGGCTAAATGGGGAACCAAGAGAAATAAACCTAGAATGAAAACCAGGACACATTAACAGACCACCTACATGGCATGCCAAGTCAGCACAAATTTGGGGAAAATTTTGGTTGGGGGCAGAATGTGCCTCAAAGTGCATCAATGGGGGTATGAATTGAGATTTTTCAGAAAATGGGTGAAATCTGTCTTAAACAATTGAAACATGGTGTAAAAGTGGAATTTACTTTAGTTTCTATTTCTTTTGCAGACTCGCCCCAAATCGTTACAAGCATGTGTCATATGTACCGAATCACACTTTCTGGTAGATATGGTAGAAAAATATAGACTGTAAAAAGCATGTTATATGAATATATGAACCACTCTAATGTTGAACACTTAAAGAAACAAATATACATGCTCACGGGAAACAAATATACTGTAGAAAAGCTCTCGTGTCAACAATTAGACCAGCCCTGCATCAAATAAGTGCTAAATACAAAAAATATCAGCATGGTTTCGTGGTGTAGTTGGTTATCACGTCAGTCTAACACAAATATACTGTAGAAAAGCTCTCGTGTCAACAATTAGACCAGCCCTGCATCAAATAAGTGCTAAATACAAAAAATATCAGCATGGTTTCGTGGTGTAGTTGGTTATCACGTCAGTCTAACACAAATATACTGTAGAAAAGCTCTCGTGTCAACAATTAGACCAGCCCTGCATCAAATAAGTGCTAAATACAAAAAATATCAGCATGGTTTCGTGGTGTAGTTGGTTATCAGTCTAACACACTGAAGGTCTCCGGTTCAAACCCGGGCGAAGCCATTTTTTTCTACTTTTTATTTTTGCTTTTTCTTTTTACCTCTATATACTATATGAATTCGCATCAGATGAAAGAAGAGAGATACCGGAGTTCAGAATCATTCAGAGAAGAGAGACGCTGGAGTTGGAGATCACAGCCAGCCCACTGTGCAGATCACATGCTAACTCTGAAATTTCTCCGTCTTCCCTTTTTCCAGCTTACAAATAGCCCTAACTCTCTTCGGCTCTCAAACCTGAAACACTCCTTTCCGGCAACAAGTTTCATAAGTGTAGCAGGCGCTACTGGTTTTGGGATATATAACTAGCCTCAAGTATCTAGATAAAATTTGTAAATATGCAACCTCAAGTATCCAATGAAAAATGCTCCACATGCAGCTGTACAGTGGAGAGGTTTGTCCAAAGATATATCCACCCCCACAGCAACCCGCAATCCCTTCTCTTTGTGTTACAGCTTATTCCACTTTCTCCATTAATCCTTTGCCACCTAGCGGCTTTCCAACTAAATTGTGGAATTAAACTACCATTTGCAATAGCCCAGCCATAGTAAGATGATGTTCTTCTTTTCCACAAATTCTACAGTAAATAAAATTATTACAGTAAGCAGAGTATTCAATCTACACATCTCAACAGATTTGTGTTGCAAATTTATAAGATTCCTGAATGCTCACGGGACGGTACATCCATGATGGCCCGAAGTTCCCCGCCGCCTCTTGAAACTGAATCCTGTACATGTTAAAACAAAGAGACTTCAGAGGAGAAGTCGTGTGAACAGGAAACCAAACTATAGTGGACTTGAGGTTCAGTTCACTACCATGCATGTAATATGACTATTTAAGTTATTATAAAGATGATACAATAACATGAGGTCTAATCAAAGTTTGATTATTATTTATAACTGTTGTTTTAGGAAAACAACAATACACTGTTGTTTCATAGCAACACTGAAGGCCACCCATGTTTGCTCATCTCATCAGAGTTTGATGTTTCAAGAGAAGAAATCTATTACGAGAGAGAGAGAGAGAGAGAGAGAGAGAGAGAGAGAGAGAGAGAGAAGAAATCTGGTTAGACGCTTTGATTCACACGGAAGTTAATTAGTTGACACACCACACTTGATAATACTATCCAACAAAAGAGATTTCATCGTGTTCTGATGAAGGCTTTCTATACAAGTAAATTGTGTTAAAACCAGGAAGAGAGCCACAAGTTAACTTACATTTTCTCCCACTATCCGTTAATCCTTTGGACAGTGATTTTTATGCCAAAAGTATTCAAGAACTTCAAAACTTTGGAAACTCTGCTATCAACCTCTTCACATTTGACTCTGATAATCTTGAGATATCCTGAAATAGCAGCGGGTTTCTCCATCAAACCAGGATTTTCTTCCACTTCTAATGCACTTGTAGTTTTTTTCTGCTGCAGTAGAGAAAAACATTTCACCAATATCCATCAATCATTCATGAAGCAACTCTGCGACTGCCCATGTAAAAAAGATATACCTTGCGCAGTTGAAGCGTCAGATTCTCAAGAATCGGTGAGTGTTCAAGCATAGAAACTAGTCCACGGAGGTCAGGTTGCACACACCAGTCATTCAGCAACAAATTCTTTAACTTACTAAATGTAGGGTACCATCTTAAATCTCTCCTAAAAATAAACTGAACAAAGTGCAAAGCATTAACGGTTTAGGATCTAGTTTTAAATTCCACAGTGCAATGATACTGAAGTGCTTTGAACCTTTTGATAAAGATGAACATTTAAAACTCGAACCTATAGAAATATTTTTGGATAAAGATGCATCTAATGTCAGCATATCATAATTATCAACTCTCTCTACATTTACTTGTGAAACGTTGATCATTGAGGAATTCAGATCATGAATATTTGGTCTAAATGGTTATTCTCAATATCACATGATCTTTGCAACTAGAACTGCATCGGATCTCACAGTGCAGTAGCATAAACTTAATATCATGAATTTCCATAGTTTTAAATAGCCGGCTATGCTATAGCCTTTTCAGCAGGGTGCCGCAAAATGTTCGCCTTCACAAATAGCCCGTTATAGCCCGTTATAGCCTGCTATCGCTGATTTGGAGGCCCGCCGCTATTTTCCATAGCCCGCTATTTAAAACAAATTCTAATATGTGCACAATGAAACATAAGAGTGCATCTGGTGGCAATATGCCAATATGTGTGTCCACACCTTTTTTTGTTAGTAACTAGCTGATACGTAAAGATGGATACACTGATAGAGACAATTGTAGAGATCAGAACACGTTTGGATTGAAAATTAAGTTGGAAGTATATGCAAGTTTACCGTTCCCAGATCAGCTTGTATCAACGCCAAGTTTCTAGCATGAGATAGACCTCGAAGAAGTACGCAGCCACCATTGTGGTCATCATTACCACGGCAATCTGCACAAATACCACAACACTCTCCAGCAACACCGTTACGACAGTGATCCTCGGTGTAGTCGTCAGACCTGAAAACTGCAGTTTCTAGTGACGGCATGCCTTCAAGCAATGGGGTTCTACCTCGATTTTCTAGGAGTTGAAGCGAAACGAGATTTGGGACAGAAATACAAGTCCGCCCTTGATGTAAGAAAGCAGATCCAGTGATGCTCAGATGCTTCAAAGACTGGGACAATATTCTGTTAGTTTTTAAGTTGCTGTCTTTTATCTTTAGCTCCTCCAATGCTGAACAGCTTGAAAATTTTAGGAAGTTGCTTTTCAACTTCACTTCATAAATCTCCAATCTTCTCAAATGCTGGGAGACCAGAGGGTATCCAAACACACATAGAAGTGCGCGTCCTTAGGGAGCTTGACAGTGAGCACC
The DNA here is from genome assembly GCF_002575655.3 of Aegilops tauschii subsp. strangulata. NCBI lineage: Eukaryota > Viridiplantae > Streptophyta > Magnoliopsida > Poales > Poaceae > Aegilops > Aegilops tauschii. Next base: position 25,641,014 of record NC_053040.3, read on the forward strand.
TGAGCTTGGCATGACAAAGCATGGCGGATCCAAATGTCGACCCAAGGACAACCGTAATTAAAATGGCGATGGTCAATCAAATTATCATACTCGATCTCAACCTCATCTAGAGTCGAGCCAGGATCTTGGAGGAGCAGCAAGTAGCTCATGAACTTGTTAAGGAAAATGTCTGTGGCGCTCTTCCCCCTCCTCCCAGCGTCGTTGATGCGAAGGCGACGCATGGATTTCCAAAGGTAGTGCCAGCGCCGGGCGAGCAGGCAGGTGCACACAGCCTCATCCGCCTGAAGGAAGCCAAGGACATGGTACAGGATGTCATCCGGCAGGTCGCTGATCCGGTCCTCGTCGCAGGACTTTAATGCTTTCTTGGCCGTGCTTGTGCGAGGCATTCCGTCGAACCGGTAGTGTGCGCCGGAAGCTGCGGGGGACACGAGGGGGACAACCCAAGGGTCGGAGGCAGGAGGGACGGCGAAGACGGAGCCGTAACAAAATCTCAGATTTAACAACTCACGTTGCCGGCCTTTGGTCGATTCGTCGGCGGTGAGATGACCCACCTCCCTCTCGAGCGAACAGCGAGCTCCTCCCGTCCACCTGAGCGACGGCGAAGGAGGAGATCACCACGGCGCAGCTACCGCTTCCGGGCCCCTGATTCACTTGTAATTCGGCGTCGATTCTTGCGAGTTGATGGTGCTAGCGCTTGCTCGGGAACCCTAACCCCGGGGTTTTGCACGAGGTTTAGCGTGAGACGCGCGCGGGAGGCCAAAAACATCTCCAACTCGGCTTGACCGACATACCAAGTAGACTAGTAGTCCGAACAAACACCTCCGGTCATATGCGACTCGTATAAAGTACAGTTTCTATCGTACTACCTCCGTTCTGTTTTATTATTCCCCCTCGTAATTAGGATCATATTTTAACCATAATTTTAAGTAATAAAGTATAAGTTATATGCAGAAAAAATAATATCACTGAAACTATGTTAAAATACGAATCCAACGATATAATTTTTGTGACATTCATTAAAATTTTGTTAGTTAAACCACTAGTCAAAATTTTACATAAAATATAAGATAGACCAATAAATCAAGACGTAGGTAGAAGAACTAAAGTCATAGCATCCACGAGTCCTTCCCTATTTATTTCCAGATGAGTTTTTGTGTGTGTATGGAATGGCATTAGAGCATCTACAGTCGGGCGCCTCAAACCCGCCTCATACGTCCGGGCGGGCCGTCTGGTCACTGTTCGTTCACGAAATTTCGACCCAGGCGGGCTCCTTAAACGGGCCTCAAACGGCCGGCTGACCGGCACCCCTCATATCCTGCTCAATATGGGGCGGATATGGGGGCGCCCGCTCGCCACGTCAGACCCGATAGCCCGACCCCACCACCAATTGCACCCAATCCAATAAACCCTTCCTCCTCCTCTCGCCGCCCTCCAAGCTTTCCCGCGCCCGAGCCCTTGCTGTCCTCCACCGTTGCTCCCCATCCTCACCAACTGCCCCATCCGCCACCGGATATGTCGGCCAGCCCGTCCCCGACCGACACTACGGAGATGTAGTCTGCCTCGTCTGTCGGCGTCCCTCGTCGGCTCCGTCTTGCAAGGCGGAGAACGTCGCCTGGAAGATGTGGCAACGCCGACAGTGAGAGAGGGAGGCGGTGGCTGCAGCGCAGGGAGGTTCAGGCATGGTGGACCAGTTGTCTCCTCCGCCGCGCTCGGACCCCCACACCCATTCCATCCAAGCGCCGACGCAGATTACGCCGTCCGACCCCGTTGGGACAGAGGATGATCCGATGGTCGGCTGGACCATCCCGGAGAGCTTTCCACCGACGCAGATGCCGACGGTCGACCTATGTGACTTGTCACAGCTCATTCAAGCGCGAATGAGCACGAGCACTGGCGGTGCCCGGGCTTCCCTCGACATGTTCGACGGAATGACAGAAGGAGAGCTGGTACATTTTCTTTGCTCCTGCCTGATCAAATTTTTGCATAGATCACTAGTTCATTTCCCACATGATGAATGCTTGCAAACCATGATCATGTAGGAGGCGTTCTTGTCGAACATGATCAATGACAATGAAGATCCGACCCAAATGGAGTATGAGCACCATCACATTTGAAGTTGGGGCAACATCCAGCCCAATCCGAGCAAGAAGAAGAAGAAGATCAAGACATTTGAGAGAACAAGAAAGAGGAGAGGTACAAGCTCATGTTGGATGCGCAAAAGGAGACGATGGAGTTGGACCGGAAGAGGGCGGAGAAGAAGCTCGAAATTGAGAGGGAGAAGATCAAGTTGGAGAAGCAAGAGGCGGCGATCAAATGGGAACTCAAGAAGGCCAAGACATTTGGCGAGATTGAGCTTGAGAAGGAGAGCTTGCAACTCGCACGGGACGCAGAGGATGCGAAGATCATGTTGGTGGACGAAACCCTCTTAGATGAGCATGCAAAGAAATGGCTTGCGGGCAAGAAGAAGGAGATCAACGAGCATAGGGAGTACGAGGCGACGAGGGCGGCAGCGGCAGCAGCAACGGATCATGCAGCCCGGATGCAGGCGGATCAGGCAGCCCCAGATGCAGGCGAAGCAGGACGCATACGCCTGGAGCAAGCGTCCGGCCAGTGATCCGAAGCCATCCGATACGCTCAGACATTAATTTCATTTTGGCCTGTGAACTATGATTTGCTTTGGCTTTGTTTCGAACTGTTGAATTCAGACAATTTGTATCATATGATAGACGTGCATGGATTGCATGGGTTTGAGGATCCGAATTTGAGGTATATGTGAATGTGCGGCGCAACATATGAGGGGTCAGCGGGCGTATAGGGGGGAGGATTTGCCAAGTCCAGTTGTAGATGATCTTGGGCCATAAAAAATTACAATCAAATCCTTAGGAGTGCCAAAGTCTAATCCATTGGCGGCAGGCCATGAGCATAGCCCGATGTCACCTCTGGGCCTTCACCTCGGCGTAGCATTTTTTATAAATTAAGAGCGTGTAGAAGCAACAACCGGGAAGTCATCAATGCAAACGAGGAGACGCCGACTGATATGTCTCGAACGTATCTATAATTTATGAAGTATTCATGCCATGTTTACAACAATTTTATATGGTTTTTATATGATTTGATTAGAACTAATCCGGACCGAGGCTGTTTTCAGCAGAACTACTGTGGTGTCATTTTTTGTGCAGAAATAAAGTTCTCAGAATGGGCTGAAAATTTACGGTGATTTTTTGTGGACCAAAAGAGACCCCCGAAGCACTGGAGCTGGGCCAGGAAGTGGACGAGGTGGCCACAAGCCGCCAGGGCACGCCCACCCCCAGGGGACGCCCCTACTACTTGTGGGGCCCTCAGGCACCCGCTTGACGTGAGACCGACGCCAAAAATTCTTATAAATACCAAAAACCCTGAAAAGAACCCTAGATGAGAAGTTCCACCGCCGCAAACCTCTGTAGCCAGGAAAACCCAATCAGGCCCCATTTCAGCATCCTGTTGGAGGGGGAAATCATCACCGGAGGCCATCTTCATCATCCCGGCGGCCACCATGACGAGGAGGGAGTAGTTCACCATCGGGGCTGAGGGTATGTACCAGTAGCTATTTGTTTGATCTCTCTCCCTCTCGTGTTCTTGATTTGGCACGATCTTGATTACCGCGAGCTTTGTTACTATAGTTGGATCTTATGGTGTTTCTCCCCCTCTACCTTCTTGTGATGTATTGAGTATTGCTATTTGAGGTTTCCTTATGTTGGATTGAGTATTGAATTTGAGAACACTTGATGTATGTCTTGCGATTGGATTTCTGTGGTGACAATGGGAGGTTCTATTGATTCACTTGATGTACGTTTTGGTACTCAACTCGAGGGTTCCCGAGGTGACATTGGGGTAATCTATGCGTAGGGGTTGATGCACGTTTTCGTCCTATGTTCTCCGGTAGACACTTTGGAGTGGTTCTTCGTCGCATGTTGAGGGGTTTCCACATGATTTAATTATGTTATCATTATTGAGAGACTTTGCACTAGTGAAAGTATGAACCCTAGGCCTTGTTTTCAAGCATTGCAATACCGTTTTTGCTCACTTTTGTTACTAGTTGCCTTACTGTTTTTATATTTTCAGATTACAAAAACCTGTATCTACCATCCATACTACACTTGTATCACCATTTCTTCGCCGAACTAGTGCACCTATACAATTTACCATTGTATTGGGTGTGTTGGAGACACAAGAGACTCTTTGTTATTTGGTTGCAGGGTGTTTGAGAGAGACCATCTTCATCCTACGCCTCCCACGGATTCATAAACCTTAGGTCATTCACTTGAGGGAAAATTGCTACTGTCCTACAAAACTCTGCGCTTGGAGGCCCAACACGAGTCTACAAGAAGAATGTTGCGACATCAAGCTCTTTTCTGTCGCCGTTGCCGGGGAGATAAGTTCTTGAAGGTAAATATTTAGATCTTGCAATTGAATATTTTAGTTTATGTTTTATCACTAGTTTAGTCTATAAAATAAAACTACAAAAAAATGGAATTGAGATTGCCTCATATGTTTCATCTTTTTAATGTCTTTCATGAAAATGATGGAAAGGAAAATTGTGCTCAATTGATAGAAGAAGAATTCAATAAAATATTTGGCATAAAATCTTTAAATGATGAGCATAATTGCAATGTTGTTAGTATGAATTGTTTGAATATCCATGACGCTAATGATATGCAAAGCCATAAGCTTGGGGATGCTATGTTGATGCAGATGATATTTTTAGCCCCCCCCCCCCCCCCCAATGTTTTGATGAGAAAATTTATTATGATGATAGCATGCCTCCTATTTATGATGATTATATTGATGAAAGTGGGTTTGGAAGAGTGTCAACTCTAGGTAATAATGATCCCACTATTTTGCAAGGTGTTCAATCTTATTGTAATAATTATGAAAGTGGATTTGGAGAGGTCATGACTTTATTTAGTAATGATTCCACTATCTTGGAAGAGGTTTCAATTGACTATGATAAAAAAATTGCTATATATGATGATTATTGTGATGATATGTATGCTATAAAGAGTAATGATATCCAAGAAACTTGTCATCATGATTTTAATGCTCAAATTGGTTATGTGGATCAAATATCATGTGATAGTTATTTTGTTGAGTTTGCTCCCACTACTATTGATGAGAATAAATTTGCTTATGTGGAGAGTAATAATTTTTTTATGCATATGGATCATGAAAAGAATTCTTTATGTGATAGTTATATTGTTGAATTCATTCATGATGCTACGGAAAATTACTATGAGATAGGAACATATGCTTTTACATATCTCAGTGATATCAAGTTTCCTCTCTATGTGTTCAAAGTTTTAAATTCTGCTTGTTTTGCCTTCCTATGCTAGTTGATTATTGCTCCCATAAATTGTTTGCTCACAAAATCCCGATGCATAAGGAGTTGGTTAGGCTTAAATGTACTGGTCACATGCTTCATGATGCTCTCTTTATGTTTCTATTCTTATCTTTTATGTGAGCATCATTGAAATCATCATACTAAAAAGGCATTAAAGAAAATCACTTGTTGGGAGACAATCCAACACTTTTACCTACTGTTTCTGTGTGTTCACATGATTAAGCTACTGTAGTAATCATGTTTTATAGCTTTTGTTTCAATAAAGTGCCAAGTAAAGCCTTTGGGGTAGTGTGGATGATAGTTCACTTGATTCTGTGCAAAAACAGAAACTTTTGCTTCCAGTAATAGAATTGTTTAAATTCACTGGAACGCGATAAAAATCTGAATTTTTTACATATGATTGGTATACAAAGTTTCTACGTTTTCCTAATTTTTTAGAATTTTTGGATTTATATAAGTATGGTCATTATCCAGATCTTTACAGACAGTTCTGGTTTTTACGGATTCTGTTTTCAATGCATAGTTTGCTTGGTTTAGTGTTTCCATAGCTTATATTAAGTGATATAAATTGTGGAAAGATAAGTTACAGTAGGCATTGTGTGAGAACAATTATGAATCTTGTCTTTGATAGTACCCAAGTGAATGATTTGCTTTTATTATACTAACGCATCTCACGAAGTTCCGTTAAGCTTTGTGTGATGAAGTTTTCAAGTTTTGGGTGAGATATCGATATGAGGAGAATAAGGAGTGGCAAGACACTAAGCTTGGGGATGCCCAAGGCACCCCAAGGTAATATTCAAGGGAGATCCAAGCAACTAAGCTTGGGGATGCCCCGGAAGGCATCCCTTCTTTCATGTTTAACATTATTGGTAACCTCACTTGGAGCTATATTTTTATTTGTCACATGATATGAGTTTTTCTTGGAGCGTCAGTTTATTTTAGTTTGATTTGCTTGCTGTTATTTAGAATAATATTTTCCATCTTTTAGTTCAATAAAAAGGTAAAGTATAGCCTTTACCATGCTTATTTTACAAGTCTATACGTTGCTGCTTTGAAAACAGAAAGTTTTCTATCATTGTTTGAATTCTTCTGAAAAGTCAGAACGTGATAAAATCTTGAATTTTTTTCACAATGAGTAATAACAAATTTTCTACAGTGTGGTAAGTTTTCAGAATTTTTGAAGCTAGAATCTTCTTGCATTCTTTTCAGACTGTTATGTTTAGACAGATTGCTGTTATGATTGCATATGTTTGCTTGTTTAATAATTATATTTGAGGATATTAGTATTAAATATGCAGAGGCATTTAGTATGCAATGTTAAATAATAATTTTAGTGATTTTCTATAGTAGAGAATGATAAGGTTTTGCATTTATACTAACTTACCTCACGAGTTCTTGTTGAGTTTTGTGTGGATGAAGTTTTTAAGAATTAGGGAAACTGTGATATGAGAGGAATTAAGGAGACTCAAGAGCTCAACCTTGGGGATGCCCAAGGCATTCCTAGTTAATATTTCAAGAAGTCTCAAGCATCTAAGCTTGGGGATGCCCCGGTTGGTATCACACCTTTCTTCTTCAACAATGATCGGTCAGTTTTGGTTGAGCTTAAGTTTTTGCTTCTTCGCATGATATGTGCTATCCTTGAAATGTCATTTTCTTTTGTTTTGTTTTCTATTTGAATAAAATACTTAAGATCTGAAATTCTCAGATGGGAGAGAGTCTTCACATAGCTACTTAATTATTTTACTACTCATTGATCTTCACTTATATCTTTTTGAAGTAGTTTGTCATTTACTCTGGTGCTTCACTTATATCCTATGAGTAAATGGTTGAATGAATTGAATATCATAAATATGAAAATTATATATGTTTCATATGCTTATCCCATGGGGAGTAATGACTTCACATATAAGAAGTACAGGTGGTGAAATTTATTCAAAGTTAGCAAACACAACATTGGTCACTTGAACAATTCATGAAAGAATATTGAAGGAAGAGAGGTTCCACATATAAATGTACTATCTTGGACATCTTCTATGATTGTGAGCCCCATTAATTATGTTCAAACTTGAGAAAATTAGTTGAAGTTGGACAAGGACGACAACGTAATGAGTTATGTTTGGGTATATTTGTATAGAAGTTATATTGTCACTACTAGAAAAAGGGCTATAGATGGGATTGACACTAATGGCGCACCAGACAAGCGGTGCGCCATTAGTATATACTAATGGCGCACCACCTTCTGATACGCCATTAGAGTTGAAACTACTAATGGCGCACCAGGCGCAGGGTGCGCCATTAGTATAAAAAAAAATTTAACTAGTGCGCCTGTCCAAACATACTAATGGCGCATCCAGACACAGTGCGCCATTACTAGTTGTAACTAGTAAGGCGCACCTGGCCCAGGGTGCGCCATTAGTATCAAAAATTTTTTTTTTTAACTAGTGCGCCTGTCCAAACATACTAATGGCGCATCCAGACACAGTGCGCCATTACTAGTTGTAACTAGTAATGGCGCACCTGGCCCAGGGTGCGCCATTAGTATCAAAATTTTTTTTTAACTAGTGCGCCTGTCCAAACATATTAATGGCGCACCACCTGAAGGTGCGCCATTAGTAACTAGTGCGCCTTTCCTCTATCCTCTTCTCCCCTAAATAACCCCGCCGTACCGCTCTGCCATGGCCGCCGCCACACTCCGCTCCGCCCTCCTCTCCTCCTGCGCCCTCCGCCGGCTCGCCTCCGCCTCCGCGCCGCGCGCCCCCCGCCTCGCCCAGCCCAAGGTCTTCGGGCGAACTGATATACTAGATCGTCGCGCTTCTCGCACTCGCGCTCACGGTTTCTGATCGGGGTTCTGCAGGTGTAGGGTTTCGCCCGGGCTCGCCGGTCCTACCCGGCCGCGTTCGCCGCCTCCGCCATGTCGACGTCGTCGGGGGCCAAGGAGGCGCCGGCCAACAACCCGGGCCTACAGGCCGAGGTCGACCCCGCCACCAAGGGCTACTTCATGCAGCAGACAGTAAGCCGATCCTTCCCGTTTCCTGCTTCGTTTTAGCTGCCGATTGAGCGGGCATGCGTGGTATTGGATTCGAGTTTGCGCCTCCGTGGGTTTGATCTGTGGAGTGGAAGGGAGTTTTGTGGCTGGATTTGGCCGAAGCAATCTGTCGAACAGTTGGTGGTCCGTACGTGCTTGTTGTGGCAGGTTATAGAATTGGGAGAAAACAACACTTACCGAGGACTAAGTGATGGGTGTTGTTAGTTCCATGTGATAATTTCGAGCAGCGTTGTTGGTTTTGCAGCTGCAGTGTCAACTTAGCATCCCACTCTGTTTGGCCCAGTATTGCCGCTGTGCATATGTTTTATTACTGCACCACGTATGGTATGGAGTTGTTTCTGTGGAATGCTGGAAACTGTGTGTATGTGTAGGATATGCAATTCATCGTAGGCTTTCATGGGGTTACATTTTCAACAGGGCTGCTTTCAATGCTTTGCAATAGGCTCAGGAAATTCTTAGTGTTAATGCACCAGGCCATGAAACTTCATTTGTTCTGCAATTGGTCGAACAGTCGGTGGACCAGCTTGTTACTATCAGTATTTCAGGTTGTCCCAGTCGGTTGCTGTTGCCATAATGAATTATTTTCTCTCTTCTTTTTTTTTTGTCCCAGCTTGTACACTAAATCCACTTTACTAAAGATTTTTTTGGCCAATTCTTTAGGCTTCCTTGGTAGTGTAGATTCAAGAAAATTTTATAAAATTTATTCATTCTTTCTTCACTTTTTTTTATTTGTATGTTCTCTACTGTTGAGTTAATTTAGTTGCAACCATAACAAGTATGCTCTGTATTCAGTTCAGCTAACAGTTTTTGTAGTTATTGTTAAAATAAACTGCTTTTTTAAGTAAGGGAAAATGTTCCCATTGTTTTATTTCATTAACCATATATATATATAGAAAATTTATTCTAATTTGTTGTCCTTAATTGCCGAAGGAGCCTTTTTTGGGTACATGCTACGCAATTTTCATATGTATAACTGTAATGAACATACAGTACTGGAAAATTTTATCTGTGAGTTGCATGACGACAATGTTAGATCCCTTACCATTTTTAACTTTGTATGCATGAACAGATGAACACTCAATACAGTAATTTTCATATTTGGGAGGTGTAATTTTTAAAACTAGTGACAATGGGAAATCCTTATCGGTGTTCTTTTATGTCTTATCTAGTTAACATAACATAGTGTTAGTTGGAGAACCCATGATGGGAACAATTACGTTCCATTGAATTACTGGGCTAAATATGCTCCTTTTTTGCAATTGCCAGCTTGAAAAGCTCATAAATGCTAATTCAACTGAGGTTGATTGGGAACGTTCCTTCTATTTGAATTTAGTCGCTCACACGTCATATACTGTCACAGTGGCATTGTGCAGGTATGTTTCTGTGGCACTTCTGCTAAGATCTTACAAGCTTTGTATGCTCTGAACAATTAGCTATAACTATGCATAAGAACAACTGCAAACCTTTTTGGGTGATCTATTGAGGTGTTATGGCTGGTGTGCGAGACACTGGAGTTGAGACATATATTCAGGAGGCGCCACCGTATAGAAGAGGTGTAATAACGGTGGTGCAGAGTGTGTGTGTGTGTTCAGCATCGATGTGGCCTTGTGTTGAGCTGTAGGCTATATAAGCCAGTCTGTACCTAGAGAATGGTTAAGCTGAACAAATTGAGAGAAATCTACCAATTAGCCTCCTACTCTCAGTTATTCCTCTTCTTCTCCAAGCCTTCGTGTTTACTATCTTCATCGCGTCTTGGCAGATCGCCAATGGCAACGGGGTGCTAAATGAAGTAAATCCTTATATTAATACAACACTTTTGGTCTGTTAGCTATAGTCAGTTAAAGAACTCCCCAGATTTTTGGTTCATAGTTTCTCACCCTTTATCAAAATCTGAGACGGTTGGCAAATAATGATTGTCATGTCATCTAATTCCGTATTGAAACAGCATTCTCTGTTTCAACTAAATGTTGCGAAACGGGTCTGGGTTGTTGGTACAATCACACTTTTTTCATTAGCTGGCTGAACAATTTGTGACCACAAATTTATCTTTCAGCTTGAGTTTGCCCTGGAATGTTAAGGGACTCACAAATCTTAGAGTGCCAGTAGTATCAATTGTCATGCACAACAAAACCTTTTTTTTCATAACTCCCCTCAGTAATATTTAATGGTTGGTTATGTGCTTCTTCTAATCTACTTCCACAGTATCAACAATCTTCGTAATCGTGCAGACAAAAGCAAGCGGTTGCCTCCAATTTACAAGGTTTCAAAAACTGTATATGCATCCCCTAGCCGTGTAAATTTCAGCCTTGATCAAAGAAAGGTAATTTTTTTTCTGGCATCATCTTTTCAGAGAGACTGCCTTTCAATATAAATAATCTGTCGTAACTCACATCCCTTTAATAGGCTGTAGAGACAGTACCTGCATATCCGAACATTTATTTCTCAGTTGATGACTTCGATGATCCTTTTGATGCTGTGGTGAGTTCTGATTTACTTCTCCCAAAAATTACATAACATTGTGTTCTGGCAATACTTTGCAAATATTGTAGATGCCTGCGGTTTTATCACTGATGTTCCGTGGTTTTCCTTCAGATGGCTTTGACCATATACTTTCTAAGTTAACCATAAAGAGTAAAGTGATCTTGTAAATTTGAGCAGGTTTTGTCAGACCCAGAACACTGCTATTGTGTGATTCTCAATGCGCATGATGGGGCAGCATTTCCTGAAGAAAGCGAATCAAGCAATGTCGGTTCAAATATACAATCTGGGATCAACTCTGGGAGCAGGGGAGAGAACCCACCAAAGGATCACTCTCTTCCTAAATGAAGGTTTCATCGTGATGACCGCAGCTCTCTTCTATGTGATGGTAGTTTAGATGATCGATATCGACTTGTAATGTGAAGACAAACTCGCGGTCTCGAGACTTGTAATATAATGTTCTATCTTTGTTCAGTCTTTTCAATTCGGAGACTAATAGGATGAATTGTATTCGGAGACTAAAATGATGAATTGTATTCAGAGACTAATCTTCTATTGTATTTGATGAATCTGTTGTTGATGTGTGCTGTCTATATTTTGTCCAATTATACATTTTGTAACCTGTGCAAAAAACAGAAAATTAAAAAAAACCTAATATTCATACTAATGGCGCATCACATCATAGTGCGCCATTAGTATGCCAGAGGATACTAATGGCGCATCACTAAACAGTGCGCCATTAGTATGCCGAAGTTACTAATGGCGCATCCAGTTGTGGTGCGCCATTAGTATGCCAAAGCACCTGGGTATAGATGGCCCCTTGGGAGGCATACTAATGGCGCACTGTTGTATATACTAATGGCGCATCTGGGGTGCGCCATTAGTATACCAGATACTAATGGCGCATCAGTGGTGCGCCATTAGTAAAATATACTAATGGCGTGCTACTAATGGCGCACCACTAATGCGCCATTAATAGCCAAATTAGGTGCGCCATTAGTAGGCCTTTTCCTAGTAGTGTGTTATGGATCCTCCAACATGTGGTGCTTTCTTAGAATCTTTTGCTAGCCTTCACCTATACTAAGCGGGAATACTACTTGTGCATCCACTTCCTTAAACCCAAAGTTATACCATATGAGTCCACCATACCTACCTATATGCGGTATTTACCTGCCGTTCCAAGTAAATTTGCATGTGCCAAACTCTAAATCTTCAAATAATAATCTGTTTTGTATGCCCAAATCGCTCATGAAGCGACAGGGGGCGGTCAGAATCTTCCATGCTAGGTGGGTTATTCTCACGATGAGTGTTTATTCAGTTGTCATTCACAATGTTGAGGATATCGCTTATCGTTATCATCTCGGTCAGCTAGGGATTAGAGATTAATTGGAAATCGGCCGATTAATCGATTTTATCGATCGACTATTAATCGGATTTTTTTTTTGCAAATCTCAGGTTCCCAACACTAAAATACACTATATTCAACACCAAAACAATATTTGACTGAAGTGTTACCTTGATTTCTAGCCTTTCAATCCTCGTATAATGACAAACAAAATACGACAATAGTACATATTGTGTAACAAGGTCCACAAAACATAAATAAACATAGTTTTTGCAAACATAGTACTATGAATAGGTCTGATTTATCGGTAAATTCCCGATAAATCGCGTGTCAGAACGATAAATCGGTGCAAAAGATAAACGGCAAAGATAAGGCATAATCTTATCGGTCACCTCCCAATTGGCGATAAATCGGAAGATTAATCGGTGAAACGGAAGATTTCTTGAACAATGGTCATTCAGGAGAAAGTGGCTGGTAATTGGGATGCCCAGTCCTATGATCAAAATCAAAATCAAAATATAATAATGAACAAAACTCCCTCGGATCGTTGTTGGTATGGAGGGCACCCGAGGATTCGGCTAGCCATGGCTTGTGTTTGTGGGTGGAGGGGGAGTAAAACTTTACCTTTTTATTTGGGAACCACCTATAATGTGTCTAGCATGGAAGATATTGGGAACTCTCGGTCGTTACGTTGACAATGAAAGCATACCTCTCAAAATTGTATTCATCTCTGTTTTAAAAGCTTTGAACTCTGACACCTCTACAAATCCCTGCTTCCCTCTGCGAAGGGCCTATCTTTTACTTTTATGCAAGAGTCAGTACTATTTCTTCTCATTTCAACCTCAATTATTCTCTAGTTGGCAAGTATCATGTGGTGGGGAAAGATCCAAGCATATATGGCCATTCAAATATATTTGATCATGAATTATTATTGTTGACAATTATCTATATGATAAATAAGTTGGGAGGCGAAACACTAAGCCCCTATCTTTCTTTGTGTTTGATGGATACTATTTGTTCTAAAATATGCTTTGAGTGTCAGCAATCATGGAACACTATATGATAGGTGTGTATGTGGAATTTCCTAAATCAAAGCTCTTACATAGACCCTTCCTGGAAATAAGATGAATTGCAATTGTTTAATGACTGAGAACATAGTTTTTTAGTTTTCAAGAAAGTTTATGGTCTATGCTTTAACATGTGAATAGCTTGTTACTTGATCATGAAAAGTTTTATGAGATGAGCTACTGTTTATGATATATAATGATGCTAGAAAAAGTATTTGGAACTATCATTGATCAAATTTATGCACGTGCTAGCATCCATACTTCATAAATTATTTCTTTTATCATTTACCTACTCGAGGACGAGCAGGAATTAAGCTTGGGGATGCTGATACGTCTCCAACATACCTATAATTTATGAAGTATTCATGCCATGTTTACAATTATTTATATGCTTTTGTTATGATTTGATTAGAACAAACCCGAACTGACGTTGTTTTCAGCAGAACTACCGTGGTGTCGTTTTTTGTGCGGAAATAAAAGTTCTCGGAATGAGCTAAAAATGTACGGTGATTTGTTATCAACCAAAAGAGACCCCCGAAGCACCGGAGCTGGGCCAGTAAGTGGACGACGTGGCCACAAGCCGCCAGGGCGCGCCCACCCCCCAGGGGGTCGCCCCTACGGCTTGTGGGCCCCTCTGGCATCCCCCTTGACGTGAGACCGGCACCAAAAATTCTTATAAATACCAAAACCCCCCGGAAAGAACCCTAAATGAGAAGTTCCGCCGCCGCAAGCCTCTGTAGCCACGAAAAAACAATCGGGACCCCGTTCCGGCACCCTGCCGGAGGGGGAAATCATCACCGGAGGCCATCTTCATTATCCCGGCAGCAACCATGACGAGGAGGGAGTAGTTCACCCTCGGGGCTGAGGGTGTGTACCACTAGCTATGTGTTTGATCTCTCCCTCTCTCTCATGTTCTTGATTTGGCACGATCTTGATGTATCGCGAGCTTTGTTACTATAGTTGGATCTTATGGTGTTTCTCCCCCCTCTACCTTCTTGTGATGAATTGAGTCTTGCTCTTTGAGGTTTCGTTATGTTGTATAGAGTATTGGATTTGAGAACACTTGATGTATGTCTTGCGATGGGATATCTATGATGACAATGGGATGTTCTATTGATTCACTTGATGTATGTTTTGGTACTCAACTCGCGGGTTCCTAAGGTGACATTGGGGTAATCTGTGCATATGGGTTGATGCACGTTTTCGTCCTACATTCTCCGAGAGAAACTTTGGAGTGGTTCTTTGTCGCAGGTTGAGGGATTGCCATATGATTTAATTATGTTATCATTGTTGATAGACTTTGCACTAGTGAAAGTATGAACCCTATGTCTTATTTTCAAGCATTGCAATACCGTTTTTGCTCACTTTTGTTATTAGTTACCTTGCTGTTTTTATATTTTCAGATTACAAAAACATATATCTATCATCCATACTACACTTGTATCATCATCTCTTCGCCGAACTAGTGCACCTATACAATTTACCATTGTATTGGGTGGGTTGGGGACACAAGAGACTCTTTGTTATTTGGTTGCAAGGTTGTTTGAGAGAGACCATCTTCATCATATGCCTCCCACAGATTGATAAACCTTAGCCCATACACTTGAGGGAAAATTGTTACTGTCCTACAAAACTGCGCTTGGAGGCCCAACACGAGTCTACAAGAAGAAAGTTGCGTAGTAGACATCACACTACTAGGAAAAGGGCTATAGATAATATGAACACTAATGGCGCACCATACATGTGGTGCGCCACTACTATATACTAATGGCGCACCATGCATGTGGTGCGCCACTACTATATACTAATGGCGCACCATATGTTGGTGCGCCATTAGTGTCCAAATACTAATGGCGCACCACATCCACGGTGCGCCACTAGTAATTTTTTTTTTCAAAATTACTAATGGCGCACCAGGGGACAGTGCGCCATTACTATTGCAACTAGTAATGGCGCACCACTCCCACGGTGCGCCATTAGTAATTTTGTTACAATTTTTTTTGAAAAACTAAAGCAGAGCAGACGAGCAGCCCGCGACTCATCCATCTGTCTCTTTCTCTCCCCAATCCACCCGCCGCCGGCGATCTCTCCTCCCGCACCGGCGACCTCCTCTCCGCCAGCCCCGCCAAGGGCCTCGTCTCCCGCAGCCCCACGACGACCTCCCTTCCTTCCTCCATCCCTTCTTAGCGACAGTGACAGGGACCGAAACCCTAGCCCCTCACTTCCACCCGCGGTCCGGATGAGGCGGAGAGACGGACGCCCTCCGTCTTCCGCCGAATGCGCCCACCAGCGGTGGCTCGGCTGCTGCTCCCGCAGCGCGACGGAGGCCGATCCCGTCCACCCCCTTCTCTCCGCGGGGCATGGCACATGGACATGGGGGAGCGGCGCCATCTCCGACCTTACTGGGACGGCGCCTCCCTCCCCTCACCTCCCCACGCGCCGCAGGACCTAGACGCCCAAGGTACGCCCTCCTCCTTACTTCTCCATTCCGCAAGTCCAGAGCTTGCATTGCAGCAGCCTCCTCTGATCTGATGTGCTTGCTTGCTTCATTGGGCAGACTTACTTGCGCTTCAGATCTGACCTGTTCCATCCGACGACGACGACGACGACGGACGATGACGACCAGACCCACAGGATCTCCTCGCCGCGCCGGCTTGTATCTACATCTCCTCCCGGTAAGAAATTCTGGTATCTCAACCCTGTTAGTTAGTTCTGCATCTCTGCTGTCGACGCGAGCACAGGTACTCGCGGCAAATTGGGCACTTCTGCTCCTCCTGATTGCAAAGCTGTGCAGTCTTGGTCTAGGGTTTGTGAGAATCGCAGCGGCAGATAGGATCCACTGATTCATGTACCTGTGGTGGTTCTTGTTTATTCAGGATCCTACCTTTTCTGGTTGGTGGTGAATTTGGATCGGTCGGGCGTTGAAACTGACCATTTCGTGTTGCAATTTGTACAGTTTCTGTCAGTTTCCCTAGTGCAAATTGTGGAACAAATTTTTTTTTTGTTTCTAAACAATCTTGCTTACGAGTTTTGAGCAGCAGAGCTGCTATGTATATATGGCAGGTTTGGACCTTCTCGACCCAATTACTTGCTGATTAATTGAGTTGTCGAATGCTTACAAGTTGTTAGGTTGAGCTTTTAGATTAATAAAGTCACACCGGCCATGCCATACATAAAGGCCATGGACACTCACAACACTCAGATTACGGTTACAGGCCTAATTAAAACAGAACTGAAACAAACAATAACATCAAGGGGACTAAGTAAGGCAGAGTTCTGGTTGCCGCGTGCACGGCTTTAATCTGCCCCATCGCGTGCTCCATGGCTGTTATATCATCCGCCATGGATTATTTAACATGTAGCTGCCTTATTTATGGGCTGTAGAGTTGCTAACATTTCCTTTTGTTTTGCCTGTGGCCAGGAAGACGACATGTACTTTACTGGCCGGTGATGGTGAATTCACATCTTTGCATCGAAGACAGTCTTGATATTTTGAAGGAGTTGCATTGAGGACAATCCCCACAGCCACAGGTCAGTTACTCTTTCCAGAAAGAAATTGACAAGCTTACGAGTTTTGAGCAGCAGAGCTGCTATGTATGGCAGGCTCTTTGTACCTTCTCGACTGATTACTTGAGTTGAATGCTTACAAATTCTTAGGTTGAGCTATTTAAGTTAATAAAGCCAAACCGGCCGTCAGTGATGATCTGTCATCTAGTGTTATCTTTTGTTGTCTACAAAAATAACAATTTAATTACCAGTATGTGCCAGTGATGATCTATCATCTAGTGTTCATGGAAACATATCATTATCTTTGTGTCATATAAACACTGACTGCCAAATGTTACAGCACCATTTCGAGTTCTTCCTCAAGACGCCCACCCTCGACGGCGTTCTCGCAACAAGAGTTCTCGCGTGTGTTTCAGTTTGCCTCTGGCGTTCTGGCGACAATCTGTACTAGCTGCCATCTGTATTGATTTCAGTTTTAAAAAAAAAGACGATCTGTATTGATTTTGATTCGTTTCCTTTTCTGGCGGATGCACGACCTGTTTCCTATGTATGTATAGGTACACTTACTATGTTTTCAAAGTTGGCTGGCACAGAGCAAAGTCATCAACCAATGCCATCTTCCAGTCATTCTTTGTTTATCTGAATCACTCACTGTAATTTGTAGTACTTGGAAATTTACTTGTGGCAGTCTGAAGCTTTATTTTAGTAATATACTTGGAGAATTCCAAATTGATTTTGAGAGCAGACCATGTTGATAAACTATGCATCCTGAATGCCATAGACTCTTGGCTTCATGAAATGACCCATGTCTATGATTCAAGGTATCTTAGATCTTCGATGTCGGATGCAAATAATTGCTCAATTTCACTTCTCTGCAATGTTCAATCTCACATATTCTATCATTCTTTGCAGGGATAAAGTAAAGAAAAAGAAGAAAAGATTACTAGAAGATTAGTTTTAGAATTTTCTTTTATTTCCTTGTAATTTTTCTTTTATTGGATATTTGTAAAGACATTGTAATATTCTTACTATAATAAAAATTATGATTCTATTTCATTTTTTGTTTTTAAATTATTTTTCCTTATAGGTTGTTTTCTGTAAATTTGGATTTTTTTTGTTTTCCAAATACATTACTAGTGGCGCATTTCAGCCCTTATTAGTGGCGCACCTTCCTTTATTACTAGTGGCGCACCTATAAGGCTATTAGTGGCGCACCTAGAGGGAATACTAGTGGAGCACCTAAGGGTTAGTAGTGACGCACCAGAGGTGCGCCTAATGGCGCACCAGGGGTGCGCCATTAGTATTTAATACTAGTGGCGTGGTACTAGTGGCGCACCAGTAGTGCGCCATTAGTAGGCAAAACTGATGCGCCACTAGTAGGCCTTTTCCTAGTAGTGTCACCGACGACCGCGATCGGTGAAAAAAAAAATCACCTTCCCTGAGAAGAAAACGCCGACAAGGGCATATAGAAACTCCATAGACCATGAAACTCGGTTGAATCCAGACGGATCCACCGGAGACATAAGCCAACCGGATCCTGAAAGATCCACTAGAGACACGGCTTTGCACACTCTCCATGGACGATAAGCACACCAACGGGACAGAGAAATGGCAGGAAGAACATTATTCCTACACTGGGACAGTGACGCTGCCTCGCCGCCCTAAACCAAACGCAAAGACTCCCTAAAGGAAACCTGGAAAAAATCATGGGGCGACTTTCATAATGATCTTGCATCTTTTTTTGTCACAATTCGGAGTTACCTAGTGTACAAGGAGCAGAGATTCAACGGGGCTCGCAAAGTAGATGGCACCTAAAATCTCAATGCGGAGCCCAACAATGATTCTCCCGTAATGTTTGGCATGTGAACCTGTGTGGGGTCGACTCCGCGATCCGATGCGGTCGGCAACAGCAAGAACAACAAATCCGTGATGGGATCGGCACGGTGGGCCCTGGGCGAACCATCACGGGACACGGGAATTTTAGAGTATTTTAGGCAGTTCAGCGTCAGGAACCGTGTCAGGTGGGTGTTCTCCCGTGGGTATTTCATAACCGCCTTGTTTGTTTTTTTAGAATTAAACCACCGCTTTATTTATTAAAAGTCTGGGATCTCCGATGAGACCACGTCAAGAATGAAATCTTGTGGCACCATAAGCCACAATTTACACAGTTCCTCTCCTACTCCTACCCTAGCCAATTTATGCGCGGCGGTGTTCGCTGTTCGACGAACCCAGGTCACCTTCACGTCGGTGAAATTATGTAGCAACTCCTTAATAACCGCCTTGTTTAATCTCCTTTTTAGCGACATCTATTATTTCTCTACATAAAATATTGTAGGAGAATATGAGTGAATGCTCGAGTTGAGCGGAGTGGAAGTCAAAACCGCCTGAGGGCTCTGTTGCAAAATCTGCTCTAAAACACTGATGTATACTAGGGCGACCAAATGGAAATGATGTGCGGTTTACCCTGATCAGTTGGTCATCTACAAAGTATGCCCCTTTTTTAGGTACCTATGAGGGAACGCCTTTTGGTCTTTTGATCCAAGATAACAGTTTTAGTATCAGTACAAGTAATAATTAGCTAGCCGCTCAAAGAATTTGGTCCTAGCTACTACTCCCTCCGTTCCCAAATATAAGTCTTTTTAGAGATTTTAAGAAGTGACTATATACGGAGCAAAATAAATAAATCTATACTTTAAAATATGTCTACATACATCTGTATATTGTATTCCATTTGAAATGTCTAAAAAGACTTATATTTAGGAACAGAGGGAGTAGTAAATACGGCACTTGGAGTGTAGCTGAAGACTGCTGGCTCCTAGTACATTTTTTGCGTCGGTTCAGGGTAATTATGATTCTGGAATTTTAGATTGTGTTTATATATATAGTGTATGTGTGTGTTAGTGTTCTCTCTTGCTTCAACATGAACTATTTGCAGGTCATTTACGAATTGCATCTCTTTGTTTTTTCCAGTTTATCCAGGTTGAAAATGTTTCAGCCGACCCTAAGCATGGAAAATAGTTTATCTTGGTCAATCATACGTGGGAAGCAAGTAAGGGAACAAGTAAACGAAACAAGTGTATTTGTACAGAAAACAAAACAGAATTGGTTTCGCGGTGTAGTTGGTTAAGGTCTCCGGTTCGAACCCGGGCGAAGCCATATACTCCTTTTTCCCCCTGAACTGGGCATTAGCAATAGCCCAGGCATAGTAAGATTATGTTCGTTTTCCCCGATTCTATTACACCAAGCAGAGTAATCAGTTTAGACATCTCAATGGATTCGAGTTGCAAATTATAAGAGTTCACACGAAAGAAAGACAGCTATGAGTTTTTCAAGCCTTGCATTCCTGAATGCTCACGGGATGGTACGTCCATCTGACATCCCAAAGTTCCTCGCCTCGCCGCCTCTGGAAACTCAATGGTTGGCTGGTACCTCCATCAGTGGCCTAAAAGCTCCTCCCAACTCTTGAAACCGAATCCTGTACAAGTATATGTAAGAAAAAAAGATACGTCAGAAGGGGAATCATGTGAAGAAAGAAGTTTGCTCTGTTCTTGACAAGGAGGCTTGCACATGAACCCGAATTATAGCAGGGAGGTATTCTTCACCACCGTGCACCTAGTATTACTATTTCACTTATTATAATATGCTAACATGAAGCCCACCCATGTTTCATAGCAGCACCAAAGGCCACCCATGTTTGCTTATATCATCGATTCGCATCCCATCCCATTGTTAAGAGTCCAGGCAAGTATAGAGCCTTCTCAGGCACTTGCACTATGGACCGTCGGATTCAGTGTCCAAACATATCCCAGCCGTTGGATCTTCAGATGAAACGATCTGGACCGTTGGATCAAGACTGATGTAACAAGCAATGAATAGTGCCTTCCATTTGACACTTTCACTGCCTTCATATATTGCAATGACATGCGGGCCCTAAATAGGACGTGCTACAAGCGTCAGTGACTGCGGAGGGTGCTGCGGCCGGTGCTGGTTCTTATCTATGCGAATAGCGTGCCACCGCGTGTTAATTTGGTTGCACGCCGAGGGTAATTTCAACATCCCATGTCTTGTCCCTTGCATGGCACTTCGCCTGTGGTTAGCTCTTGGGGGTAAAGGCGAGGAGCCTGGTTGGCTGAGCCAGTACCCTAGCCGAAGCTCTCGACCCAGCCCCACTCCTTTCTCTCCCTCGCAGATGCGCCGCCGCCAGCCACCAAGGATCTTCTCCTCCCGTCAGCCACTATCCCCGCCCTTCTTCTTCTTCTCCCCGTCGGCTTCCTCTCGACCCTCCCCTCTTGTCCTCCTTCTCTTGCATCTTTCGGAAGGGCGCAGCCACCACTCACGTCACTTTAGGAGTGCGCACAGGGGGAGCAGCTTCCCCCCCCCCCCCCCCCCCCCCCCCGACCAATGATCTTGGCTCGCAGGTCGCTGATGCAGATTGGAAGATTTTGTTGCTTTTTGCAATGCTATATTTGTTACATGCTGTGCAAATGAAGTATAGGTTTTCTTGCCTTTGGCCGCACTATTGCCATGTACTGTAATATTTATTCAATGTAAAATGCAGAAAATATTAAAGATTGAGAGAAGCATATTTAGGCCTGAAACTTTTATCTTGCCAGAACTTCTGTGCATATAGCGGCTTTCTTTGAATTTTTTTCTGCTTCTAGGAGATGATGTTGGTTCTGAACTGGATCACATTTATGAAGTTCTATTCTGCTTTAGCTCATTTTTTTGTCCAATTTGAATTTATTGGTTCTTTTATTTTGTCGATAAGGAACATCATGGCAGATCCGTGGACGACAGCACCGCAACCATATCGATGGTCTAATCTCGAGGTGAAAACACTCTTTGTCTCTCATTTATGTTAATTGAATAGTTACTTGATTTGATGCTGGTTAGGATTTGTGTGGAGCGAGCAGCTATTTTGTTTGACCATCACTCGTGTATATGTACTGTCTGCTATTTCTAAATTTGTTAGTCCCATTCTGCAACTACACCTTGCACAATAAGAACAATCGGATAATGTTGCATGGTATGTCATTGATTGGCCAACTCGTTATCTTCAGGCTACATTATATTATTTCCAGATCTATTAATAGTATATATGGACAGTTCATGTCTTGCCCAGTAGCAATCGTTGTAGGTTTGTTCTTTGTCAGGGCTTTTGCTTGGTCAAATCTGAGTTATGGTAGTTGCTATAAATGTCTAGGTTTCAGCTTAATATTTGCATTACATGCCTGAAGGGCTAACTTTATGCTTATAATAAAATTGGAAAATACTCACCTCGCTACATTCGTGTGATGTTTTATGAATTTATTTTGTAATAATTCATGTGTTGTTTCATTCCTTGGAACTACACTTTCCCCTAATTTATATTAATCCTAAAGATGGTTCCATTGCAATATGCGAAATGACAAGAGCTCAAGATTAATGTTGAAAATGAGTCAAAATATAAAAGTTGAGTTCCTTTTGATTTAATTAGTGGCACACATGGCTGCAACATTCATAACTAACGATTGCAACATTGATATGTTGAAAGGAAGAAGAGGTTGTATGCTTTTTTTTTGGAAACAGGCCTGCCATGCATAATATGCTCACTCACCTAATTTTTCCCCTATTTTTTCTTGTGCTCATGTTTCTATCCTAATCCAAGTAACTGTTTCTTTTTATTTGTCGATCAGGTACTTCATGGCAGCGCCGTGGACAGCATCAACCGCATTGATGGTCCAAGCCTCAACAACTCAACATCAGATATACTTGATGTGCAGCTGCATATATTCTTTCTATAATCTATTTTGGCTACCATCATTTTTAGTTAGGCCATGAGCACCTCAACCACTCAACATCATCTATATACCATGATTTTAGCAAAGAGTTATTTATGTTTATTGTTGCTTATGCTTCTTTTTTCTTCTCATGCCTAACACTTAATATATTGTCTTAACACAACTTAGTGAAAAAGTGTGTCTTCTATTTATGTACTCTTCCTCTCAATCATCAATTTGCTCCAGTTATCCATGTTTATCTATGCGTCTTCTGTCTCTGATCATCAGGGCGTTATGCTGGTTCTCTCCCGGTTGATTTTTCGTCATCTACAAGAGTTGTCTCATTATCAAAAGGCTTCAAGCGGTGTCACGGTCAGCATTGTTTTTAGGCGTCCTGCCTTAGACGCTTAGGCGATAAGGCGCCCTGTCAGCGCCTTACAAATATGCCTGCCTTAAGCGCTTAGGCGTCCGCCTTAGGTGCTTAGGCGTCGCCTAGGCGCTAAGGCGGATGGTGCTCTCCTTAGGACGCCTTGCCGCCTTGAAAACAATGACGGTCAGGAACCTTTTTTCCGGGCAACAGGAGATGGTCAGGTAATCTACCATATCATTGATTGTGTTTCTTGTGGTTTATGGCAGAGTAATGCTCTTCTTTTCAAATGTATGGACTAATATGAGGCATAAGTTTTACCTCATTTATGATACAAAACTGAACTGGTCATTGGTTAGTGGAGACATGTCCTGTGTCTGGTCTTCAGTGACAGGTCTGAATGAATATATTAATTTGGGCATAAGTTTTATATTTGATTTTTATTTTCTCAACTATATGGGCGTGTTAGTTCTTTAAAGATCTCTCAGCTATAAAATTGTTCTAGGCTACTTAGGATCTGACAAATACTAGAGCATGTATACGCTCAATTCTATCCTTCCCGGTTATTTATGTTCCATCCAGTTCTGTTGTTGTAGGAATCATTTGACGTCAGACATTATATGGCTGAATCTATGCATGCTATTTCTGATAAACTTGATCCTCCATTTGTGGCTTATTTCTCTAATATTTGCATTCAGGGCTATGCTCTCATTGATTCGGCCATATGTTCTGGTTTACTTACAAGATCATACAATAATTTAAATGGACGATGCAAATTTATCTGAGTTGAAGACCTCTCAAAGAAAGTTGTTAGCGGCTTCTTCGCGGGCAATGGCATCTGAGAGTTTGTGCAAAGCGACTTAATAAAAGATAAACTATACCGTTTGACCAAGCACGTCGAGGAAGATAGAAACGAAGAAAAGGATCTTGTGTGGGATCAGACTGCCTCGAGTGATTGCTCCCCTTCAAAGGTAAAACTTGCATGTTTCCATCTCCAAGCTTATTACTAGCTCTTCAGTGCTTGATGCGCCCATATTTTTGTGAGACAAAAAAGATGATACATTATACAGTTTGATCACATTATTAATTTGCCACACGTGAGGTTGTATGGTGCTTTGGTAATACGGCTCCAGGTTTAATGTCGACCACTGGGTTTGTAGGTTCTGGCTAGAATGCTTACATAACACATATATTAGCTATATTTACTGTGCTTTGTTGCTTCTTTATAGCTCATGCATGGCTAGAATTTAGAATCATTGAAAAGTTTACCTGTCTGGCCTTAATGATAGATGACTTGGTACAATGGTCATATGTGATTTGGTCTGGTATTTGTTGTATGATATGTTGGGCAATCATCAATTTCCCTTTTTATGGAGCAAGTTTGTATGGGGATACAAAGTACAGTACAACAATTTGTGCCCTAATACTAATGTATTTCCTGGATTCTCCAATTTAGATCTGAGCATTGAGATGTCCTTGCACTCGTGCACCTCCCGGAAGAGGACAACCGGAGGTGATCTACCATGGGCGCCCCGCGAGGCACAATGTTTGGGCGCTTCGCCGCGGCTTCTAACGGGGTGGCTGAGCCGTGGGCGTCGGGCAGTGGTGTTGCCGCCCACATAAGCAAGCTACATGGCGTTGAGAAGAAAACGGTATGCCTCATTCTCCTCTCGGCTTTGTTCCATCTGGATCATCACCATAAGCATTAGCTCTTTGCTGTTGCTGAATTCAGCTTGCTATGCATGTAGCTTTTGATTGGTCTGTTACAACTGTTGCTCCTTGCTAGCATGTTTGGTCAACTACCCTTAGTTTTGTACTTCTCTCTCTATGAACTAGCGGGTTAGAAGATGGTGTTGTTGTTTGCCTGTCAAGTTTGTGGGGTTGTGCACAAGCTATAGGAGATGTTGCTTCTTCAGTTTCTTTGTACTATTATGTACCTATATTCTTCCGTATATTTTTAGTGTCATGTATTGCTCATTCTTAATCTGAGGAATGCTAGACCCAAATTAAATAACCTCCACAAATTTTATATCGATATGCCTTCAGGTTTATTGATATCTTGCAGCCATTCCGGTGACATGAATCCATTAATAGGTGTTATCCTCACCTTTATTCTACAAATGGCGAAACGTCCACAACATATAGTCTACATAAATTTCAAGCTTGCAGACCTTACATCTATTAAGATATATGCTTGAATTAAGCATACCGCATTTCATCTTATCGATCTCAAAACTACAAACAAAAGTTTCCATCAAATCATTTGAGAACTGTCCTCCTGCTTATTGATAAATTGCATGATGTTAAATATAGACTGCTATCCATCAATCCAATGTTGGCGGTAGCCAATAGGCATGCATCAGGCCAGTAGGTACTGTGTTGTCACTCTAATTGGTAACTTCACATGTAGTTGTTTGTATTTTGAGTGATCCATATAATTTCCTGGCATTTTTTTAGTTATTATGGTATGGAATTGCCTGATATTAATATTGTTATGGAATGATCTTTTTATAGGATTCTAACAAAATAAAAAACACAAAAAATACTAACTTCATGCAAAAAAGATACCATTGCAGAATGTCCGTTCCTTTCAGAAGTGTCCTTTAATTAATAGACTGCAGTCATTATTATTCTTTGGATGCCGGCAACTTTCAACTAATCATATCACCATATTTATATTTGAGTTGTCTTCCTAGTCTAGACACAAGGCATCCAAGTATCGAAGCACATCCTACTTATTTCTTCGAACCTGCTGTAGTCTTGCTTTCCTTGATATTCTTTTTTTTTCTTATCAGTTTAAATGTACTCATCTACTCACATATTTCATTTGGAGTGGTATCTGCATATATGGAGTTGGTATGTTCTTCATTGTATAAAAACCATTCTTATAATACTACCTTGTATTAGTAACTTTGGCACTTTCGAGGAAAATGCAGATGCCAATATCTTTCCTGCAGTGCACTGTCTTTTCTCTTTCTGATCAGAAATTGTATGGATTTCTTATGCTTACAGTGATCCAGGATCTTGCTGCTTCGTTGCGTTCTGCCTGATCCCCGTTCATCCAGGCCAGATACCTCCCCCCCCCCCCCCCCCCCCCCTTCCCTGTGTGTGTGTGTGTTCTGGAAGTGTCAATTGGTGCTTTCTGAAGTATGCACCCTTTTACCCGTGAAAAATAGTATGCATTTAATGTTTCCCCTTGAGTGACATGCAGATAACTAATCAACTTATATTTTAAAATGCAGTTTGCTAATCTCTCTTTGGAAACATATTCCCTGTTTTATGTTTTTCCTTCCATGTAGTTTCATCCTTTAAAATGAATTTTTCCTTACAAAACAGTTGTTACTTGAGTTAGCAATCAAGAGGATAAACATTATGTCACCTGACGACATTGATATTGATTGGGTAGAGCCATTAGTTATTTAAAGCTACAATCTTAGTTGAGCTATCTTTTGTCTGAAAAAAATACAGGTCTCACATCATTGGACTCTACTCCAACAAACTCTGGTTATTTATTTATATAGATTGGTTTCTGTGTTGTGCTAATGAGGACTTCTCGATCTTCTATTTGATTTGTGTTGTTGAGTTATGAACAGTTGAAGCCATGAAGTGACATGACTAAGTAATTTTCTGCTCTATGCTTTCGAGGTCTACCATAATTGGCTCATAGGACGAGCTATAATCTGGAAACAGAATGTTTTGCAAATGCAGAGTATCAGATAATGGTGTTCTATTGTTTTATTCATGACTCTACACATGATTACAAGTATACGATATATCCTTCAGCAGATATCGCAACACGCAAGTAAATCGGATGGCAGGCGTCTCTATAGAGATATCTATCTAATAGTATACTATATAGTTTACTGCTATGTTGTGTAAAAACTGTGTAAACAAATTATCCAGAACCACCACTAAGTAGGTTTATTATCTCGCTTGATCAAGACATGCCACGACCTGGTTATTGTATTTGTTATGTTATGATGGATTGTCTTGGCTTGCTTTTGGACTAAAGTCTTTTGTAGTTGTCTGGACCAACTGCTATGTACTAAATATGTATAGTTTGCTTTTGGACTGAAGCCTTTTGTTGTTTCATGGACCAATTGCTACGTACTGAATGTGTATGTATTGATGCAATGCTTCTGATATAAACTTGATATATTAGATTGATAAGCACAACTACATTATGCTATTTTTTTTATATTTGCAATGCTTCAATGATTGTATTACCGCATTTCCTACCTAGTGGGAGTTAATTAGTTGACATGCCTCACTGTATAATACTATCCAACAAAATAGATAATGATCGTGTTTCGTAACCCCATTGTATGAAGGCTTCCTATATAACTAAACTGTATTATAACCAAGGAGAGTCACAAGTTAACTTACACTTTCTCCATCAATCCATTGGTCCTTTGGATAGTAATTTCAATGCCAAATGTACTCAAGAAGTTCAGAACTTTGCAAACTCTGCCATCAACGTCTTCACATTTCACTTTAATAATCTTCAGGTATCCTGAAATAGCCGCTGGTTTCTCCACCAAACCAGGATTTTCTTCCACTTCCACCACACATGCAGGTTTTTCTTGCTGTAGCAGACAAATATTTCACCAATATACATCAATCATGCATGAAAAGAAAACTTAACACTGCATCAAATCTGCTGCTGTCCATATACCTTACACAATTGAAGTGTCAGATTCTCAAGAACCGGCGAATGTTCAAGCATACAAACTAGTGCACGAAGGTCAGGTTGCACACACCACTCGTTCAGCAACAATGTCTTTAACTTGCTAAATGTAGGGCACCATCTCAAATCCCTTTTGAAAATAAACTGAACAAGACAAAGTGCAAAACAGTTACAGTCAAGGATCTAGTTTTAAAGTCCACAATGAACTGGTACTGAAAGTGTGTTCGGCCTTTGGATAAACATTAAAAATTTATACCTAGAGGAAGTATACAAGCAATTTCAGTATGTCATAATTAGCAACTCTCTTTACATTTACAAAGAAGTGTTGACATATCATATTCTCAATATCACAAGACTATCTCAACTAGAATTGGGTCAGATCTCAAAGTGCAGTCGCATAAACATATATAGAATTTCTAACATGTACAGAATGAAGCATAAGAGCTCATCTGGTGGCAATACATGTGGCTACACTATTTTCGTCATTAACTGATATGCAAAGATGGATAGAGACCCCGACAGAGACTACTGTAGAGATCAGAACAGTCATGCATTTAAATCAAGATGGAAATATGTGTGAATTTACCATTAATTCCCGGATGAGCTATCAACTCCAAGTTTTTAGCACAAGACAGACCTCCAAGAAGTACGCAACCACCCTTGAGGCCATCATTACCACAGCAATCTAGACATGTACCACAACACTCTCCAGCAGAAAAACCTTTACGACAGTAATCAACCGACCAGACTTCAACACTGACAACTGCGGTTTCTAATGACAACATGCTTTCGAGAAATGGGGTTCTACCTCCATATGATTTGAGTTCCAGAGAAACAAGATTTGGGACAGAAATACTAATCCGGACATGACCCTTGAAATAACAATCCTTGATGCTCAGATGTTTTACAGACTGGGACAGGATGCTACTAGCATCAAAGTCACATTCTTTCATCTTTAGATCCTCCAGTGTTGAACAGCTTGAAAATTTTAGGAAGTTGCTCTTCAACCTCGCTTCAGAAATCTCTAATCTTCTTAAATACCGGGAGACCAGAGGAGGGCCATCCAAATAGCGGGGCCGTGCACCGGCAAAGGGAACTTGACAGTGAGGACCTGAGTTTGGCATGACAAAGCATGATGGATCCATGTTGATATCCAAGTAAGGTCGTTTTCAACCAGATGATCATACTTGATCTCGACCTCATCCAGAGTCGAGCCAGGGTCTCGGAGGAGGAGCAGGCAGCTCACAAACTTGGTAAGGAAAACGCCGCCGGTGCTCGTCCCCCACCTCCTCATTTCGTTGATGCGAAGGCGGCGCATGGATTTCCAAAGGTAGCGCCAGCGCTTGGCGAGCAGGCTGGTGTGCACTGCCTCATCCGCCGGCAGGAAGCCAAGGACATGGTGCAGGACGTCGTCCGGCAGGGCGCTGATACTGTCCTCGTTGCAGGACTTTGACGATTTCTCTGCCCTGCTTGTGTGAGGCATTCCGTCGAACAGGCTGCGGGAACACGAGGGAAACAATCTCAGGGACGGGAGGTAGCAGGACGACAAAGATCAAAATCACAGATTTGAAAGCTCACCTCTCAGTCCTTCGGTCGATTCGTCGGCGTGGCGGTGGCCGGTGGCCGGTGGCGGCGGTGAGATTGCCGGACGAACGCCACCCTTGCTCCCTCTGGACCAAACAGAGCTGAGCGACGGTGGCGGAGGAGATCAGCACATCGCAGCTCAAATCTAGAATAGATATAGAATGGCTCGGGGGCGTCCGGACGCGTCCGCCGCATTGGAGTGGCGTCCGGGTCCCACAGGAAATCACTTGGAAACACAATGTTGTGAAGGGTGTATCCTTTGGGGTGTGAACGTCGTGTGGCGTCGCTTTGGCTCGCCGCCAGAGGATCAAAGTCTGGCTATTTAAGCCAGATGGTGAGCCCAGCCATAGCCACATCCACTTTCTCCCTTTCCACAACGCCAGCCCGAGTTGCACCCACTTCTCATCCTCTCCGCTTGCCGTCCGTGACAGCCATGGCCCGGCAAAAGGTGACCACCTACGCTATGTTGACGCCGGAGCGGCGCCTCCAGCTACTCGAGGAGGTCCGGGCTAGGCACGAATCCCCTATCGCAGCCGGCCTACCTCTAGACTCGCCTGAGTCGGAGGAGAAGGAAAAGAAAGAGGGGGCGAGAGCCGGAGATGGAGTAGGATCGCCAACCCATGGAGGAAGCAAATTCGAAGGAGGAGGAGGTGGAGTCGAAGAAGGAGGCGGCGAAGCCGGCTCTGGGCTTCACCATGTAGGACTCCATGGTGGAGTACGAGGTCGCGCAAGCAGAGGAGGTGGCTGAGCAGACCGCCATCCTACAGTCCATCCAGTCGGAAGCCTCGGTGGAGGCCAACCGGCACTTCCTCCGATGGCAAAGGACGGAGATCAACGAACTCTTAGCCTCTAGTGAGTTCGGCGACGAGCTGGAGTTGCGCAGGCGACCATCTACCCGGAGCCCGGCATGGAGTTCATGGACATCTTCGGCGATGAATAGCGTGGGTATCTACATAGTACATAGTTTATTATTTTGCATGATTTGTATGAATTTAAGGTATCAACTATGAGGTACTTGGATGCATCAGACGGACTTTGAGATGTGACCGGTCACTGCCGCAGACGCGTCCATGGATTTTGAGATGTGACCGGTCACTGCCCGCAGACGCGTCCACGGATTTTGAGATGTGACCGGTCACTGCCCGCTAGCCCTGGCCATGGGCAGCCTGGCCCGGCCCGACGCTGCTCCCGGGCCGGGCTCGAGCCTAGATTTTGAGCCCGAAGACTAGGACGGGTCGGGCCCGAGCCTGCTATTTTTGCCATTTACTGAAGACGACCGGCCTGAGGCCCAGTGGTTTTTTTGCAATGGCGGGCCAGGCTTGGGCCTGAAAAGTAGGCCCGACGGTCGGGCCGGGCCGGGCTCGAGCCTGAGTTTTCTACCTCGGGCTTGGTCAGGCCCGGCCCAAAGCCCGGCCCAGCCCGGTGGATGGCCAGATATACTGCCTGCAGACACGCCCACGTTTGAGGGCCCGAATTTGATGTCTGTGGCCATAGATGCTCTGAGGTGCGGACGAGCAACACTAGCAATCCACTGACCGGGCTTGAGGGCCCGAATTTTGTGTTGACGGATGTAGATGCTCTGAGGTGCAGATAAGCCAACTCCAAACGTAGTGAGTCAAACGAACGTCGATTTTGTTCTTTTTTATCCGTTCGGGTTGGCTTAGCGGACGCTAGTGTCCGTTTATGGACATCGGGCCTAGGCCAGCCCAGCGCAGACGAAAGATTTTGAAATTTAAAAATCTAAATAATTTTTTTTTAAATAATACAATGGCCAACAGAAAATTGATCAGTTCAAATTAATTTAAACTTAAATATTAAATAAATACAAAGTAAAAACATGCGGCGGCGGGCGATGGATCTAGGCGTCGACGGCGGCGTCCTCCTCGATCAGGTCGACGATCACTGGCACCCACGAGCTATCAGACTGCAAACTAGAAGTCCCAGTTTGGCGAGTCCGCCACGTAGTCTGGGTGGCGCCGGAGGGTGTGAGTTCTGTACAGCAGCGACGGATCTCCACCGCCCGCGCATAGTCTAACTGCGGCACCGCGGACACCGAATCCCTATCGTGGTTGAGGTGCCAGCCGTGTGGCATGTTGACGTCTGGCCATGGCATCGACACGTGGTGCTCCAAAAAAGCCGTCACTGAATCTCGTTTTTTTTCTGAGAAAACTCAACTCTTATCAGATGTTTTTCTTCTTCTTATTTTGAACAAAAAACGAGTTTATTCCTCGTATGATAGACATATTGTTACAATTTGGGGAAGGATAAAGTCCAGGATATTAGAATTCCAAAAATCAAGTAAGCTAGACCTAAAAGAATGTTTAGCTAGAAAGTCGGCAACCTGATTCATTCCGCTAGTACCGCCACATCAGGCCCCAAATAATCATTTGAAAGCGTAATTGCTTCCACTGCCAACATATTGTGAGATTCAATGATCACCTTATTGCATACGATGGTTCCTGCCAAGAACAGACCGCATCAGACGTACTTTTACTTCAGAGCCTTTTCTTTTCTTAACGGTTAACGGTGAAAGGCACCCAAGGCGCCAAATTCATTCAACTCAATAGCATGTACAACATGGAATGCAATACCCTGAAGATTTAAGGTAGAGAGAAGAGAGATTACATGGCAAGTGCTACGATCATGCGCTGAGCTGAAACAACTGAGAGAGGTTCTAAGGACCTGCTTAGAACCTAATGAGCTACATTGTGAGTTATGCCCTCAATTTCTTGGATGTGTGGAACACCTGCGAACGAAGATCCTAAGTGGTCATGTAGAGTTCAGCAAGAGAACGTCTGATTATCCAAGGGACAGTGTCTGCTGCAATGTTCCTACTAGCTGATGCGTTAGCAAGTGTGAGATTGTCAGTGAGGAACGTCGGCTCTCTAATCTGCAGGATGTGCGTCACTTCTGAAGCAAGAAGTAGAGAACAAGCTTCCGCCTGTAAAGGTGAACTAGTGACCTGGGTAGAGGCTTGGATTTGAATGCACCAGGGAACATTAAAAATATTCCTAGATTTCCAAATGCACCAGGGAACATTAAAAATATTAGGAATAGATGCACATGGATGGTTCATATTAAGCAACACTTGGATAATATTCTGCATAGATTGTTGACCTTCAATAAGCAAATCCCTCCTAAGATACCATAGATTGTTATAAAAAACTTGGTGTATGCTATTGTTCAAGGTTTTTGTTTAGGCAGTGTGGATATTTCTCGTCTTAATTATGCTATTCTTTCTTTGATTCCTAAAGTGAAGAGGGGTGATACCATTTGTCAGTTTAGACCGATTGCCCTTATTAATAGTCTTGCTAAGTTTCCTTCCAAAGGCTTCCCCTCTCGCCTATTGTCCCTGGTGGCTCACAGTGTTATCGCCCAGACACAATCTACTTCTATCAAGGGTAGGTTTATTCTGGATGGTATTGTAAGCTTACATGAGATCGTCCGCAATCTGCATTTGAAAAACAAAAATGCTATCATTTTGAAAATTGACCTCGAGAAAGCCTTCGGTTGTGTTTGTTGGTCCTTTCTCATAGGCGTTCTGATTTCCAGGGGCTTTGATGGAGCTTATGTTCATCGTATTATGCAATTAGTGTCCGGTGGTCTTACCGCAATGTTTGTCAACGGTGTTGTCAGCCCTTTTCTTTGCTAATGTTCGCGGCCTTAGGCAAGGGGACCCCGTCTCCTCTCTTATGTTCAATTTCGTGGATGATGCATTGTCTTGCATCCTCGGTCGCGCAACGGATGCTGGTCATATTTCCCATGTGGTTTCTGATCTCATCCCTTCTGGTGTTTCTCACCTTCAATATGCTGACGATACAATTGTGCTGGTAGAAAACAATGACCTTTGTATTGCGAATCTGAAATTCTTTTTTCTCTGCTTTGAATCCTTATCTATCCTTAAAATCAATCTTTCTAAAAGTGAAGCGTCTGTTCTTGGCTGCTCTGGGGATGAGGCTAAGTGAGTGTCTCACCTTCTTAACTACGAGTTTGGTTCCTTTCCTTTAAATATCTTGGATCCCAATTGCCCCTTCCAAGCTTTTCATGAAAGATTTTGCCCCAACCGTTTCTTAAAGTGGGAAATAGGGTTATGCCTTGGCGTGGGAGGTATAATACTAAGGAAGGGAAAGTTATTCTTACCAACTCCTTGCCTATGTTTCTTATAGGTTTTTACATGTTGCCGGAGGGTACCCATGATGGTTTCAACAAGCATCGGAGTGGATTTTATTGGATTTCAGCTAACAATAGGAAGAAGTATCGGTTTGTTAAGTGGAAGATTATCTGTAAGCCTAAAAGCCATGGTGGTCTCACGATTATTAACACTTATGTGATGAACAAATGTCTTATCATCAAGTGGTGGTGGCGCATTCTAAAAGCATCACCGGGGGTTCTTAGGTTCGATATCTTGAAAGCTAAATATTTCCCTTACTCGAGTTGCAAATTTTAGCCCAGCGTAGATGGAAGATTTTGAAATTTAAAAAAACTAAATAAATAATTTATAAATAATGCACTGGCCAACAGAAAATCTGAAGGAAATATGCCCTAGAGGCAATAATAAAGTTGTTATTTATATTTCCTTATATCATGATAAATGTTTATTATTCATGCTAGAATTGTATTAAATGGAAACTTAGTACGTGTGTG
Source organism: Aegilops tauschii subsp. strangulata (assembly GCF_002575655.3). Taxonomy (NCBI): domain Eukaryota; kingdom Viridiplantae; phylum Streptophyta; class Magnoliopsida; order Poales; family Poaceae; genus Aegilops; species Aegilops tauschii. The sequence goes on from NC_053040.3 coordinate 25,674,875, forward strand.
AATACATAGACAAACAGAGTGTCCCTAGTATGCCTCTACTAGACTAGCTTGTTAATCAAAGATGGTTAAGTTTCCTAGCCATAGACATGTGTTGTCATTTGATGAACGGGATCACATCATTAGAGAATGATGTGATGAACAAGACCCATCCGTTAGCTTAGCACTATGATCGTTTAGTTTATTGCTATTGCTTTCTTCATGACTTATACATGTTCCTATGACTATGAGATTATGCAACTCCCGAATACCAGAGGAACACTTAGTGTGCTATCAAACGTCACAACGTAACTGGGTGATTATAAAGATGCTCTACAGGTGTCTCCGCTGGTGTTTATTGAGTTGGCATAGATCGAGATTAGGATTTGTCACTCCGATTGTCGGGAGGTATCTCTGGGCCCTCTCGGTAATGCACATCACTATAAGCCTTGCAAGCAATGTGACTAATGAGTTAGTTGCGGGATGATGCATTACAGAACGAGTAAAGAGACTTTCCGGTAACGAGATTGAACTAGGTATGAAGATACCAACGATCGAATCTCGGGCAAGTAACATACCGATGACAAAGGGAAAAACGTATGTTGTTATGCGGTTTGACCGATAAAGATCTTCGTAGAATATATAGGAGCCAATATGAGCATCTAGGTTCCGCTATTGGTTATTGACCGGAGATGTGTCTCGGTCATGTCTACATAGTTCTCGAACCCGCAGGGTCGGCACGCTTAACGTTCGATGACGATTCGTATTATGAGTTTATGTGTTTTGATGTACCGAAGGTTGTTCGGAGTCCCGGATGAGATCATGGACATGACGAGGAGTCTTGAAATGGTCGAGACATAAAAATTGATATATTGGAAGGTTATATTCGGACACCGGAATGGTTCCGAAGTGTATCGGGTATTTTCCGGAGTACCGGGAGGTTATTGGAACCCCCCGGGGGATTAATGGGCCACAATGGGCCTTAGTGGAGAAGAGAGAGGGCCGGCCAGAGGTGCCCCCCCTTGCCCAGTCCGAATTGCACAAGGGGAAGGGGCGCCCCCCCCTCCTTCCTTCTCTTCTCTCCTCTTTCCCTTCTTCTCCTTCTTGGACTAGGAAAGGGGGAAACCTACTCCTACTAGGGGTAGGAATCCCCCCCTTGGGCGCTCCCCTTCTGGCCGGCCCTCCTCCTCCTCCCCTCCTTTATATACGGGGGAGGGGGGCACCTCATAGACACACAAGTTGATCTTTAGCCGTGTGCGGTGCCCCCTCCACAGTTTTCCACCTCGGTCATATTGTCGTAGTGCTTAGGCAAAGCCCTGCGTCGGTAACTTCATCATCACCGTCACCACGCCGTCGTGCTAATGAAACTCTCCCTCGGCGTCAGCTAGATCTAGAGTTCGAGGGACGTCACCGAGCTGAACGTGTGCAGATCGCGGAGGTGCCATGCGTTCGGTACTTGATCGGTTGGATCGCGAAGACGTTCGACCACATCAACCGCGTTACTAAACGCTTCCGCTTTCGGTCTACCAGGGTACGTGGACACACTCTCCCCGCTCGTTGCTATGCTTCTCCTAGATAGATCTTGCGTGATCGTAGGATTTTTTTTGAAATACTACGTTTCCCAACAGTGGCATCCGAGCCAGGTCTATGCGTAGATGTTATATGCACGAGTAGAACACAAAGAGTTGTGGGCGATAATAGTCATACTGCTTACCAACATGTCATACTTTGATTCGGCGGTATTGTTGGATGAAGTGGCCCAGAACGACATTACATGACCGCGTGCATGAGACTGGTTCTACCGCCGTGCTTTGCACACAGGTGGCTAGTGGGTGTCTGTTTCTCCAACTTTAGTTGAATCGAGTGTGACTACGCCCGGTCCTTGTTGAAGGTTAAAACAGCACACTTGACGAAAAATCGTTGTGGTTTTGATGCGTAGGTAAGAACCGTTCTTACTAGAAGCCCATAGCAGCCACGTAAAACTTGCAACAACAAAGTAGAGGACGTCTAACTTGTTTTTGCAGGGCTTGCTGTCATGTGATATGGTCAAGACGTGGTGATATATAAATTGTTGTATGAGCTGATCATGTTTTGTAACAGTTATCGGCAACTGGCAGGAGCCATATGGTTGTCGCTTTATTGTATGAAATGCAATCGCCATGTAATTGCTTTACTTTATCACTAAGCGGTAGCGATAGTCGTAGTAGCAATAGTTGGCGAGACGACAATGATGCTTCGATGGAGATCAAGGTGTCAAGCCGGTGAGGATGGTGATCATGACGGTGCTTTGGAGATGGAGATCGAAGGCACAAGATGATGATGGTCATATCATATCACTTATATTGATTGCATGTGATGTTTATCCTTTATGCATCTTATTTTGTTTAGTACGGCGGTAGCATTATAAGATGATCTCTCACTAAATTTCAAGGTACAAGTGTTCTCCCTGAGTATGCACCGTTGCGACAGTTCATCGTGCCGAGACACCACGTGATGATCGGGTGTGATAAGATCTACATTCACATACAACGGGTGCAAGCCAGTTTTGCACACGCAGAATACTCGAGTTAAACTTGACGAGCCTAGCATATGCAGATATGGCCTCGGAACACTGAGATCGAAAGGTCGAGCATGAATCATATAGTCGATATGATCAACATAGTGATGTTCACCATTGAAAACTACTCCATCTCACGTGATGATTGGACATGGTTTAGTTGATATGGATCACGTGATCACTTAGATGATTAGAGGGATGTCTATCTAAGTGGGAGTTCTTAAGTAATATGATTAATTGAACTTTAATTTATCATAAACTTAGTACCTGATAGTATTTTGCATGTCTATGTTGTTGTAGATAAATGGCCCGTGCTACTGTTCCATTGAATTTTAATGCGTTCCTAGAGAAAGCTAAGTTGAAAGATGATGGTAGCAACTACACGGACTGGGTCCGTAACTTGAGGATTATCCTCATTGCTGCACAGAAGAATTACGTCCTGGAAGCACCGCTAGGTGCCAAACCCGCTGCAGGAGCAACCCCAGATGTTATGAATGTCTGGCAGAGCAAAGCTGATGACCACTCGATAGTTCAGTGTGCCATGCTTTACGGCTTAGAACCGGGACTTCAACGACGTTTTGAACGTCATGGAGCATATGAGATGTTCCAGGAGTTGAAGTTAATATTTCAAGCAAATGCCCGGATTGAAAGATATGAAGTCTCCAATAAGTTCTACAGCTGCAAAATGGAGGAGAATAGTTCTGTCAGTGAACATATACTCAGAATGTCTGGGTACCACAATCACTTAACTCAATTGGGAGTTAATCTTCTGGTTGATAGTGTCATTGGCAGAGTTCTTCAATCACTTCCACCAAGCTACAAAAGTTTCGTGATGAACTATAATATGCAAGGGATGGATAAGACAATTCCCGAGCTCTTCGCGATGCTAAAGGCTGCGGAGGTAGAAATCAAGAAGGATCATCAAGTGTTGATGGTCAACAAGACCACCAGTTTCAAGAAGGGCAAAGGGGAGAAGGGGAACTTCAAGAAGAACTGCAAGCAAGTTGCTGCTCAAGTGAAGAAGCCGAAGTCTGGACCTAAGCCTGAGACTGAGTGCTTCTACTGCAAAGGGACTGGTCACTGGAAGCGGAACTACCCCAAGTATTTGGCAGATAAGAAGGATGGCAAAGTGAAAGGTATATTTGATATACATATTATTGATGTGTACCTTACTAATGCTCGTAGTAGCGTCTGGGTATTTGATACTGGTTCTGTTGCTCATATTTGCAACTCGAAACAGGGGCTACGGATTAAGCGAAGATTGGCTAAGGACGAGGTGACGATGCGCGTGGGAAATGGTTCCAAAGTCGATGTGATCGTCGTCGGCACGCCACCTCTACATCTACCTTCGGGATTAGTTTTAGACCTCAATAATTGTTATTTGGTGCAAGCGTTAAGCATGAACATTATATCTGGATCTTGTTTCATGCGAGATGGTTATCCATTTAAATCAGAGAATAATGGTTGTTCTATTTATATGGGTAATATCTTTTATGGTCATGCACCCTTGATGAGTGGTCTATTTTTACTAAATCTTGATAGTAGTGATACACATATTCATAGTATTGAAGCCAAAAGATATAAGTTTAATAATGATAGTGCAACTTATTTGTGGCACTGCCGTTTAGGTCATATTGGTGTAAAGCGCATGAAGAAACTCCATGCTGATGGGCTTTTGGAATCGCTTGAATATGAATCACTTGATGCTTGCGAACCATGCCTCATGGGCAAGATGACTAAGACTCCGTTCTTCGGAACGATGGAGCGAGCAACAGACTTATTGAAAATAATACATACTGATGTATGCGATCCGATGAGTGTCGATGCTCGCGGCGGGTATCGTTATTTTCTGACCTTCACAAATGATTTGAGCAGATATGGGTATATCTACTTGATGAAACATAAGTCTGAAACATTTGAAAAGTTCAAAGAATTTCAGAGTGAAGTGGAAAATCATTGTAACAAGAAAATAAAGTTTCTACGATCTGATCGTGGAGGTGAATATTTGAGTTACGAGTTTGGTGCGATCTGATTGTGAGATATGGTCATAGCAGCCACGTAAAGCTTGCAACAACAAAGTAGAGGACGTCTAACTTGTTTTTGCAGGGCGTGTTGTGATGTGATATGGTCAAGACGTGATGAGATATAAATAGTTGTATGAGATGATCATGTTTTGTTAAAGTTATCGGCAACTGGCAGGAGCCTTATGATTGTCTCGTTATTGCATAGGATGCAAGTGCCATGTAATTGCTTTACTTTATCGCTATGCGATAGCAATAGTTGAAAAAGAAATAGCTGGTGAGACGACCATGTGACGACACGTTGATAAAAGATCAAGATGATGGAGATCATAGTGTCATGCCGGTAACAATGGAGATCATGACAGTACTTTGGAGATGGAGATCAAAAGCACAAGATGATGATGGCCATATCATGCCACATATTTTGATTGCATGTGATGTTTATCTTTTATACATCTTATTTTGCTTAGTTCGGCGGTAGCTTTATAAGATGATCCCTTACTAAAATTTCAAGGTATAAGTGTTCTCCCTGAGTATGCACCGTTGCGACAGTTCTTCGTGCTGAGACACCACGTGATGATCGGGTGTGATAAGCTCTACGTTCAAATACAACGGGTGCAAGCCAGTTTTGCACACGCAGAATACTTGGGTTAAACTTGACAAGCCTAGCATATGCAGATATGGCCTCGGAACACTGGAGACCGAAAGGTCGAGCGTGAATCATATAGCAGATATGATCAACATAGTGATGTTCACCATTGAAAACTACTCCATCTCACGTGATGATCGGACATGGTTTAGTTGATTTGGATCACGTGATCATAGATGACTAGAGGGATGTCTATCTAAGTGGGAGTTCTTAAGTAATATAATTAATTGAACTTTAAATTTATCATGAACTTAGTCCTGGTAGTATTAACATATCTATGTTGTAGATCAATAGCTCGCGTTTAGCTCCCCTGTTTTATTTTTGATATGTGCCTAGAGAAAACTAAGTTGAAAGATGTTAGTAGCAATGATGCGGATTCGATCCGTGATCTGAGGATTATCCTCATTGCTGCATAGAAGAATTATGTCCTTGATGCACCGCTAGGTGACAGACCGATTGCAGGAGCAGATGTAGACGTTGTGAATGTTTGGCAAGCTCGATATGATGACCACTTGATAGTTTAGTGCACCATGCTTTACGGCTTAGAATCGGGGCTTCAAAGACGTTTTGAACGCCACGGAGCATATGAGATGTTCCAAGAGTTGAAATTAGTATTTCAGACTCATGCCCATGTCGAAAGGTGTGAGACCTTTGACAAGCACTTTGCCTACAAGATGGAGGAGAATAGCTCAGCTAGTGAGCATGTGCTCGGAATGTCTGAGTACTACAATCACTTGAATCAAGTGGGAGTTAATCTTCCAGATAAGATAGTGATTGTCAGAGTTCTCTAGTCACTATCACCAAGTTACTAGAACTTCGTGATGAACTATAATATGCAAGGGATAACAGAAACGATTCCCAAGCTCTTCGTGATGCTGAAATCGTCAAAGGTAGAAATCAAGAAAGAGCATGAAGTGTTGATGGTTTACAAGACCACTAGTTTCAAGAAAAAGGGCAAAAGAATAGAAAGGGAACTTCAAGAAGAATGACAAACAAGTTGTCACTCCCATGAAGAAACCCAAAGCTACACTCAAGCCTGAAACTGAGTGATTCTACTGCAAAGGAAATGGTCACTGGAAGTGGAACTGCCCCAAGTATTTGGCAGATAAGAAGGATGGCAAAGTGAACAAAGGTATATTTGATATACATGTTATTGTTGTGTACTTTACTAGTGTTTATAGCAACCCATCAATATTTGATACTAGTTCAGTTACTAAAGATTAGTAACTCAAAACGGGAGTTGCAGAATGAACAGAAATTAGTTAAGGGTGAAGTGACGATGTGTGTTGGAAGTAGTTCCAAGATTGATATGATCATCATCGCACACTCCCTATACTTTCGAGATTAGTGTTGAACCTAAATAAATGTTATTTGGTGTTTGCGTTAAGCATGAATATGACTTGATCATGTTTATTGCAATATGGTTATTCATTTAAAGTCAGAGAATAATTGTTGTTCTGTTTACATGAATAAAACCTTCAATGGTCATACACCCAAGGTGAATGGTTTGTTGAATCTCGATCGTAGTGATACACATATTCATAATATTGAAGCCAAAAGATACAAAGTTAATAATGATAGTGCAACTTATTTGTGGCACTGCCGTTTAAGTCATATTGGTGTAAAGCGCATGAAGAACATCCATGCTGATGGGCTTTTGGAATCACTTGATTATGAATCAGTTGATGCTTGCGAAACATGCCTCATGGGCAAGATGACTAAGACTCTATTCTCCGGAACAATGGAGCGAGCAACAGACTTGTTGGAAATAATACATACTGATGTATGCAGTCCAATGAGTGTTGAGGCTCGCGGCAGGTATCGTTATTTTCTAACCTTCACACATGATTTGAGTAGATATGGGTATATCTACTTGAGGAAACATAAATCTGAAACATTTGAAAAGATCAAATAATTTCAGAGTGAAGTGGAAAATCATCGTAATAAGAAAATAAAGTTTCTACGATCTGATCGTGGAGGAGAATATTTGAGTTATGAGTTTGGTCTTCATTTGAAACAATGCGGAATAGTTTCGCAACTCACGCCACCTGGAACACCACAGCATAATGGTGTGTCCGAACATCGTAACCGTACTTTATTAGATATGGTGCAATCTATGATGTCTCTTACCGATTTACCATTATTGTATTGGGGTTATGCATTAGAGGCAGCTGCATTCACGTTAAATAGGGCACCATCTAAATCCGTTGAGACGACACCGTATGAACTGTGGTTTGGCAAGAAACCAAAGTTGTCGTTTCTTAAAGTTTGGGGTTGCGATGCTTATGAGAAAAAGTTTCATCCTGATAAGCTCAAACCCAAATTGGAGAAATGTGTCTTCATAGGATACCCAAAGGAGACAGTTGGGTACACCTTCTATCACAGATCCGAAGGCAAGACATTCGTTGCTAAGAGTGGATCCTTTCTAGAGAAGGAGTTTCTCTCGAAAGAAGTGAGTGGGAGGAAAGTAGAACTTGATGAGGTAAATGTACCTGCTCCCTTATTGGATAGTAGTTCATCACAGAAATCTGTTTCTGTGAGTCCTACACCAATTAGTGAGGAAGCTAATGATGATGATCATGTAACTTCAGATCAAGTTACTACCAAACCTCGTAGGTCAACCAGAGTAAGACCCACACCAAAGTGGTACGGTAATCCTGTTCTGGAGGTCATGTTAATTGACCATGACGAACCTACGAACTATGAGGAAGCGATGATGAGCCCAGATTCCGCAAAATGGCTTGAGGCCATGAAATCTGAGATGGGATCCATGTATGAGAACAAAGTGTGGACTTTGATTGACTTGACCAATGATCGGCAAGCCATAGAAAATAAATGGATCTTCAAGAGGAAGACAGACGTTGATAGTAGTGTTACTATCTACAAAGCTAGACTTGTCGAAAAAGGTTTTTGACAAAGTTCAAGGTGTTGACTATGATGAGATTTTCTCATTCGTAGGGATGCTTAAGTCTGTCCGAATCATGTTAGCAAATTGCCACATTTTATGAAATCTGGCAAATGGATGTCAAAACTACATTCCTTAATGGATTTCTTAAAGAAGAGTTGTATATGATGCAACCAGAAGGTTTTGTCGATCCTAAAGGTGCTAACAAAATGTGCAAGCTCCAGCGATCCATCTATGGACTGGTGCAAGCATCTCGGAGTTGGAATATATGCTTTGATGAGTTGATCAAAGCATATAGTTTTATACAGACTTGCGTGAAGCCTGTATTTACAAGGAAGTGAGTGGGAGCACTACAGCATTTCTGATAAGTATATGTGAATGACATATTGTTGATCGAAAATAATGTAGAATTTTCTGGAAAGCATAAAGGAGTATTTGAAAGGAGTTTTTCAAAGAAAGACCTCGGTGAAGCTGCTTACATATTGAGCATCAAGATCTATAGAGATAGATCAAGACGTTTGATAAGTTTTTTCAATGATTACATGCCTTGACAAGATTTTGAAATAGCTCAAAATGGAACAGTCAAAGAAAGAGTTCTTGCCGGTGTTACAAGTTGTGAAATTGAGTAAGACTCAAAGCCCGACCACGGCAGAAGATAGAAAGAGAATGAAAGTCATTCCCTATGCCTCAGCCATAGGTTCTATAAAGTATGCCATGTTGTGTACCAGATCTATTATATACCCTACACTAAGTTTGGCAAGGGAGTACAATAGTGATCTAGGAGTAGATCATTGGACAGCGGTCAAAATTATCCTTAGTGGAATAAGGACATGTTTCTCGATTATGGAGGTGACAAAAGGTTCGTCGTAAAGGGTTACGTCGATGCAAGTTTTGACACTGATCCAGATGACTCTAAGTCTCAATCTGGATACATATTGAAAGTGGGAGCAATTAGCTAGAGTAGCTCCGTGCAGAGCATTGTTGACATAGAAATTTGCAAAATACATACGGATCTGAATATGGCAGACCCCTTGACTAAACTTCTCTCACAAGCAAAACATGATCACACCTTAGTACTCTTTGGGTGTTGATCACATGGCGATGTGAACTAAGATTACTGACTCTAGTAAACCCTTTGAGTGTTGGTCACATGGCGATGTGAACTATGGGTGTTAATCACATGGTGATGTGAACTATTGGTGTTAAATCACATGGCGATGTGAATTAGGTTATTGACTCTAGTGCAAGTGGGAGACTGAAGGAAATATGCCGTAGAGGCAATAATAAAGTTGTTATTTATATTTCCTTATATCATGATAAATGTTTATTATTCATGCTAGAATTGTATTAACCGGAAACTTAGTACATGTGTGAATACATAGACAAACAAAGTGTCACTAGTATGCCTCTACTTGACTAGCTCGTTGAATCAAAGATGGTTAAGTTTCCTAGCCATAGACATGAGTTGTCATTTGATTAACGGGATCACATCATTAGAGAATGATGTGATTGACTTGACCCATTCCGTTAGCTTAGCATTTGATCGTTTAGTATATTGCTATTGCTTTCTTCATGACTTATACATGTTCCTATGACTATGAGATTATGCAACTCCTGAATACCGGAGGAACACTTTGTGTGCTACCAAACATCACAACGTAACTGGGTGATTATAAAGGTGCTCTACAGGTGTCTCCAATGGTACTTGTTGAGTTGGCATAGATCGAGATTAGGATTTGTCACTCCGATTGTCGGAGAGGTATCTCTGGGCCCTCTCGGTAATGCACATCACTATAAGCCTTGCAAGCAATGTAACTAATGAGTTAGTTGCGAGATGATGCATTACGGAACGAGTAAAGAGACTTGCCGGTAACGAGATTGAACTAGGTATTGAGATACCGACGATCGAATCTCGGGCAAGTAACATACCGATGACAAAGGGAACAACGTATGTTGTTATGCGGTTTGACCAATAAAGATCTTCGTAGAATATGTAGGAACCAATATGAGCATCTAGGTTCCGCTATTGGTTATTGACCGGAGATGAGTCTCGGTCAGGTCTACATAGTTCTCGAACCCATAGGGTCTGCACGCTTAACGTTCGGTGACGATCGGTATTATGAGTTTATGTGTTTTGATGTACCGAAAGTAGTTTGGAGTCCCGGATATGATCACGGACATGACGAGGAGTCTCGAAATGGTCGAGACATAAAGATCTATATATTGGAAGCCTATATTTGGACATCGGAATTGTTCCGGGTGAATTCGGAAATTTACCGGAGTACCGGGAGGTTACCGGAACCCCCCGGTAAGTGTATGGGCCTTATTGGGCCATAGTAGAGAGAGAGAGGAGACCAGGGCAGGCCGCGCGCCCCCTCTCCCTCTGGTCCGAATTGGACTAGGAGGGGGCGGCGCCCCCCTTTCCTTCCTCCCTCTCTGCCCCTTCCTTCTCTCCTAGTCCAACTCGTGAAGGGGGGGAATCCTACTCCCGGTGGGACTAGGACTCCTCCAGGGCGCGCCATAGAGGGCCGGCCCTCCCCCTCCTCCACTCCTTTATATATGGGAGAGGGGGCACCCCATAGACACAAGTTGGTCATTGATCACTTAGCCGTGTGCGGTGCCCCCGTCCACCATAATCCACCTCGGTCATTTCGTAGCGGTGCTTAGGAGAAGCCCTGCGTCGGTAGCATCATCATCACCGTCATCACGCTGTAGTGCTGACGGAACTCTCCCTCGAAGCTCTACTGGATCGTGAGTTCGTGGGACGTCACCGAGATGAACGTGTGCAGATCGCGGAGGTGCCGTACGTTCGGTACTAGGATCGGTCAATCGTGAAGACGTACGACTACATCAACCGCGTTGTCATAACGCTTCCGCTTACGGTCTACGAGGGTACGTGGACGACACTCTCCCCTCTTGTTGCTATGCATCACCATGATCTTGCGTGTGCGTAGGATTTTTTTTTAAATTACTACGTTCCCCAACAGTAATCCTGTTCTGGAGGTCATGTTGCTTGACCATGACAAACCTACGAACTATGAGGAAGCGATGATGAGCCCAGATTCCGCGAAATGGCTTGAGGCCATAAAATCTGAGATGGGATCCATGTATGAGAACAAAGTGTGGACTTCGGTTGACTTGCCCGATGATCGGCAAACCATAGAGAATAAATGGATCTTCAAGAAGAAGACTGACGTTGACGGTAATGTTACTGTCTACAAAGCTCGACTTGTTGTGAAAGGTTTTCGACAAGTTCAAGGAGTTGACTACGATGAGACCTTCTCACCCATAGCGATGCTTAAGTCTGTCCAAATCATGTTAGCAATTGCCGCATCTAATGATTATGAAATTTGGCAAATGGATGTCAAAACTGCATTCCTGAATGGATTTCTGGAAGAAGAGTTGTATATGATGCAACCAGAAGGTTTTGTTGATCCAAAGGATGCTAACAAAGTGTGCAAGATCTAGCGATCCATTTATGGACTGGTGCAGGCATCTCGTAGTTGGAATAAACGTTTTGATAGTGTGATCAAAGCATATGTTTTTATGCAGACTTTTGGAGAAGCCTGTATTTACAAGAAAGTGAGTGGGAGCTGTGTAGCATTTCTAATATTATATGTGGATGACATATTATTGATTGGAAATGATATAGAATTTCTGGATAGCATAAAAGGATACTTGAATAAGAGTTTTTCAATGAAAGACCTCGGTGAAGCTGCTTATATATTGGGCATCAAGATCTATAGAGATAGATCAAGACGCTTAATTGGACTTTCACAAAGCACATACCTTGATAAAGTTTTGAAGAAGTTCAAAATGGATCAAGCAAAGAAAGGGTTCTTGCCTGTGTTACAAGGTGTGAAGTTGAGTCAGACTCAATGCCCGACCACTGCAAAAGATAGAGAGAAAATGAAAGTCATTCCCTATGCCTCAGCCATAGGTTCTATCATGTATGCAATGCTGTGTACCAGACCTGATGTGTGCCTTGCTATTAGTTTAGCAGGGAGGTACCAAAGTAATCCAGGAGTGGATCACTCGACAGCGGTCAAGAACATCCGAAATACCTGAAAAGGACTAAGGATATGTTTCTCGTTTATGGAGGTGACAAAGAGTTCGTCGTAAATGGTTACGTCGATGCAAGCTTTGACACTGATCCGGATGACTCTAAGTCACAAACCGGATACATATTTATATTGAATGGTGGAGCTGTCAGCTGGTGCAGTTCTAAACAGAGCGTCGTGGCGGGATCTACGTGTGAAGCGGAGTACATAGCTGCTTCGGAAGCAGCAAATGAAGGAGTCTGGATGAAAGAGTTCATATCCGATCTAGGTGTCATACCTAGTGCATCGGGTCCAATGAAACTCTTTTGTGACAATACTGGTGCAATTGCCTTGGCAAAGGAATCCAGATTTCACAAGAGAACCAAGCACGTCAAGAGACGCTTCAATTCCATCCGCGATCAAGTCAAGGAGGGAGACATAGAGATTTGCAAGATACATACGGATCTGAATGTTGTAGACTCGTTGACTAAGCCTCTCTCACGAGCAAAACATGATCAGCACCAAGACTCCATGGGTGTTAGAATCATTACTATGTAATCTAGATTATTGACTCTAGTGCAAGTGGGAGACTGAAGGAAATATGCCCTAGAGGCAATAATAAAGTTGTTATTTATATTTCCTTATATCATGATAAATGTTTATTATTCATGCTAGAATTGTATTAAACGGAAACTTAGTACATGTGTGAATACATAGACAAACAGAGTGTCCCTTGTATGCCTCTACTAGACTAGCTCGTTAATCAAAGATGGTTAAGTTTCCTAGCCATAGACATGTGTTGTCATTTGATGAACAGGATCACATCATTAGAGAATGATGTGATGGACAAGACCCATCCGTTAGCTTAGCACTATGATCGTTTAGTTTATTGATTTCTACTACACAACCTTCTTCTTGTAGACGTTGTTGGGCCTCCAAGTGCAGAGGTTTGTAGGACAGTAGCAAATTTCCCTCAAGTGGATGACCTAAGGTTTATCAATCCGTGGGAGGCGTAGGATGAAGATGGTCTCTCTCAAACAACCCTGCAACCAAATAACAAAGAGTCTCTTGTGTCCCCAACACACCTAATACAACGGTAAATTGTATAGGTGCACTAGTTCGGCGAAGAGATGATGATACAAGTGCAATATGGATGGTAGATATAGGTTTTTGTAATCTGAAAATATAAAAACAGCAAGGTAACTAATGATAAAAGTGAGCGTAAACGGTATTTCAATGCTAGGAAACAAGGCATAGGGTTCATACTTTCACTAGTGCAAGTTCTCTCAACAATAATAACATAATTGGATCATATAACTATCCCTCAACATGCAACAAAGAGTCACTCCAAAGTCACTAATAGCGGAGAACAAATGAAGAGATTATGGTAGGGTATGAAACCACCTCAAAGTTATCCTTTCTGATCGATCTATTCAAGAGTCCGTAGTAAAATAACATGAAGCTATTCTTTCCGTTCGATCTATCATAGAGTTCGTACTAGAATAACACCTTAAGACACAAATCAACCAAAACCCTAATGTCACCTAGATACTCCAATGTCACCTCAAGTATCCGTGGGTATGATTATACGATATGCATCACACAATCTCAGATTCATCTATTCAACCAACACAAAGAACTTCAAAGAGTGCCCCAAAGTTTCTACCGGAGAGTCGAGACGAAAACATGTGCCAACCCCTATGCATAGGTTCATGGGCGGAACCCGCAAGTTGATCACCAAAACATACATCAAGTGAATCAATAGAATAACCCATTGTCTGAAGGAAATATTCCCTAGAGTCAATAATAAAGTTATTATTTATTTCCTTATTTCATGATAAATGTTTATTATTCATGCTAGAATTGTATTAACCGGAAACATAATACATGTGTGAATACATAGACAAACATAGTGTCACTAGTATGCCTCTACTTGACTAGCTTGTTAATCAAATATGGTTAAGTTTCCTAACCATAGACATGAGTTGTCATTTGATTAACGGGATCACATCATTAGAAGAATGATGTGATTGACCTGACCCATTCCGTTAGCTTAGCACTTGCTCGTTTAGTATTTGCTATTGCTTTCTTCATGACTTATACATGTTCCTATGAGTATGAGATTATGCAACTCCCGTTTACCGGAGGAACACTTTGTGTGCTACCAAATGTCACAACGTAACTGGGTGATTATAAAGGTGCTCTACAGGTGTCTCCGAAGGTACTTGTTGAGTTGGCGTATTTCAAGATTAGGATTTGTCACTCCGATTGTCGGTGAGGTATGTCTGGGCCCTCTCGGTAATGCAAATCACTATAAGCCTTGCAAGCAATGTGACTAATGTGTTAGTTGCGGGATGATGCATTACGGAACGACTAACGCGACTTGCCAGTAACGAGACTGAACTAGGTATTGAGATACCGACGATCGAATGTCGGGCAAGTAACATACCGATGACAAAGGGAGCAACGTATGTTGTTATGCGGTTTGACCGATAAAGATGTTCATAGAATATGTGGGAGTCAATATGAGCATCCAGGTTCCGCTATTGGTTATTGACCGGAGACGTGTCTCGGTCATGTCTACATAATTCTCGAACCCGTAGGGTCCGCACGCTTAACGTTCGGTGACAAATTGTATTATGAGTTTATGTGATTTGATGTACCGAAGGTAGTTCGGAGTCCCGGATGAGATCGGGAACAAGACGAGGAGTCTCGAAATGGTCGAGACATAAAGATCGATATATTGGACGACTATATTCGGACATCGGAAAGGTTCTGAGTGGTTCGAGTATTTTTCGGAGTACCGGGGAGTTACGGGAATACGGAGGAAGAAGTAACTCCTTCATCCAGACTGCTTCCTGTGCTGCCTCCGAGGCTGCTATGTACTCCGCTTCACATGTAGATCCCACCACAACACTTTGCTTGCTACTGCACCAGCTGACTGCCCCACCATTCAAAATATACACGTATCCGGTTTCTGACTTGGAGTTATCCAGATCTGTGTTGAAGCTAGCATCGACATAACCCTTTACGATGAGCTCTTCGTCACCCGCATAAACGAGAAACATATCTTTAGTCCTTTTCAGGTACTTCAGGATGTTCTTGACCGCTGTCCAGTGTTCCATGCCGGGATTACTTTGGTACCTTCCTACCAAACTTACGGCGAGGTTCACATCAGGTCTGGTACACAGCATGGCATACATAATAGACCCTATGGCCGAGGCATAGGGGATGACACTCATCTTTTCTCTATCTTCTGCCGTGGTCGGGCATTGAGCCGTGCTCAATCTCACACCTTGCAATACAGGCAAGAACCCCTTCTTGGACTGATCCATATTGAACTTCTTCAATATCTTGTCAAGGTATGTGCTTTGTGAAAGACCAATGAGGCGTCTCGATCTATCTCTATAGATCTTGATGCCTAATATGTAAGCAGCTTCTCCAAGGTCCTTCATTGAAAAACACTTATTCAAGTAGGCCTTTATACTTTCCAAGAATTCTATATCATTTCCCATCAATAGTATGTCATCCACATATAATATGAGAAATGCTACAGAGCTCCCACTCACTTTCTTGTAAACACAGGCTTCTCCATAAGTCTGTGTAAACCCAAACGCCTTGATCATCTCATCAAAGCGAATGTTCCAACTCCGAGATGGTTGCACCAGCTCATAGATTGAGCGCTGGAGCTTGCATACTTTGTCAGCATTTTTAGGATCAACAAAACCTTCTGGCTGCATCATATACAATTCTTCCTTAAGGAAACCATTAAGGAATGCCGTTTTGACGTCCATTTGCCATATCTCATAATCATAGAATGCGGCAATTGCTAACATGATTCGGACGGACTTCAGCTTCGCTACGGGTGAGAAAGTCTCATCGTAGTCATTACTAGGAAAAGTGCTATAGATAATTCGGACACTAATGGCGCACCAGACATGTGGTGCGCCACTACTATATAGTAGTGGCGCATCATGTGTTCGTGCGCCACTACTAACATAATTTTTTTTCAAAAATACTAATAGCGCACCAAGGCACAGTGCGCCATTACTAGTTTAACTAGTAATGGCGCACCACTCACCCCGTGCGCCACTACTAACAAATTTTTTTAACCTTTTTTTAATACTAGTAATGGCACACCACGGTACAGTGCGTCATTACTAGTTCAAACTAGTAATGGTGCACCACAACCACGGTGCGCCCTACTAATAATATTTTTTTATTTTTTTTGCAAAACTAGTAATGGCGCACCTGTTACGTGGTGCGCCATTACTAACTTTCTGAGTATTTGCACCCCCGTGGACCGCCTTTTCAGTTTCAAAAAAAATAAAAGAAGATGATAGAAATGTCAAAAAAATAAAAGAAAATAAGATTCCCATGTAATATGTGGTCTAGTTGTTAGCAAAATTTACAAACATGAATTTTCGAATTTTTTGCAAAATCTCTCGAGAATTTGTAAAATGGGCATAACTTTTGCATACGAACTCCGATGAAAAAGTTTTTTATATGAAAAATCATCTACTCGAAAAGTTACATCCGAATTCAACGGGGGAACCCCGTTGAACATCCTCATAATCCCCAAAAACCTAACAGAATAAAAGATACGGGGCTTTTAAGATCTAGAATGGAAAAATATTCTAACTTACTAGTGGCGCACCATTTGCTAGGTGCGCCACTAGTAACAGAAAAAAATTGGTTTCGAATTTTTTTTATATTTTTTTCAAAATATGATACGTAATATAATCGAGAAATTTGAAATATTTTTTTGAAATTTTATAACACTCATGAACATGAACGAAGTCCTACACATCAACAAAGTTTAATAGGATTGATATCATAGATATATCACCAAGTGCCTGTTAAGTGAGGTGGTGCTGGGGTTGGATAGAACTGCGAAGTTAAGCGTGCTCGGGCTGGAGTAGTGTGAGGATTGGTGACCTCCTGGGAAGTTTGACAACTTAGTGCAATTTGACTTGAGATTAAGCATATTGACCCGAGATTAAGCCATAGTGACCTGAGATTAAGAAAAAAACGAAAAAAAATTGAAAAAAAAATTGAAAAAAATTTGTTAGTAATGGCGCACTTCTATGTGGTGCGCCATTACTATCTGACTAGTAACCTAGAGCACAAGGTAAATATGGCCCCTGGGAGGCATACTAATGGCGCACCGTGGGATATACTAATGGCGCACTGCGTGGTGCGCCATTAGTAAAAAATTCTAATGGCGTGGTACTAGTGGCGCACCTGTAGTGCGCCATTAGTAGGCAAAACAGGTGCGCCACTAGTAGGCCTTTTTCTAGTAGTGCATGTGTCAAATGATTCATAATCAAGAGACTCCAAAAGTCCATCTGCATGGAGTTTCTTCATGCGTTTGACACCAATGTGACCAAGGCGGCAGTGCCACAAATATGTGGGACTATCATTATCAACCTTACATCTTTTGGCATTCACACTATGAATATGTGTAACATCACGTTCGAGATTCAACAAGAATAAACCATTGACCAGCGGGGCATGACCATAAAACATATCTCTCATATAAATAGAACAACCATTATTCGCAGATTTAAATGAGTAGCCATCTCGCATTAAACGAGATCCAGATACAATGTTCATGCTCAAAGCTGGCACTAAATAACAATTATTGAGGTTTAAAACTAATCCCGTAGGTAAATGTAGAGGTAGCGTGCTGACGACGATCACATCGACCTTGGAACCATTCCCGACGCGCATCGTCACCTCGTCCTTTGCCAGTGTCCCTTATTCCGCAGCTCATGTTTTGAGTTACAAATATGAGCAACTGCACCGGTATCAAATACCCAGGAGCTACTACGAGTGCTGGTAAGGTACACATCAATAACATGTATATCATATATACCTTTGGTATTGCCGGCCTTCTTATCCGCTAAGTACTTGGGGCAGTTCCGCTTCCAGTGACCGTTTCCCTTGCAATAAAAGCACTCAGTCTCAGGCTTGGGTCCATTCTTTGACTTTTTCCCGGCATCTTGCTTACCAGGCGCGGCAACTCCCTTGCCGTCCTTCTTGAAGTTCTTTTTACCCTTGCCTTTCTTGAACTTAGTGGTCTTATTCACCATCAAAAGTTGATGTTCCTTTTTGATCTCCACCTCCGCTGATTTCAGCATTGAATATACCTCAGGAATGGTTTTCTCCATCCCCTGCATATTGAAGTTCATCACGAAGCTCTTGTAGCTAGGTGGAAGCGACTGAAGGATTCTGTCAACGACCGCGTCATCCGGGAGATTAACTCCTAGCTGAGACAAGCGGTTGTGCAACCCAGACATCTTGAGTATGTGCTCGCTGACAGAACTATTCTCCTCCATCTTACAACTATAGAACTTGTCGGAGACTTCATATCTCTCGACTCGGGCATGAGCTTGGAAAACCATTTTCAGCTCTTGGAACATCTCATATGCTCCGTGTTGCTCAAAATGCTTTTGGAGCCCCGGTTCTAAGTTGTAAAGCATGCCGCACTAAACCAGGGAGTAATCATCACTACGCGACTGCCAGGCGTTCATAACGTCTTGAGTTGCTAGGAAAATAGGTGCGTCACCTAGCGGTGCTTCAAGGACATATGCTTTCTTGGCAGTTATGAGGATAATCCTCAGGTTACGGACCCAGTCCGTGTAGTTGCTATCATCGTCTTTCAGCTTGGTTTTCTCTAGGAACGCGTTGAAGTTCAGGGCAACATTAGCATGGGCCATTTGATCTACAAGACATATTGTAAAGATTTTAGACTAAGTTCATGACAATTAAGTTCATCTAATCAAATTATTTAATGAACTCCCACTCAGATAAACATCTCTCTAGTCATCTAAGTGATACATGATCCAAATCGACTAGGCCGTGTCCGATCATCACGTGAGACGGACTAGTCATCAACGGTGAACATCTCCATGTTGATCGTATCTTCTATACGACTCATGTTCGACCTTTCGGTCTTCCGTGTTCCGAGGCCATGTCTGTACATGCTAGGCTCGTCAAGTCAACCTAAGTGTTTCGCATGTGTTACGAGGCCATGTCTGTACATGCTAGGCTCGTCAACACCCGTTGTATGCAAACGTTAGAATCTATCACACCCGATCATCACGTGGTGCTTCGAAAGAACGAACCTTCGCAACGGTGCACAGTTAGGGGGGACACTTTTCTTGAAATTTTTAGTGAGGGATCATCTTATTTATGCTACCGTCGTTCTAAGCAAATAAGATGCAAAAACATGATAAACATCACATGCAATCAAATAGTGACATGATATGGCCAATATCATTTTGCTCCTTTTGATCTCCATCTTCGGGGCGCCATGATCATCATCGTCACCGGCATGACACCATGATCTCCATCATCATGATCTCCATCATCGTGTCTCCATGAAGTTGTCTCGCCAACTATTACTTCTACTACTATGGCTAACGGTTAGCAATAAAGTAAAGTAATTACATGGCGTTTTCATTGACACGCAGGTCATACAATAAATTAAGACAACTCCTATGGCTCATGCCGGTTGTCATACTCATCGACATGCAAGTCGTGGTTCCTATTACAAGAACATGATCAATCTCATACATCACATATATCATTCATCACATCCTTTTGGCCATATCACATCACACGTCATATGCTGCAAGAACAAGTTAGACGTCCTCTAATTGTTGTTGCAAATTTTTTACGTGACTACTATAGGTTTCTAGCAAGAACGTTTCTTACCTACGCCAAAACCACAACGTGATATGCCAATTTCTATTTACCCTTCATAAGGACCTTTTTCATCGAATCCGATCCGACTAAAGTGGGAGAGACAGACACCCGCTAGCCACCTTATGCAACTAGTGTTGGGGAACGTAGTAATTTCAAAAAAATTCCTACGCACACGCAAGATCATGGTGATGCATAGAAATGAGAGGGGAGAGTGTGTCCACGTACCCTGGTAGACCGAAAGCGGAAGCGTTAGCACAACGCGGTTGATGTAGTCGTGCGTCTTCACGATCCGACCGATCAAGTAGCGAACGTACGGCACCTCCGAGTTCTGCACACGTTCAGCTCGATGACGTCCCTCGAACTCTGATCCAGCCGAGTGTTGAGGGAGAGTTTCGTCAGCACAACGGTGTGGTGACGATGATGATGTTCTACCGACGTAGGGCTTCGCCTAAGCACCGCTACAGTATTATCGAGGTGGACTATGGTGGAGGGGGGCACCGCACACGGCTAAAACATCAAACGATCAATTATTGTGTCTATGGGGTGCCCCCTGCCTCCGTATATAAAGGATGGAGGAGGGGAGGCCGGCCAGCCCCTAGGGCGCGCCAGAAGGGTGGAGTCCTACTAGGACTCCCTAGTCCTAGTAGGATTCCTCCTCCCACCTGGAATAGGAAAAAGGGAAGGGAAAAGGAGAAGGAAGGAAGGGGGCGCCCCCCCTTCCCTAGTCCAATTCGGACCAGACCATGGGGAGGGGCGCGGCCACCTTTTGAGGCCTTTCTCTCCTTTCCCGTATGGCCCATTAAGGCCCAATATGAATTCCCGTAACTCTCCGATACACCGAAAAATACCCGAATCACTCCGAACCTTTCCGATGTCCGAATATAGTCGTCCAATATATCGATCTTTACGTCTCGACCATTTCGAGACTCCTCGTCATGTCCCTGATCTCATCCGGGACTCCGAACTACCTTCGGTACATCAAAACACATAAACTCATAATATAACCGTCATCGAACTTTAAGCGTGCAGACCCTACGGGTTCGAGAAATATGTAGACATGACCGAGACACGTCTCCGGTCAATAACCAATAGTGGAACCTGGATGCTCATATTGGCTCCCACATATTCTACGAAGATCTTTATCGGTCAAACCGCATAACAACATACGTTGTTCCCTTTGTCATCGGTATGTTACTTGCCCGAGATTCGATCGTCGGTATCTCAATACCTAGTTCAATCTCGTTACCGGCAAGTCTCTTTACTCGTTCCGTAATACATCATCCCGCAACTAACTCATTAGTTGCAATGCTTGCAAGGCTTATAGTGATGTGCATTACCAAGTGGGCCCTGAGATACCTCTCCGACAATCGGAGTGACAAATCCTAATCTCGAAATACGCCAACCCAACAAGTACCTTCGGAGACACTTGTAGAGCACCTCTATAATCACCCAGTTACGTTGTGACGTTTGGTAGCACACAAAGTGTTCCTCCGATAAACGGGAGTTGCATAATCTCATAGTCATAGGAACATGTATAAGTCATGAAGAAAGCAATAGCAACATACTAAACGATCGTGTGCTAAGCTAACAGAATGGGTCAAGTCAATCAAATCATTCTCCCAATGATGTGATCCTATTAATCAAATGACAACTCATGTCAATGGCTAGGAAACATAACCATCTTTGATCAACAAGCTAGTCAAGTAGAGGCATACTAGTGACACTCTATTTGTCTATGTATTCACACATGTTTCATGTTTCCTGTTAATACAATTCTGGCATGAATAGTAAACATTTATCATGATATAAGGAAATAAATAATAACTTTATTATTGCCTCTAGGGCATATTTCCTTCAGTCTCCCACTTGCACTAGAGTCAATAATCTAGATCACATCGCCATGTGATTTATCATCAATAGTTCACATCATCATGTGATTAACACCCATAGTTCACATCGTCATGTGACCAACACCGATAGGGTTTACTAGAGTCAATAATCTAGTTCACATTGCTATGTGATTAACACCCAGAGAGTGCTAAGGTGTGATCATGTTTTGCTTGTGAGAGAAGTTTAGTCAACGGGTCTGCTACATTCAGATCCGTATGTATTTTGTAAATTTCTATGTCAACAATGTTCTTGCATGGAGCTACTCTAGCTAATTGCTCCCACTTTCAATATGTATCCAGATTGAGACTTAGAGTTATCTGGATCAGTGTCCAAACTTGCATCGACGTAAGCTTTTACGACGAACCTTTTTGTCACCTCCATAATCGAGAAACATATCCTTATTCCACAAAGGATAATTTTGACCGCTGTCCAGTGATCTACTCTTAGATCACTATTGTACTCCCTTGCCAAAATTAGTGTAAGGTATACAATAGTTCTGGTACATAGCATGGCATACTTTATAGAACCTATGGCTGAGGCACAGGGAATGACTTTCATTCTCTTTCTATCTTCTGCCGTGGTCGGGCTTTGAGTCTTACTCAATTTCACACCTTGTAACACAGGCAAGAACTCTTTCTTTGACTGTTCCATTTTGAACTACTTCAAAATTTTGTCAAGGTATGTACTCATTGAGAAAACTTATCAAGCATCTTGATCTATAGAGCGTCTTGATCTATCTCTATAGATCTTGATGCTCAATATGTAAGCAGCTTTACCGAGGTCTTTCTTTGAAAAACTCCTTTCAAACACTCCTTTATGCTTTGCAGAATAATTCTACATTATTTCCGATCAACAATATGTCATTCACATATACTTATCAGAAATGTTGTAGTGCTCCCACTCACTTTCTTGTAAATACAGGCTTCACCGCAAGTCTGTATAAAACTATATGCTTTGATCAACTTATCAAAGCATATATTCCAACTCCGAGATGCTTGCACCAGTTCATAGATGGATCGCTGGAGCTTTGCACACTTCATTAGCACCTTTAGGATCGACAAAACCTTCTGGTTGCATCATATACAACTCTTCTTTAATAAATCCATTTAGGAATGCAGTTTTGTTTATCCATTTGCCAGATTTCATAAAATGCGGCAGTTGCTAACATGATTCAGACAGACTTAAGCATAGATACGAGTGAGAAACTCTCATCGTAATCAACATCTTGAACTTGTCGAAAACCCTTTTTGCGACAATTCTAGCTTTGTAGATAGTAACACTACTATCAGCGTCCGTCTTCCTCTTGAAGATCCATTTAATTTTAATGGCTCACCAATCATCGGGCAAGTCAATCAAAGTCCATACTTTGTTCTCATACATGGATCCCATCTCAGATTTCACGGCCTCAAGCCATTTTTCGGAATCTGGGCTCACCATCGCTTCTTCATAATTCATAGGTTCGTCTTGGTCTAGTAACATAACCTCCAGAATAGGATTACTGTACCACTCTGGTGTGGATCTTACTCTGGTTGACCTACGAGGTTTCAGTATCAACTTGATCTGAAGTTTCATGATTATCATCATTAACTTCCTCACTAATTGGTGTAGGAGTCACAGGAACAGATTTCTGTGATGGACTACTTTCCAATAAGGGAGTAGATACAGTTATCTCATCAAGTTCTACTTTCCTCCCACTCACTTCTTTCGAGAGAAACTCCTTCTCTAGAAAGGATCCAAACTTAGCAACAAAAGTCTTGCCTTCGGATCTGTGACAGAAGTCTACCCAACAGTGTCTTTTGGGTATCCTATGAAGACACATTTCTCCGATTTGGGTTCGAGCTTATCAGGTTGAAGCTTTTTCACATAAGCATCGCAGCCCCAAACTTTAAGAAACGACAACTTTGGTTTCTTGCCAAACCATAGTTCATAAGGCGTCGTCTCAACGGATTTTAGATGGTGTCCTATTTAACGTGAATGCAGCTGTCTCTAATGCATAACCCCAAAACGATAGTGGTAAATCGGTAAGAGACATCATAGATTGCACTATATCCAATAAAGTACGGTTATGACGTTCGGACACACCATAATGTTGTGGTGTTCCGCGTGGCATGAGTTTGTGAAACTATTCCACATTGTTTTAATTGAAGGCCAAACTCGTAACTCAAATATTCTTCTCCACCATCAGATCGTAAAAACTTTATTTTCTTGTTACGATGATTTTCCACTTCACTTTGTCCCTTAACCCAATCACCATTTGCAAAGTCATAATGACTCTATAAAACCTCTGTAGTGATTTGTGAATGTAGCATTACTCCAAGAAATCAGGCACGGGAGACCGTGTTCTAGACTAGCAGCTTGCAGCTCGACGCCTTATAGGCTTCTCCGTCGCACTGTGTCAGGAGGACAGCTCAGTTCGTTCATATGACCGACAACATCATTGCTACAAATTTCAATAATTTATGCAGTCGAGGAAGAAAGAAAACATGGTGATACGGTGATACTACTCCCTCCATTCTTATTTGGACTAAAATAGCCCTGCATGCATAGTTTGTCTTTACCCATGTGCATAGTGCTACTGCATGTCCTGTGACTGTAGCATGGGTAACTTTTGTCCAAATGAGCAATCTGCTACAAATGCGCACTACATTTCAGAATCTGAAAGAATCATACGCACTATAAAATAAAATGGAGGGAGTATTATATATGGTTGGTGTGTTCCCGTAGAATGTTTAACTATTTTTCTATCTCTTCCATCAGCAGAACCAAGATTCTCAACTGTTCCGCAAATTCAGTTCAAATGTTATGCTCGGGATTTTTTTTTGCAGAAAGTCTCTAGTAGGGTTTTGCGAAAGGTTTCGAGAACTAATTTTCCTATAAATAATGTCTGAAGACCTGAAGTATCTGATGTGGCCCTGAAGAAGAGTCTATCTCTATCTGACCATCACAGTTATGTTACATACATCGTGTAAACCGAAGTCGCTTTCACATAGCTAGGTACATGTACTACTTCACAAAATGATGGCATCGATGGAAAATAAAGCACATACCCACCAACCTACCTGATACCATCCACATATGGGCATGCACATATACCACGCCAAGTAGCAGCAAGCTCAACAATCTACCACTGATAAGAACGATGGGAGGTGAGAGGGCGGGACTAGAAGGGGAGGATGTGAAATTAAAACTATTAGGGAGTAGGAGACACCAGGAAAGAGGACACTTGTGCACAGTTGAGAGCACGATGACACAAAACTGCTGCGAGTAGCTACGATGTTCATCGAGGCACCAGTCCTTGATGAAGAACGCAACAGTTCAGTAATAAACATGCATGTACTACTATGTTAAATCTTATCTGTTGCCAAAAGTACAAGCTTTAACTACCTATCATTCTTTGTAACTAGCAAAGTGGCCCGTTCAATGTGCTGGCTACAAATGTAATTTAAATAGTCAATATCTTAAGAAAACATATTTTTCGACTTGTCTAAATAAATGAGGACCAAATTTGGTGACAGAACCATGCCTTGAACATAAGAAGGCTAGGTGTAGACAGTAGATAGAATACCACCTCTGAACTAAGCCCACAAATTAGAACAATTATCTGTATGGAGTAGAGATGAATCACGAACGAGAGATTTCTTGCTTAAGATCCATTCTATTGCCTCGTATTTAGCCATATTAGCTTCTGTCAGCCAGATACGAGCATAAAGCATGCTCTTATTTGAGTTAACTTGCCTCCTCACAGATGTTTTGAACAATTACTATAGCTTCACACTTGATTTGGGTATAATAAGTTTCAGAGATCACACATGGTGTCTGCAAGATTCAGACTTAACGTTCGGCTCTTGTTCAAATTCAAGTTCAGACTACAAAATTTACATGCAGTCTGCGAGATTCAAAGTTAACATTCAGCTCTGATTCAAATTCAAGTTTGCATTAATTCAAATTTCTTACATACATATGAAGATCCAACAAAATGTACAATTTGATTAAAGCATAGTTTATTCAAATCTGCAGTACAACACTAGAAGGATTACTTTACTTTGCAAAATTCAAAAGAGAGAAGTAGGAACTTCCCTGAATAGAACTCACACCATCCATCATCAGGCCATACTTGTCACTGAAACTACAGGACATCATAAACTAACAGAGCCTTCAGTATAGTACAGCAAAGCTGTAGCCACCATGATTTGTCTCCTTTCCTTTTAGAAGGAGAGCAAAACACCATCCACATTCAGTAAATCAATATGCTTCTATAGCCCAACCCCTTTTTTCTCTTGAGGAAAAGTCGGCATCTTCTCAGCCGGTGGTAAGTACTTCGTCTGTCGATCCGCCCTTGCCTGCATTTCATTAATCTTGGTTCTATAGTTTCCATAAGCACCAGAGAAGTAGGAAGCCCAGCATGTGAGGCTTTGAAGCCTTTTAGTAGTCACACCAGAAATCCCAAGTAATTTGGAAGGATCTTCACCCTTAAAAAAACTCATAAAAATAAGAAATCTGGAATCTCAACTTGCAGCATATACATGTCGCCTCTTATTGCAAGGTGGGCATCGATGAAATTAAGCAGGGAGGTGCTTCTACCTATATGGACCAATCATTCAGGAGATCAAGCAACATTCAGATGTTTTTATTTCATGTAATATATTTCATGAATTTAGGAGCTCCAATTTAAAAGCTCCCAATTTAGCAAAGCATGCTTTATCTTTAGGGGCTGGTCCCCATGTTTAGTTAGGTCAGCGTCAGCCCAATGGACTTCCTTTCGTCCATATAAACATCATGACGGTTTAATAAAACTTCGTGCGATTGTATAAAAAAAGTTGTTTCTCTGCCATTTGGTCCCAACTTGTGGCTATGGTTCTCACCAGATATCATTTGTATCCCAAGCGTTGCGGAGTTTTATTAAAGACCCTTGTGCACTTGAAAAGAAAAATTGAGAACCCTCACATCAATTATTTTTTCTAGAATAGAACGCTTGCCTCAAATGACCCTTTATATTTGTCAGCGACCGAGGTATGCTTCCCTCAAATGAATTGTTGTATAATCTTGGAGATTCCAATACTACACAATTCTGAATGCTGTCGGGTATCTTGCCAGACAACCGGTTTCCTGATAGAGCAAGTCGGTTAAGATTTGACAAACTACCAACTTCATTAGGAAGGGGTCCCGAAAGGGAATTATATGACAAGTCCAAGTACCTAGAAAGGCTAGGCAATTTAAAAATCTCTCTAGGTATTGAACCATTAAGTCTGTAGTTCATTGAAAGATCGAGCACAACAAGTTTTTTCAAGTCCCCGAGGCTTGCCGGAATTGGCCCCTCCAAGTTTCCTTGGTATGCAGAAAGGATACTCAACTGCGAAAGGTTCCCTAGCGATGATGGTATGAGGCCAGACAAGCTATTATTATGCAAGGCTAGCTCGATCAATTTTACTAGCTTACCGATGCTCTCGGGAATCACTCCGGATATGGGAGTATTTGCTATCACAAGTAATTCCAAACCAACCAAGTTGCCGATGTATATGCATATCACCTTCGATAAACATCAATTCAGGCACAACCTCCTTCAGGAACCTCTGTTGAAAAACGTAATAGTAACATATATAGTTAGCAATGTAGTTTACTTAAGAAGAATGTATGCAATGAAGTTACCATCATTAACAAAATCTTACCAAGTTTTTGGCAGTGAAGTTACCATCAAGCAATTTATGGACTAGTGGCACGTATCTAGTAAAATTTGGGCTGATAGAGTGATTGGTTCTAATTTTTATAGGCTTCAACATCATCTATGAATGAGACAAGCTAGATAACCTTTCTCCTCACAATTGAGCTCAGAGTCATAGCTGTAGTATGTGCTGTCTACAACCTTCTGAGTATTTCTTGAAGATAAGAAATAAGTTGACAATTATAATAAGTTTAGTACCGATGAACACCAAATATTTTTAAATTAACAATATAAAATACTTAACTTGACAAATTAGTTTGACAAACTCACATCTAGGCAAAACTGGAGGCATATCCACATCCACCCAGATGTCGATATTATCATCATCAATATAATCTTCGGGACGAATATCAAATCTTATTTGCATATCCTCCTGAAATCCATATGCCTTGCAGAGAGCTTCCCAATTAGTGCAACGAAATGGGAGGGATTGACCGCACTGTACAGCTTAACCAGAAACTCATAACCATGTTTAGTTCTTAAGTGAGCCCTCCTCGTCTCCATATTCTCAAAGCCTTCAAAACGAAGCTTCTCCAATACATATGGTCTAGCATGGCATGGGATGTACTAATCGAATTGAAAAAAATCCAGAAATTACACGTTGAACAAAAGAAGCACGAGTGATGATATTAATTGCGATAAAATGCTTATCGTTGCGTACCGTACAAACATCAAAGGTCTCTTCCAGCTTCACGGTGAAAAACCTATCATTTTGGAGGTGAGGAAACCTGTCGCACATACCCCGGTCATCGTAACAATACCCGCACTCCGGGATCCAATCGTCATCAGACATCTCCTGTGTTCAAAATTCAAAGATTATGACTCGACGGCAAAACCCAAAATGTCATTTGATGCTCTTTTCGGCAAATCAAAGGCACTCAATATTTACTACATTCTAGAACAAGTCATGCTCAAATCCACGGAAAAATCCAGCATGACCTTTGCTAAAAAAGGACATATCGAGCGCCTGACATTTGCCGGAACGAAAATTAATCAACACTCTGGCAAAACATAGGCCACTTGGAGGTGTTCCCTCCAAACATAGGCCACTTGGGCAAGCACATATCTTATTTGAGAAACACTAAGTAAATATACATGTTTATATCTACATCATATTTGAGCATGGGGAGGAGCTCGAGGGGGTCCAGTGGGTGCCGTGACGCTTTTAGAGGCCTCCAGGCAAGGCGGGTAGGTAGGAGGTGGCCACGCACCTTCGTCCTCCTGGCAGGGGAGGAATATGACAGGGAGGAGGCTGCTAGGCTGGGCCAGGTAGTGAGCTGCCAGGTGAGTTTTCCCTTTTATTCTTTTTTTGTTTTTCTTTTCTATTGTTTGTTTTGATTTAGTAAAAATATTAAACCACTTTTTTCTTTTGATAATTTTTGTAGGGACTAGATGGAGTATTCCAGAGCCCCTCACAACTTTTTAGAATTATTGGAGCTATAAATTAGTCCCATTTCAAATGCATTATGGGTTAACTCAAAGACCAGAAATATCCTAGCTAAATGTGCACCATTTCTCGTTTAGGTTTCCACCTTGTGCCATAATCATGAACATTTTTTAAGGCATTTTGGGTGCACTGAAAATATTTTTAAGTTGAACATATTTGAATTCCATTTGGTGCTAGGGTTTGATCATTCCCAATTCAAGTTTCACTGAATTTAAACATGATGCAAACAAGATGCTAACACTAGGTGCATACCAGAGTAGGGATGTGACACCGGCAAAAACCCGTTTCAAACAATAAGAAATCTCCCAAAAACCTACATAGAAAATAGAGACCTCATTTTGTTGCAAATAAAATGGGCCCCATGACAAACAAAACACAAACTGAAGTGACATACATACACACATCTATTGTTGAAGGCTCATATCATTCTAGCTCAAATGTCTCAAGCCGAGGCCCTCCATGCTCCCCTATACGCTTACCAGCAAACAGGAGGTATGCATCTCTGATTGCATGCATCTCTGCCGCTGCATCTCTTGTCGGTGCTCGGTCTTGAGCTCGTGTCTTTGAGCAGGATATGCCAAGCCTCAAGACTGAAAGCAAGCACTCCTGGATTCTAATACTTGTAGTGTTATCCTGTTGTCCATTGTGTAGCCAGATTGTTGGGTCAGCTATCTCCAAGGTTCTATCTGGAAGAGCATCCTCAGCAAACTTATGCAGATCCAATGAATCTCTGAAAGTGCCTTCCGTTGGGCTCCTTCCGGTAAACATCTCAAGCAGCAATATGCCAAGACTATAGATATCGCCGGGTGTTGAGACAGCAGATCCTTCTCCGTACTCTGCAATTATGAAAAAAAATTGTGGTTAGCATGCCATATTGGAGTGAAAAGTAAAATATAAAATTAGAAGAGTCCTAGTCACCTGGAGCAACATAGCCTATGGAACCTCTAATTCCAGTTGAGCTATATGAAGTTTGCATCCCCTCACTTGTATTTTCTTGAAGGATCCTTGATATGCCAAAGTCTCCAACTCGTGCGCTCATGT
This sequence comes from Aegilops tauschii subsp. strangulata, assembly GCF_002575655.3. Lineage (NCBI taxonomy): Eukaryota > Viridiplantae > Streptophyta > Magnoliopsida > Poales > Poaceae > Aegilops > Aegilops tauschii. Next base: position 25,704,833 of record NC_053040.3, read on the forward strand.
CTTCATCAAGAAGAATGTTGCTTGGCTTAAGGTCACAATGGATTACCAAAGATTGACAGTAGTTGTGCAAATATTCTACCGCATCCATAATATCGACAGCAATATCAAGTCTCTGGGCAAGGCTGAGTGTGTTGTTTAAAGTGGGCTCTTGTGATTTTGGATGAAGCCAACCATCCAAGCTACCATTGGGCATGAACTCAAAAACTAATGCCTTGAAATCTTGACCTTGGTGGTTGACGCTTGAACAAGACGTAATGATCTTAATGAGACAGCGGTGTCGTATTCTTCTCATGGCCTCACACTCGACCTGAAAACTCTTGGAATACCTAGATTGATTGAGATTAAACACCTTGACAGCCAATGTTCTTTCTTCGTTGTCCAAAATACACGTATAAACCACACCATAACTTCCTCTTCCAAGCAAGTTGGCTTCTGAAAAATTGTTAGTTCCTCTCAATAATGCATGATAGGGGATTCTCTTGTAATGGTCATCAGCAATTGAATTTTGTGCTAATATCTTCTGGCTTGGTTTGAGCTTCTTGCAAAGTATCCAAACAAGAAGAATAACTGAAAGTGAAAACAAGATTGCTCCAGCTATTACTAGAGAGATTACGAGAGACTTTGGCATCTTTTTTTTGTTCTTTCTTATGGAGCATGGAGGCAAATGAAGTTGAGGTGTACCACCACACAAATTGACATTCCCATTAACTGCTAAGTAAGTGATGTTTCTGAAAACACCTTCATTTGGCACCTCACCTTGCAAATTATTGAAGGATATATCCAGTTCAGACAATGATGTCAAATTCTGTAGAACTAATGGGATTGACCCAGAGAAGTTGTTGTGTGCTAGGTACAGTCCCTCCAGGTTTCTAATGCTACCAAGGGCCTCAGGAATATTACCAGAGAACTTATTCATGGTTAGGACCAGTATACGGAGCCCCTTTATATTTGTCAGCGACCGAGGTATGCTTCCCTCAAATGAATTGTTGTATAATCTTAGAGATTCCAATACTACACAATTCTGAATGCTGTCGGGTATCTTGCCAGACAACCGGTTTCCTGATAGAGCAAGTCGGTTAAGATTTGACAAACTACCAACTTCATTAGGAAGGGGTCCCGAAAGGGAATTATATGACAAGTCCAAGTACCTAGAAAGGCTAGGCAATTTAAAAATCTCTCTAGGTATTGAACCATTAAGTCTGTAGTTCATTGACAGATCGAGCACAACAAGTTTTTTCAAGTCCCCGAGGCTTGCCGGAATTGGCCCCTCCAAGTTTCCTTGGTATGCAGAAAGGATACTCAACTGCGAAAGGTTCCCTAGCGATGATGGTATGAGGCCAGACAAGCTATTATTATGCAAGGCTAGCTCGATCAATTTTACTAGCTTACCGATGCTCTCGGGAATCACTCCGGATATGGGAGTATTTGCTATCACAAGTAATTCCAAACCAACCAAGTTGCCGATGTCTGCAGGTATACTCCCAGAGACCCTATTGTCATGTAAGTTTAACCGCTGGAGAGTCGTTGAGAGGTTCACAATTGAACCCGGTAGTTGTCCTCCAAAGGAATTTTTGTATAGTGCCAATTGCTGCAGTTGGCTGCAATTTGCCAAGGATGTTATAAATTCCCACCCCTTGTTGTCATTCGCTTCGATTTCATTGTTACCCAACTCCAGATATTGGAGAGCTGCGAGCCTCCCCAATGTGGGAGGCATATACCCACTAAATTTGTTCTGTGTGAGGTCAAGTGATATGAGGGAAGATATGTTGGATATTGAGGAAGGGATGGTTCCTGTGAAGTGATTGAAACCCAAGCCAAGCCTTTCCAACTTGGGGAGCTTGCATCCGATATCATCCGGAATGCTTCCGTACAACATATTCGAGCCGACATCAAATACTGCCAATGACGACCAGTTGTAAAGAGAAGGTGGGAGCATACCATGGAGGTTGTTTTCGGCGACATTGAAATATCGCATGCTCTGGAAACTTCCGAGCCCTGGTGGGATTGGGCTCACAAGATTGTTTCCGAAGAGATTGAAATATCGCATGCTCTGGATGGTTCCGAGCCCCTGCGGGATTGAACCAGTGAAATGGTTATAAGTGAGTTCGAGGACCTGTAGATGGGAAAGATTGGCCAGTGACGCCGGGATGGACCCTGTGAAGCCGTTGTTTCTCAGCATGAGCACTGTCAGGTACTTGAGCTTCTCGCCAAGCTCAGCCGGGATGTGCCCGCCAAGCGTGTTGTTATCCAGTCTCATTTCAGTCATGCTGATGCAGGAGCTCAGGTTCGCTGGCAATGTGCCGGAGAAGGAGTTCTTGCCCAAGTAGAGCCACCGCAGGCGACGGAGGCGGCCGAGGCTTGCTGGAATGTCCCCGTATAGCGAGTTGACACCCAGGTCGAGCATCCGCAGGAAAGTGAGGTTCCCGATTGCCGGGGAGAGCGGTCCGGTGAGCCCGGCGCCGCTCAATCTTAGTTCCACCACCCGCGCTGGCCTCCGGTGGTTGCACGTCACGCCTTCCCAGCTGCAGAAGCCGGTGCTGCTGCTGTTCCAGGAGGCCAGCGAGCCGCCATGGCTGAGCTGCACTTTGAAAGCAAGCAATGCGGCCTCATCGCCGGCGCTCACAAGGGCGACCAACAGGACGGCAACAAGTGAGCATAGCAAGCTCATGGCGATGTGATCACCTCTATTTTTGTGTCCCTCTTTGCATGTGCTCTTGGTTTGGTTTGGAAGAAGCACTTGCGTGTTCCATATATATGCTAGCTTATTAGCTTAGTTGGTCATGTGGGTGTTGCAATTGCTGTGGTAATAATATTGAGCTTTCTGTCCGTCAGCACAGCTCTCGAAATCTCCACCTTGATGAAGAGTTTTCTACCATCTGTCAGCAAAGCAAAGCAAAGCTAGGCTGTTAATTTACCATGGTTGAGCAAAGACTTGATGGTTTCGAAAAAGTTGGTATGACCATAGGTCCGTGTAATCTTCCAGTCTCCGATGTCTTATAATTAAGGGACCTTTCCTACATATATTGGGTGTTGCTGGTGGAGTCTGGGTGAAATAAAAATAATGGCCGGCCCTGATGGGCATGTTGCACTTGATAATTAAACGGAGGTGAAGAGCATGTTTTGCCGGCCACGCGCGCCGCGACTACAGTACAAGCATCTCATCATTACCGTGGATCAACATCTACAAAAATAATGTTGCAACAAAATAAATAAGCAAGAGATGGATGAAGGAATTAACAACGACGCTACAAGCATCAAACTATATATATATATATATATATATATGTGTGTGTGTGTGTGTGTGTGTGTGTGTGTGTGTGTGTGTGTGTGTGTACGTAGAAAACAACGTCTCCGGCCTGCAGCTTGCGATCCCAGCACATATGTATATGTCAGCCTGCCATCGCACCGAGCCGAAGAAATCATTAGGTCGACCGTCACTGATTATTTTTATTTTTGCGGGGATCGTCACCGGTGAAGCTTCATGGATTCCTCGGTTTTTTGCGCCTAGCCAGTACAGTAGATGTGATTAAATAACGGAATGCGCCTCCTAAATTCCTACTCCCTAAACCCTAAACCCTAAGGAATACTTTCATGAAACAAACTTTTTTTATACCAACCAAAGCCCATCCGTGCAATTAGATTGGCGAGAACACTCGGCCATCCAGAGCTCCTCAGCGACGCACCGTTCCTGGCCGTCCCATCTTGGTAGATTCTTTCCTAGGCCGTTTCATCTTTGACTCTGCGTTTTACCTTAGCCTTTGTTTCCTACGCCTTCCGTAGGTGGCGCCGGTGAGGATGATGGGGACGAAGAGGCCCAACGGCGCGAGCCGCCATGGCTGAGCTGCGCTTTGAAAGCAAGCAACGCGCGCAGCCTCATCACCGGCGGCGCTCACAACAACGATCAACAGGACGATCGACAACAAGTTACGACCATAATTAACAAGCTCATTGCGATCTTGCATGCGCTCTTGGTTTGGTTTCCAAAAGAAGCATTTGCCGGTTCCATATATAGTAGTACTGGCTTACTTGGTCATCAAAGTCTTATTCCTGTTATAGAATGTCTCAAAATGTCCAAATTGATGCAGAGTTTACCATCGTCGGATATAATATATGGGCAAGACTTGATCGCTTCGCAAAGTTAGTATGACCATAGGCTTATAGTTTACATTGGGTCACATGAGGCCGGCACAGTTGCAGTCTGGAATAAAATAAAATAAAATAAAAATAATGGCCTGCCGGCCGGCCCTGATGGGCATGTTGCACTTTATAGACGAAGGAGGTTGTGAAGGCAAGGTTGCCGGCCGCGCATCTCGTCGTCACCGTGCATCAACTTGTATACAAAATAATGATGTTGCAAGGAATCATAGAGGCAAGAGATTTTTTTTAGGATATCCCCGGCCTCTGCATCAGAGTGATGCATGCAGCCAATTTATTAAAGGAAAAGCCTTCCCGCCTACACGCCGGCCGAATCTTTCGGCCGGTCGCTTCGTCGCGCGAGGCGCTGGCACATGGGACCCCGTAGAAGTTTTTTTTGGCGCGACTCACTACCTTCACGCGGATGGCCGGCAAGCGCGGGCGGCCGGGGGCGACGAGCGCGCCTGCCAGGGTGACGAACGCGCGCGGCCTGGGGCGACGAGCGCGGGCGGCCGGGGCGACGAGCTACTGCCAGGGTGACGAACGCGCGCGGCCTGGGGCGACGAGCGCGGGCAGCTGGGGCGACGAGCTACTACCGCAGCACCGCCATGGAATCCACTCCGTCAGAAGCTGCAACCGTCGTCGAATTTTGCTACCACCGACGATGGATTTGCTAATCCACCACGTCGGAGCTGCACCCTGCTACAGCGACGGCTTTTTTTGTTGCAACCATCCTCAGATTTTGATACTACCGACGGGGATTTTTGCTACATCCATTATGCCGGAGCTGAGACCGGCGACGGCGGCAAGATGATTTGCAGCAACCGTCTTCCGATTTTGTTACTACCGGAGGATTTTTTTTGCTACATCCATCATGCCGGAGCTGAGACCGGCGACAGCAACGAGATGATTTTTGCTGCAACCGTAGTTGGACTTTGCTCTTACCGGCGAGGTTTTTGCTACATCCATCATCCCGGAGTCGCGACCCGTGACGGCAACGACGACAGATTGCTGCAACCATCGTTCGTTTTTGCTACTATCGGCGTCTTTTTCTGCTACATCCATGAAAAGGCATCGAGTCTTGGCCGTCGCTCACGCGACACCGTGCAGCGAGCTTCGACAGCGAGGGGACGGCGGCACATCGGAAGCTACCATGGAGCAAGAGTAGGCGGTGAGGAGGAGATGCAGCAGTGAGGAGGAGGGAAAGCAGGGGGTGGTGAGGAAGATGCGGCGGTGATGGCGGCCAACGATGACGACGTCGTGTGACCGGCGAGGACGAGCAAGGTGGTGCAAGGGTGGCTGGCGAGCGCGGGGTCGTGCGTGGCCGTCGGCCGCCGACGCGGGCGAGGAAAAAGCCGAGAAGGAAGGAAGAAGACGACTCGGGGGATCCAAATCCAACGATGGGACGCGGCTAATCTAGCGGCTCGGGGCTGACCGGCCAAAAGTTTTGGCCGGCACGCCGGCACCTAGTAGCGACCTTTATTAAAACAAAAACAAGGTCTCGGGTCTAGTACTGGCTCACAAAAATAGCCCAGAAATAATAAAAAGTAAAAAAGATGCCGCTGCCTGTGAAAAATATAGGTTACAATGACTAACCACCTAGCCTATTATTAGCTCGCCATCCAAATAGGTTGAAGATAACCAATGCGATCATCTTCCACCGGTTGCACCTAGTAACCAAAAGCTTCCCGGAGTCCGCATGAGTGAGTAACCTGCAGATCCAAGCTGTGGTTCTGTAGATAACCTGCAGAAAGCTGTTAATTTTTTTCCGTTAAAGGTGATATCATTTCTACAATTTCATATAGCCCAAAATAGTGCACATATCCCTATCCGGATATGTCCCGTAATATTTAGATCCACTCCATGTAGCCACATCCCAAATAGCGTGTTGGTGCTAATAGGAGGATTATTGACGGCTATATGAAGAGTACGCCAAAAATGTTTGGCTAATGTACAGTGTAATAAGAGGTGTTGAATGGTTTCGTTATGGTCACAAAAACAACATCGGGAACTACCGACCAATCTTGGCTTTACCAAGTTATTCTTAGCTAATATCACTCCTTTGTGCACAAACCACATGAAGATTTTAATTCTAAGCAGTACTTTAATCTTCCCGATGTGGAGAGACTGCGGAATTGGCCCAAAATCAATTAGGTCCAAGTTTATAGATTTCACCATGAAACTACCATTCCTAGGCAGTTTCCAATGAATGGTATCTGGTCGGTCCGAAAGTTGAACATCCATCAACCCGCGGACCAAATGCAACCAAGAGTTCCATCGTTCCCCCACCAAAGACCTCTTGAATTAGATATTAAGGGGGGCCGATTGTAATACTGTAGCCACATAGGCTTCCTTGTGTTTTAGAATATTATACAGTGGGATATTCGATGGCTAAGGGCGTCTAATCTAGCCATGCATCTTCCCAGAATCTAGTCGTGTTACCATTGCTAATAATGAATTTCACCCTATGAAAAAAGGTTTCTTTCATCCTCATTAACCCCTTCCAAAATGGTGAATCATTAGGTCTAGCGTTAACCTGAGCCAAAATCTTGGAATGTAGGTACTTATTACACACAATTTGTACCCATGTTCCTCAGTCTCAACAGATAATCTAAATAACCATTTGCTTAGGAGACAATTATTTTTAACTTCTAAGTTCTCGATCCCTAACCCACCTTGGTCTTTGGGCCTGCAAATGATATTCAATCTGGTCAATCTGTATTTCTTCTTAACCTCATCAGATTGCCAGAAAAAACAAGATCGATAGAAATCTAATCGTTTCTGTACCCCTACCAATACTTCAAAGAATAATAGAAGGAACATCGGCAAGCTAGAGAGAACCGAGTTAATAAACACAAGCCGACCTCCATAAGACATAAGCTTTCCTTTCCAACAACTTAGTCTTTTTTCAAATCGATTTTCAATACACTTCCACTCCTTATTCGATAATTTGCGGTGATGAATTGGAATCCCTAAGTAGCCGAACGGTAGGGATACCATTTCACAACCAAGCAGTTGTCTGTAAGCATCATGTTCCTCTTTAGCTCTCCCAAATCAGAATAACTCACTTTTGTTGAAATTGATTTTGAGTCCCGAGAATAAGCAAAGTACCAGCTTCATATTTGCAGACGTTGTGAGATCATGTTCCATGAAAAGAATAGTGTCATCCACGTATCATAGTATGGACACTCCCCCGTCCACAAGATGCGGAACTAGCCCTCCTTCTTGGTCATTTTCTTTAGCCCAACCAATAAGAATTGCTAACATGTTTGCTACAATGTTGAACAAGACAGGAGACATTGGGTCTCCTTATCTTAAGCCCTTATGTGTCAGAAAATAATGACCTATGTCATCATTCACCTTAATCCCAACACTACCTTTCTGAATGAAGGAATCCACCTGTTTCCTCCAAGCTTCATTGAACCCCTTTATGCGTAACGCCTGCTGCAGAAGGGGCCATTTGACCTTATCATATGTCTTCTCGAAATCCACTTTGAAGATAAGCCCATCCAGTTTCTTTGAGTGAATTTCATGAAGAGTTTCATGTAAGACAACAACCCCTTCTAGGATATGTCTTCCAGGCATGAATGTCGTCCGAGTTGGTTGCACCACCGAATGGGCAAACCGCATCAACCTATTCGTGTCCACCTTGGTGAAGATTTTAAAACTCACATTGAGTAGACAGATCGGTATGAACTGCTCAATGCACACAGCTTCCTCCTTTTTTGGCAACAACATAATTGTTCCAAAGATGAGGTGGAAAAGTTGTAGATGCCCTTTGAATAAATCATGGAGCATAGGCATAAGATCTCCTAATGATATGCCAACATTTCTTGTAAAATTCTGCTGGAAACCCATCAGGGCCAGGCACTTTATTCTGTTTCATCTTTGACCACATCAAACACCTCTTCCTCAGTAAACAGAGCAAACAAAACCTTGTTTTCTTTTGTGTTGAGTTGAGGTATGTCAGCGACTGCGTGCTCATTGAGCGACACAAAATTTTCTTCGAGGGCCCCAAAAAGTCGCTTATAATAATTAGAGATGTACAACTTCAGGTTCTCGTGCCCCATAATTGTACCCTCATCCAGCTCAAGCTGAAATTTTTTTCTTCTTTCTATGTCTTCCATTCGCTATCATGTGGAAGAAATGGGTGTTATCGTCACCTTGGACGATCTTTGTCATCTTAGCTCTGAGAGCCCATTTGATCTCTTCTTCTCCAAGAAGAACACGCAGCTTATGCTCAGCCTCATTCTTAACCGCCCGATCTGACACATTAAGAATGTTAGACTCAGCTTTTAGGTCTAACTCATTTATAAGTTGTATAAGTCTCTCTTTTTGCACCTTGTAAACCACTCTGATTTTTGGCCCATCTCCTCAAGAACTGGTGCAAATGTCGAATTTTATTTTTCCATCTTTCAACACTGGAAATCCCACCTGACTCCTTGGTCCACTCTCTTGCTATGTTTCCATGAAGCCTTCCCTCTCGAACCAACCTAGTTCGAAAAAGAAAATGTTTTTGTTTCCCACATGAGTCGCTTCCCCAGAATCGACCAACAACGGTGTATGATCAGAGATTGCTCTCTGAAGCGCCCATACAGTTACCAAGGGAAACTTTTGTTCCCACTGTACATGTGCGTAGTGCTACTGCATGTCCTGTGACTGTTGCAGGGGTAACTTTTGTCCAAATGAGCAATCTGCTACAAATGCGCACTACATTTCAGAATCTGAGAGAAAAAATCATACGCACTATAAAATAACATGGAGGGAGTATTATATATGGTTGGTCAGCACAATCAAGATTCTCAACTGTTTCGCAAATTCAGTTCAAATGTTATGCTCGGGCAAAATTTTGCAGAAAGTCTCTACTAGGGTTTTGTGAAAGGTTTCGAGAACTACATTGCCTATAAATAATGTCTGAAGACCTGAAGTATCTGATGTGGCCCTGAAGAAGAGTCTATCTCTATCTGACCATCACAGTTATGTTACATACATCGTGTAAACTGAAGTCGCTTTCACATAGCTAGGTACATGTACTACTTCACAAAATGATGGCATCGATGGAAAATAAAGCACATACCCACCAACCTACCTGATACCATCCACATATGGGCATGCATATATATATACACCACGCCAAGTAGCAGCAAGCTCAACAATCTACCACTGATAAGAATGATGGGAGGTAAGAGAGCGAGACTAGAAGGGGAGGATGTGAAATTAAAACTATTAGGGGGTAGGAGAGACCAGGAAAGAGGACACTTGTGCTCAGTTGAGAGCACGATGAGACAAAACTGCTGCGAGTAGCTACTATGTTCATCGAGGCACCAGTGCTCGATGAAGAATGCAACAGTTCAGTAATAAACATGCATGTACTACTATGTTAAATCTTATCTTTCTAACTAGCAAAGTGGCCCATTCAATGCGCGGGCTACAAATGTAATTTAAATAGTCAATATCTTAAGAAAACATATCTTTAGGACCAAATTTGGTGACAGAACCACGCCTTGAACATAAGAAGGCTAGGTGTAGACAGTAGATAGAATACCACCTCTGAACTAAGCCCACAAATTAGAACAATTATCTCTATGGAGTAGAGATGAATAAATGAATCACGGACGAGAGATTTCTTGCTTAAGATCCATTCTATTGCCTCGTATTTAGCCATATTAGCTTCTGTCAGCCAAATACGAGTATAAAGCATGCTCTTATTTGAGTTAACTTGCCTCCTCACATATGTTTTGGACAATTACTATAGCTTCACACTTGTATCGGGTATAATAAGTTTCATAGATCACACATGGTGTCTGCAAGATTCAGACTTAACGTTCAGCTCTTGTTCAAATTCAAGTTCAGACTACAAAATTTACATGGAGTCCGCGAGATTCAAAGTTAACATTCAGCTCTGATTCAAATTCAAGTTTGCATTAATTCAAATTCCTTACATACATATGAAGATCCAACGGGGGGAAGAGGTGTCACGGGAGGGAGAGGGAGGCGCCAGGGCTTAGGGTGCGGCTGCCCTCCCTCCCCTCCACTATATATAGGGGCCAGGGGGGCGCCGGCCCCCTTGTAGATCCCACCTAGGGAGGGGCGGCGGCCTAGGGGGGAACTTGCCCCCCAAGTTTGGTGGAGGCGCCCCCACTCCCTAGGGTTCCCAACCCTAGGCGCATGGGGAGGCCCAAGGGGGGGCGCACCAGCCCACCAGGGGCTGGTTCCCACGCCACTTTAGCCCATGGGGCCCTCCGGGATAGGTGGCCCCACCCGGTGGACCCCCGGGACCCTTCCGGTGGTCCCGGTACAATACCGGTGACCCCCGAAACTCTCCCGGTGGCCGAAACTAGACTTCCTATATATAAATCTTTACCTTTGGACCATTCCGGAACTCCTCATGACGTCCGGGATCTCATCCGGGACTCCGAACAACATTCGGTAAACCGCATACTAATATCTCTACAACTCTAGCGTCACCGAACCTTAAGTGTGTAGACCCTACGGGTTCGGGAGACACGTAGACATGACCGAGACAACTCTCCGGTCAATAACCAACAGCGGGATCTGGATACCCATGTTGGCTCTCACATGCTCCACGATGATCTCATCGGATGAACCACGATGTCGAGGATTCAATCAATCCCGTATATAATTCCCTTTGTCAATCGATATAGCACTTGCCCGAGATTCGATCGTCGGTATACTGATACCTTGTTCAATCTCGTTACGGCAAGTCTCTTTACTCATTCCGTAACACATCATCCCGTGACCAACCCCTTAGTCACATTGAGCTCATTACGATGATGTCTTACCGAGTGGGCCCAGAGATACCTCTCCGTCATATGGAGTGACAAATCCCAGTCTCGATTCGTGCCAACCCAACAGATACTTTCGGAGATACCCGTAGTGCACCTTTATAGCCACCCAGTTACGTTGTGACGTTTGGCACACCCAAAGCATTCCTACGGTATCCGGGAGTTGCACAATCTCATGATCTAAGGAAATGATACTTGACATTAGAAAAGCGTTAGCAGACGAACTACAAGATCTTGTGCTATGCTTAGGATTGGGTCTTGTCCATCACATCATTCTCCTAATGATGTGATCCCGTTATCAACGACATCCAATGCCCATGGTCAGGAAACCGTAACCATCTATTGATCAACGAGCTAGTCAACTAGAGGCTCACTAGGGACATGTTGTGGTCTATGTATTCACACATGTATTACGATTTCCGGATAACACAATTATAGCATGAACAATAGACAATTATCATGAACAAGAAAATATAATAATAACCACTTTATTATTGCCTCTAGGGCATATTTCCAACAGTCTCCCACTTGCACTAGAGTCAATAATCTAGTTACATTGTGATGAATCGAACACCCATAGAGTTCTGGTGTTGATCATGTTTTGCTCGTGGAAGAGGTTTAGTCAATGGATCTGCGACATTCAGATCCGTATGCACTTTACAAATATCTATGTCTCCATCTTGAACATGTTCACGAATGGAGTTGAAGCGACGCTTGATATGCCTGGTCTTCTTGTGAAACCTGGGCTCCTTGGCAAGGGCAATAGCTCCAGTGTTGTCACAGAAGAGAGTCATTGGGCCCGACGCATTGGGAATAACTCCTAGGTCGGTGATGAACTCCTTCATCCAGACTGCTTCCTGTGCTGCCTCCGAGGCTGCTATGTACTCCGCTTCACATGTAGATCCCGCCACAACGCTTTGCTTGCTACTGCACCAGCTGACTGCCCCACCATTCAAAATATACACGTATCCGGTTTGTGACTTGGAGTCATCCAGATCTGTGTCGAAGCTAGCATTGACATAACCCTTTACGATGAGCTCTTCGTCACCTCCATAAACGAGAAACATATCCTTAGTCCTTTTCAGGTACTTCAGGATGTTCTTGACCGCTGTCCAGTATTCCATGCCGGGATTACTTTGGTACCTTCCTACCAAACTTACGGCGAGGTTCACATCAGGTCTGGTACACAGCATGGCATACATAATAGACCCTATGGCCGAGGCATAGGGGATGACACTCATCTTTTCTCTATCTTCTGCCGTGGTCGGGCATTGAGCCGTGCTCAATCTCACACCTTGCAATACAGGCAAGAACCCCTTCTTGGACTGATCCATATTGAACTTCTTCAATATCTTGTCAAGGTATGTGCTTTGTGAAAGACCAATGAGGCGTCTCGATCTATCTCTATAGATCTTGATGCCTAATATGTAAGCAGCTTCTCCAAGGTCCTTCATTGAAAAACACTTATTCAAGTAGGCCTTTATACTTTCCAAGAATTCTATATCATTTTCCATCAATAGTATGTCATCCACATATAATATGAGAAATGCTACAGAGCTCCCACTCCCTTTCTTGTAAACACAGGCTTCTCCATAAGTCTGTGTAAACCCAAACGCCTTGATCATCTCATCAAAGCGAATGTTCCAACTCCGAGATGGTTGCACCAGCCCATAGATTGAGCGCTGGAGCTTGCATACTTTGTCAGCATTTTTAGGATCAACAAAACCTTCTGGCTGCATCGTATACAATTCTTCCTTAAGGAAACCATTAAGGAATGCCGTTTTGACGTCCATTTGCCATATCTCATAATCATAGAATGCGGCAATTGCTAACATGATTCGGACGGACTTCAGCTTCGCTACGGGTGAGAAAGTCTCATCGTAGTCATTACTAGGAAAAGGGCTATAGATAATATGGACACTAATGGCGCACCAGACATGTGGTGCGCCACTACTATATAGCAGTGGCGCATCATGTGTTGGTGCGCCACTACTAACATATTTTTTTTCCAAAAATACGAATGGCGCACCAGGGCACAGTGCGCCATTACTAGTTTTAACTAGTAATGGCGCACCACTCACCCCGTGCGCCACTACTAACAAATTTTTTAACCTTTTTTTAATACTAGTAATGGCACACCACGGTACAGTGCGCCATTACTAGTTCAAACTAGTAATGGTGCACCACAACCACGGTGCGCCCTACTAATAATATTTTTTTATTTTTTTTGCAAAACTAGTAATGGCGCACCTGTTACGTGGTGCGCCATTACTAACTTTCTGAGTATTTGCACCCCTCTGGACCGCCTTTTCAGTTTCAAAAAAAAATAAAAGAAAATGATAGAAATGTCAAAAAAATAAAAGAAAATAAGATTCCCATGTAATATGTGGTCTAGTTGTTAGCAAAATTTACAAACATGAATTTTCGACTTTTTTGCAAAATCTCTCGAGAATTTGTAAAATGGGCATAACTTTTGCATACGAACTCCGATGAAAAAGTTTTTTATATGAAAAATCATCTACTCGAAAAGTTACATCCGAATTCAACGGGGGAACCCCGTTGAACATCCTCAGAGTCCCCAAAAACCTAACAGAATAAAAGATACAGGGCTTTTAAGATCTAGAGAGGCAAAAAATGAAAAAATATTCAAACTTACTAGTGGCGCACCATTTGCTAGGTGTGCCACTAGTAACAGAAAAAAAATTGGTTTCGAATTTTTTTATATTTTTTTTCAAAATATGATACGTAATATAATCGGGAAATTTGAAATATTTTTTTGAAATTTTATAACACTCATGAACATGAACAAAGTCCTACACATCAACAAGGTTTAATAGGATTGATATCATAGATATATCAACAAGTGCCTGTTAAGTGAGGTGGTGCTGGGGTTGGATAGAACTGCGAAGTTAAGCGTGCTCGGGCTGGAGTAGTGTGAGGATTGGTGACCTCCCAGGAAGTTTGACCACTTAGTGCAATTTGACTTGAGATTAAGCATATTGACCCGAGATTAAGAAAAAAAGAAAAAAATTGAAAAAAAAATTGAAAAAAATTTGTTAGTAATGGCGCACTTATATGTGGTGCGCCATTACTATCTGACTTAGTAATGGCACACCACATAGAAGTGCGCCACTAGTAACCTAGAGCACAAGGTAAATATGGCCCCTGGGAGGCATACTAATGGCGCAACGTGGGATATACTAATGGCGCACCAGTGGTGCGCCATTAGTAAAATATTCTAATGGCGTGGTACTAGTGGCGCACCTGTAGTGCGCCATTAGTAGGCAAAACAGGTGCGCCACTAGTAGGCCTTTTTCTAGTAGTGCATGTGTCAAATGATTCATAATCAAGAGACTCCAAAAGTCCATCTGCATGGAGTTTCTTCATGCGTTTGACACCAATGTGACCAAGGCGGCAGTGCCACAAATATGTGGGACTATCATTATCAACCTTACATCTTTTGGCATTCACACTATGAATATGTGTAACATCACGTTCGAGATTCAACAAGAATAAACCATTGACCAGCGGGGCATGACCATAAAACATATCTCTCATATAAATAGAACAACCATTATTCTCAGATTTAAATGAGTAGCCATCTCGCATTAAACGAGATCCAGATACAATGTTCATGCTCAAAGCTGGCACTAAATAACAATTATTGAGGTTTAAAACTAATCCCGTAGGTAAATGTAGAGGTAGCGTGCCGACGACGATCACATCGACCTTGGAACCATTCCCGACGCGCATCGTCACCTCGTCCTTTGCCAGTCTCCGCTTATTCCGCAGCTCATGTTTTGAGTTACAAATATGAGCAACTGCACCGGTATCAAATACCCAGGAGCTACTACGAGTGCTGGTAAGGTACACATCAATAACATGTATATCATATATACCTTTGGTATTGCCGGCCTTCTTATCCGCTAAGTACTTGGGGCAGTTCCGCTTTCAGTGACCGTTTCCCTTGCAATAAAAGCACTCAGTCTCAGGCTTGGGTCCATTCTTTGACTTCTTCCCGGCATCTTGCTTACCAGGCGCGGCAACTCCCTTGCCGTCCTTCTTGAAGTTCTTTTTACCCTTGCCTTTCTTGAACTTAGTGGTCTTATTCACCATCAAAAGTTGATGTTCCTTTTTGATCTCCACCTCCGCTGATTTCAGCATTGAATATACCTCAGGAATGGTTTTCTCCATCCCCTGCATATTGAAGTTCATCACGAAGCTCTTGTAGCTAGGTGGAAGCGACTGAAGGATTCTGTTGTCTTTATTTTTGTATGACCTGCATGTCATTGAATAACGCCATGTAAATTACTTTACTTTATTGCCAAACGCGTTAGCCATAGAAGTAGAAGTAATCGTTGGCGTGACAACTTCATGAAGACACAATGATGGAGATCATGATGATGGAGATCATGGTGTCATGCCGGTGACGAAGATGATCATGGTGCCCCGAAGATGGAGATCAAAGGAGCAAAATGGTAATGGCCATATCATGTCACTATTTGATTGCATGTGATGTTTATCATGTTTTGCATCTTATTTGCTTAGAACGACGGTAGTAAGTAAGATGATCCCTTATAATAATTTCAAGAAAGTGTTCCCCCTAACTGTGCACCGTTGCGAAGGTTCGTTGTTTCGAAGCACCACGTGATGATCGGGTGTGATAGATTCTAACGTTCGCATACAACGGGTGTTGACGAGCCTAGCATGTACAGACATGGCCTCGGAACACACGCAATACACTTAGGTTGACTTGACGAGCCTAGCATGTACAGACATGGCCTCGGAACACACGCAATACACTTAGGTTGACTTGACGAGCCTAGCATGTACAGACATGGCCTCGGAACACGGAAGACCGAAAGGTCGAGCATGAGTTGTATAGAAGATACGATCAACATGGAGATGTTCACCGATCTTGACTAGTCCGTCTCACGTGATGATCGGACACGGCCTAGTTAACTCGGATCATGTTTCACTTAGATGACTAGAGGGATGTCTATCTGAGTGGGAGTTCATTGAATAATTTGATTAGATGAACTTAATTATCATGAACTTAGTCTAAAATCTTTACAATATGTCTTGTAGATCAAATGGCCCATGTTGTCCTCAACTTCAACGCATTCCTAGAGAAAACCAAGCTGAAAGATGATGGCAGCAACTATACGGACTGGGTCCGGAACCTGAGGATCATCCTCATAGCTGCCAAGAAAGATTATGTCCTAGAAGCACCGCTAGGTGAAGCACCCATCCCAGAGAACCAAGACGTTATGAACGCTTGGCAATCACGTGCTGATGATTACTCCCTCGTTCAGTGCGGCATGCTTTACAGCTTAGAACCGGGGCTCCAAAAACGTTTTGAGAAACATGGAGCATATGAGATGCTCGAAGAGCTGAAAATGGTTTTCCAAGCTCATGCCCGGGTCGAGAGATATGAAGTCTCCGACAAGTTCTTCAGCTGTAAAATGGAGGAAAATAGTTCTGTTAGTGAGCACATACTCAGAATGTCTGGGTTACACAACCGCTTGTCTCAGCTGGGAGTTAATCTCCACGCGGTCATTGACAGAATCCTTCAGTCGCTTCCACCGAGCTACTAGAGCTTTGTGATGAACTTCAATATGCAGGGGATGGAAAAGACCATTCTGAGGTATATTCAATGCTGAAATCAGCGGAGGTGGAGATCAGAAAGGAACATCAAGTGTTGATGGTGAATAAAACCACTAAGTTCAAGAAAGGCAAGGGTAAGAAGAATTTCAAGAAGGACGGCAAGGGAGTTGCCGCGCCCGGTAAGCCAGTTGCCGGGAAGAAGTCAAAGAATGGACCCAAGCCTGAGACTGAGTGCTTTTATTGCAAGGGAAGTGGTCACTGGAAGCGGAACTGCCCCAAATACTTAGCGGACAAGAAGGCTAGCAACACCAAAGGTATATGTGATATACAAGTAATTGATGTGTACCTTACCAGTACTCGTAGTAGCTCCTGGGTATTTGATACCGGTGCGGTTGCTCATATTTGTAACTCAAAACAGGAACTACGGAATAAGCGGAGACTGGCAAAGGACGAGGTGACGATGCACGTCGGGAATGGTTCCAAGGTCGATGTGATCGCCGTCGGCACGCTGCCTCTACATTTACCTACGGGATTAGTTTTAAACCTCAATAATTGTTATTTAGTGCCAGCTTTGAGCATGAACATTGTATCTGGATCTCGTTTAATGCGAGATGGCTACTCATTTAAATCCGAGAATAATGGTTGTTCTATTTATATGAGAGATATGTTTTATGGTCATGCCCCGCTGGTCAATGGTTTATTCTTGATGAATCTCGAACGTGATGTTACACATATTCATAGTGTGAATACCAAAAGATGTAAAGTTGATAACGATAGTCCCACAGACTTGTGGCACTGCCGCCTTGGTCACATTGGTGTCAAACGCATGAAGAAGCTCCATGCAGATGGACTTTTGGAGTCTCTTGATTACGAATCATTTGACACGTGCGAACCATGCCTCATGGGTAAGATGACCAAGACTCCGTTCTCCGGAACAATGGAGCGAGCAACCAATTTATTGGAAATCATACATACCGATGTGTGCGGTCCAATGAGTGTTGAGGCTCGCGGAGGATATCGTTATGTTCTCACTCTCACTGATGACTTAAGTAGATATGGGTATGTCTACCTAATGAAACACAAGTCTGAAACCTTTGAAAAGTTCAAGGAATTTCAGAGTGAGGTTGAGAATCAACGTGACAGGAAAATAAAGTTCTTACGATCAGATCGTGGTGGAGAATATTTAAGTCATGAATTTGGTACGCACTTAAGGAAATGTGGAATCGTTTCACAACTCACGCCGCCTGGAACACCTCAGCGAAACGGTGTGTCCGAACGTCGTAATCGCACTCTATTGGATATAGTGCGATCTATGATGTCTCTTACCGATCTACCGCTCTCATTTTGGGGCTATGCTTTAGAGACTGCCGCATTCACTTTAAATAGGGCTCCGTCGAAATCCGTTGAGATGACACCGTATGAATTATGGTTTGGGAAGAAACCTAAGCTGTCGTTTCTAAAAGTTTGGGGATGCGATGATTATGTCAAGAAACTTCAACCTGAAAAGCTCGAACCCAAGTCGGAAAAATGCGTCTTCATAGGATACCCTAAGGAAACCATTGGGTATACCTTCTACCTCAGATCCGAAGGCAAGATCTTTGTTGCCAAGAATGGGTCCATTCTGGAGAAAGAGTTTCTCTCGAAAGAATTGAGTGGGAGGAAAGTGGAACTTGATGAGGTGATAGTCACCCCTTCCGAACCGGAAAGTAGCACAGCGCGGGAAGATGTTCCTGTGGTGCCTACACCGACTGGGGAGGAAGTTAATGATGATGATCATGAAGCTTCGGATCAAGTTGCTGCTGAACTTCGTAGGTCCACAAGGACACGTTCCGCACCAGAGTGGTACGGCAACCCTGTCCTGGAAATCATGTTGTTGGACAACGGTGAACCTTCGAACTATGAAGAAGCGATGGCGGGCCCGGATTCCGACAAATGGCTAGAAGCCATGAAATCCGAGATAGGATCCATGTATGAAAACGAAGTATGGACTTTGACTGACTTGCCCGATGATCGGCGAGCCATAGAAAATAAATGGATCTTTAAGAAGAAGACAGACGCGGATGGTAATGTGACCATCTATAAGGCTCGACTTGTCGCTAAGGGTTATCGACAAGTTCAAGGGGTTGACTACGATGAGACTTTCTCACCCGTAGCGAAGCTGAAGTCCGTCCGAATCATGTTAGCAATTGCCGCATTCTATGATTATGAGATATGGCAAATGGACGTCAAAACGGCATTCCTTAACGGCTTTCTTAAGGAAGAATTGTATATGATGCAGCCGGAAGGTTTTGTCGATCCTAAGAATGCTAACCAGGTATGCAAGCTCCAGCGCTCCATCTATGGGCTGGTGCAAGCATCTCGGAGTTGGAACATTCGTTTTGATGAGATGATCAAAGCGTTTGATTTTACACAGACTTATGGAGAAGCCTGTGTTTACAAGAAAGTGAGTGGGAGCTCTGTAGCATTTCTCTTATTATATGTGGATGACATACTATTGATGGGAAATGATATAGAATTCATGGAAAGTATAAAGGCGTATTTGAATAAGTGTTTTTCAATGAAGGACCTTGGAGAAGCTGCTTATATATTAGGCATCAAGATCTATAGAGATAGATCAAGACGCCTCATTGGTCTTTCACAGAGTACGTACCTTGACAAGATATTGAAGAAGTTCAATATGGATCAGTCCAAGAAGGGGTTCGTGCCTGTATTGCAAGGTGTGCAATTGAGCACGTCTCAGTGCCCGACCACGGCAGAAGATAGAGAAAAGATGAGTGTCATCCCCTATGCCTCGGCCATAGGGTCTATTATGTATGCCATGCTGTGTACCAGACCTCATGTAAACCTTGCCATAAGTTTGGTAGGAAGGTACCAAAGTAATCCCGGCATGGAACACTGGACAGCGGTCAAGAATATCCTAAAGTACCTGAAGAGGACTAAGGATATGTTTCTCGTTTATGGAGGTGACGAAGAGCTCGTCGTAAAGGGTTACGTCGACGCTAGCTTCGACACAGATCTGGATGACTCGAAGTCACAAACCGGATACGTGTACATTTTGAATGGGGGCAGTAAGCTGGTGCAGTTGCAAGCAAAGCGTCGTGGCGGGATCTACATGTGAAGCGGAGTACATGGCAGCCTCAGAGGCAGCGCAAGAAGCAATATGGATGAAGGAGTTCATTACCGACCTAGGGGTGATTCTCAATGCGTCAGGCCCGATGACTCTCTTCTGTGACAACACTGGAGCTATTGCCCTTGCCAAGGAGCCCAGGTTTCACAGGAAGACCAGGCATATCAAGCGTCGCTTCAACTCCATTCGTGAAAGTGTTCAAAATGGAGACATAGATATTTGTAAAGTCCATACGGACCTGAATGTAGCAGATCCGTTGACTAAACCTCTCCCTAGAGCAAAACATGATCAACACCAGAATGCTATGGGTGTTCGATTCATCACAATGTAACTAGATTATTGACTCTAGTGCAAGTGGGAGACTATTGGAAATATGCCCTAGAGGCAATAATAAATGGTTATTATTATATTTCTTTGTTCATGATAATTGTCTATTGTTCATGCTATAATTGTGTTATCCGGAAATCGTAATACATGTGTGAATACATAGACCACAACGTGTCCCTAGTAAGCCTCTAGTTGACTAGCTCGTTGATCAACAGATAGTCATGGTTTCCTGACTATGGAGATTGGATGTCATTGATAACGGGATCACATCATTAGGAGAATGATGTGATCGACAAGACCCAATCCTAAGCATAGCATAAAAGATCGTGTAGTTCGTTTGCTAGAGCTTTTCCAATGTCAAGTATCATTTCCTTAGACCATGAGATCGTGCAACTCCCGGATACCGTAGGAGTGCTTTGGGTGTACCAAACGTTACAACGTAACTGGGTGACTATAAAGGTGCACTACGGGTATCTCTGAAAGTGTTTGTTGAGTTGGCACAGATCGAGACTGGGATTTGTCACTCCGTATGACGGAGAGGTATCTCTGGGCCCACTCGGTAATGCATCATCATAATGAGCTCAATGTGACTAAGGAGTTAGCCACGGGATCATGCATTATGATACGAGTAAAGTGACTTGCCGGTAACGAGATTGAACAAGGTATTGGGATACCGACGATCGAATCTCGGGCAAGTAACGTACCGATTGACAAAGGGAATTGTATACGGGATTGATTGAATCCTCGACATCGTGGTTCATCCGATGAGATCATCGTGGAACATGTGGGAGCCAACATGGGTATCCAGATCCCGCTGTTGGTTATTGACCGGAGAGGCGTCTCGGTCATGTCTGCATGTCTCCCGAACCCATAGGGTCTACACACTTAAGGTTCGGTGACGCTAGGGTTGTAGAGATATTAGTATGCGGAAACCCGAGAGTTGTTCGGAGTCCCGGATGAGATCTCGGACGTCACGAGGAGTTCCAGAATGGTCCGGAGGTGAAGAATTATATATAGGAAGTCCAGTTTCGGCCACCGGGAAAGTTTCGAGGGTTATCGGTATTGTACCGGGACCACCGGAAGGGTCCCGGGGGTCCACCGGGTGGGGCCACCTATCCCAGAGGGGCCCATGGGCTGAAGTGGGAAGGGAACCAGCCCTTAGTGGGCTGGGGCGCCCCCCCTTGGGCCTCCCCCTGCGCCTAGGGTTGGAAACCCTAGGGGTGGGGGGCGCCCCACTTGCCTTGGGTGGCAAGCCACCCCCTTGGCCGCCGCCCCCCCTCAGGGTGGCCGGCGCCCCCCCCCCCCCAGGTCCCCTATAAATAGTGGGGGGAGGGAGGGCAGCAGCACCACAGCCCCTGGCGCCTCCCTCTCCCCCTGCAACACCTCTCCCTCCCGCTTGCGCTTGGCGAAGCCCTGCCAGGATCCCCGCTACTTCCACCACCACGCCGTCGTGCTGCTGGATCTCCATCAACCTCTCCTTTCCCCTTGCTGGATCAAGAAGGAGGAGGCGTCGCTGCTCCGTACGTGTGTTGAACGCGGAGGTGCCGTCCGTTCGGCACTCGGTCATCGGTGATTTGGATCACGGCGAGTACGACTCCATCAACCCCGTTCACTTGAACGCTTCCGCTCGCGATCTACAAGGGTATGTAGATGCACTCCTTTTCCCTTGTTGCTAGTATACTCCATAGATGGATCTTGGTGATGCGTAGAAAATTTTAAAATTCTGCTACGATCCCCAACAATGATGTGGTATGCTCCTATAATACCACGGTTGAAACGTCTGTTCAGAACAAAGAGCATGCCAAGTTGATGCGATGGCACAGAGAGGACCGTAAGAAAGACGGGAAGTTGAGAGCACCCGCTGACGGGTCGCAGTGGAGAAAAATCGAGAGAAAGTACTGGGCTGAGTTTGCAGGTGACCCAAGGAACGTATGTTTTGGTTTAAGCGCGGATGGCATTAATCCTTTCACGGAGCAAAGCAGCAATCACGGCAGCTGGCCCGTGACTCTATGTATGTATAACCTTCATCCTTGGATGTGCATGAAGCGTAAGTTCATTATGATGTCAGTTCTCATCCAAGGCCCTAAGCAACCCGGCAACAACATTGATGTGTACCTAAGGCCATCAGTTGACGGACTTTTACAACTGTGGAATGGAAACGGTGTATGTGTGTGGGATGAGCACAAACAAGAGGAATTTAACCTGCATGCGTTGTTGTTTGTAACCATCAATGACTGGCCTGCTCTCAGTAACCTTTCAGGACAGACAAACAAGGGATACCATGCATGTACGCACTGTTTAAGTGACACCGAAAGTATATACCTGGACAATTGCAGGAAGAATGTGTACCTGGGGCATCGTCAATTTCTTCCGACCAACCATCAATGTCGAAAGAAAGGCAAGCACTTCAAAGGCGAGGCAGATCACCGGAAGAAGCCTGCCATGCGTACCGGTGATCACGTACTTGCTATGGTCAATGATTTACACGTAATCTTTGGAAAGGGTCCCGGCGGACTATCTGTTCCGAATGACGCTGAGGGACGCGCACCCATGTGAAAGAAGAAATCTATATTTTGGGACCTACCCTACTGGAAATACCTAGAGGTCCGCTCTTCAATCTACGTGATGCACGTGACGAAGAACCTTTGCGTGAACCTTCTAGGCTTCTTGGGCATGTATGGGAAGACAAAAGATACACCGGAGGCACGGGAGGACCTGCAACGTTTGCACGAAAAAGACGGCATGCCTCCAAAGCAGTATGAAGGTCCTGCCAGCTACACTCTTACCAAAGAAGAGAAGCAAATCTTCTTTGAATGCCTGCTCAGTATGAAGGTCCCGTCTGGCTTCTCGTCGAATATAAAGGGAATAATAAATATGGCCGAGAAAAAGTTTCAGAACCTAAAGTCTCATGACTGCCACGTGATTATGACGCAACTGCTTCCGGTTGCATTGAGGGGGCTTCTACCGGAAAACGTTCGATTAGCCATTGTGAAGCTATGTGCATTCCTCAATGCAACCTCTCAGAAGGTGATCGATCCAGAAATCCTAGCAAGGCTAAGGAGTGATGTGGCGCAATGTCTTGTCAGTTTTGAGCTGGTGTTCCCACCATCCTTCTTCAATATCATGACGCACGTCCTAGTTCATCTAGTCGACGAGATTGTCATTCTGGGCCCCATATTTCTAAACAATATGTTCCCCTTTGAGAGGTTCATGGGAGTCCTAAAGAAATATGTCTGTAACCGCGCTAGGCCAGAAGGAAGCATCTCCATGGGCCATCAAACAGAGGATGTCATTGGGTTTTGTGTTGACTTCATTCCTGGCCTTAAGAAGATTGGTCTCCCTCAATCGCGGTATGAGGGGAGACTGACTGGAAAAGGCACGCTTGGAGGGGACTCAATAATATGTAGGGACGGGCATTCTTGGTCTCAAGCACACTACACAGTTCTACGGAACTCTACCTTGGTGCCCCCGTATGTCGATGAACACAAGAACAGTCTGCGCTCCAAACACCCGGAGCACTGTGACGACTGTATTACATGTGAACACATCAGGACTTTCGGCAGTTGGTTGGAAACACATCTCAGAGGTGACAACACTGTTTCTGATGAGCTGTACTCGTTGTCCAGGGGACCATTTTCGATTGTATTGACTTACAAAGGATACGAGATAAATGGGAATACATTTATCTCAATCGCCCATGATCAAAAGAGCACCAACCAAAACAGCGGTGTCCGCTTTGATGCAGCAACCAAATGGGGAAAGGACACATATTATGGTTACATAGTGGACATATGGGAACTTGACTACGGACATGATTTTAAGGTCCCTTTGTTTAAGTGCAAATGGGTCAATCTGTCAGGAGGCGGGGTACAGGTAGACCCATAGTACGGATAACAATAATGGATCTGAACAATCTTGGGTACACAGACGAACCATTCATCCTAGCCAATGATGTGGCGCAGGTTTTCTATGTGAAGGACATGTATACCAAACCAAGAAAGAGAAAAGATAAGGAAGTGAATACATCATACGATGAGCCAAAGCGCCACATAGTTCTTTCAGGAAAAAGAGACATCATGGGATTAGAGGGTAAAACAGACATGTCTGAAGATTATGAAAAGTTTCATGAAATTCCTCCCTTCAAAGTCAAGGCTGACCCAAGCACCCTGTTAAGCGATGAAGAATATCCATGGTTATGGCGCAATAAGCAAAGGACACAAGCGAAGAAAAGTGAAGACTTTATCTCCACAACTATTATGATGATGCCTTTGATCTAGAATATCACCGCAGTTACATGTGAAGAAATGAAATCCCTTTGTAACATATGAGTTTTCGTCCGAAACCCTGATACTTCGAAAGAGATCGTCCGTTTTGTACACGAAGTGCATCCAGTTTTTCCCGTAACCCTCTCAAATTTTTAGCACATTCTATGTGGGTGAAGTGATGATACCATGCCAACTTTCAACCTTTTCAGAGTTTATTTGAAGTGCTTTTCAATTTCAGGGTCATATAGCTCAAAAACAATCAGTAAATGCATGAAAAATAACAAATGAAGTTAGAAAGGGTTGAAAATTGATGATGTGGCTTTGAATGGTGCATTTTGAACACACAAAGAGTCTGGAGTTCAAATAAGTTCAAAAAAATGAAATCCCTTTGTAACAGATGAACTTTTGTCCGAAACCCTCATACTTCGAAAGAGATTGTCCATTTTGTACACGAAGTGCATCCAGTTTTTCCCGTAACCCTCTCAACTTTTTAGCACATGCTATGTGGGTGAAATGATGATACCATGCCAACTTTCAACCTTTTCAGAGTTCATTTGAAGTGCTTTTCAATTTCAGGGTCATATAGGTCAAAAAATTCAGTAAATGCATGAAAAATAACAAATGAAGTCAGAAAGGGTTGAAATTGATGATGTGGCTTTGAATGGTGCATTTTGAACACACAAAAAGTCTGGAGTTCAAATAAGTTCAAAAAAATGAAATCCCTTTGTAACAGATGAGTTTTCGTCCGAAACCCTGATACTTCGAAAGAGATTGTCCATTTTGTACATGAAGGGCATCCAGTTTTTCCTGTAACCCTGTCAACTTTTTAGCACATGCTATGTGGGTGAAATGATGATACCATGCCAATTTTCAACCTCTTCAGAGTTCATCTGAAGTCCTTTTCAATATCGGGGTCATTTAGCTCAAAGAATGAACTAATATAAAAAAGAATGAACTAGAAAACTTCTATGAAACTCTAATAGCAAAAATAATAAACTAAAATTATCAAAGTATTTTCTGTTCAAAACATTAAAAGCAAAAAGAACTTCCATAAAGAACTTTTTTTGTTAGAAATATTAATAGCAAAAAGAATTATCATAAAGATTCTTTTGTTAGAAACTAAAATAACAAAAACTGTTTTTGAATATAATGATAAAACATAGTAATATTAAATAGCACGAAAAAGAATCACTCCTGTCGTGGTTTTGTCACGGCAGATGTCCTGGAGAAAGGACTTAGTCGTGGAGCCATCGCTATGGGTTAGCTTAAAGGGGTTAAAGCGGACAAGGGACGCAAGAGAGTTTTATACTAGTTCAGCCCCTTCCAATGAAGGTAAAAGCCTACGTCTAGTTGTGATGGAATTGATGGGGTTTCGATGACCAGGGAGCGAATATGCTTTGCCTGAGTCTCGAGTTGTTGTCTGTTGTCCGTGAACCGCCGTCGGGTCGTCCCCTTATATACATGGGTTGACGCCCGCCGGTTAACAGAATCCCGAGGCCGGCTCATAATCGTGTCCGGCTCGGTCTCTACTACTTCTATCTTACAATACAAGTTTACATATCAATGTCGGTTTATGTCTACAGGCCCTGGGCCTACTTGAAGCGTCACCGTCTGTCTTCATGGACTTCAGATATAGATGAACTACTCATGGGGTTAACCCGGCCTCTCCTAGCCGGTTTACGCCCAGTGGTAATATCCCCAAACACCTCCAAAATCTATTTTTATAGTAAAGTTAATCGCAAACTACTGATTCACACAAATTTCAAATAATTCAAATTTAAACTATTCAAATTTGAAAACTAATGGCACTAATAGAAATTTTATATTTTTCTGACCTAAAAGCAAAAATAACTAAAAAAATAAAGCAAAAAACAAAAGAAAATAAATAATGCAAAAAACAAAACAAAAAAATGGAAAAAAAAATAAAAAAACTGCCACCTATTGGGCCACCACGGCATGAATATGACTAGAAACTAACCATGGGCCAGGATTCAGGCCCGCAGAAGGCCCAGTAGGCCCGCAGGCAGCATAGTGTGAGATTAGTCCCGTAAGCCTGCATTTGAGAGGAGCTCAAGAGGGCAGCCATAGTGGGGCTTATAAACCACTCTGAGCCCCTCTCAACTAGCGAGGTGGGACTAAACTTTTGGCCGCAGGCAGCGCAAGGCCTTTGGTCCCGGTTGGTGGCACCAACCGGGACTAAAGGTGGGCTCTGGTCCCGGTTCGTGGCACCAACAGGGACCAATGCCCCCGTTTAGTCCCGATTGGTGCCACCAACTGGGACCAAGGTCTCTGTTTCCCGCCCTTTGGGCTGCTGAAAAGAGACCTTTGGTCCCGGTTGGCGGCACCAACCGGGACTAAAGGGGGGCATTGGTCCCGGTTGGTGCCACGAACCGGGACCAGTGCTCTGTCTATATAAGCCAGCACTTGTGAAAATTTTGTTTCAGTTCTTCTTCGCACCGACGACGCCGCGCCCCTGCCTCTGACGCCCTCGTCGCCGCGCGCGCCCCTGCCCCAACGCCGTCGCCGCGCGCCGCCCCTACCCGACGCCGTCGCCGTGCTGCCCCAACACCCTCGCCGCGTCGCCCCGCGCCGTCACCGCCTCGGTCCGCGCCGCGCTACGGTCCGGCCGGCCCTCCTCCGTTCATATATATGCATTTTTTCATATATATATATGTTGATGATGATATGATGATGTTGATGATATGATGATATGATGATGTTTTTTCATATATGCATTTTTTCATATATGTATTAATTTTTTTATTTAAGTTGTTAGTAGATATCGATTTTAGGTTAGTGCATTTTAGGTTAGTTGATTTAGTGCATTTTAGGTTTGTTGTACTGTTAGTGCATTTTAGGTTAGTACATTTTAGGTTAGTGGAGAGGAAAAAGTAAAATAAGGAAAAGGAAGAAAAGAGGAAGAAGGAAGAAGAAGAAGAAAAAGAAGGAGAGGAAAAAGGAAAATAAGAAGTAGAAGAAGGAGAAGAAGAAGAAGGAGAGGAAGAGGAGAAATAAATAAGAAGAGGAAGAAGAAGAAAAAAAGAGGAGAAGAAGAAGGAATAGTGGAGACGGAGAAAAATAGTTTTAATCTATTTTTTCCTTCTTCTTTTCCTTTTTTTCTTCTTCTCCTCTTTTTTTTCTTCTTCCTCTTCTTAATTTTTATCGGGAACGAGGTTGTCGAGGATCACCGAGGGGTCGAGGGTCAGGAACTCGGGTAGAGGGTCGAGGGTCACTAAGGGCTCGAGGGTCGTTGAGGGGTCGAGGGCCAACGGTTCGAGGGTCGAGGGTTCAAGGGTCATCGAGGGGCCGAGGGTTCGAGGGTCGTTGAGGGGCCGAGAGTTCGAGGGTCGAGGGTCGTCGAGGGGTCAAGGGTCGAGGGTTTGAGGGTCGTCGAGGGGTCGAGGATCGCCGAGGGGTCGAAGGTCGTCGAGGGGTCGAGGGTCGTGGATCACCGAGCGGTCGAGGCTCGAGGGCCATGGATCGCCGAGCGGTCGGGGGTCGAGGGTCGTCGAGGGGTCGAGGGTCGAGGATCGCCGAGGGGTCGACAGGTTGCCTTGTGTCAAAGTATTGAAGAAATCCATGGCTTCATCATTAGTCAGAAGTAACCGGGGCATGATGGTAAGAAGTTTTGCAAAGTTGTTCTAGAACGGAGTCCCGGATAGGATAATTCGCCTTTTGGTACGAATTTCAGCAAAGGCCTTCCAAATAGCGATATCGGAAGGCTCTTGTTGAACTTTGTACCAAAAAGCGAATTATCCTATCTGGGACTCCATTCCAGAACAACTTTGCAGAACTTCGTACCATCATGTGCATGTTACTTTCGCCTAATGATGAAGTCATGGTTTTGTTGAATCCTTTGACACCAGACAAGCGTGACATGAGGGGGTCGAGGGCCGGGAACTAGGGTAGAGGGTCGTGGATCGCCGAGCGGTCGAGGGTCGTGAACTAGTGTAGAGGGTCGAGGGTCGCCGAGGGGTCGAGGGTCCAGATTTATCAAGAATGCCCCCATTATGGATGTGCACAAGTTGATCCAATTTTTTCCTGATCTCATATATATATATATATATATATATATATATATACATGGATTGACTATTCGTCACCCTGGGTGAGGAGTAGTTATTCTTCACCCCCCCTCTATTTTACCACCAATGCACTGTAATTTTATGTTCCGTAAGTTTTGTCTTATTTCTGATGTAAAAAGAGACCATAAGAAAATATATAATCGCCGTAAAAAATATTTTATGTTATGTAAAATTACAAACGTAAAAACGTAGTGTAAAATATACATAAACTCCTAATTTTCTTGTCTTATGACCTATATTTTTAGTTTCTTATACCAAATTTTACGTAGTGAATCAAAGGGAATGTAACTATTTGAATTCCAAATGTAATTTAATTATGAAGTGATCGTAAGATTACGTCAGGTGAAGAATAACTTATTCTGCACCGTGGGTGATGAATAGCATCACTATATACATATATATATATATATATATTCTTCTATATGTCACGTTGTCTGTCAAAGTATTGAAGAAATCCATGGCTTCATCATTAACTGGAAGTAACAGGCATATGATGCTACGAAGCTCTTCAAAGTTATTTTGGAACGGAGTTCCTGATAGAATAATTCGCCTTTTGGTACGAATTTCACCAAAGGCCTTCCAAATAGCGATATTCGGAAGGCTCTTGCTGAACTTTGTACCAAAAAGCGAATTATTCTATCGGGAACTCCGTTCCAAAACAACTTTGAAGAGCTTCGTACCATTATGTGCCTGTCATTTCCGGCTAATGATGAAGTCATGGTTTTCTTGAATTCTTTGACACTAGACAACGTGACATATAGAAGGGTAGATGAGATCAGGAAAAATATGGACCATTTTCTGCACATCCAGAATGGCACCATTTTGTTAAATCCCTTGTCGGTCCGGACGTCGGACAATCGTGAGAGAGGCGGTCTGGCCCAAACCCTAGAAGCACTGCAGAGGCCACCCAAATTTACCAAGTTAAAAGAGCGTTGTCGTCGAGGCCACCCCAAACCATAGAAGCGTTGCCGAGGCCACCCCAAACCGTAGAAGCGTCGAGGCCACTAATAGGATTCCTTGTTGTGATTAGCTAGCTAGGTCTTCGTTTGCCACTAATATATCCATCTGTCATGTTTATATATTAATTGCCATGTTCTAATATTTGCAGAAACTATGAAACACCGAGACTTGGAAACAGAACAGGTGTTGGGGGACATAATCCTCGCCGGAGGTGATGTCTTCTCGTATCTCAACGACACCGACGGTCTGAAAGGAGAGGGTGAAGTAGGCTACGGTGATCGAACAATGGAGGAGGAAGGACATGATTATGATGGCTCCGGTGACCGAATGCCGGTGGAAGAAGGAGACCGTCATGACGGCTCCGGTGACCGAACGGAGTCCGGCCAGGTATATATATTAATTAAGCCTGTGCTGATGATACGTCTCCAACGTATCTATAATTTTTGATTGTTCCATGCTATATTATATTCTATTTTGGATGTTTAAAGGGCTTTATTATACACTTTTATATTATTTTTGGGACTAACCTATTAACCGGAGGCCCAGCCCAAATGTTGTTTTTTCCCTATTTCATTGTTTCGCAGAAAAAGAATATCAAACGGAGTCCAAACGGAATGAAACCTTCGGGAACGTGATTTTCGGAACGAACGTGATCCAGAGGACGTGGGGGAACGTCAAGAAAGCAACCAGGAGAGCACGAGGCAGGGGGCGCGCCCTCCAACCTCGTGGGGGCCACGTTGCTCCACCGACGTACTTCTTCCTCCTATATATACCTACGTACCCCCAAACCAACAGAGGCATCCACGAAAACCTAATTCCACCGCCGCAACCTTCTGTACCCGTGAGATCCCATCTTGGGGCCTTTTCCGGCGTCCTGCCGGAGGGGGCATTGATCACGGAGGGCTTCTACATCAACACTGCAGCCTCTCCGATGATGTGTGAATAGTTTACCTCAGACCTTCGGGTCCATAGTTATTAGCTAGATGGCTTCTTCTCTCTTTTTGGATCTCAATACCATGTTCTCCTCGATCTTCTTGGAGATCTATTCGATGTAATCTTCTTTTGCGGTGTGTTTGTTGAGACCGATGAATTGTGGGTTTATGATCAAGTTTATCTATGAACAATATTTGAATCTCCTCTGAATTCTTTTATGTATGATTGGTTATCTTTGCAAGTCTCTTCGAATTATCAGTTTGGTTTGGCCTACTAGATTGATCTTTCTTGCAATGGGAGAAGTGCTTAGCTTTGGGTTCAATCTTGCGGTGTCCTTTCCCAGTGACAGCAGGGGCAGCAAGGCACGTATTGTATTGTTGCCATCGAGGATAACAAGATGGGGTTTATATCATATTGCATGAGTTTATCCCTCTACATCATGTCATCTTGCTTAAAGCGTTACTCCGTTCTTATGAACTTAATACTCTAGATGCATGCTGGATAGCGGTCGATGTGTGGAGTAATAGTAGTAGATGCAGGCAGGAGTCGGTCTACTTGTCACGGACGTGATGCCTATATACATGATCATACCTAGATATTCTCATAACTATGCTCAATTATATCAATTGCTCAACAGTAATTTGTTCACCAACCGTAATACTTATGCTCTTGAGAGAAGCCACTAGTGAAACCTATGGCCCCCGGGTCTATTTTCCATCATATTAATCTTCCAACACTTAGTTATTTCCATTGCCGTTTATTTTACTTTGCATCTTTATTTCTCTTTATCATAAAAATACCAAAAATGTTATCTTAGCATATCTATCAGATCTCACTCTCGTAAGTGACCGTGAAGGGATTGACAACCCCTTTTTCGCGTTGGTTGCGAGGTTCTTATTTGTTTGTGTAGGTGCATGGGACTCGAGCGTGGTCTCCTACTGGATTGATACCTTGGTTCTCAAAAACTGAGGGAAATACTTACGCTACTTTACTGCATTACCCTTTCCTCTTCAAGGGAAAACCAACGCAGTGCTCAAGAGGTAGCACTAGTAGGAAAAGGGGCTTTTACCCCTGTTCATAAGGGCCTTTAGTCCCGGTTCTGGATCTGGGACTAAAGGGTTGTTACTAATGCCCTAGCCCTTTAGTCCCGGTTCTTACACGAACCGGGACTAAAGGCGGTCCACGTGGCCGGTGCGGGGAGCCCAGGCAGGAGGGCCTTTGGTCCCGGTTGGTGCCACCAACCGGGACCAATAGGCATCCACGCGTCATCACCTGGCAGGAGCTGAGGTTTTTGTTTTTTTGAAAGGGGGTGGTTTAGCGGTTTTGGGGGGTTAATTTAGGTGTTTCATATATTGTGTTAGCTAGCTATTTAATAGAGAGAAGTGTCCTCTCTTATCTCCGTGCTTGGTCGACGCTACGTACTATATACGTATGGAGAGGAGTAGACACGCTAGCTAGTAATCAAATGAAGGAAACAGAAGATCGTCATGAACATATGCATACAGAGAGAAGTGATATCGACCACCTCTCCTTCTCCGAGATATTGGTCGAACAACAAGTTCTCGTATATCTATCCGACACTACCGGCTACATATATACAATAATTATCTCTTACAATATATACAATCTCCTAATTATATTGTAGGAACACAGGGTCCACATAGTATTCTCCGTTTTCAGCGATCACGTGGTCAAGGAAGAATGCCGCCAATTCCTCTTGAATTCCTCGCATACGATCTTCTGCTAGGAGTTCATCCCGCTTCCGAAAAATCTAATTTGAAGAAGGGGGTCAATACATATATATATGAATAAATGAAACTCAACACAAATGATGGTAATAAAATAAAATTATGAATATTATTGCTTACGCACTTCATATTGTTCTTCAGTGTAACCCCGCTTACAGGTATGGTAGCGGATGGACTCGCAAACGTAGTATCCACAATAATTATTCCCGGGTTGCTGCCACAACCACTTTACAAGAAATAGAGGTCAATCAAACTGATAAGCAAGCATGCTAAATGGTATTGATCAAACTAGCGCTTGAATCACTAGGAGATGCGCGGAACATGCTACTATAGTACTTACTTTCGGGTGTCTAAATTGCAGCTTGTTCGGCAGTCCCGGGGCTTTTGAGGTGAATTTTCTCCAAACCCTGCCAGATAAAGAAAATAATTACTTGATATCAGGAAATGAACAAAGTTGCTGATATGGTGGATAATGATCGATTTAACTTACTTCTAGAGCATTTGAGTCATGTTCGCATAGTCCTGGGGATCTTTTCGTCTCGAGTCTAAGACGGTTACTACTCCCGGCTCAAGCTTAATCTCTAGGAGAATATAGTGGAAGTTGCGCATGCATGCATAAGTCATCAATTACATTACCATAACCTGGACTAATAAGGGAAACCGAATATGCACAAGATAGTAACACTCACTTGAAGTTGTAAGGAAAGAGTATTATATCTTTGTTTTGATTTAATACCAACGATTGTAGCAAGTTGGCCTCGGCTTCCTTGGGATGTTTTTCAACCGTATATGCATCTATGAGATTTGTGTTAATGAACCCAATATCACCGATTTGTCTTTGCTTCAATTCGGCGATCTTCAATCTGCATAATATAGTGAGGATAAGTATAAATACATGCAATGAAAGAGCTGACCTATATAGAGAGACTTAATGACAGAAGTAGTACTACTTACAGACAGTAGCAAGTGATCGTTGTTTTATCGAGGGACTTTTGATTGCAAAACTGGAAGAAATCCTCAAATGGAACATTCAGCAGTTCAATTCCAACGAGGTCATGCTCCGGTTTAACTCTCAGCGTCAAAGTACTCATCCCATGAGACTCTCTGCAGGTTTTCATGTACCAATCATGTAGTCTTCACATCATCGTGATTAGAGATCTGACATCTTTGACGAGAGGCTTCCCGTAATGGTATTTTTGTTCGTCCACCTCCATGATTTCATAATGTACATCGTCGGGCAGGTAATCTCCAAGATTGCTATAACCGGGCACCATACCCGGATCATTAGCGACGATGTCTTTTGACACCTTGAGCGGGGGCACGATTGGTTCGCTTGTTCGCCGAGCTGGGAAATTTTTTTCCCAGCTCGTCGTTCTTTCATCCTTTTATCACTGACAGTACTTCCCGACCGCTCCGCTTCGGCATATGCCTTTCCAAGAACGCGCTCATAGTTGCCTCTCGGCGGAGACTTTGGTGGTTTTGTCAGGGCAGCCAGAGTGCGCTTTGCTTTCACCGGATCTACCTTCTCCTCCGGAGGTGGATGTTTCTTTGCTTTCACCCCTTCAAAGAAGTTCTTCACTTCGGCTCGCACGATCTTCGCGTTCTCCTCCTCGCTCCTCTCATATGGTAACTTCTCTGGAGTCTTCAGAGAAGGACCGAATCTGTATTGCCTCCCGCCTCTGGCAGCTGTACTGCTAGACGCCGGCAGAGCAGACGGAGCGGCTGCGGCTGTCTTCTTTCCTTGCTTACGAGGCGGAGGAGAAGGACTACGACGCGCTGGAGCAGCCGCAGCGGCGGCGGGTCTCTTCCGCCCTTGCTGACGAGGCGGAGAAGGAGGAGGCTGGCTGCTCTGGCGCGCCGGCGCTGGCGGAGAAGGAGCCGGAGTGCCGCCACTCGCCGGAGAAGGAGGCTGAGTGCCCTGATCACTCGCCGGAGGAGGAGGCGGAGTGCCCTTACTCGCCGGAGCCGTCCAGTTCGGAAGCTTGATGAGCTCCTTCCGCCATAGGCATGGAGTCTTCAGAGCTAAACCCAGCCGAGTCTCCCCTTCACCGGTAGGGTGGTCAAGCTGGAGGTCCTCAAATCCCTCCGTTATTTCATCCACCATCACCCTAGCATATCCTTCTGGAATCGGCCGGCAGTGGTAGGTTGCGCCGGGTTCAGTAGGTAAAACAGAGCCAACAGCCGCCTTGACTTTCAAGTTCTGCCATTCCGCCATAAGGTGGCAATGTTGAGACTCCGTGATAGCATCCATGGGGTAGCTAGCAGGAGCCGCATGCTCCAGCTGAGGCAGCTCGGTGGAAGCCACGCTGCTTCTCCGCTGAGATGGCGGTGTAGCTTCGGGGGCAGTTTCGGCATCTCGATTGCCATCTCGTTCCTCTAGCACTTGAACCCTTTCGTGCAGACGCTGAATTTGGATCTGCTCCACTTTTTTCCTCCTCTCCTGGGTTTTGTAACCGCCCGCGTCCGGAAAACCAGCCTTCCACGGAACGGAGCCTGGCGTGCCTCGTGTCCGTCCAGGGTGTTCAGGATTCCCGAGGGCCATTGTGAGCTCGTCGTTCTCTCTGTCTGGAACGAACGTCCCTTGCTGCGTTGCATCGATATAGTGCTTAAGCTTCTTGACGGGTATTGCAAGTTGCTCGTCCGTCCAACGACACCTCCCTGGTACAGGGTCCAAGGTTCCGCCAGCCCCGAAGAACCAAGTCCGGCAACGGTCTGGCCAGTTCATTGTCTCTGGTTCGATCCCTTTATCAAGCAGATCCCTCTCAAACTTGGCCCACTTAGGTCGGGCTATGAGGTAGCCACCTGACCCCGTGCGATGGTGAAGCTTCTTCTTCGCAGCATTCTTCTTGTTTGTCGCTGACATCTTCTTACTCTTTTCCGGTGTCTTGTGGGCCACAAATGCGGGCCAGTGATCTTTGATTTTCTCATACCGGCCGATGAATTCTGGTGTCTCTTCTTTGTCGACAAATGTTTTCAGCTCATTCTTCCACCTCCTGAATAGGTCTACCATCTTCTTAAGAGCATGAGACTTGATTAATTGCTCTATAACTGGCTTCTCCGGATCCTCCTCTGGCGGTAGGGTGAAATTTGCCTTCAGCTCAGTCCAAAGATCATCTTTCTGCATATCATTGACATAAGACACCTCAGGGTCTTCCTTCTTAAGCTTATACCATTGGTGGATGCTGATCGGGATCTTGTCCCTAACTAGAACCCCGCACTGAGCAGCAAAAGCATCCTTTGTCCGGAGGGGTTCAATCGGTTGGCCGTCGCGCGTGATTGCTGTGATCTCAAACCTTTCATCCGAGCGCAACTTTCTCTTCGGGCCTCGTCTCTTTACCGCAGTTGTGCTCGATCTGGAGGGCTAGAAAAAAGAAGAAAGACGAGTGTTAATTAAATATGTGTACATACCAAAACAATGAATGCATCAATTAGCTAGTCAGCACAGGCTTAACTAATATATTTACCTAGCCGGACTCTGTTCGGTCACCGGAGCCATCACCACGGGCTCCTTCTTGCACCAGCATTGGGTCACCGGAGCCATCATAATCATGTCTTTCCTCCTCCACTCTTTGATCACCGCAGCCTGCTTCTTCACCCTGTTCTTCCAGACCATCATTGTCGTTAAGATACGACAAGATATCACCTCTGGCTAAGATTATGTCCCCCAACACCTCTTCTGCTTGCTCATCTCGTCCGTGCTCCATTGTTTCTGCAAATATTACAACATGGCAATTATTACACAAACATGACAGCAGGTGGATATATTAGTGCAAACGTAGACCTAGCTTATTCCGGGTTTGGGGTGGCCTAGGCAACGCTTCAAGGGTAGGGGCGCGGCGGGTGGGGGTAGGAGACCGACATCTTTTTTTCTAGGGTTTGGGTGTCCTCGAGAGTTTTGGTCGAGCGAGAGGGCCGGGGGGTGCTCCCGTGGTATAAGTTATCACGGTCGAGAGGGGGTATACATATCGACCGTCCATCATGTCGAAGTTATCTGGGAGGGAGTTATATATATCGACAACGACGACATACATACACGGGAAAATAATGTTATCGGGGAGGGGGTATATATCGACCCCCCCCCCACGTGTTGAAGTTATCGGGAGGGGGTTTTATATCGACAACGACGACATACATACACGGGGAAATAATGTTATCGGGGAGGGGGTATATCGACCCCCCCTCGTGTTGAAGTTATCGGGAGGGGGTAATATCGACAACGACAACATACATACACGGGAAAATAATGTTATCAGGGAGGGGGTATATCGACCCCACCCCCCCCACGTGTTGAAGTTATCCGGAGGGGGTTATATCGACAACGACGACATATATACACGGGAAAATAATGTTATCGGGGAGGGGGTATATCGACCCCCCCTCGTGTTGAACTTATCCCCCCTCGTGTTGAAGTTATCGGGAGGGGTATATATCGACGACGACAGACCCGATAAAACATAAGAAAACGAAGAAAAAATAAAAAGAGGAGAGAAGAAGAAAGGAATAGAGGAGAGGATTGAAGAAAAAAAAGAAGAAAAAAAAAAGAGGAGAAGAAGAAAGGAATAGAGGAGAATATTCTATTTTTTCTTCTTCTCCTCTATTCCTTTCTTCTTCTCCTCTTCTTTTTCTTCTTTTTTCCTCTTCTTATTTATTTCTCCTCTTCTTCCTCTCCTCTTCTTCTTTCTTTCCTCTTCTTATTTTCTTCTTTCCTATCCTTCTTTTTCTTCTTCTTCCCTTCCTAGCTAGATATATAAAACTTTTCTAAAATTGTAACTTTTGCATATATAAAACTTTTCCATGTGGATCGTCATTTCTCATATATATCAAATATATATCCATTGTCATATATAAAAACTTTCTATATATGAACAAAAAACTTTCTATGAACAAAAAAACATTTTTGACATATATATTCATACATTTTGAGCATCTACATACATACAAATTTTTTTTTGTTCACATATACATTATAGCCACATACACATATACATCACATATGAACAAAAAAATTAAACTAATAAAAATAAAAAAACATATAGCCACATATGAACAAAAACATATAGCCACATACATACACATATACATTATATATATATATGATCAAAAAACAATTAACTAATAAAAAACAGAGCCGGGGCGGCGGCTCTCACAGCGGGGGCGGCTAGGACGATGGCGACGGCGGGGGCGGCGAGGGCGCCGGCGCGCGGGGGCGGGACGGGGCGGGGCGGCGAGGGCGCCGGCGAGCACGCGCGGGCTGGGCAGGGGGGCTCGGGGTGTTGAGGCGGCGCGCGCGA
This sequence comes from Aegilops tauschii subsp. strangulata, assembly GCF_002575655.3. Taxonomy (NCBI): domain Eukaryota; kingdom Viridiplantae; phylum Streptophyta; class Magnoliopsida; order Poales; family Poaceae; genus Aegilops; species Aegilops tauschii. Next base: position 25,742,116 of record NC_053040.3, read on the forward strand.
GCAGGGGAGCACGAGGCGGGGCGGCGCGTGGGGGCAGGGCGACGGCGACGAGCACCGGGCGGCGACCCGTCGAGGCAAGGGCGCGGGGCGACGACGACGAGGAGCAGGCGGCGACGGCGAGCACGGGCAGCCTGGCGGCGTCGGGGGCAACTGGCGAGGTATATCGAAAATTTCCTAAGTGTGGACTTATATAGCAAAGCCTTTAGTCCCGGTTCGTGGCACCAACCGGGACTAAAGGTGGGCATTAGTCCTGGTTGGTGCCACCAACCGGGACCAAAGGCCCCTTTTCAGCAGCCCAAAGGGCGGGAAGCGGCGGCCTTTGGTCCCGGTTGGTGGCACCAACCGGGACTAAAGGGGGGCATTGGTCCCGGTTGGTGGCACCAACCGGGACCAAAGGCCTTGCGCTGCCCGCGGCCAAAAGTTTAGTCCCACCTCGCTAGTTGAGAGGGGCTCGGAGTGGTTTATAAGCCCCACTGCGGCTGCCCTCTCGAGCTCCTCTCAAATGCAGGCTTACGGGCCTAATGTCACACTGTGCTGTCTGTTGGCCTATTGGGCCTTCTGCGGGCCTGAAACCTGGCCCAGGTTGGGTTTCTAGTCGTATTTAGGCCGTGGTGGCCCAATAGATGGCAGTTTTTTTTAAAAAAAAACAGTTTTTTGGTTCTGTTTTTTGCATTATTTATTTTCTTTTGTTTTTTGCTTTATTTTTTAATTCTTTTTGCTTTTAGGTCAGCAAAATTATAAACTGTCTGTTAGTGCCATAAGTTTTAGAAAAAATATAAACTTTCTATTAGTGCCATTAGTTCTTTATGAAAATTCTTTTTGCTGTATTTAGTTTTTTTGTTTTCTTTTTTGCTATATTTATTTTGTTTTGTTTCTACTTACAACAAAAAACTTATTTATTTTATTTTATTTTGTTTCTAATTACTTATTTATTTTACTTTATGATAATTCTTTCTGCTATTAAAGTTTCTATCAAAAAAAGTTCTTTATGAAAATTCTTTTTGCTTTTAATGATTAAAAATAAAAAAGAGGCGCAATGCGCGTTGATTTGCTTCAAGCCTTTCGGAATAGTGTAGACTGCACTGCACATAGCTCGATGCAGTCTACCTTATTCCTCAAGGCTTGAAGCTAAGCAACGTGAGCATTGCGCCTCTTCTTCATCGTCTCTGCACTCAGGGCTTATAAACCGCTCCTAGTGCCTCTCAGCTAGCGAGGTGGGACTAAAAAACTGCTTAGCTAGTAAGAAACTCTAGTACCGGTTCGTGCCACGAACAGGTACTAAAGGTGCTCGTGGGGCCACAGCCTCATTAGTACCGGTTCGTGGCACCAACAGGGACCAAAGGGTGGAATTGGTCCCGGTTCGTGCCACCAACCGGGACCAATGGCCTTGCACAGCGGCGTGGTGGTGAGTTTAGTCCCACCTCGCTAGCTAAGAGAGAGCCGCACCTGTTTATAAGGTGCGGTGCGCCTGAGCTGTCAAGCTCCTCTCTAAAGCAGGCTTACGGGCCTAACCTCTCTGCACTCAGGGCTTATAAAGCATTTCAAATGAACTCTGAAAAGGTTGAAAGTTGGCATGGTATCATCATTTCATCCACATAGCATGTGCAAGAAAGTTGAGAGGGTTACGGCAAAAACTAGATGCACTTCTTGTACAAAACGGACAATGGTATCATACTCGTCTATTACAAAGTTGGCATGGTATCATCATAATAGTTGCGGGAGAAAGTCTTCACTTTTTCTTCGCTTGTGTCATTTGCTTATTGCGCCGTAACCATGGATAATCTTCATCGTTTATCAGGATGCTTGGGTCAGCCTTGACTTTGAAGGGAGGAATTTCATGAAACTTTTCATAATCTTCAGACATGTCTGTCTTGCCCTCCACTCCCACAATGTCCCTTTTTCCTGAAAGAACTATGTGCCGCTTTGGCTCATCGTATGATGTATTCGCTTCCTTATCTTTTCTTTTCCTCGGTCTGGTAGACATGTCCTTCAGATAGATAACCTGTGCCACATCATTGGCTAGGACGAACGGTTCGTCAGTGTACCCAGGATTGTTCAGATCCACTGTTGTCATTCCGTACTGTGGGTCTACCTGTACCCCGCCTCCTGACAGATTGACCCATTTGCACTTAAACAAAGGGACCTTAAAATCATGTCCGTAGTCAAGTTCCCATATGTCCATTATGTAACCATAATATGTGTCCTTTCCCCTCTCGGTTGCTGCATCAAAGCGGACACCGCTGTTTTGGTTGGTGCTCTTTTGATCTTGGGCGATCGTGTAAAATGTATTCCCATTTATCTCGTATCCTTTGTAAGTCAATACAGTCGAAGATGGTCCCCTGGACAACGAGTACAACTCATCACAAACAGTGGTGTCACCTCTGAGACGTGTTTCCAACCAACTGCTGAAAGTCCTGATGTGTTCACATGTAATCCAGTCGTCACACTGCTCCGGGTGTTTGGAGCGCAGACTGTTCTTGTGTTCATCGACATACGGGGTCACCAAGGTAGAGTTCTGTAGAACTGTGTAGTGTGCTTCAGACCAAGAATATCCGTCCCTGCATATTATTGAGTCCCCCCCTCCAAGCGTGCCTTTTCCAGTCAGTCTCCCCTCATACCGCGATTTAGGGAGACCTATCTTCTTAAGGCCAGGAATGAAGTCAACACAAAACCCAATGACATCCTCTGTTTGATGGCCCATGGAGATGCTTCCTTCTGGCCTAGCGCGGTTACGGACATATTTCTTTAGGACTCCCATGAACCTCTCAAAGGGGAACATATTGTGTAGAAATTCGGGCCCCAGAATGACAATCTCGTCGACTAGATGAACTAGGACGTGCGTCATGATATTGAAGAAGGATGGTGGGAACGCCAGCTCGAAACTGACAAGACATTGCGCCACATCACTCCTTAGCCTTGGTATGATTTCTGGATCGATCACCTTCTGAGAGATTGCATTGAGGAATGCACATAGCTTCACAATGGCTAATCGGACGTTTTCCGGTAGAAGCCCCCTCAATGCAACCGGAAGCAGTTGCGTCATAATCACGTGGCAGTCATGAGACTTTAGGTTCTGGAACTTTTTCTCTGGCAAATTTATTATTCCCTTTATATTCGACGAGAAGCCAGTCGGGACCTTCATACTGAGCAGGCATTCAAAGAAGATTTCTTTCTCTTCTTTCGTAAGAGCGTAGCTGGCAGGACCTTCATACTGCTTCGGAGGCATGCCGTCTTTTTCGTGCAAACGTTGCAGGTCCTCCCGTGCCTCAGGTGTATCTTTTGTCTTCCCATACACGCCCAAGAAGCCTAGCAGGTTCACGCAAAGGTTCTTCGTCACGTGCATCACGTCGATTGAAGAGCGGACCTCTAGCTCTTTCCAGTAGGGTAGGTCCCAAAATATAGATTTCTTCTTCCACATGGGTGCGTGTCCCTCAGCGTCATTCGGAACAGCTAGTCCGCCGGGACCCTTTCCAAAGATTACGTGTAAATCATTGACCATAGCAAGTACGTGATCACCGGTACGCATGGCGGGCTTCTTCCGGTGATCTGCCTCGCCTTTGAAATGCTTGCCTTTCTTTCGACATTGATGGTTGGTCGGAAGAAATCGACGATGGCCCAGGTACACATTCTTCCTGCTTTTGTCCAGGTATATACTTTCAATGTCATCTAAACAGTGCGTGCATGCGTGGTATCCCTTGTTTGTCTGTCCTGAAAGGTTACTGAGAGCGGGCCAATCGTTGATGGTTACAAACAGCAACGCGTGCAGGTTAAATTCCTCCTGTTTGTGCTCATCCAACGTACGTACACCGTTTCCATTCCACAGCTGTAAAAGTTCTTCAACTAATGGCCTTAGGTACACATCAATGTCATTGCCGGGTTGCTTAGGGCCTTGGATGAGAACTGGCATCATAATGAACTTCCGCTTCATGCACATCCAAGGAGGAAGGTTATACATACATAGAGTCACGGGCCAGGTGCTGTGATTGCTGCTCTGCTCCCCGAAAGGATTAATGCCATCCGCGCTTAAACCAAACCATACGTTCCTTGGGTCAGCTGCAAACTCAGCCCAGTACTTTCTCTCAATTTTTCTCCACTGCGACCCGTCAGCGGGTGCTCTCAACTTCCCGTCTTTCTTACGGTCCTCACTGTGCCATCGCATCAACTTGGCATGCTCTTCGTTTCTGAACAGACGTTTCAACCGTGGTATTATAGGAGCATACCACATCACCTTCGCAGGAACCCTCTTCCTGGGGGGCTCGTCGTCAACATCACCAGGGTCATCTCGTCTGATCTTATACCGCAATGCACCGCATACCGGGCATGCGTTCAGATCCTTGTACGCACCGCGGTAGAGGATGCAGTCATTAGGGCATGCATGTATCTTCTGCACCTCCAATCCTAGAGGGCATACGACCTTCTTTGCTGCGTATGTACTGTCGGGCAATTCGTTATCCTTTGGAAGCTTCTTCTTCAATATTTTCAATAGCGTCTCAAATCCTTTGTCGGGCACAGCATTCTCTGCCTTCCACTGCAGCAATTCCAGTACGGTACCGAGCGTTGTGTTGCCATCTTCGCAATTGGGGTACAACCCTTTTTTGTGATCCTCTAACATGCGATCGAACTTCAGCTTCTCCTTTTGACTTTCGCATTGCGTCCTTGCATCGACTATGACCCGGCGGAGATCATCATCATCGGGCACTGGTTCCTCTTGATCTTCAGCAGCTTCCCCCCTTGCAGCATCATTGGGCACATCGTCTGGTTCCTCTTGATCTTCAGCAGCTTCCCCCGTTGCAGCATCACCATATTCAGGGGGCACATAGTTGTCATCGTCCTCTTCTTCTTCGCCTTCTTCCATCATAACCCCCATTTCTCCGTGCCTCGTCCAAACATTATAATGTGGCATGAAACCCTTGTAAAGCAGGTGGGCGTGAAGGATTTTCCGGTCAGAGTAAGACTTCGTATTCCCACATATAGGGCATGGACAACACATAAAACCATTCTGCTTGTTTGCCTCAGCCACTTCGAGAAAATCATGCACGCCCTTAATGTACTCGGAGGTGTGTCTGTCACCGTACATCCATTGCCGGTTCATCTGCGTGCATTATATATAATTAAGTGTGTCAAAAACCATTACAGAACATCATGAATAGATAATTAAGTGACCAAATTAATAGAAGTTCATCATCACATTAGAACCAAAGTACATACATAGTTCTCATCTAACAACATATATATAGCTCTCCAGAGCATCTAATTAATTAAACCATACATTGAAACTATGTAAAACATTTCAATGCGAAAACAAATGCGATCATAATCGCAACCAAGGTAACAATTGATCCAACGGCATAATGATACCAAGCCTCGGTATGAATGGCATATTTTCTAATCTTTCTAATCTTCAAGCGCATTGCATCCATCTTGATCTTGTGATCATCGACGACATCCGCAACATGCAACTCCAATATCATCTTCTCCTCCTCAATTTTTTTTATTTTTTCCTTCAAGTAATTGTTTTCTTCTTCAACTAAATTTAACCTCTCGACAATAGGGTCGGTTAGAATTTCCGGTTCAACCACCTCCTAGATAAATAAAATCTATGTCACGCTGGTCGGTATATTTGTCATAAACAATAAATGAATCAAATAGTTATAAAAAGATAATATATACCACATCCGAATCATAGACAGGACGAGGGCCGACGGGGGCGGATACCAAAACCATCGCACTATGTAATAAGAAGGAATAAAATAGTAAGAAAATTAGACAAGTATCTATCTAAAGTAAGAATTTTTTTCTTTCAAAAAGAAGATAAGAACAAGAGGCTCACCACGGTGGTGCCGGCGACGAGATCGGCGCGGGTGGTCGACGGCGGTGAAGACGGGAATGGGACGTGACGGGCCGCTAAACCTAGACAAATCTCGAGGAAAATGGAGCTTTGAGGTCGAGCTTCGAGAGGACAAAGCTTAACTAGTGTGGCTCGGGCATTTCATCGAACACCTCATGTGCATAGGAGGTGAGCTAGAGCACCACAAAGCCATCCCCTCGCCGGCCAGAGAAAAACAGAGCACTGGAGTGCTCTGCTCGCGGGCGAGGGGTATATATAGGCACCTCATTGGTCCCGGTTCGTGGCATGAACCGGTACTAAATCCGGGCCTTCTGTCCCGGTTCATGCGAGGAGCGAGGACCATTAGTCCCGGTTCGTGGCTCGAACCGGGACAAATGGTTCCATACGAACCGGGACCAATGCCCACGAGGCCCCGGCCGGCCCCCTGGGCTCACGAACCGGGACGAATGCCGCCATGGGTCCCGGTTCGTGACTGAACCGGGGCTAATGTGAAAACTGCCCTGTGACCTAAGCCCTGTTTTCTACTAGTGTAGCAAGAAGGATTCCTGGCGCCGTTGCCAGGGAGTCTACGCACAAGTCAAGACATACCAAGTACCCATCACAAACTCATCTCCCTCGCATTACATTATTTGCCATTTGCCTCTCGTTTTCCTCTCCCCCACTTCACCCTTGCCGTTTTATTCGCCCTCTCTTTTCCGCTCGCCTTTCCTTCGCCATGTCGGAACCAAAAAGAGTTGGGAGTTCTCTCCCGAGTTTTAGTGCTTTGGACGATCCTTCTATTCTATCTAAACTCATAAATAATGCTAGGGAAAAACCTACCGGAGTTGTCAATGAGAATCTTAATAATTTTGATGAAGATGATTCCGGAATTTTTCGTTATTTACTCGATGAATCTTTGAAAGATGCTTGGGATAGACTATTAAGGATCCGGGCTAGCTATGTGCCCCAATACCAAATTGAAATTTACTTAAAGAGCTTTATGTTGCCCTACCTTCTTCATTTAAGCATGTCTTAGATTCTATTTTTGAAGAAGGTTTTCTTGAAGGGGATGCCGTAGATACTTATGAAAAGATGAAGACCATATGTGGGCACCCCATGAATGAGAAAGTTGAATCTACATCTCTTTTGCTCTCCTACCAAAACGAAACTATTAAAGAGATGAAGGCTAGCTTAGATGCAAATTTTCGTAACGTGCTTAATCTTTCTTCTACCATTAATAGCCACGCGCTTTATAAAAATAGAAAGATTAATTCCATAGATAATAAGTTTGCTCTTTTCTTCCCTAAAACCAAAGATGGCAATACCTAGATCTATCCTCGCTTTTATGCCTAGCTAGGGGCGTTAAACAATAGCGCTTGTTGGGAGGCAACCCAATTTTATTTTAGTTTTTTTTTGCTTTTTTGCTTCTGTTTAGGAATAAATATTTGATCTAGCCTCTTGTTAGATTTGTTTTTATGTCTTAATTAGTGTTTGTGCCAAGTTAAACCTATAGGATCTTCTTGGATGATAGTTATTTGATCTTGCTGAACATTCCAGAAACTTTCTGTTCACGAAAACAATTGTTAAAAATCACCAGAACGTGATAAAATATTGATTCCAATCGATGCTGATCAATAAAAAAAATTCTAGGTCTTCCTATTTTGGCTGAATTTTTTGAGTTCCAGAAGTTTGCGTTAGTTACAGATTACTACAGACTGTTCTGTTTTTGACAGATTCTGTTTTTCGTGTGTTGTTTGCTTATTTTGATGAATATATGGCTAGTAAAATAGTTTATAAACCATAGAGAAGTTGGAATACAGTAGGTTTAACACCAATATAAATAAATAATGAGTTCATTACAGTACCTTGAAGTGGTGTTTTGTTTTCTTTCGCTAACGGAGCTCACGAGATTTTCTGTTAAGTTTTGTGTTGTGAAGTTTTCAAGTTTTGGGTAAAAGATTTGATGGATTATGGAACAAGGAGTGGCAAGAGCCTAAGCTTGGGGATGCCCATGGCACCCCAAGATAATCTAAGGACACCAAAAAGCCAAAGCTTGGGGATTCCCCGGAAGGCATCCCCTCTTTCGTCTACTTCCATCGGTAACTTTACTTGGAGCTATATTTTTATTCACCACATGATATGTGTTTTGCTTGGAGCGTCTTGTATTATTTGAGTCTTTATTTGTTAGTTTACCACAATCATCCTTGCTGAACACACCTTTTGAGAGAGACACACACAAATCGGAATTCATTAGAATACTCTATGTGCTTCACTTATATCTTTTGAGCTATATAGTTTTTGCTCTAGTGCTTCACTTATACCTTTTAGAGAACGGCGGTGGTCGTATTTTATAGAAATTATTGATCTCTCATGCTTCACTTATATTATTTTGAGAGTCTTAAAATAGCATGGCAAATTGCTTTAATTATAATATCATGAGAAATTTGATGCTTGATAATTGTTTTGAGATATAAAGGTGGTAATATCATGTTGTGCTAGTTGAGTAATTGTGAAATTAAGAAATACTTGTGTTGGAGTTTGTGATTCCCATAGCATGCACGTATGGTGAACCGTTATGTAACGAAGTCGGAGCATGAGTTATTTGTTGATTGTCGTCCTTTGTGTGGTGGTCGGGATCGCGCGATGGTTAACTCCTACCAACCCTTCCCCTAGGAGCATGCGTAGTAGTACTTTGCTTCGAGGGCTAATAAATTTTTGCAATAAGTATATGAGTTATTTATGACTAATGTGAGTCCATGGATTATACGCACACTTACCTTCCCGCAATTTTCTAGCATCTTCGGTACCGTGCATTGCCCTTTCTCACCTTGAGAGTTGGTGCAAACTTCGCCGGTGCATCCAAACCCCGTGATATGATACGCTCTATCACACATAAACCTCCTTATATCTTCCTCAAAACAGCCACCATACCTACCTATTATGGCATTTCCATAGCCATTCCGAGATATATTTCCATGCAACTTTCCACCGTTTCGTTTATCATGACACGCTCCATCATTGTCATATTGCTTTGCATGATCACGTAGTTGACATCGTATTTGTGGCAAAGCCACCGTTCATAATTCCTTCATACATGTCGCTCTTGATTCATTGCATATCTCGGTACACCGCCGGAGGCATTCACATAGAGTCATATCTTGTTCTAAGTATCGAGTTGTAATTCATGAGTTGTAAGTAAATAAAAGTGTGATGATCATCATTATTAGAGCATTGTCCCAAGTGAGGAAAGGATGATGGAGACCATGATTCCCCCACAAGTCGGGATGAGACTCTGGACTAAATAAAAAAAGAGGCCATAAAAAGGGAAAAAGGCCCAAATAAAAAAATATGAGAGAAAAAGAGAGAAGGGACAATGTTACTATCCTTTTACCACACTTGTGCTTCAAAGTAGCACCGTGATCTTCATGATAGAGAGTCTCTCATTTTGTCACTTTCATATACTAGTGGGAAATTTCATTATAGATCTTGGCTTGTATATTCCAATGATGGGCTTCCTCAAATGCCCGAGGTCTTTATGAGCAAGCAAGTTGGATGCACACCCACTTAGTTTCTTTTTTTTTGAGCTTTCATACACTTATAGCTCTAGTGCATCCGTTGCATGGCAATCCCTACTCCTTGCATTGACATCAATTGATGGGCATCTCCATAGCCCGTTGATTAGCCTCGTCGATGTAAGACTTTCCTTTTTTTGTCTTCCCACATAAACCCTATCATTATACCTTATTCCGCCATAGTGCTATATCCATGGCTTGCGCTCATGTATTGCGTAAAAGTTGAAAAGGCTGAAGCGCGTTAAAAAGTATGAACCAATTGCTTGGCTAAAACCGGGGTTGTACATGATATGAATATTTTGTGTGGGGAAGATGGAGCATAACCAGACTATATGATTTTGTAGGGATAACTTGCTTTGGCTATGTTATTTTGATAAGACATAATTGCTTGGTTAGCATGCTTGAAGTATTATTGTTTTTATGTCAATATTAAACTTTTGTCTTGAATCATATAGAATCTGAACATTCGTGCCACAATAAGAAGAACTACATTGAAATTATGCCAAAGTAGCATTCCACGTCAAAAATTCTGTTTTTATCATTTACCTACTCGAGGACGAGCATGAATTAAGCTTGGGGATGCTTGATACGTCTCCAACGTATCTATAATTTTTGATTGTTCCATGCTATATTATATTCTGTTTTGGATGTTTAAAGGGCTTTATTATACACTTTTATATTATTTTTGGGACTAACCTATTAACCGGATGCCCGGCCCAAATTGCTGTTTTTTGCCTATTTCAATGTTTCGCAGAAAAAGAATATCAAACAGAGTCCAAACGGAATGAAACCTTCGGGAACGTGATTTTCAGAACGAACGTGATCCAGAGGACTTGGACCCTACTGAGGGAGTCCTGCACTAAGGGTTCCTCGGGCGTCCGGCCTGTTATCCATGGGCCGGACTGATGGGCTGTGAAGATACGAAGGCCGATCGAAGACAATACCCATGTCCGGATTGGACTCTACTTGGCGTGGAAGGCAAGCTAGGCGACCTATTATGAAGATTTCCTCCTATGTAACCGACCTCATGTAACCCTAGATCTCTCCGATGTCTATATAAACCGGAGAGCATAGTCTGGATAGGACAAATTCATTACCATATACTCATAGGCTAGACTTCTAGGGTTTAGCCATTACGATCCCGTGGTAGATCAACTCTTGTAACACTCATATTCATCAAGATTAATCAAGCAGGAAGTAGGGTATTACCTCCATAGAGAGGGCCCGAACCTGGGTAAACATTGTGTCCCCCGTCTCCTGTTACCATCGATCCTAGACGCACAGTTCGGGACCCCCTACCCGAGATCCGCCGGTTTTGACACCGACATTGGTGCTTTCATTGAGAGTTACACTGTGCCGTCGGCAAAGGACTCGATGGCCCCTTCGATCATCAATAATGGCGTGGTCCAGGGAGAAACCTTCCTCCCCGGACAGATCTTCGTATTCGGTGGCTTCGCATTGCGGGCCAACTCGCTTGGCCATCTGGAGCAGATCGATAGTTACGCCCCTGGCCACCAGGTCAGGTTCGGAAGCTTAAACTACGTCACGGATATCCATGGAGTGTCGGGTGGTAGGTGCGACATATGCCAACGGGTGGCTTATCATTGTGGAAGCCAGTAATACATCGCCGGTGCCTGGAAATGGGATGACGCGAAGACATGCACGCCGGCGAATCTTACCCAGGTTCGGGGCTCTCCGTGGAGATAACACCCCTAGTCCTACTCTGCGGGGTCTCCACATGATCACTAGATCAACACAAGTGGCTACAAGTGGCTCCTTGAGCTGTTTTGCTAGAGGAAGAAGAAGGGCAAGGCTAGCTCTCCTCTTTTCTCTATGTAGTTTCTAAAACTCTCCGAGATCAACCCTTTGCATGGGTGCCCCGGGGGGTTTATATAGGCCTACCCCCCAGGGGTACAATGGTAATCCGGCTGGACACGGGTCCTAACCGTCAGTGTCTGTATTCGCCGGCTTCTCCGCCGATCGCTGGGGCCCGCCGACTGGTGGGTGCCGCCGGCTGCCGGCCTCCTGGCCGACAGGCCGGCCCCACCGCCTGGGGGTCTTGTCGGAGGCTGGTTACTGTAGCCTCGCCCCTGATGACGAGGGCTTCATCGAGGTAAGCATGGCTACAGTGCCACCGCCTGGCGGGCTTTCACTGTAGCCTTACCTCGTCTTGTCTCCTTAATGATGCACATACTTCGAGGGAGGGAGGTGGCCGGCTATTGGGAGCCGGCTACGCCCCAGGCCGACTGGGGGAGGCTTGACCGCCTTCGAGCATCTCTCTGACTGAAGGGGCCCGCCGCCCGCTGGCCGTACTGGCGCCTGTCGTGGGTGGCGTCATGGTCAACATGGCAACAGTGCCACGCCGGACGGGGGATGGCCGACCCGTATGGCGCACTGTGGCCACGCGTGCTCCGGGATTCGGGGGTGGCAGGCTATACTGTAGCCACGCCCCATCTCATCACCGTTATGTGGGCGCGGCCCTTGAGGGTGCAGTCTCGGCCGGCTCCTGGGAGTCGGTCGTCTTGTGGCCGGCTTCTGGGAGTCGGTCCCCTTGGGGCCGGCTTCCTGGAGTCGGCCATCTTGTGGTTATCTTCGGGAAGGTTTTTGAGGCCGGGTCGCCTTCCGGTAGTCGGCCTGCGAGATAGCCGACCAGGGGAAGGCGGCCGTGTGCTTTGGATGCTTGAAGGCTCGATCGGCTTGATAATTTCTTGAAGTGCCAGGGGGAGTCGGTTAGGCTACCCGTGGCCATTTACTCCGACATGGAGACTTGATCTTCGAGGGATTTGATACCGCGGCGATCGCTCCCCCTTTCTTCGATGAACATGACCTAAATCTATCATCGGAGCACACCCAGGAGATGGATCCTGTTGCTGCAACAGCCTCAGTACCAAAGCAGATCGCGCCCTCCGAGGCCATAAAGTCAGCGGCGTTGGAGCCGCACACGCACTCGACACCCTGCAATGCTTGCGTCAACGGAACCCCGGACTCGTCTCCGGCTACACGTTCCGGATCGGATACACTTGCGGACATCGAGCTGGATCGGTTGTCGATTTTCGAATTTAGCGCCGCAGACATCTTCCAGCATTCGCCTTTGGGTGACGTACTAAATTCTTTGAAGAACTTGACCCTGGTGGAAGACTCACAGCCGAACTATATTCGGTTTGAGCTAGAGGCGAACGACGAGGAATTTTGCTTCCCACCCGCCACCCACTTCATAGCCACCGTCGATGACTTAACCGACGTGCTTGACTACGGCTCTGAAGACATCACCGGTATGGATGACGATGTCGACAATGAGCAAGGCCAAGACCCGCCATTCACTGGACGTTGGACGTCCACCTCCTCGTACGATGTGTACATGGTTGATACACCCAAAGGATCTGGCGACGACAAAGAAGAGCCGGATAAGAACAAACCCTCTGAGACGCAGTCCAAGCGTCGGCGCCCCAAACGCCGTTCTAAGCCTCGTCGCTCAAAGGATGGCAACACTGGTACCGAAGAAAATAGCACTCCGGGTGACGCCGAAAACAATGAAGACCCCGTCGGTGCGGCATCCGAACAGGAGGAACATGACAACAGGCAAGACAACCCTGATGAACAGGCCATAGAAGATGACTCGGGGGATGATAGTTACCGTCCACCCTCCAAAGAGGAGACAAGCCTCGGCAACGAAGATTTCATCGTGCCTGAGGACCCTATGGAGCAAGAGCGCTTTAAGCTTCAACTCATAGCCACTGCAAGGAGCCTGAAAAGGAAGCAGCAGTAGCTTCAAGCGGCACAAGATCTGCTCGTTGACAGATGGACTGACGTCCTGACAACGGAAGAATACGGCCTCAAGCGCCCAACCAAGAGCTACCCAAAACGCAGACTGCTACCTCAATTCGATGAGGAGGCACCGGAGCACACATCTCCCTCGCGTAATACGGAACGACCACCATGTGGTCGAGACAGGGCGGTCGACCGGCCACCACACGGTCGGGATAAAGCGGCAACTCAGGCCGAACAGCAGCCTGCCCAACCACCCCGCAAAAATAAAGATGGAAGAATTCGAGGTCACACGTATGACCTCCGGCAGACCCTGGACAATAAAGCAGGACATACAAGATCGATCTACGGATCACGCGAACGTGCCTCAAGGCGCGACGACGGCTACCTATTCGGACGTGACAAACCTAACCATGCCCGGGCCGAATGCCGCAGACGGACTCCATCAGAGCTACGCCGCGATGCGGCCCGATACAGAGGTGCCGCACACCCTCTCTGCTTCACGGACGAGGTACTAGATCATGAATTCCCTGAGGGATTCAAGCCCGTCAATATCGAATCATACGACGGCACAACCGATCCCGCGGTGTGGATCGAGGATTTCATCCTCCACATCCACATGGCTCGAGGAGATGACCTCCACGCCATTACATACCTCCCACTCAAGCTCAAAGGGCCAGCTCAGCACTGGCTTAATAGCCTGCCTGAAAATTCTATCGGCAGCTGGGAGGACTTGGAAGAAGCTTTCCTAGACAACTTCCAAGGGACATATGTCCAGCCACCAGACGCCGATGATCTAAGCCACATAGTTCAACAACCTGGAGAATCAGCCAGAAAATTCTGGACTAGGTTCCTAACTAAAAAGAACCAGATCGTTGACTGTCTGGATGCCGAGGCCTTGGCAGCCTTCAAACACAGCATCCGCGACGAATGGCTAGCACTCCACCTCGGCCAAGAAACGCCAAAGTCCATGGCAGCCCTCACGGCACTCATGACCCGCTTTTGCACGGGAGAGGACAGTTGGCTGGCCCGTAGTAACAACACAGCCAGCGAGACAGGCCCCTCGGAGGCCAAGAATAGCACTGGCAAGCTCCAGCACAACAGACACAAACGCTGAAGCAATGACAACAACACCGCTGACGCCACAGTCAACGCCGGATTCACTGGCTCCAAGTCCGGCCAGCGGAAGAAGCCCTATAAAAGAAACAATGAAGGACCTTCCAGTCTGGACCGCATACTCAACCGTCCGTGCCAGATACACGGCACCCCAGACAAGCAAGCCAATCATACCAACAGGGATTGTTGGGTTTTCAAGCAGGCTGGCAAGTTAAATGCCGAAAACAAAGAAAAGGGATCACAAAGTGAGGACGAGGACGAAGAGCCCCGGCAGCCGAAACACTGGGGGGCAGAAGAAATTTCCCCCTCAAGTCAAAACGGTAAACATGATATACGCTACACACATCCCCAAAAGGGAGCGTAAGCGTGCACTCAGGGACGTCTACGCGGTAGAGCCAGTCGCCCCCAAATTCAATCCATGGTCGTTATTTCCGATCACCTTTGATCGTCGAGACCACCCAACCAGTATCCGTCATGGCGGTTCGGCCGCATTGGTCCTCGACCCAATCATCGACGGATTTCACCTAACACGAGTCCTAATGGACGGTGGTAGCAGCCTCAACCTGCTCTACCAAGACACAGTTCGGAAGATGGGCATTGACCCCTCACAAATCAAACCAACAAATACTACCTTCAAAGGAGTCATACCAGGTGTCGAGGCCCGATGTACGGGCTCAATCACGCTGGAAGTGGTCTTCGGCTCTCCGGACAATTTCTGAAGCGAGGAGTTAATCTTCGACATCGTCCCATTCCGCAGCGGCTACCACGCACTGCTCGGATGAACAGTGTTTGCTAGATTCAACACAGTGCAACACTACGCTTATCTCAAGCTCAAGATGCCCGGCCCACGCGGCATCATAACGGTCAATGGCAACACAGAACGCTCCCTCCGAACAGAGGAGCACACCGCCGCCCTAGCAGCAGAGGTACAGAGCGGCCTTCTCAAGCAGCACCATAGTGCGGCTGCCGAGCCCCTGGACACCATCAAGAAGTTCTGAACTACACTGCAGCAGGACAGCAAGACTCGTAAAGAGCTCGACTAGCAATTTGGCCTCCGTCCCAGTCCTGATGAAGTAGTGGCATTTGTACCACGCGTACATAATTACGCACTCGAAATCCCATGGACATCGACGGAGGCACGAGCTAATCCGGGACCCACAGTTCGGCTAGACCGACCCCGGACACACTTTTTTCCTTTCTGTTTCAGGTTCCTTTTCCCGCGAGCCTGATCACCAGCCCCTTCGAAGGATCGTCATACAAAGGGGGCATGCAACATAGGTGTGCAGGGTAACCCCCATACGTTCTTCTTGACGGTATTTTTACTTATTTCCCAGGACCCGCACGCTGCTCCCTCTTGATCCCGGCATGTTAAATAGTCCGGGTGCTTATCGCACTATTTGTATAAGATACGCCTTGACGTATCCATTCAGCTATAATAAAAATGATGTGTGGCCCAGTTTTTTCTGGCTCTTGCCCCTTATTCCATTTCATTTCGATCTGCTTATTAGCTACATCGGTACTCTTTCTGTATGTTTCATATTCGCCAGGGGCTGCTTATCACCCTGCAATACGGCAGCAAAGACCGAACACTTCTTATATATAAGTTCGGCACCCCGAATTTAGCATTATATGCATTGGCTCCGAATCATGTCTTTGGTCAATAGTTGGGTTGCCCGGCTCCTGTGCTTGCTATCCTACGTTCCGCCCTATCGGCTAGGGTAGTAAAGGGAGAACTACTGCGATTGTGCCCTGGCCTTGACCAGATGAGCACCTCAGTAGAGAAAGCCGAAAACTGACTGTCATGATACGGCGAGAGCCGGTCAGCTGTTCGAGGGTTACAAAATCGTTGGAGATTTTTTCTGCGTCACGCGAAGGATCGGCAATTCCCGATCAGACGCTGACAACACCCTGGCCTGGACCAGGGGCTGCGCACTTGCTTAATTATAAAACTCCTATGGCTAAGTGAGGGTGTTTAAGCCGTATAGTCTGATTGCCTTGTTCGTTGCGCTAAACAACTCCTTCAAGGACCATATAATTGGATCAAGATTGTTTAGATCCCATCCCGAACACCTCCGTACTAATTACGTGAGGGCAGAAGCCGACGACTGGCCAACCCTTAGATTGCATATAACACGGCCGCATAGGAGGAAACAATTTAAAGCATAACGAAATTACATTACAAAACAAAGCTTTGTCTTTATAATACAAGGCAAAGGACAACACGAATGTATTCATTCGAAAATAATGTCCTGCGAACATTGAGCTGCCACAAGTCGAGACCCTTCTATGACATCCGCAAAATATTTCTCGGGTGTGCGGTGCTCCTTGCCCTCCGGCGGCCCGCTGGCCACTTCAACAGCGTTCATCTTCGCCCACCACATCTTGCAGTGAGCGCAGGCCATACGGGCGCCTTCAATACATGCAGAGCGCTTGACGACGTCCAGCCACGGACAGGCTTCCACTAGCCGCCTCACGAGTCCGAAGTAGCTGCCGGGTATAGCTTCGGCTGGCCATAGCCGGATTGTCAAATCCTTCATGGCTAGTTCGGCCACCCTATGCAGCTCCACCAGCTGCTTCAGCTGATCGGTGAAGGACACGGGATGCTCTGGCATCGCATACTGCGACCAGAATAGCTTCTCCGTAGAACCTCCTCCTTCGGCTCGGTAGAACACTGCAGCGTCTGATACGCTGCGTGGTTGATCCGCAAAAGCTCCTGGGGAACTCCGAACCCGGGTTAGTAAAAGGTACTGCCTCTCCGCATACTTGCTTTGCATCTTAAAAGCCTTACCCGCCGTGATCTTCCTGGCCTCCTGGATCTCCTGGATGACGGTCTAGGCCTCATTCCGCGCGGTTTCCGCGCCCTGACGAGCCTTGGTGAGTTCGGCCTCCTGAGCCAACGCATCATTCTCCAAGGACGCATCTTGGAGCTCCTGCTGGATTTCCTTGACACGGGCCTTGAGCTTCTTACGGGCGGCTTGCTGCTGGACAGCCTTCTCCTCGGCCTCGTCCAGGGCCTTCCTCAGGGCCTCGACCTCGGTCGTGGCTCCTGCATACATTTCGACATTACAGTCAATACACAGTGTCTTCGCTTTCCGAACACACAACAAGACGTTACTTACCTTGCTTCTCCTGCAGCCGCACTCTAACCTCGCCGAGCTCGTTCTCGGTCCGCTCCAGCCTCTGTATCAGTTCAAAGACTTCGGCAGCATGTGAGGTCACGGCCAACAGCGACGCCTGCTCATGCACACATATCACATTAGTCTCCTACACTAGAGGATTGATCCTCTGTCCGGTTCCTCTTACCGAGCACCGGACAGTGTCTCAGGGGCTACTGACTATAGGTTTTTTTCTCTGTCACTTACCTCGAAACCTGTCAACAGGTTGCTGCAGGCTTCGTTCAGTCCACTTTTGGCGGACTGAACCTTCTCGATCACCGCGCTCATAAGAACACGATGCTCGTCCATAACGGAGGCGCATCGTAGCGCCTCCATCAGGTTATCCGGCGCCCCTGGATGGACAGGGACCACGGGCGGAAACGGTGCACCCCCCCCCCTCCTTCAAAGGGGGTTGCCCGCCCGACTCCGGAGCCATATGGGTCTCCGGAATCGTATTCGGCTGAGGGCCCAGCTGGATGCGGCCCTCTTCGCCAGTCTCCATGGGGATCGTCTCCTCCATGTGTCCGGCAGTGGAGGCTTCGCCTCGTGGCGCCTCCCCGACAGCGTCCTGGGTTCCCCCCGGCTCAGATCGGCCTTTCGGGACAGTGCCTCGGTGTCGTCCCCGGCCCCGGGGGAGTAAGCAGGCGGTGGCGACTGGCTCGCCATCTCCGACGGAGCCAACGAACTTCCAGACGAGGATCGCTGGATTAGGTCGCGGGCCGGACTGTAATAGTACAGCTAACTACATTAAGATAATGGAGAGAAAGGGATGGATGTGCGCATAAATAAACCATGTCACTTACGATGCGGCCTAGGGCTTTGTGCGGGGGCGTCGTTCCGAACTACTGTCCACGTCCCACGCGGTGTTGGCCGCCGGAATGCCCTTCCCCTTTTTGGGCGCCTCCGCCTCCAGATGCGCTGGAGCCGCCCTCTTCTTCTTCCTCTCCTCAGGGGGAGGATTGTTTTCTTCCTCCTCCTCCTCTTCCCCGTCATTGTCCTCAGGGACAGAGGAATGAGTTTCGTCATCTTCGGACGCCGCGTCTGAAGTACCCTTACGACGGAGGCCACTCTTGGCCCCCTTTGCCTTCTTCTTGGCCTTCTTCTCCGGCGCCTTATATGGCGCCGGCACCAGCATCTTCGCCAGACGCGGGATGACTGGTTCTTCAGGCAGCGGAGCCGGACACTGGATCTGCTTTGCCCTCTCCATCCAGTCCTGAAAGAGCAATAACAAAAGCTCAGATATCATCCTCAAAACAATTAGCTTGAGGATACGGTCGAAATAACATACCTTGCTGGCGGGGTGTGTACAATCGTGACCACGGTCTGAATCCGTGGCCGGTGGTTTCTCATTGCCCTTGAAGAGCAATTTCCATGCGCCTTCGTGCGTAGTCTCGAAGAGCCTCACCAAGGTCTGGTGCTTCTTCGGATTGAACTCCCACAACGGGCGGCTTCGGTGCTGGCACGGAAGGATCCAGCGAACTAACATCACCTGGATCACATCAACGAGCTTGACGCTCTTGGTTACCATGCTCTGAACACGCGTCTACAGCGCTATGAGCTCGTCAGGGGAACACCAGTCCGGACTCTTCTCGACCCAAGAGGTGAGTCGAATAGGAGCGCCGGAGCGGAAATCGGCAGCTGCGGCCCAGGTGGTGCCGCGTGGTTCGGTGATGTAGAACCACTGCTTCTGCCACTCCTTTACTGTGTCCACAAAGGTGCCTTTGGGCCAGGAGACGTTGGATAATTTACTCACCATTGCCCCTCCGCACTCCGCGTGCTGGCCATCCACCACCTTCGGCTTCACGTTGAAGACTTTGAGCCACAGCCCAAAGTGGGGTTGGATGCGGAGGAAGGCCTCGCACACGACGATAAACGCCGAGATGTTGAGGAAGGAATTCGGGGACAGATCATGGAAATATACCCCGTAGTAATACATTAGCCCGCGGACGAAAGGGTGGAGTGGAAACCCGAGCCCGTGGAAGAAATGAGGGAGGAATACTACCCTCTCGTTGGGCTCCGGCGTGGGGATGATTTGTCCCTCGGCCGGCAAGTGGTGGGCAATTCCCTTTGCCAAATATCCGGCCGCCCGGAGCTCTATAATGTCCTCCTCTTTGACGGAGGAGACCATCCATTTGCCCTGACCACCGGATCCGGACATGGTTGCTTGAGTGGAAAGAAGATGAAAACTTGGGCGCTGGAGCTCGAGATCGGGAAGGCGAAGATGGAGAGAAAGCGTGAGAAGAGGAAGAGGGGTCCTTATCCTCTTATAAAGGCAGCAAACATTAAGCGCCTCCTCGCTCGCCTTAAGATTCGCCTATTCCCAAAGGTTGTGCATACCGCACGGTTGGGTTACCCATGCCCGCATTGATGAGAATCCCGCAATAAGGGGACACGATCTCTGCTTCGACAAGACGTGCCAATAGCAACCGCGTCTTGAAACGTGGGACAAACGGTTCGAAATTGTGACCGAACGGACGTCCTTTCACATTGTAGAAAACTGTCAGCGGATGGAGCTCGTGTAAAATATATATATTCTCTCTGCGGTTGTGCATGGTGTGTAACAGGTCCGGATGTAATCATCATGTCCGAAGACTATCTTGGAGTTCGGAAGGAGGGGAACCCGCCTTGCAATGCCGAAGACAATCTGCGCGCCGGACTCCTCGTCATTGAAGCCAGGTTACTGAGGGAGTCCTGGATTAAGGGGTCCTCGGGCGTCCGGCCTGTTATCCATGGGCCGGACTGATGGGCTGTGAAGATACGAAGGCCGAAGACAATACCCGTGTCCGGATTGGACTCTACTTGGCGTGGAAGGCAAGCTAGGCGACCTATTATGAAGATTTCCTCCTATGTAACCGACCTCATGTAACCCTAGATCTCTCTGGTGTCTATATAAACCGGAGAGCATAGTCCGGATAGGACAGATTCATTACCATATACTCATAGGCTAGACTTCTAGGGTTTAGCCATTACGATCTCGTGGTAGATCAACTCTTGTAACACTCATATTCATCAAGATCAATCAAGCAGGAAGTAGGGTATTACCTCCATAGAGAGGGCCCGAACCTGGGTAAACATTGTGTCCCCCGTCTCCTGTTACCACCGATCCTAGACGCACAGTCCGGGACCCCCTACCCGAGATCCGCCGGTTTTGACACCGACACCTACGTCAAGAAAGCAACCAGGAGAGCACGAGGCAGGGGGCGCGCCTACCCCCCTGGGCGCGCCCTCCACCCTCGTGGGGCCCACGTTGCTCCACCGACGTACTTCTTCCTCCTATATATACCTACGTACCCCCAAACCAACAGAGGCATCCATGAAAACCTAATTCCACCGCTGCAACCTTCTGTACCCGTGAGATCCCATCTTGGGGCCTTTTCCGGCGTCCTGCCGGTGGGGGCATTGATCACGGAGGGCTTCTACATCAACACCGTAGCCTCTCCGATGATGTGTGAGTAGTTTACCTCAGACCTTCGGTTCCATAGTTATTAGCTAGATGGCTTCTTCTCTCTTTTTGGATCTCAATACCATGTTCTCCTCGATCTTCTTGGAGATCTATTCGATGTAATCTTCTTTTGTGGTGTGTTTGTTGAGACCGATGAATTGTGGGTTTATGATCAAGTTTATCTATGAACAATATTTGAATCTCATCTGAATTCTTTTATGTATGATTGGTTATCTTTGCAAGTCTCTTCGAATTATCAGTTTGGTTGGCCTACTAGATTGATCTTTCTTGCAATGGGAGAAGTTCTTAGCTTTGGGTTCAATCTTGCGGTGTCCTTTCCCAGTGACAGCAGGGGCAGCAAGGCACGTATTGTATTGTTGCCATCGAGGATAACAAGATGGGGTTTATATCATATTGCATGAGTTTATCCCTCTACATCATGTCATCTTGCTTAAAGCGTTACTCCATTCTTATGAACTTAATACTCTAGATGCATGCTGGATAGCGGTCGATGTGTGGAGTAATAGTAGTAGATGCAGGCAGGAGTCGGTCTACTTGTCACGGACGTGATGCCTATATACATGATCATACCTAGATATTCTCATAACTATGCTCAATTCTATCAATTTCTCAACAGTAATTTGTTCACCCACCGTAATACTTATGCTCTTGAGAGAAGCCACTAGTGAAACCTATGGCCCCCGGGTCTATTTTCCATCACATTAATCTTCCAACACTTAGCTATTACCATTGCCGTTTATTTTACTTTGCATCTTTATTTCTCTTTATCTCAAAAATACCAAAAATATTATCTTATCATATCTATCAGATCTCACTCTCGTAAGTGACCGTGAAGGGATTGACAACCCCTTTTTCGCGTTGGTTGCGAGGTTCTTATTTGTTTGTGTAGGTGCGTGGGACTCGAGCGTGGTCTCCTACTAGATTGATACCTTGGTTCTCAAAAACTGAGGGAAATACTTACGCTACTTTACTGCATTACCCTTTCCTCTTCAAGGGAAAACCAACGCAGTGCTCAAGAGGTAGCAGCTGACTAGCTAATTGATGCATTAATTGTTTTGGTATGTACACATATTAACTCTCTTCTTTCTTCTTTTCTAGCCCTCCGGATCGAGCCAAACTTAGGTAACAAGACGAGGCCCGAAGAAAAAGTTGCGCCAGGATGAAAGGTTCACGATCACAGCAATCGCGCGCGATGGCCAACCGATTGAACCCATCCAGACCAAGGAAGCATTTTCTGCTCAGTGCGGGGTTCTTGTTAGGGACATGATCCCGATCAGCATCCACCAATGGTATAAGCCTAAGAACGAAGACCCTCAGGTGTCTTATGTCAACGATAGGCAGAAAGATGATCTTTGGACCGCGCTGAAGGCAAATTTCACCCTACCGCCAGAGGAGGATCTGGAGAAGCCAGTTATAGAGCCATTGGTCAAGGCTCATGCCCTTAAGAAGATGGCAGATCTATTCAGGAGGTGGAAGAATGAGTTGAAATCAACGTTTATCGACAAAGACAAGACTCCAGAATTCACCGGCCGATTTGATAAGATAAGAGATCACTGGGACGCATTTGTGGCCCACAAGACATCGGAGAAGAGTAAGAAGATGTCAGCGACAAATAAGAAAAATGCTGCAAAGAAGGAGCTTCACCATCACACGGGGTCAGGTGGCTACCTCAAAGCCCGGCCATGGTGGGACAAGGCTGAGAATGACCTGCTTGATAAAGGGGTCGAACAAGAGACATTGCACTGGCCAGGTCGTTCAAGGACTTGGTTCTTCGGGGTTGGGGGGACGTTGGACCCTGAAACAGGGAAGTGTGTTTGGACGAACCAGCAACTGGGAATACCCATCACGAAGCTTCAAGAGTATATCGCCGCAGCGCAGCAAGGGATGATCGTTCCCGACAGAGAGAACGACGAGCTCACAATGGCCCTCGGGAATCCTGAGCACCCTGGACGGACACGAGGCACGCCAGGCTCCGTTTCATGGAAGGGTGGGTTTCCCGACGCAGGCGGTTACAAAACCCGGGAGAGGAGGAGGAAAGTGGAGCAGACCCAACTGCAGAAGCTGCACGCAAGGGTACAAGCGCTAGAGGAACAAGCAGTTCACAGCAAGCGACCTGCCGAAGCTACCCCAGAAGCTACCCCGCCATCTCAGCGGAGAAGCAGCGTGGCTTCCACCGAGCTGCTTCAGGAGCCCGACTTCACGGCTCCTGCTAGCAACCCCGTGGATGCTATCACGGAGGCTCAAGATTGCCACCTTATGACGCAATGGCAGAACTTCAAAGTCAAGGCGGTTGTCAGCTCTGTTGCACCTCCTGAACCCGGAGCAACTTTTCACTGCCGGCCGATTCCAGAAGGATATGCTGTTGTGATGGTGGATGAAATAACGAGGGATTTGAGGAGCTCGAGCTTGACCACCCTACCGGTGAAGGGGAGACTCGGCTAGGTCTTGCTCTGAAGACTCCATCTCTATGGCGGAAGGAGCTCATCAACCTTCCGAACTGGACGCCTCCACCTCCTCCTCCTCCTGCTCCGGCGAGTCAGGGCACTCCGCCTCCTCCTCCGATGAGTGATCAAGGCACTCCGCCTCCTTCTCCGGCGCGTGGCGGCGCTCTGCCTCCTTCTCCGCCTGCGCCGGCGCGTCCGAGCAGCTCGCCTCCTCCTCCGCCTCGTCAGCAAAAGCTGAAGACAGCCGCCGCCGCTCCGGCTGCTCTGGCGCGTCGTAGCACTCCGCCTCCTTATTCTCTGCCTCGTAAGCAACAAAAGAAGACAGCCGCAGCCGCTCCGGCTGCTCCGGCGTCTAGCAGTACAGCCAGAGGTGGGAGGCAATACAGATTCGGTCCATCTCTCAAGCCTCTAGAGAATTTACCATACGAGAGGACCGTGGAGGAAAACACGGAGATCTGTCAAGCCTATGTGAAGGACTTCTTTGAAACACAAAGAGCTAAGAAACATCCACCTCCGGAGGAGAAGATAGATCCCGTGAAAGTTCAGTGCATTGTCGATGCCCTGAAGCGACCACCACCGTCCTCCGCCGAAAACCAACTATGAGCACATTATTGAAAGGTCATATATCGAAGCGGAGCGGTCGGGAAGTACTTGCAGTGATCGAAGGTTAGCAGAGCGAAGAAGTGGGAAAAAATTCCCCAGCTCGGCGAACAAGCGAACCAATCGTGCCCCCCCCCCCCCGCTCAAGGTGTCTAGCGATATCGTCGCTAATCATCCGAGGATGGTGCCCGATACCAATCCTGGAGATTACCTGCCCGACGATGCACATTTTGATACAATGGAGGTGGATGATTTCAAATACCGGCACGGGAAGCCTCTCGTCAAACCTGGTCATCCTCCTCTAACAACGATGATGCAAAAATTCCATGAGTGGTACATGAAAACCTGCAGCGAGTCTGGGAATGATACTTTGACGCTGAGAGTTAAAGAGGAGCACGACCTCGTTGGAATTGATCTGTTGTCTGTTCCATTTGAGGAGTTCTTCCAGTTTTTCAATCAAAAGGCCCTCGATAAAATAATCGTCACTTGCTACTGTCTGTAAGTACTACTTCTGTAATTAAGTCTCTATATATAGCTCAGCTCTTTCATTGCATGTATATATAATTATCCTCACTATATTATGCAGATTGAAGATCGTCGAATGCAGAAAGGCAGAAATCTATGATATTGGGTTCATTAACACAAATCTCATAGATGAATGGACGGTTAAATATGATGCCAAACAAACCGAGGCCAACTTGCTACGATCGTTGCTTCAAAATCAAAACAAAGATAAAATACTCTTTCCTTACAACTTCAAGTGAGTGTTACTGTCTTGTGCATATTCGACTTCCATTATTACTCGAGGTTATAGTAATGTAATTGATGAGTTATGCATGCCTGCGCAGCTTCCACTTTATTCTCCTAGAGATTAAGCTTCAGCAGGGACTAGTAACCGTCTTAGACTCGAGACGAAAAAATCCCGAGGAGTATGCGGCTATGACTACAATGCTCGAGAAGTAAGTTCAATCAATCATTATCGCACCATATTCGCAACTTTGTTCATTTCCTGATATCAAGTAATTGCTTTCTTTGTCTCACAGGGTTTGGAAAGTATTCACCGCACAAGCTCCGGGACTGCCGGGGGAGCTGCGATTTACACACCCGAAAGTAAGTACTACTAGCTAGCTAGTTCCGCGCATCTCCCGTTGATTCTAGCTACTTTCATCAATACCATTTATAATGCTGCATTATCAGTTTGATTGACCTCTATTTCTCGTAAAGTGCTTGTGGTAGGAACCCGGGAATAATTACTATGGATACTATGTTTGCGAGTTCATCTACAACGCGACTTGCAAAAATAAGCAGGGCTACTCTAAAAGACAATTTGAAGTGCGTAAGCAATAATATTCACAATTTCATTTTATTACACCCTCATTTGTGTTGAGTTTCATTCATATATATGTATTGACCCCCTTCTTCAAATTAGACGTGGCAGATGGGGAATGAACTCCTACCACAAGATCGCATACGAGCAATTCAAAAGGAATTGGCGGGATTCTTTCTTGACCACGTCATCAATAAAGCCGAAGAATACCATGTGGAAGTTGAGTTCAGATGTTAGGGGATTGTAAGAGATCCTATATTGTATATATGTAGCCAGTAGTGTCGGATAGATATACGAAAACTTGTTGTTCAACCAATCTCTCGGAGAAGGAGAGTTCGATCACTTCTATCTATATATGTTCATGACGATCTTCTGTACTTAATGGTTTCCTTCATTTGCTTACTAGCTAGCGTGTCGAGTCCTATACATATAGTACGTAGCGTCGACCAAGTAGGGAGATAAGAGAGGACACTTCTCTCTATTAGCTAGCTAAACACAATATATGAAACCCCTAAATTAACCCTACAAAACCCCCCAAACCACCAACCCCCCCCCCCCCCTCAAAAAAAATCAAAAACCCCAGCCCCTGAACTGCTGACGCGTCGATGCCTTTTAGTCCCGGTTGGTATTGGGCTTTAGTAACGACCCTTTAGTCCCGGTTCCCGAACCGGGACAAATGGGCCTTTTTCTACTAGTGTTAGCTGTGTCCTTACTGCTCATCTCCTGGAAATGAAACAAAATATTAATTTAAAGACATATCAACACTTCTATACTATTAAGCATATAAGCATGTCAACACTTCTATACTATTAAGCATATACTATTAAGCTAGTCAATGCACAAACATATAAGCATGCAGAAATAGTAGTACTAGTCATATACATGACACATCATGCAACAAGATCTAAAATGAATAATTCTGGGCTAGAAGAAAAATATATAACACATAATACCAACACTAAACAGTACATGATGCTATACTAGCAGTACAAACACTACTATAGAAACAGAACACTACTATAGCTGCCAAACGCACATGCCAATTAAGCTTGTTCCTCCAATATTACACAATCTCACATTCATACAAGTAACAACACCTATTTATATATGCCTAAACAAACTAAGATTTCATACGAGACAGATGGTAGCGCAGTTGACCTTGAAGGCAGTAAGAAAATTCATCATCTTATAATTGGTCTGAGAATTAATGCTAGCCACGCCACACGGTCTGTATACCTGTCTGTTAATCTATATACTCCACATATATATACTATACCTAAATCCAATGAGTGAAAACACTAGGGAAAAATTACTCCCTCCTTAATTAATCAGTACAAGAACAAGACAGTGTAAAATTTCTGAGAAAAAAGATGCATTTCTGAGAAACAAGACAGTGTACAAGAACATATGGCACCAGAGTTGAAGAGTAACCACACAGTCTGTAGATTAGTCGAAGTGCTACCTGCTGCTGCTGAACCAGGGGAGGGGAGGAAGCAGAATGGTGACCACCAGAGTGGAAGAGTAACCCCATGTCGATGGATGAAGATGACAACGTAACAGACAGGGGAAGCATTTGCATGAACCGTTGTCAGTCTCGACGAGCAAAAACGCGACAGGCAGGGGAAGCGGCTGCCGGTGCTACATACTCGGTGGACGCAACCCCGCGCTGGCCGGAGCTGAAGTTATCGATGTAGCGCACACAGTGCTGCTCCAGGGTCACCGTGGTGTCGCCGGAGGTGACGCAGACCACCCCTGCCACCAGGGGCCCTCCTCCTCCGGTACCTGCAGTGCACGCGCGCGCGCGCGCACACACACACACAAGAGAAGCTTGCTGTCTTTTAGTTCCGTCGAGGCGAATCTATCGTCGGATGCTGCGTCTCTGACGAATGAATTGGGGATTGATTCGTAAGGGGTGGGCGACTTGTTGGCGGAGAGTGAGTGGCGGGCGACGAAGGCGGCCACGGTGTCGCGGACGCGGAGGGGCGGAGCAACGCGGAAGAAGGCCGCCGCCTCTGTCGTCAGAGCTCTAGCGGTGGTGGCTACAATAACAGGGAAGAGGCGATCCCGAGGAAGAGGGCAAGTAGAGGAGCCACCTAAACCAATGTCAATAACCGGTTGGGCAACCACGGTTTGAGCCTGTAGGACTATAGCTGGCCAAACGGGCCGGGCTAACCAGACTGGCCCGCGAGCACGCTGGCACGACCCGCCATGGGCCAGGCACGGCATAGGCTAAACGGGTCGTGCCCAGCACGAGGCACGCCTTGGGCCGTGCTTGGGCCTGGAGGCTGGACACGCGGGCCGGCACGGCACGACCATGGCTCAAAATAGTCCGATAGGCACGGCACGCCCCGTAAAATACAGTCCAAATAGGCCTAAAAATCAGTCCAACAGGCTGAAAATGTAAAATCCAGTTTTTCCCAACAGTCTGAAAATGTGCAGCCCAGAGTGCTAAACGGGCCAACGTGCCGGCCCGTTTACTAAATAAGCCCTGCCTAGGCTGGAGGCGCAGCACGTGGGTCGGCACGGCACGGTCCGTTTACTAAACGTGCCTTCATGGGGCCGGCCGTGCCTGGCACGATTAGCATGGGCCGTGCCAGGCCGGCCCGTTTGGCCAGGTCTGTAGGTCACACCCAACTGTTAAAAAAATAGTGAAAAAAAAAACCAATCTCAGATTTACTCTCGATCCCGCACACTGCTCGCTCCCATCTTTCCCCTCTCCCCGTCTTCTCCTGTCAAGTCGTCGCCGCCGCCGTTCCCGCCGCCAGGCCCAGCCGCCCCCGTCGCCGGCCGGAGTCTCTCCTCCGCCGACAGATCCGGCCGTCCCAGGCTGACTCCCGCCGGATCCCGTCCTCGGCGCGGCCGGTCGCGCGGGGTGAGAGGAGCTGCGACACCATGGCTTAGAGGAGCTAGGCCCGACGCCCGAGAGACCATCCCGAGCCAGGAGAAGCACCAGGACGACCGCTCTTCTTCCCCGTCCCGAGCAAGGTGAGCTTCTCCCCTGCTCTTCTTCCCCGTGGCTCATCTTGTTTCGTACTGTGAGTGCACATTGCATATTTTATTATTTTTTTACTTAGGTCTAGCTAGTTCTGTGTGTGCAAATTGCTATATGTGTGCAATTTTATTTCATAAGTCATTGCAGACTGATGTATATATGGAAATGTGCTGCCATGAGTGCTTATGTGTGTGCATAGGGTCAGACCCTAGGTCGGACTGTCCAACTTGGGCAGATTTCAGCAAGCTCTGCTTCTTGATGATGATCCTTGCTTCCCCTCCCAGTCCCTTCTTCTCTTTGCTTGATTCCTTTACACCTGAGGAATTCCCAAAGTTCCGGAGTGAGGTAGTAGCCATGTCTCACATGCAAGTATAGGGGGCTCATAGAGGAACAAAGTCACCTCGGTTTCAATAGCATGCCCACGAGCTCCTGTCAACGGCCCACTTGGAGTTTGCAGGGTTCATGGTGATCCATGGGATGCTTCGCACCACAATGGCTCCTACATCATTGACTCCTGTGTGCTTCCTAGCTTCTAGCTTTCTGTTTTTCCGTCGTGTTCACCATGTCCGTTGCTCTTTCATGTTTATCATGCCATGCGAGTCCATCAAACCTTTATTGTCATGTCAACCTTCTTTCTTGTCCTGATCCTTTTGTGTACAATTTGGCCCTTCAGGTTATGGTTGTCTTCTAGAGGATTTCAGTGGCCTCCTTTTGCATCGTTGTTGATCTATGCCCATCCTCTTGTCGCCGAGCTTCTTTTGCCGCTGGTCTCTTGTGCTATGATTTTTTGCTACATGCTTCTTCTGTCCCACCTTGGCTTTACTCAACAGGTTTTTGAAGACTCCATGCTACAACTGACACTATAGAGACACTGATTTTGGAATTCACTATTTGGTAGTGTTATATTCTTCAAATGCAAGGAGTATTAATTGGCGGTCTAGGTTTCTTTACGTATTCGTATCAGTCTAGTTTTCCTTGCTTGTAATCCAAGTCCCTTGTAATGTATATTCCCCCTTGGGCTATGCAATAGAGATAAGTTGCTCATCTTACAATGCTAACTTATTTATATGTTTTAACCATACTATATGCTTTGATCCGTTGCAGATAAACATACAATCTTAATGGGGCATGATCATATCACTCATATAGAGGTAAGTTGGTCAGTCCCAAGTATTATATGTCTCTATAATCACTTTATGCTGACATTTCTCGTTGTTCTTACTTTTTTTGGGGTACAGAAGCTCACGGCGGATGGTTCCGTTGCTGGTATGTTCTCTGCTGCAGTTTTCTAGAATCATGTGATTTTTCACGCATAATTCTTCATATCAAATAGAGAGGAAGTGTGTTTATTTTTGCGTCTCTTTATTTCTTCTTGGGTATTGAATCCACATAGTCACTCGTTATGCAAGTTTCCATTTTGTGGAGATGATTCTCAGCCTCAAGGTACTGATGAAGTTAATTTCGGACATTTGCTGTTTTAATTTGTATGTACCTCTACCTCACAAAAAAAATTGTATGTACCTCTACATTTACTTTTTTGTGATGAATGTACATCTACATTTGACGTGCTCTTAAAATATACTTTTCTTGTGACCGTTAGTACCCAATTATCACTTGTCATCTACTCCCTCTATTCCTAAATAGTATAAGACGTTTTGGCAGTTCAATTTAAACTGCCAAAACGTCTTATATTTAGAAACGGAGGTAGTAGTACTTAAACACTGAGGATTCTAAATTGCATTATTTTTTGGTATGTCGTTCTTTATATGGATGTACCTTGTATTCCTTACGTGTTTCCTTTTTTGTAAACTAGACAGGAAATGTTGCCAGGAACCTGGCTGCGATGAGATCGTCAGTGGAAGGGTAATGTACTGCAATAGTCACACTAGAGGGCATTCATCCCAACAGCTTGGTTACCTCCAGAGTTCACAGAAAACCTCAGATTTATACATGCCCCCTGTTAAAGGCAGACAGTGTACTGAACCCAGTGCCAGTGCAGAGCAAGATGTAAGTATCAAGTATGAGGGGAATGATCAAGGCAAACTCAATGATAGATCTGGGAATACTCAGGGAAACACTGGGCAACTAATCTTGGGTGGCCCTGACACACTTTGCAAGCACGACAACTGCAAAAAGCAGGCCCAGAGCAACGCATTGTACTGCAAGCTACATAGTGGTGGTAGTAAGGGTTGCCTAGTACGGGGCTGTGTGAAAGCTGCACATGGTGGCACGCCTCTGTGCATCGGCCATGGAGGAGGGAAGCGCTGCATTGTTACTGGATGTCCAAACGCTGCATGTGGCCAGGGCCGTAGCGAGCACTGTGTGAGGCATGGTGGTGGCAAGAGATGCAAATTCGAAGGCTGCGTGAAGGGGGCACAAGGGAACACGGACTTCTGCATCAGGCACGGCGGGGGAAGGCGGTGCAAATCCGAAGGATGCACAAAGAGCGCACAAGGCCGCACGGATTTCTGCATCAAGCATGGCGGCGGCACCCGGTGCCAGTTCCAAGGATGCAATTCCAGCGCGAAATGGGGGACGGACCACTGCTCCGTGCATCGGAAGAGTTTGCTTGGCGAGACGCCTGAAGCTCTGCCGCTTCCTTCTGCCAAGCGTCGCGGGGCCAAGAAACCCAAAAAGGAAGTAAAGCCGCCGCTTCTGGCCTCCCAGCTGACTGTCACCACTGCTGCGTCTAGTGCTGGGAGCAGCACACCGCAAGCAAAGGGTATTCTTCATATGCCTTCAAACCGTGAATTGTCGCACAAGATCGTGATGGCGGCCGGGCAGGCTGCCATGGCTCCTGCTCAGGTTTTACCACTGTCCATGAAACCTCCAGCACTGTCCATGAAACCTCCAGCGCCACCGTCGGGGACGGAGAAGGAAGGCGCGACGAGCAGCACGACACTGAATCTTTAGAAAACATCCATGGTGCAGGTGACTGCTTGCATTGCATGCAGGCCGTCAATCTCTGATTACTGTTTCGGACCAAAAACATTCATGGTCTTTAGGAGGAGACTTGTCCATGGTAAAAGTTGTTGCTGCCGGCTTGACATCGCTTTTTTCTGTTTGGTCTTTTTTCCGTCTAACATGTCAAATCTATATATTCTGTAATGGCGCGTGGTGCGTCGTTGTGTGGAAACTGCTTCCCTCGTCGGACTATATGAGGTTGTGGACGATTGGCTAGAAATCTGCATCATCCTGCAATGGCGTGTGGTGCTTCACTGTGGTTGCCGAGTGCTGACCATGTGAGAATGATAAGACCGTCCCCAACCGGACTGGGCTAGCTTGTCCACGGACATGTCTGGACAGTGTATGACCATGTCTGCTTTTGACTCTCATTTGTCTGTGCATCGTAGTCGTGTTCTCCAAATTGTATGGGATTGAGTTATCCTAAATACTTGTAGTGCATCTACACTTTTTTGATGGCAGCGAGCGCATCTTGTTCAAGCCGTTCGATCTCGGCGTGCTCGTGATGCTGATTCTTGGAAGGTAAACACAGTTATGGTGGGGCTGGGTGTACCTTGTTATTCAATTACTGGGAATCTTTTTCTGTTTTGGAGGAACACCTTGTTCAATTACTGGGAATCTTTTTCTATTTTGGAGGAACACAAGCATGTGCTGATGTCATCCCGTTCCATTTTTTAAAGTTATATCTCATCACATCGTAGGGTTGAAGAAGCGGTTAAGTGGCACATTGTGCTAAGTGCTCGAACCGTTGGCTGATCTCAGCTGTATCGCCTCATACAGATTAGTTAAGCAAGAAAACAAACAACTACTCCCTCCGTTCCATAATATAAGAATGTTTTATACATTAGTATAGTGTCAAAAACGTTCTTATATTATGGGACAGAGGGGGTACATAGGAGCTCCATGGTGGACCACCAAAGATCCGTTTTTAGCCTTAGGTTTTCCACGATGAGCTCTACAAACCCGATCGGTATAACTTCTTCCCTCACAGACAAGAATTTGGGCCGGCCCACTATAACACAACAAGAATTCGTCAAGTTTGAAAAATGTTCGCGCATTTCTAAAATTGTCCAGAAGTTAAAAAGTATTCTTGTTTTCTATTTTTTGCACAAATTAAATTCCTTTTGTGTTTTTTTTTGGAATTTTGAAATCCTATTCACATTTTTCAAAAAAAATCGTGATTCCAAAAAAATCACATTTGTCAAAAAATGTTCTGAATTCCAAGAGTTTTTCACATGCTATGAAAAATGTTTCGAATTTTCAAAATTGTGTCGCATTTTTTAAATAATGTTTTTGGAATTTCGTAGATAATGTTTTTAAAAAGGGTCTTGGAATGTTAGCTGCGGACTCGACTGGGCAGGCCCACCAAACATGAAGCGAGTTTTTTTTCTTAACACGCGACATAAAATTTCTTTCTTTCTTTTTATTAACACGCGACATAATAATTCCGAAACAAAAACAACTGAAACGAGTTTTATTTTCTTAACACGCGACGTAAAATTTCTTTCTTTCTTTTTATTAACGCGCAACGTAATAATTCCGAAACAAAAACAACTGCCATCGAGTCAAACTTGGGACCTGGCAGGGTTGACCTCATTCCGCTAGCCACTACACCAACCAACTATGATTAACATAATTAGAGGCCCGAGATATATAATCAGAAACCAAAGCGTCGAACATTGATAACAGTTTTTCGGGGCAAACAAGTATTGAAAACGTATTTTTTTCCTGAAATTTTCAAATATTTAATAAAGTGCAGGAACTTTTTGAAAATTTCAAATAATTTTTTAAAAACCAACAACTTTGAAAAAACGAACACTTTTTGAAACATAAACATTTTTTAAGCCTGAACAAAATTTTAAAGTGCGAACACCTTTTGAAACATTTCAAGAATATTCACGAGTTTCAAAAAATGTGTTTGTGACATTTTTAAAGAAATGTGTGTACAATGTAAAAAAATGTTTGCGTTTTGTAAAAAAAATGTGTCATACCCTTAATAGAATATGCGTGGCATGTGTTTGAAAAAAGTGTATACAAATTAAAAAATGTTGATCCATGTGAAAGAGAGTTTGTGTAGTTTTATAAAAAAATATTGTCATTAACAAAATGTCAGAAGTTTCTCAGAAGTTTATCCAAAAATATACATAATGTATTGAAAAATATACATGTAATTTAAAAATGTACATAATGTATTGAAAAATATCAGAAGTTTATCCAAAAATATTTAATGCATGCATTAAAAATGTACTTCCTCCGTCTCGGTTTATAAGGCATGCGCGTCATTCTAGGTTGACAATTTAGCTAACTAAATTTGTATTATATTTGATGAAAAATATATGTTTGGAAACTACATCCGCTTAAGAATCCAATGATATACTTTTGGTGACATATAATTCATATTTAGCTAGCCAAATTGATGACCTAGAACTACGTGCACGCCCTATAAACCGAGACGGAGGGAGTACATTGGGCACTGAGAAAAATTAGACTTATGTAAAAAAGAAAAAAGAAAAGAAAATGAAAAAGAAAAAACAAAGAGAAACCAGCATAGTGCGCGCGCGCAAGCGACTGCGCTAATGGGCTGACCCAATTCAGCAAATACCGGCTAAGTCCTCTCACCGTTTAAAATAGACCGGGAGTAGATAGTTTGGTATGCTGATTTTATGGATTGAGAGTTCAGGGTTTGATTTAGCTTTTGGCTACAAATTCAAGGTTTTTTTTTTGGACTTTTTTCCTATACGAAACCAGTTTCGGCTAATCATGTTTAGGAATCTTTTTTTTGCGGGACATCATGTTTAGGCATCTAACCACCCAAAATCATGTTTGGTTAGTCTAACTAATCCATGGATAAGATAAACTTGATTTCCCAAAAACCGGAAAAACGAGTACTCCCTCCGTTTCTATATACTCTCTCCGTTCCTAAATATTTGTCTTTCTAGACATTTCAAATGACTACCACATACGGATGTATGTAGACATATTTTAGAGTGTAGATTCACTCATTTTGCTCCGTATGTAGTCACTTGTTGAAATGTCTAGAAAGACAAATATTTAGGAACGGAGGGAGTATAAGTCTTTGAAGAGAATCCACTATGAACCACATACGGGTGTATGTAGATGCATTTTAGAGTATAGATTCACTCATTTTGCTTCGTATGTAGTTCATAGTGAAATCTCTACAAAGACTTATATTTAGGAACGAAGGGAGTATTTGGAAAAAACAATTATTAGTCCTTTTCCCATAAACCAGTTTAGGTTATCCTTCGTTTCGATCGCAAAGGGCTTCCATGAGACGCCGGTGGGCAATGCATGGCATACTGCCGCTGAAAAGTATATTAATGAATAGACATGTTGGGACGAGTGGGCATTGTCCTATTTGCTCACAAGGTCCAGAAGATGTTATGCATCTCCTCTTTACATGTGCACGTGCCAAGGAAATGTGGAGGTTACTAGGGATCTCACAAACAATCTCTGAATGCATCCAGGAGGACATGTCTGGGTCGGTAGTTCTTGAGCACTTGATGCGTCTTCCTGAAACTAGTATGCCCAACATGATAACAGTCGGCCTGAAAGAGGGAATTGCAGCAACTTGCTGGTATTTGTGGTGGATGCGTTGCCAGCAAACGCATCATAACCAAATGTCCCCAGTTACACGGTGTGCAACGACTGTTCGGGCCATCTGTTTAAACTAACAAAAATCCCTGAAGTTCAGAAATGGACCTGTGAATCGTCTGGGTATCAAGTGGGCTAAAGCATCTCATGGAATGGTGAAAGTAAATGTGGACGCATCTTTTATTGCCGATGAATTGAATGGATCTGTGGGTGTGATTATTAGAGATGAACATGGGATGTTTCTTGCTGCTTCAGGATCACTAGTTATCCACATTTCGGATGCACATACAGCAGAAACTTTGGCAGTGAAGCATGGGCTTATGTTAGCTCATGAGTTGGGCTTTCATTCCATCGAATTAGAATCGGATTCGATTGAGGTGATTAATGCTTGTTCAGCGCAAGACAGAATTTGGAGTGGAGCCTCGGCAGATTATGCAGAATGTTTCTTCATGGCGGGTATGATAGGTTCAGTTCAATTTTTTGCATTGTACCCGGGAAGCGAATGAGGTAGCACATACCCTAGCTAAGTTTGCTTATGATTGAAATGAGTCTTGTACGTGGGTCGATGAACCGCCGGGGTTCTTGATTAATGCTCTGATTAATGATGTAACTATTTTGCCAAATGAATAAAGTGAGCCATAATGGCATTTCCTAAAACACTTCTGCTTCGGTAGACCCCCTCTAAACACAAGGACGGCTCAGATTAGCCCATACCTCTTCATAGAAAGGGGCATGATAGTCATATTTATAAATTCTTCGCCGTACATATACGCTAAACATTTTTTTTAGTCCATGAATGAACGCGCACATCCTCCCGCGACGGACCGGCCCATGCATCATGTTTTTTTATTTTCTAAAACAGCAAAAATAAGTATGTGCCGCAGAGGATTCAAACCGCACTCCAGCAGTAATTAGCACAAGCGCAATAACCAACTGGGCAACCGAACAGCTTGTGGTAGATATATTGTTTTGACTAAAAATAGAACACAGGAAAAGCGCACTATATCCTGTTTGGTTTTCTTTTCCTCTTTATTTTTCCTTTTCTTTATTTGTTTCCTTTTTCTTTCTTAAATGCGTAAAGATATTTAAATTCGTGAATTTTTCTTCAAAGTGGGCGAACTTTTTTCTCCAAAAATGGTGAAGTTTTTTTCCCAAATTCCTGAACTATTTCTCAAATCAGTGATTTTTTTTAAAAAATATTGAACTTTTTATAAAAATGATGAATTTGATTTTAAAAATCAATGAACTTTTTTTCAAAATTGATAAACCTTTTTTCTAATTTGTGAACTTTTCCGAAAATTGATGAAGTCTTGTTTTACTTTTTCTGATCAATGAGCTTTCTTAAAATCCAGTGAACTTTTTAAATTTTTTTGTGAACTTTCTTGAATTCCTAATTATTTATTTTAAAAATTATCTAAAGGTCAATAATCAAGTTGTAATTAAACTCCCTCCTCTTTCTTAATGAGTGTTCTTTGAAATTCATCTTGGATGCTTGGCATGGTGATACTAGTGTGTGGAACAAATTCGAATCCATTTTATTGATGTGAAAAAGTGCATCCAACCAGCCTACCCGAACCATCACCTTTGAACATGATATGCTTCTTGCCATGCACGAAATGACACCAAAACTTGTCAGTATGTGGCCATGCTCATGGTTGGCCTTCATGCAAAATTTGAAGGAATTCGGACACCTAACACACATTGTGTCACGTTCGGTTAGTATTTTAGGATTTTTTTAGGGAAAACCTTAGTAAATGCATAAAAAGTCAGAACTCAATGAAATTTATCATGGATGCTTTGCATGGTGATGTTAGTGTTTCGAAGAAAATTGGTTTCATTTTATTGGTGTGAAATAAAAGTTCAACCAGACTTGCCCTACCGGCCTACTCAAACCACCACCTTTGAACATGGTGTGCTTCTTGCCATGCATGAAATAACACCAATTTTTGCCAGCATGTGAGCATGCTCATGGCAGGCCTCCATAAAAAATTTGAAGAAATTTGGACACCGAACGCTCGTTGTGTCACGTTCGGCTAGTGTTTTAGGGATTTTTTTCACTAGGAAAACCCTAGAAAATGTATAAAAGGTCAGAATTCAATGAAACTTATCATGGATGCTTGACATGGTGATACTAGTGTGTGGAAAAAAAATTGGGTCAATTTTATTGATGTGGGCATTTCTTGAAAGAAAAAGAATGAAGAACGAAAAACGAAAAACAACAAGAATGAAAAGAAACAAAAAAGAACAGTAAACCGGTCGTTGAATGATTTAGTTTCATTTTCCTTTTTCTATTTAATAGATGCTCAGAAATTTTAAAAGTGTCCGATTCTTTTATGTGAGCATATTCCTATTTAAACGAACAATAAACAAACATTTTTATTTAAACAAACAATTTTTCTATTTAATAGATGTTCAGAAATTTAATCATATTGATGTGAGCATTTTCTATTTAAACAAACAATTTTTTGACATATCTGTAAAATTCTCTTGAAATGCGAATATCTGTACTTTATGAACAAAATTTTAAAAAGCGATTTTTAAAATTAAAAAAATAAGTGTGAGAATTTTTAGAAAATAAAAAAGAAACAAAAATGAAAAAAGACAAATAGAAAAAACGAAAAAGAAATAGTAATAACAGTACCGATTCAACAATGGACCGGCCCAGCCGCGAACTGAAGTAGAAGAAAATAAAAAAAGAAGTAAAAACAGCCGAACATTAGGTTGTTCTAGTTGGTTAATGTGGTCTTCCTTAGACCAAGAGGTCTTGAGTTCGATACAAGGTGCCTGCACTATTTTTTGAAATTTAATAAAAAGTGGGTATGATGTCTCGTATGTGTCACATAAGCGTATGAGTATACGGTTTGATGAAATGACTATACCGCCCTTATACGGTTTGTGGAGGGGGGTCTACCGAAGCAGGCCTCTTCCTAAAAAACAAAAGACGCCGGTGGGGAGCATCCAGTACATCAATTATGGCAAGATCAGTCGTTGTAAAGTGGCTACTTCTTTAGTTGTTGCTTTATTTACAAAACGGAGCGAAAGCCTATTTCAAGAGACCAGTCTGTCAATTATGTTTTCAAGGACATCAAAACTTCAAATGATCCCTTTGGAATCGGTGTGGGGTCGAAATACCTGCATTTGCTTGTGTTCATGATTAACTAAATACAGTATATATCACTCAGCCGAGACACGGGCGAGACGCCTAGCCAGCCGCCGCCTACCCAAAAAAAACTATGGTTTCTATGCCTCCCGCCGGCGTCGGCGTCGGTCCGCCCCGTCTACCATGGCCTTAGGGCCAGGACAGAGTGGATCCCGGCCTTTTCCGGTGGGAGGGCTCCGATTTTAGATCTTTTTTGAGATTTGTTAGGGTTTGTGTCCTACTCAGGAAGGCGAGACGACGACGACTCCCTGAAGATAGAATAAAGGTCTCCCCGCTTAGTCCCCGTTCCGGTGATGCGTCTAGCATCATCGGTGGGTGTGTGGAGGTGTGTCTCCGGTGGATATGTCTCTGGTGGATTTGCTCGGATTTGTTCGTCGTTCGTCTTTGTTCGTGTGTCTTCAGGTTGGATCCTTCTTATCCACACTCTTCATCGGCGGCGGTTGTTGTTCTGGTGCGTTGGTTCTACGGGGCCTTAGCACAACGACTTCCCGACTGTCTACTACAACAAGGTTTGCCCGGCTCCGGCGAGGGAGGGGCGATGACAGCGGCGCGTCTTCGGCTCGCTTCAATGCTTGTAGTCGTCGCTAGGTGGTCTATGGATCTGGATGTAATTTTTATTATTTCTAGTGTTCGTTGTACTACCATGATTGAAGATGAATAGATCGAAAGTTTACCCGCAAAAAAAAACTAAATACAATATATATGTATTGCCTTTTGGCGGAAAAAAGTGTTGCTTGTTGGTTTGTTTTTTGCGAGAAATGTATTGCTTGTTCTTATTTAAATCAACTTCTTAGATGCGGTGCAGAGTTGAAATTTTGAATTAAGGGCGTGACTAGATCTCAGTGGATCGAGATTTAACTAAATCTTGGTCAACTGATAGAACATATAAAAAAAGAAAGAAAGAAAATCAAAGAAAACTTTACACGGATCCTCATGTAAAACGTCAGCAATATTGCATCGACTGAGATTTAGCAATCCCGCTGAGTTTTAATCATCGTCCATTCAATCTTTATACACGAATCAACTCTTGTCAAAATTTACACGAGATGTTACTGTCACAGCTAGCTGCTACTGTAGTATCGATTCAGTTATCTACCGTGCGGTGCTCCGTGGCGCCGGAGCGAATCTCCGGGGCGGCGCCGGCGACGGCGTCGAGCCGCTCGACGAGCTGCTGCGCCGTGGGTCTCGCCTTGGGGTCCTCGCTGACGCAGGCGCACGCCAGCTCCAGCACCCTCGCCGCCTCCTCCCGGTGCCGCCCCGGCACGGCGGCGTCCACGGCCTCGTGGCCCCGCCCCTCCCGCCGCAGCCGCACCGCCCACGCCGTCACGTCCCGCGCGCCGAGCCGCGCCGCCATGTCCACGGGCCGCCGCCCCGTCACCAGCTCCACCAGCACCACTCCCATGCTGTACACGTCGCCCCGGTACGTCGCCGCCGGCGAGTGCCCGTACTCCGGCGGGATGTACCCCAGCGTGCCCACCAGGTCCGTGGTCACGTGCGTGTCGTCGCTCCCGCGCGCCAGCCGCGCCAGCCCGAAGTCCCCCAGCCGCGCCTCCATCGCCGCGTCCAGCAGGATGTTGCTCGACTTCACGTCCCGGTGCATCACCCGCGCGCCGCCGCCGTGCAGGTGCGCCAGCCCGCGCGCCGCGCCCAGGGCGATCCGCAGCCGCGCCGGCCAGGGGAGGGCGTCCTTGCCGGCGTCCGCGCGCTCGTGGAGCCAGTGGTCCAGGCTGCCGTTCTCCATGTACGGGTAGATGAGGAGGCGGACGTCCTTGCCGAGGCGGCAGTACCCGCGGAGGGCGACGAGGTTGCGGTGGCGCACGCGGGAGAGCGCCTCCACCTCCGCCCGGAACTCGCGCTCCATCTGCTGGAAGTCGCCGGAGAGGCGCTTCACGGCGACGTCGCGCCCGTCGGCCAGCGTCGCGCGGTACACCATGCCGAACCCGCCGCACCCGACGATGCGGGTCTCGTCGAAGTCCCCCGTCGCCTTAACCACCTGGTCAAGCGTGATCACCGTCGTCTCCTCCTCTTCGTCGTCGCCGGGGAAGAGGAGCACCAGCGTCGACGACCTCGCGGCGGACGAGTCGGTGCTTTCCTCGTCGTCACCGGCGGCCACCCTGCAGGAGTTGTCCTCCTGCCGCCGCCTCGACCACGCCCGCCACGTCGCGGCAAGGCCCACGGCGACCAGCAGCGTTGTGCCGACGCATATGGCCGCCACGACGCCGGCGCTGGCGGCGCTCCTTCGGCCGTCATTTCTCCCGGTCGTGCTGCCGTCCGTGGCCTGATCATCTATCTTCCGGTCGCACTTCCGTCCCACGTGGAAACCGCACAGGAACGGGTTCCCGGCGAAGTCAGCGCTCGAGAAGGTGAAGAACTGGCCGCCGATGGGGATCTCGCCGGAGAGGTTGTTGTACGCGACGGCGAAGTGGGAGAGGAAGCTGAGCCGCGTCAGCGACTCCGGGATGGCGCCGGAGAGCGCGTTGTGCGACACGTCGAGGGACTCGAGGCTCGTCATCCCCGACAGCTCCGGCGGGATGGGCCCCGAGAGGCCGTTCCAGCTCAGGTCGACGATGTGCAATCTGGCCAGCGCTCCCAGACCCGCCGGCACGCCGCCGGTGAGGTTGTTCCGCCCCAGCACGAGCGACGCCGGGAAGCTGCTCACCTGGTTATACTGCCGTCCTTTCGCCGACACGTTCCGGCGCATAAAGAACGGGAAGTCCTGCACCTTCTGATCGTCGTCGCCGCGGCCATTGCCGCTGCCAGCCAGCAGCGCCGGCATCCGCGTCAGGCTGGCCGGGACCTCCCCCTGCAGCGAGTTGTTCGATATGTCGAGGTAGAAGAGGCGGTCGAGCTCGCCGAGCAGCGGCGGGATCGGGCCGGCGAGCCGGTTCCACGAGATGTCGAGCACCTTGAGCTTCCGGAGCCCAGCGAGCCACGCCGGGATCGCGCCGGTGAGCTCGCAGTTGGCAATGACGAGCACCTCCATCTTGGCGAACCCGTCGATGCCGTCCTCTGGCATCGCCTCGCCGCCCCGGAAGTTCTTGGTGAGCACGAGGCTCGTCAGGTTGGGCAAGCGCTGCAGTATCCTCAACGCCGACGTGACGTTGGAGAAGCCGTTGCCGGTGAGGGACAGGAAGGAGAGCGACGGGAACGCGGCGAACGACGGCGGTATCTCGCCGGTGAGGAGGTTTCGGCCGAGGTTGAGCGCCGTCATGCCGGCGCACGCGGGGAGGCTCGCCGGGATGAGGCCCGTGAATTTGTTGACGCCCAGGTCGAGGTAGACGAGGCTATTGACAGCGCGGAAGTCGAGGCCAATGGCGCCGGTGAGCGTGTTGTTGCGGAGGTTGAGGACGCGAAGGTTCACGCACAGCGAGAGCGTGACGGGGAGGCCGCCGGTGAGCAGGTTGCTCGGCGCCGAGAGCTCCTGGAGCGTGCCGGCGAGCGCGTCGAACGCCTCGGGCAGCACGCCGGAGAATGCGTTGAAGGAGAGGTCGAGGCGGACGAGGCCGGTGAGGTTGCGGAGCCCCGGCGGGATCT
Source organism: Aegilops tauschii subsp. strangulata (assembly GCF_002575655.3). NCBI lineage: Eukaryota > Viridiplantae > Streptophyta > Magnoliopsida > Poales > Poaceae > Aegilops > Aegilops tauschii. Next base: position 25,783,647 of record NC_053040.3, read on the forward strand.
CGCCGGAGATGGAGTTGGTGTGGAGGGAGAGGTACCGCAGCGATGTGACGGCAAAGAGGTCGTCGGGGAGGGCGCCGGTGATGCCGTTGCCGTCGAGCGAGAGGTCGAGAAGCGACCGGCATTGGCCGAACCCGACAGGGAAGTCGCCGGAGAGGCTGTTCATGGACAGCCGCAGGACCCGCAGCCCCGGCGAGGACGCGCAGACCCCTGCGGCGTCCACGGGCCCCTCGAAGCCGTTACCGGACGCGTCGTACGCCGTGAGGTTCATGGCGCCCGGGAGCACCGGGTGGCTGCCGTTGAACGCGTTGTACGACACGTTGAACACCCGCGCCGCCGGGAGCTGGAGCTCTAGCTCGAGCCCGATCGCGCCGGCGAGCGCGTTGGAGCTGACGTCGAGCACCTCGAGGCGTCGCAGCCGGAGGAGCCCCGGCGGAAGGCTCCCCCGCAGCGCGTTGCCGGAGAGGTTGAGCACGCGGAGCCCCGTCAGCCCGGCGAGCGACGCGGCCACCTCCCCCCGGAGCGTCCGGTTCGGCAGCACCACCCCGACGACGCCCGCGCGGCCGCAGACCACGCCAGGCCACGCGCAGCAGCCGTCGTCATCGTCCGACAAGGCCGGCCACCCATCCACAGTGGCATCAAGGCCGGCCGAGAACCCTCTGAGCGCGGCGAGGTCGCCTGCCCCGCACCGCGGCGAGGGCTGCGCGGCGACGCCCCGGCACCGCGACAGCAGCACGATCGCCGGCAGCAGCAGCGCCGCCACCGCCGCCAGTCTACCTCGCCCCGCCATTTGCAGCTAACGATCGCTCATTCGATCGACGACCACCTTGTCGAAGAAGAATGGAGGTTGCTGATCAGCTGTCAGCGGCTGGGTTTGACTCTTGGCTAACAAACCTTGCTTCCTCTTCCTCCTCCTCTTCTTCTTCGTCGTCTTCCTCTGATTAAATGGATTTCCTGGATGTAGGTGGATTCATGTGTATATATGTATATATACACCAGCTACCAGCCAGCCAGCCAGCCAGTGTGTTTAGACTAGATCGGGAGGTATTGTTGTGTGCTGTGTCATTTTCATGGTTCCTTTCTGATCACAGTGGATGAGGAGCTTGATTGGTTACTTTAATGGCGGTCAGGTCAGGTCAGGTCAGGTAGGGTGCCGGGTAGGCAGGAGCGAGGTCAACGGCCGGGGGAGGCCGACACGTGGCGCCCCCAGCTCCAACCGTGAGATTACGCAGGCAAGTAATCAAACTGGATTTACATAAGTGATCAGTACTAATCACGCCGCTGTCACAAGTCAGAATGAGCTCTGAACGCAGGTGAATATTTCGTGAGAATTGAATTACTGACATCAAGAGCCAGCTTCAGAATGACTGAGTACGCAAGCCAAGTCGCAGGTCTATCTATTTATCTATCGAGCTGTCTATATATATAGGAGAAAAAATATTTACAAGTGGCAGTAGAAAATGTTGTGTCGGCGACGAAAATTCAGGTCTACGCCTTGGCCATTCATGCCTGCTTCCTGAGCAAGTGTGTACAGTACATTTTATATTTATTTTTCTTCAGAGAACAGCCGGCGGCAGTGACTTGCTCAGATTACTTAGGGATTAATTAACATCGGCAGCTTCCTCTTCCTGTGCATGCACCTATCTGCTAAAAAGCAAAACCTACCTGCTAAAAAGTCAGACCAGCCGTAATGTTTCTTCAACACAAGTTTTCTACTCTACTCCAAGCGTGTGATTGTACTAATCTGCTGAGTGATCAGTCGTAATCACAGCAGTCTCACTAGTACTCCCTTGGTTTTAAAATAGATGACCCTACTTTGTACTAAAGTTAGTACAAAGTTGGGTCATCTATTTTCGAACGGAGGGAGAATGAGCTTTGGACCAGCTGAATTTCCTGTGAGAATTATTGAGAAAATGTATTTGCATCAAAAATTCAGAAAACAGTGAAATGCGGGTCTACGGCTTGGTGCAAAATGCACAAAAGTAAAAATTCAGAAAACAGCAAGGGCGGTAGAAAATTCGACCGGCAACAAAAATTCAGGTCTACGCCTAGCTAGGTCACGCCTTCCTAAGCAAGTGTACTTTTTTATGTTATTCTTCTTCAGAAAACAGCCAGCCGGCGCCGATGACTTGCTCAGATCACTCAAGAGTTAACTAACATCAGAAGCTTCCTCTTTCTGTGCATGCACCTATCTGCAAGAAAGTCAGATCAGATGTAATGTTTCTTAACACAAGTTTCCTAAGTCTGCAATCTATGCCTTCAGATATAATTAAGCCAAGCATTCCTCCTGCAGATCAAAATTGGTCTAGGCCTGTAGGATACTGCTTGGCTGAGACCTCTGGATCATACAGGTTTAATGGACCCAACGAGGTAATTGCCGGTTTTACTAACTGCGCTCTGCACTGGACTTGGACAGCACTGTAAAAAAATGAGACCAATTGAACTGGGTAGGTAAGGTAAACTTAATGCATGATTAATTAAGGATGATGCATGTAGATGTGGACATAGATCGGTGCAGATTAGCACATCACCCACTTGCAGTCTGTTGGAAGAAAAATGATTTTTTTTTGGCAAGTTTACTTTCTGAAACAAAAACAATTGACAGGTTGAGCAATGATATGAGGAATGGCCACAAGTCCAAACCTCAAGGATTGACCTGTCACTGTCAGAAATTCAGGTATGGAAGGTCTCTTGATGAAGCAACCAAGTAGATTTCATAATTCATATCGACCAAAATGTTATACAAAGGAGTTGGTGCTAAATAAAATAACTGGGATAGGGATGTGGTATTTTTTTTGCATTTTGAAATTGATTTTTCCCATGCTTAATTACTTGTGATGCATGACTGACCTAAATGTACTTGTTCTCATGATTAAGACAGAAACGGTCAACCCGGAAAAACTGCAAAAATAATTAAATAGAATGTGTATCTTGAAAATGGCCTGCATATGATGCATGATGAAGTAAGAGAAAACTTTTTTACATACTAATTCAAATTACATGATCAGATAAAAATCTAGGAGCTACCAGTCCCTTCAGCTACACTCCAAGTGCCATCTTTACCAGCCACAAAATCTATGATCAGATAGCTAATCAGATGTACTAATACTAATTACCTTTCTTGGATCAGAGGACCGAAAGGCATGCATGCTTCATGGCCACTCTGAAAGAAAGTGGCATGCTTTGCAGCTGACCAACTGATCAGAGCAAGGTGGCCATATCACTTATTACCATTTGGCCACAAGATAGCTGCATATGTACTAATTTCTAATTAACTAATTAACCTTTACCTCTCCCTGGTCCAAGGTTTTATATATCAAGTATATGCCAACTTTATTTTCCACTAGACAAATTCCAGCCACCTTTCTGATATTCTGATAACCATTCATGCACCCGCAAAGTTAGCGTCGGAATGGCAGGGCGCATGGAGGATATGCTAAACAAAACAGCATGATTATTATGGGTCAGCCACAGCACTATTGCCAAGTAGACCTGAGGTGCATGGAAATGTTATCTTCTGAATTTCCTGATATCTATCTGTGTGGTTCTTCCTTAAGGGATTTGTGATCTATGATGGTGCTGTCTTTTGCTTAATTAGCTTTGCTTAATAATCCTATGGGGAGCACTGTGTTGAAGCAACGGCTCAGAACATGTCAACTGTCTGTGCAGGCATAAAGTATGTTGTTGGGATGGAGGTGGTGGAATCCACTTGTTGTCTGGCTAAGAGGCAAATATATATGTTAAGATAGAGGATGTTGCAGATCTTCATGGCCACTTCATGCTGTCCTTTCCATATACCTAAGATTTATAGCTTAATTCTCAGAAAACACTTATATATGTTTTTTGGGTTAAAAAGAATACAAAGACACGTATAGTATACGTCCACAAATATGATAATATGGTGTGATTTCAGAGATTGTGCACAGCTCATGAACTTGCTACAGGACATAATGGATTTCCTAAAAGAATGGGCCTCTTAACAGATTTAGTGAACATTAGTTTCATCAAATGGAATACTCCACTCAGGTAGTCTGGAAGGTTCCAGCGTGCTGCACCACTGATTAGTGCTGAAGTTGGCACTCTTTAAATTCAGAAAAGAAAAGGCACCACATAATATTGGTGGACAGGGGAAAGCTTTGCAATTGCACCCACAAGTGTCAAGCACCAACTAAATAGCCACTCCTAATGAATCCCTTCCCATGACAGTACGACGCTCACTCCCGGTTCGACACATAATATTATTCCCCCGCATTAGCTAAAATGACTGAAATCGAATGCGATAATCCTAGTGTTCTCTTGTGGTGGTGGTGAGATAGATGCCCATATCATGCATATGGTGGGCAATGATGATTAGATTAAACTGTAACCAGGCACATACTTACAGGTGTTTGCTAATGAAAAAAGGAGGGGATTTGGGAATCCATCATCCATTGCTTTGTGGAAGCGGTGAGGAGAAAAGACTGCAGCACTTGCAGACAGTGGACCGGCAACATCATCTGGTGGCCTCTGTGTAGTGTGTGAGTAGACAGGCTCCCAAGTGGAGCAGACATCAGGCTTTTGGCCACTCATTGGTGGACTGAAAATAGTCCAACCAGGAAGCTGTGCTCTTTCTTCCACACCTGTTGATAGCCATGAATGAGACTCAGTTGGGTTGTATGCATTGTTAGGAATGGGCAACTACCTTCACAGGAGGGCCAAGAGCCAGTACATATACATGTGTATGGTAAAGTGTAAGAGAGACTATACACATCTAACACCCCCCTCAAACTCATGGTGGATCAATAACACTGAGTTTAGAGAGAAGAAAACTATGCCGCGCTCGAGTCTGTGCCTTCGTGAAGAAGTCCGCCAACTGTAACTCAGAGGGCACATAGTGAAGAGCGAGAGTCCGATCCTGCACAGCAGCACGCACAAAGTGGGCATCCACACCGATGTGCTTGGTGAGCTCATGCTTCACCAGGTCACACGCGATACTGATAGCACCAGTACTGTCTGACAATAAGGGAGTCGAGGTAGTAGCAGACACACCAAAGTCTTCAAGTAACCACCGTAACCAGATCACCTCAGCCGTCAGCATAGCCATGGCTCGCAACTCAGCCTCTGTACTCGAGCGAGAAACGGCAGTCTGTTTCTTTGTCTTCCAGGCAATAAGAGAGCCACCAAGAAAGACACAATAAGCAGACAGCGAGCGTCGATCAGAGGGATCACTAGCCCAGGTAGCATCAGAGTAGGCCTGGAGCTCAAGAGAGCTGGAGCGGGGAAAGAAAAGGCGCTGAGAGAGCGTGCCACGAAGATATCGTAGAACACGGAGGAGATGACTATAGTGGACAGAGGTGGGGGCTGAAACAAACTGACTCGGGATATGAACAAGATAGGAGATATCAGGACGCGTAACAACAAGATAGACAAGACTGCCAACAAGGTGACGATAGCGAGTGGGGTTAGGGAGAGGGTCACCATCAGAAGCACGAAGCTGAACGTTGAGCTCCATAGGAGTCACAACTGTGCGCTCATCACCGAGAGCAGCGCGATCAAGAAGATCCTGAATATATTTTTCTTGGGAGATGTAGAAGCCATCAGAGGTCGAGGAGATATCAATCCCAAGAAAATAGCGAAGTGGACCAAGATCAGTCATGAGGAACTGGTCGCGAAGGCGAGCCTTAACAAAGGCTATGTAGTCAGAGTCGTCACCAGTGATGATCATGTCATCAACATAGAGAAGGAGCAGAGTCCGACCACGAGGAGACGTGTGAACAAACAACGCGGGATCATGATCACTAGACAAGAAGCCAACAACAATCACCACAGAGGCGAAGCGCTCAAACCAGGCGCGAGGGGCCTGTTTAAGACCATAGAGGGAGCGGCGAAGTCGACAGACCATACCATCAGGAGCATAGTACCCCGGTGGTGGCTGCATATAAACCTCCTCACGCAACTCGCCATTAAGAAAAGCGTTCTAAATATCAAGTTGAGAGATAGACCAATGACGAACAGAAGCAACAGCAAGAAGAGTGCGAACAGTGGTCATGTGGGCCACAGGAGCGAATGTCTCATCATAATCGCGTCCCTGCTCCTGCTGAAAACCACGGGCCACAAGGCGCGCTTTGTAGCGCTCAAGAGAACCATCAGAGCGAGTCTTAATCTTGTAGACCCACTTGCAGGTGATGGTACAGACACCGGAAGGGAGGGAAACCAGATCCCATGTGCCAGACGGGCAGCAAGCTCTTCGGCCATCGCAAGCTGCCATTCAGGCTGAGTCATGGCAGTCCGATAGGAAGTGGCCTTAGCAATAACAGAGAGACCGTACCGATCAGGAGAGTAGCGATCAGGCGGGGGGGGGGGGGGGCGAGGCCGAGCACGGAGGTTATGAACCGGGGGAGGCGTGAAAGGAGGTGCACCAGAGGTGGAAGGCGCATCAGGGGAAACATCCTCAGAACGAGGGCGACGAGTATAGTGAAGAGGCAATGGTGAGAGAGGGCGACGGACTGGAGATGATGGTGGAGAGTTGGAGGAGGAGGATGGGGAAGATGGTGTCGGTGGTGAAGAAGAAGGAAGGAGAGGTGCAGGCGGAGGAGGAAAAACAGGAGGAGGCACATAGCAGGGTGTATCAGGGAGAAGAAGAAAAGAAAGATCGTCCACAAAGAAGCTCGAGGTAGAAGGACGTGGGTAGTAAGAGCGAGACTCGTCAAAGGTCACATCACGCGAGATGCGCAAACGACGACCAACAGGATCCCAGCAGCGATAGCCCTTGTGCTCATCACTTTAGCCAAGAAAAACACACTCAACCGACTGAGCAGTCAGTTTGGTGCGTTCTCGCGGGGCAAGAAGGACATAGCACACACATCCAAACATACGAAGAGCTGAGTAGTCAGGAGAGCGACCAGTGAGACAATCCATAGGAATACCACCCTGCAGAGCAGTCGATGGCTGTATATTGATGAGATAGGTGGATGCAGAAACAGCCTCAGCCCAAAAATGAGGTGGGAGAGAAGCGGCAATCATCAGAGCACGAGCCGTCTCAAGTAGATGACGATGCTTACGTTCGGCAACGCCATTCTGAGCATGTGCACCAGGACATGAGAACTGGGCAAGAGTACCCTGTTCCGCAAGAAAACCATGCAACAGCTGGGAGATAAACTCACCAGCGGAGTCAGCACGAAAAGTCCGAATGGGCGTGGAAAACTGGGTGTGAACCATGGCAGCAAAACGTTTGTATATAGAGAGAACCTCGCTACGAGATTTCATAAAGTAGAGCCAAGTGTAGCGAGAGAAATCATCAATAAACAAGATATAGTAGCGGTGACCACCTTTCGAATCAAAGGGAGCAGGACCCCATACATCAGAATGAACTAAGTCAAAAGGACGCTGAGATACCGACTCACTGGTAGGATAAGGTAACTGGGTCTGTTTGCCAAGTCTGCAACCATTACAATGTAAAGAAACATCTCCAGATACAGACCCTAAGAGGCCCTGACGAACTAAAGAAGACAAGCGAGAGCCACATATGTGACCAAGGCGATGATGCCACTGCTGGAAGGACGCAGACGAAGAGGCAGCAAGAGCATGGGAGCTGGCTGAAGTGGTGGCAGCGGAAGGAACACAAAGCCAGTCAACCTCCCAAAGGCCCTCTGACTCACGGCGCCGGGGGCTAGCACCAACCAAAGCCTTGGTGCGACGATCCTGAATGGAGCAAGAGTCGGTATCAAGAATGACACGACAACCAGAATCAGTAAGTTGGGCAGTGGAAAAAAGATTCATGGCGAGGCGAGGAACATGTGAAACACTAGGAACAGAAAAATATGGAGTGGAAAGAAGACCACGGCTAGCAACAGGAAGAGGTGTGCCATCAGCGGTAAGAACATTAACAGGCGAATCAAGAGGTCGGAGAGAAGACAGCATGGAAGAATCAGAAGGCATATGAAAAGAGGCTCCAGAATCCAGAACCCACGAAGATGTACCTGATTGTGTAGATGCCTGCGGTGGTGGAGTAGTGGCTGCAGTCACAGCAGTAGCGAAACCGGTCGACGAAGAGCCTGAGGAAGCTAAGAGACGCTTGAGCCTCATAATGTCCTGGTCAGTGAGTGACGGGGTCGAGGAGGATCCAGGAGTCCCACTGGGAGAGGAGCGCCTCTGGTCTCGCTTCTTCTCACGACAATCAGACTCTAGGTGACCTGGCCGAGAGCAGTAGCCACAGAAGGTGTCACGGCGCGACCGGCCCCTCTCAGCATAAGAAGGACGACCCACCCCCCTGAAGGAGTAGGCAGGAGCGGTGGAGCGGTGAGGCGAGCAGGTGGCATAGGAGCTCGGGCGGCCAACACTGATGGAACCACAAGTAACCCAGCAGAGCGTAGGCGGGTCTCTTCAGCACGAAGGTCAGCAAGTACCTCCGAGATAGGAACACGACCACGAGCAAGCAGGTGAGCACGGCGAGGCTCAAACTCAGAGCAAAGACGAGATAAGAACTCGTGAACCCGCTGAAACTCCAAAGACCGTGTAGTCTGACAGCAATGGCAAGTTCCACAAACGACGGTCCGAAGAGAGTCAAGCTGACGCCAGATGGCAGAGCACTGTGAATAGAACTCATCAACAGAGGAATCACCTTGCTGGAGTGCATGCTCCTGACGCACCACAGATAGGTAGAGAGCATCACCAGATGGCTGATAGCGCTGACAGAGATAAGACCACATCGCTGCAACTGTGCCAAGTCCCATGAACTCCGAGGCAAACTGAAGAAGGACACTCGTAGTAAGAACAGCAGCAGCACGAGCATCATCATTGCACCACTGAGTGTAAGCAGACAGATCATCACGATAGGCAGAAAGGGCATCCGAATAGGCTGACATCTGCTGATCATAGGCATCAACTGCAGTATCATCGAGAGCCTTGGCGGCATCGCTATCAGCCTGAGAAGCATCAGTAGCAAGAACCGGCGATGCTGGCGGGGTAGGAGCCACAGGAGCAACAGGGCAAGGCGGACAGGGGACCTCACCAGAGAGAACACCCCACAGAAGGAGACCGCGCATGTGGATACACATATGTTGGGGATCGTAGCAGAATTTTAAAATTTCCTACACATCACCAAGATCCATCTATGGAGTATACTAGCAACGAGGGGAAAGGAGTGCATCTACATACCCTTGTAGATCGCGAGCGGAAGCGTTCAAGTGAACGAGGTTGATGGAGTCGTACTCGCCGTGATCCAAATCACCGATGACCGAGTGCCGAACGGACGGCACCTCCGCGTTCAACACACGTACGGAGCAGCGACGTCTCCTCCTTCTTGATCCAGCAAGGGGGAAGGAGAGGTTGATGGAGATCCAGCAGCACGACGGCGTGGTGGTGGAAGTAGCGGGGATCTCGGCAGGGCTTCGCCAAGCTTCTGCGAGAGGGAGAGGTGTTGCAGGGGGAGAGGGAGGCGCCAGGGGCTGTGGTGCTACTGCCCTCCCTCCCCCCCACTATATATAGGCCCCCTGGGGGGGGCGCCGGCCCTGGATCCCATCTACAAGGGGGGGGGGCAGGGGGGAAACTTGCCCCCCAAGTCAGGTGGGGCGCCCCCCACCCCTAGGGTTTCCAACCCTAGGCGCAGGGGGAGGCCCATGGGGGGGGTGCCTCATCCCACTAGGGGCTGGTTCCCTTCCCAATTCAGCCCATGGGGCCCTCCGGGATAGGTGGCCCCACCCGGTGGACCCCCGGGACCCTTCCGGTGGTCCCGGTACAATACCGGTGACCCCCGAAACTTTCCCGGTGGCCGAAACTTGACTTCCTATATATAATTCTTCACCTCCGGACCATTCCGGAACTCCTCGTGACGTCCGGGATCTCATCCGGGACTCCGAACAACTTTCGGGTTTCCGCATACTAATATCTCTACAACCCTAGCGTCACCGAACCTTAAGTGTGTAGACCCTACGGGTTCGGGAGACATGCAGACATGACCGAGACGCCTCTCCGGTCAATAACCAACAGCGGGATCTGGATACCCATGTTGGCTCCCACATGTTCCACGATGATCTCATCGGATGAACCACGATGTCGAGGATTCAATCAATCCCGTATACAATTCCCTTTGTCAATCGGTACGTTACTTGCCCGAGATTCGATCGTCGGTATCCCAATACCTTGTTCAATCTCGTTACCGGCAAGTCACTTTACTCGTACCGTAATGCATGATCCCGTGGCTAACTCCTTAGTCACATTGAGCTCATTATGATGATGCATTACCGAGTGGGCCCAGAGATACCTCTCCGTCATACGGAGTGACAAATCCCAGTCTCGATCCGTGCCAACTCAACAGACACTTTCGGAGATACCCTTAGTGTACCTTTATAGTCACCCAGTTACGTTGTGACGTTTGGTACACCCAAAGCACTCCTACGGTATCCGGGAGTTGCACGATCTTATGGTCTAAGGAAATGATACTTGACATTGGAAAAGCTCTAGCAAACGAACTACACGATCTTTTGTGCTATGCTTAGGATTGGGTCTTGTCCATCACATCATTCTCCTAATGATGTGATCCCGTTATCAATGTCATCCAATGTCCATAGTCAGGAAACCATGACTATCTGTTGATCAATGAGCTAGTCAACTAGAGGCTTACTAGGGACACATTGTGGTCTATGTATTCACACATGTATTACGATTTCCGGATAACACAATTATAGCATGAACAATAGACAATTATCATGAACAAAGAAATATAATAATAACCATTTATTATTGCCTCTAGGGCATATTTCCAACAGTCTCCCACTTGCACTAGAGTCAATAATCTAGTTACATTGTGATGAATCGAACACCCATAGCGTCCTGGTGTTGATCATGTTTTGCTCTAGGGAGAAGTTTAGTCAACGGATCTGCTACATTCAGGTCCGTATGTACTTTACAAATATCTATGTCTCCATTTTGAACACTTTCACGAATGGAGTTGAAGCGACGCTTGATATGCCTGGTCTTCCTGTGAAATCTGGGCTCCTTGGCAAGGGCAATAGCTCCAGTGTTGTCACAGAAGAGAGTCATCGGGCCCGACGCATTGGGAATCACCCCTAGGTCGGTAATGAACTCCTTCATCCAGATTGCTTCTTGCGCTGCCTCTGAGGCTGCCATGTACTCCGTTTCACATGTAGATCCCGCCACGACGCTTTGCTTGCAACTGCACCAGCTTACTGCCCCTCCATTCAAAATATACACGTATCCAGTTTGTGACTTTGAGTCATCCAGATCTGTGTCGAAGCTAGCATCGACGTAACCCTTTACGACGAGCTCTTCGTCACCTCCATAAACGAGAAACATATCCTTAGTCCTCTTCAGGTACTTCAGGATATTCTTGACCGCTGTCCAGTGTTCCATGCCGGGATTACTTTGGTACCTTCCTACCAAACTTACGGCAAGGTTTACATCAGGTCTGGTACACAGCATGGCATACATAATAGACCTATGGCCGAGGCATAGGGGATGACACTCATCTTTTCTCTATCTTCTGCCGTGGTCGGGCATTGAGCCGTGCTCAATTGCACACCTTGCAATACAGGCAAGAACCCCTTCTTGGACTGATCCATATTGAACTTCTTCAATATCGTGTCAAGGTACGTACTCTGTGAAAGACCAATGAGGCATCTTGATCTATCTCTATAGATCTTGATGCCTAATATATAAGCAGCTTATCCAAGGTCCTTCATTGAAAAACACTTATTCAAATAGGCCTTTATACTTTCCAAGAATTCTATATCATTTCCCATCAATAGTATGTCATCCACATATAATAAGAGAAATTCTACAGAGCTCCCACTCACTTTCTTGTAAACACAGGCTTCTCCATAAGTCTGTGTAAACCCAAACGCTTTGATCATCTCATCAAAACGAATGTTCCAACTCCGAGATGCTTGCACCAGCCCATAGATGGAGCACTGGAGCTTGCATACCTTGTTAGCATTCTTAGGATCGACAAAACCTTCCGGCTGCATCATATACAATTCTTCCTTAAGAAAGCCGTTAAGGAATGCCGTTTTGACGTCCATTTGCCATATCTCATAATCGTAGAATGCGGCAATTGCTAACATGATTCGGACGGACTTCAGCTTCGCTACGGGTGAGAAAGTCTCATCGTAGTCAACCCCTTGAACTTGTCGATAACCCTTAGCAACAAGTCGAGCCTTATAGATGGTCACGTTACCATCCGCGTCTGTCTTCTTCTTAAAGATCCATTTATTTTCTATGGCTCGCCGATCATCGGGCAAGTCAGTCAAAGTCCATACTTCGTTTTCATACATGGATCCTATCTCGGATTTCATGGCTTCTAGCCATTTGTCGGAACCCGAGCCCGCCATCGCTTCTTCATAGTTTGAAGGTTCACCGTTGTCTAACAACATGATTTCCAGGACAGGGTTGCCGTACCACTCTGGTGCGGAACGTGTCCTTGTGGACCTACGAAGTTCAGCAGTAACTTGATCCGAAGCTTCATGATCATCATCATTAACTTCCTCCCCAGTCGGTTTAGGCACCACAGGAACATCTTCCCCCGCTGCGCTACTTTCCGGTTCGGAAGGGGTGACTATCACCTCATCAAGTTCCACTTTCCTCCCACTCAATTCTTTCGAGAGAAACTCTTTCTCCAGAAAGGACCCGTTCTTGCCAACAAAGATCTTGCCTTCGGATCTGAGGTAGAAGGTATACCCAATAGTTTCCTTAGGGTATCCTATGAAGACGCATTTTTCCGACTTGGGTTCGAGCTTTTCAGGTTGAAGTTTCTTGACATAAGCATCGCATCCCCAAACTTTTAGAAACGACAGCTTAGGTTTCTTCCCAAACCATAATTCATACGGTGTCGTCTCAACGGACTTCGACGGAGCCCTATTTAAAGTGAATGCGGCAGTCTCTAAAGCATAGCCCCAAAATGAGAGCGGTAGATCGGTAAGAGACATCATAGATCGCACCATATCCAATAGAGTGCGATTACGACGTTCGGACACACCGTTTCGCTGAGGTGCACCAGGCGGCGTGAGTTGTGAAACGATTCCACATTTCTTTAAGTGCGTACCAAATTCGTGACTTAAATATTCTCCACCACGATCTGATCGTAAGAACTTTATTTTCCTGTCACGTTGATTCTCAACCTCACTCTGAAATTCCTTGAACTTTTCAAAGGTTTCAGACTTGTGTTTCATTAGGTAGACATACCCATATCTACTCAAGTCATCAGTGAGAGTGAGAACATAACGATATCCTCCGCGAGCCTCAACACTCATTGGACCGCACACATCAGTATGTATGATTTCCAATAAATTGGTTGCTCGCTCCATTTTTCCGGAGAACGGAGTCTTGGTCATCTTACCCATGAGGCATGGTTCGTACGTGTCAAATGATTCGTAATCAAGAGACTCCAAAAGTCCATCTGCATGGAGCTTCTTCATGCGTTTGACACCAATGTGACCAAGGCGGCAGTGCCACAAGTATGTGGGACTATCGTTATCAACTTTACATCTTTTGGTATTCACACTATGAATATGTGTAACATCACGTTCGAGATTCATCAAGAATAAACCATTGACCAGCGGGGCATGACCATAAAACATATCTCTCATATAAATAGAACAACCATTATTCTCGGATTTAAATGAGTAGCCATCTCGAATTAAACGAGATCCAGATACAATGTTCATGCTCAAAGCTGGCACTAAATAACAATTATTGAGGTTTAAAACTAATCCCGTAGGCAAATGCAAAGGTAGCGTGCCGACGGCGATCACATCGACCTTGGAACCATTCCCGACGCGCATCGTCACCTCGTCCTTTGCCAGTCTCCGCTTATTCCGCAGTTCCTGTTTTGAGTTACAAATATGAGCAACCGCACCGGTATCAAATACCCAGGAGCTACTACGAGTACTGGTAAGGTACACATAAATTACATGTATATCACATATACCTTTGGTGTTGCTGGCCTTCTTGTCCGCTAAGTATTTGGGGCAGTTCCGCTTCCAGTGACCACTTCCCTTGCAATAAAAGCACTCAGTCTTAGGCTTGGGTCCACTCTTCGACTTCTTCCCGGCAACTGGCTTACCGGGCGCGGCAACTCCCTTGCCGTCCTTCTTGAAGTTCTTCTTACCCTTGCCTTTCTTGAACTTAGTGGTTTTATTCACCATCAACACTTGATGTTCCTTTCTGATCTCCACCTCCGCTGATTTCAGCATTGAATATACCTCAGGAATGGTCTTTTCCATCCCCTGCATATTGAAGTTCACCACAAAGCTCTTGTAGCTTGGTGGAAGCGACTGAAGGATTCTGTCAATGACCGCGTCATCCGGGAGATTAACTCCCAGCTGAGACAAGCGGTTGTGTAACCCAGACATTCTGAGTATGTGCTCACTAACAGAACTATTTTCCTCCATTTTACAGCTGAAGAACTTGTCGGAGACTTCATATCTCTCGACCCGGGCATGAGCTTGGAAAACCATTTTCAGCTCTTCGAACATCTCATATGCTCCATGCTTCTCAAAACGCTTTTGGAGCCCCGGTTCTAAGCTGTAAAGCATGCCGCACTGAACGAGGGAGTGATCATCAGCACGTGATTGCCAAGCGTTCATAACGTCTTGGTTCTCTGGGATGGGTGCTTCACCTAGCGGTGCTTCTAGGACATAATCTTTCTTGGCAGCTATGAGGATGATCCTCAGGTTCCGGACCCAGTCTGTATAGTTGCTGCCATCATCTTTCAGCTTGGTTTTCTCTAGGAACGCGTTGAAGTGGAGGACAACGTGGGCCATTTGATCTACAAGACATATTGTAAAGATTTTAGACTAAGTTCATGAAAATTAAGTTCATCTAATCAAATTACTCAATGAACTCCCACTCAGATAGACATCCCTCTAGTCATCTAAGTGAAACATGATCCGAGTTAACTAGGCTGTGTCCGATCATCACGTGAGACGGACTAGTCAAGATCGGTGAACATCTCCATGTTGATCGTATCTTCTATACGACTCATGCTCGACCTTTCGGTCTTCCGTGTTCCGAGGCCATGTCTGGACATGCTAGGCTCGTCAAGTCAACCTAAGTGTATTGCGTGTGTTCCGAGGCCATGTCTGTACATGCTAGGCTCGTCAACACCCGTTGTATGCGAACGTTAGAATCTATCACACCCGATCATCACGTGGTGCTTCGAAACAACGAACCTTCGCAACGGTGCACAGTTAGGGGGAACACTTTCTTGAAATTATTATAAGGGATCATCTTACTTACTACCGTCGTTCTAAGCAAATAAGATGCAAAACATGATAAACATCACATGCAATCAAATAGTGACATGATATGGCCAATATCATTTTGCTCCTTTGATCTCCATCTTCGGGGCACCATGATCATCTTCGTCACCGGCATGACACCATGATCTCCATCATCATGATCTCCATCATTGTGTCTTCATGAAGTTGTCATGCCAACGATTACTTCTACTTCTATGGCTAACGCGTTTAGCAATAAAGTAAAGTAATTTACATGGTGTTATTCAATGACACGCAGGTCATACAAAAAATAAGGACAACTCCTATGGCTCCTGCCGGTTGTCATACTCATCGACATGCAAGTCGTGATTCCTATTACAAGAATATGATAATTCTCATACATCACATATATCATTCATCACATCTTCTGGCCATATCACATCACAAGGCACAGGCTGCAAAAACAAGTTAGACGTCCTCTAATTGTTGTTGCATGTTTTTACGTGGCTTCTATAGGTTTCTAGCAAGAACGTTTCTTACCTACGTAAAACCACAACGTGATATGCCAATTTCTATTTACCCTTCATAAGGACCCTTTTCATCAAATCCGTTCCGACTAAAGTGGGAGAGACAGACACCCGCTAGCCACCTTATGCAACTAGTGCATGTCAGTCGGTGGAACCTGTCTCACGTAAGCGTACGTGTAAGGTCGGTCCGGGCCGCTTCATCCCACAATACCGCCGAAACAAGATAAGACTAGTAGTGGCAAGAAAAATTGACAACATCTATGCCCACAACTGCTTTGTGTTCTACTCGTGCATAGTAACTACGCATAGGCCTGGCTCATGATGCCACTGTTGGGGATCGTAGCCGAATTTTAAAATTTCCTACGCATCACCAAGATCCATCTATGGAGTATACTAGCAACGAGGGGAAATGAGTGCATCTATATACCCTTGTAGATCGCGAGCGGAAGCGTCCAAGTGAACGAGGTTGATGGAGTCGTACTCGCCGTGATCCAAATCACCGATGACCGAGTGCCGAACGGACGGCACCTCCGCGTTCAACACACGTACGGAGCAGCGACGTCTCCTCCTTCTTGATCCAGCAAGGGGGAAGGAGAGGTTGATGGAGATCCAGCAGCACGACGGCATGGTGGTGGAAGTAGCGGGGATCTCGGCAGGGCTTCGCCAAGCTTCTGCGAGAGGGAGAGGTGTTGCAGGGGGAGAGGGAGGCGCCAGGGGTGGTGCTACTACCCTCCCTCCCCCCCACTATATATAGGCCCCCTGGGGGGGGCACCGGCCCTGGATCCCATCTACAAGGGGGGGGGGGGCGGCGGCCAGGGGGGAAACTTGCCCCCCAAGTCAGGTGGGGCGCCCCCCACCCCTAGGGTTTCCAACCCTAGGCACAGGGGGAGGCCCATGGGGGGGCGCCCCAGCCCACTAGGGGCTGGTTCCCTTCCCACTTCAGCCCATGGGGCCCTCCGGGATAGGTGGCCCCACCCGATGGACCCCTGGGACCCTTCCGGTGGTCCCGGTACAGTACCGGTGACCCCCGAAACTTTCCCGGTGGCCGAAACTTGACTTCCTATATATAATTCTTCACCTCCGGACCATTCCGGAACTCCTCGTGACGTCCGGGATCTCATCCGGGACTCCGAACAACTTTCGGGTTTCCGCATACTAATATCTCTACAACCCTAGCGTCACCGAACCTTAAGTGTGTAGACCCTACGGGTTCGGGAGACATGCAGACATGACCGAGACGCCTCTCCGGTCAATAACCAACAGCGGGATCTGGATACCCATGTTGGCTCCCACATGTTCCATGATGATCTCATCGGATGAACCACGATGTCGAGGATTCAATCAATCCCGTATACAATTCCCTTTGTCAATCGGTACGTTACTTGCCCGAGATTCGATCGTCGGTATCCCAATACCTTGTTCAATCTCGTTACCGGCAAGTCACTTTACTCGTACCGTAATGCATGATCCCGTGGCTAACTCCTTAGTCACATTGAGCTCATTATGATGATGCATTACCGAGTGGGCCCAGAGATACCTCTCCGTCATCCGGAGTGACAAATCCCAGTCTCGATCCGTGCCAACTCAACAGACACTTTCGGAGATACCCTTAGTGTACCTTTATAGTCACCCAGTTACGTCGTGACGTTTGGTACACCCAAAGCACTCCTACGGTATCCGGGAGTTGCACGATCTCATGGTCTAAGGAAATGATACTTGACATTGGAAAAGCTCTAGCAAACGAACTACACGATCTTTTGTGCTATGCTTAGGATTGGGTCTTGTCCATCACATCATTCTCCTAATGATGTGATCCCGTTATCAATGACATCCAATGTTCATAGTCAGGAAACCATGACTATCTGTTGATCAACGAGCTAGTCAACTAGAGACTTACTAGGGACACGTTGTGGTCTATGTATTCACACATGTATTACGATTTCCGGATAACACAATTATAGCATGAACAATAGACAATTATCATGAACAAAGAAATATAATAATAACCATTTATTATTGCCTCTAGGGCATATTTCCAACAGCATAAACCCCGCAAACTCGGCATAGTTGGTGCCATCGAAGATCACCGAGCACCGAGGAACGACGACATAGCCCGAAGAAGACATGAGGAGCTCTTTTTTTTTTGTCAACTGCTACAGTAGACTGCTATAGGAGACTCGATCCAGATCGGGATCGGGCTCGCGCTGGCTCGATCCAGCCCCGATGGAGGAAGCGGGGGGGGGGGGGGGGGAAGCAGGGCGAGCGTGGGAGGGGCCGGCCCTGGGCAGCACCGGCTGCAGCAGGAGGCGGCCAGGGGCGGCAGGGCGCGGGGAGGTGGCTGCCGGGCGCGGGGAGGCGCAGGGAGGTGGCTGCCGGCCGCGGCCGAGCACGGGAAGGCGCGGGGCGGCGCGAGGCGGCAACGGCAAGCCGCGGCCGCGCGGGACAGCGACGGCAGGCCGCGGCCGAGCTCGGGGCAGCGCAGGCCGGGGCGAGACGACGTGGCGGCGGGGAGGGAGAGAGCCGGGGGCGAGGGAGGAGGTGGCCGGCGCCGGCGACGAGGTAGAGGGAGGCCGGCGATGGGGGAGCGAGGCCGGCGACGGGGGAGCGAGGCACGGAGCTGCGAGCGTGCGGGAGCGGGAGAGGAACCTAAGCATCTGATACCATGTTAGGAATGTGCAACTACCTTCACGGGAGGGCCAAGGGCCAGTACATATACATGTGTATGATAAAGTGTAAGAGAGACTATACACATCTAACATGCATCTTCCTGGTGCAGAGACCATGGAGAAATAATTTTTCCCTTAAAAAGGGCGGCATTAACCTGAAAGGGCCTCATTGGTTCAAATGAATTTTGAAGGATTGTAAATAAAATCTTGTTGGTTGTTGTTGAGTGCAATGCATATGTAAATTTTTCTTAAGGATTAATTTGCACTTTATTTTGCAGGATTCCTTTTCCAATGACTGATACCACTAGGGAGATCCTCGTGTTTTCATGATGTGTAATCAAACATCCTTTTTCAAAAACTACCTAGGATTCAAGATGGCACTGTCACCGCCTATCAGTGACCATGGGCGTTTGTCAGCGAGGCCGGTGGTGAGCCGGTGACCAGCAAAAACTAACCAGCACCACATAAGGCTGTAGCATCAGTGCATCAGGCAAGGGATACCTCAAATAATAACAGCACACATCAGTATAAACAGCTGCGCATTCGCCAACAAGAACAAGATAAAAACTGAAACCATTTCTTTCTGGCACCAACAGCCTGCAGTTTTCATTCAGATGTTGCAAAGACTAAAATGGAAACATGTGAAATCTGCACATCTGATCGATGGAAGAAGCCGAGTGAGATCGATACATGGATAAGCTTTCCCATGAACACACACACTGATTTACATATAACAGCTGAACGTTTCGAAATTTCATACACATATCACTTTTTCACCAATTCATCGTTCGAATATACACAAGCACACAACTCAAGCTCACACCTAGCAAGCAGAATAAATTTCACAGGTGATTCAATCTAGGAACAGTGCGTACAACAGGTCTTAAAAAATAGGTTCTTAACAGAAATATGGTAAATGGTGGCAGCACAATCTTTTGACGATGAAGCACGTAGATGTACCGGTGTATACAGAGCCCCCCCCCCCCCCCCCCCCCCCCCCCCCCTCCACATTTCCTAGTGAAGAGTTCATCAGTCCAGCTTGAGACAGAAATCCTGTTGACAACAATCAAACACACCAGGATTAACACCAGGATTAAGAGCATGTTTGAATTATTATTTTTGCATGAACTTCACATGAAAATCTTCGATTCATGCAGAAATGTGGAAAGAGTTTCACATTTCAGGCATGACACGAAATAAAACTTGCAGGGAATAAAGGGCGCAAGCATAAGAGATTATTAAAAATCAACGAGAGAGTGGTGGTGTTAGGGTTATTAGTTGCCGCCTCATTGGGTGGTCCTTACCAGCATTTGGACTTCAAGTGCTAGAGCTCACAACCTCCTCCTCCTCCTTCTTCTAGTCATCAAAAGTGAAACTCATGTTCTCGTCACACTTGATGTTAGCTCTAGGACAACTCGGGTGTATGCCAATGGCATCCCTAAGCACAGACTGCGCAGCTCTTGCACTCGATTCCTCGGCGCCATATCCGCCAATGCGTACGGAGACTTCCTTGAGGCCTGACAAGTGCTCGATGCCGACAAAAGCAGCACCGTGCTGCTCCCATCCGCGCGCATTGAATCCGACCTCGAGCCTCTGGAGCTTGGGCATTGCCCCTGCCTCGAACGCCAGGTATGATGTCCAACGGCAGGTGACTTGGAAATGCTTGAGAGCAAGGAATCCTGTTCCGCAGATGGTGACCCTCTCTTTAGGAGTTCCAAAGATGTACAAATGCAGGTGGATGAGGGAGTGCAACTGTGCAATGATTCCAACACCATCATCCAACAGCTCCTTAACCCCTAGCGCAAGGTCGTAGAGGTTATGGAGCTCATGAATCCACTCGGGAACCCTCGATAGCATGCAACCCCGTAAATGGAGTCTGCGAAGAAGGCGGGGAGAAGCGGATAGTGAACCCAATGCATCCGAGCATGCGCTGGGGAGATAAGATTCCATACACAGGTATCTGAGGTTGCAAAGTTTTTCTAGGGAGAATCTCAAAATATTCATAAGTTTTGCTGCTTCTGTCTCATCCAATTGCTTCCGGTAGACACGACATATTTCAAGGTCCTTCAGATTGGTCAGACCTCCGAGGTCTCTGATGTTTTCTACTGAGTTCATTCCCAAGTCGAAGCCTCGCAGTGTCCGTAGGGATTTCATGCTGCCAATCCTAGAGGGCAAACTTATCCCGATAGGAACGATCAGGTGCAATAACTGGCGCAGATGAACAATATCTGATGGAACTTGAACCACGCTATATTCGTAAGTTCTTAATTCAAGCGTCTCTAATTGCTCCAGTCTCCGAATTTTCCTTGGTAGCACTATTTCACCGTAAGCTGCTACAACTTTTAGGTACCTCAACAGGAACAAATGACACATTCCTGTGAGGTCAAGTGTCACAAGCCTAGTTGGAAATTCAAGAGTTAAGATTCGGAGATGCTTAAACTCTGATAGAGGCGGCGTATATGTGGAGATACCAAATCTTGCTAGCGCTCTTACTTGTGAGAGCTGGGTTGCTCCCAATGTAGTGCCATCTATCACACCATCCAAGCAGAGGGAGAGTCGACGGACATTGCTTTGCAGTCCAATCACGGCTTGTAAGTCGTCTACTGCAGTGATAAAATTCTCTTCTCTACACTTGTGCATAATAAGATCAAGCATCATATCATGCACTTTGCAAGACAACACCTCATCATTATGATCTGTATCTACCGGTTGAACAATGCTCCTGTTGACAAGTTCATTGAAATAGCCCTCTGCAACAGCCTCTGGATCCCGCACGTGTGATAACCATTGCCCTCTGCAAAAACCTTGGGCTAACCATTGCCTGACCAAATCATTCTTGTTGATTGTATAATCCTCTGGATATATACCCAAATACAGCATACATGTCTTCAAATAATGAGGAAGATTTGTGTAGCTAAGGTTTAGTATTTTTCTCATTCCGTCCAATGTGGGATGCACTTCAAAGTTGGAGCCCAAAGAATTCAATATGTCCTCCCATTGCCCCTTCAGCATCTTTGGTTGACTGGCTAAAAGGCTGGATATACTGATAATTGCGAGTGGCAAGCCACCACATCTTGTTAGAATTTCAGCCGAAACGTCTTCCAAATACGTAGGACAACCATCCTCTGAACCAAAAACCCTTCTGAAAAATAACTTTCTTGACTCTTCATCACTAAGTAATTTCATCTTATAAAGATAATCATAGCTATTGGAGCAGCACGCTGTAGCCACAGTCACAATTCGTGTAGTTGTTATTACTCTGCTGCCGTTCATGTTTTCTGGCAGAGCGCACCCAATAATACTCCACGTTGTTGCATCCCATATGTCGTCAATTACAATAAAGTACCTGCCAAAAAGGTTATATTAGATGGAGCATAATAAGCGTCCTCATTTTCTGCAAGTATAAACTTCAAAAGGCTAAAACACACCAAAGAAAACCTCTACCTTTTAGTTTTCCAAAACTGCATTCTGCATATACTTGATGATCCTTACAAGAGTGATATTTCAGCCTTAGTGGTGCCAAAATGGGCCATTTGGTTTTAGAATAGAATAAATGGTAGCTCACAGCTCACGCTGCCTTGTTTTTCTGTGAATCATTGAGTAAATGCTTCAAAACAGAACCATATGCAGGTGTTGCCTCTTTTTTAAAAAAACTTATGCAGGCACTTGTAAAATTGCGATGTTCATTTGACTTCGAGAAATATATGAAAATTAATTGTAAGAACTCTGACTTGCAAACTAGTGTTTAATTCCTCAAACTAGTGTTTAATTCTCCAAACTAGTGTAAATTTTGTGATGTTTTTCAGTGACCAACAAAAAAAATCAAATGTGGAACTAATGACATGATTATAGAGGTTTCAGGGAACTTAATGGCTTAACTAATTTCACTAATAAAATGCCCATCAAGAGGGTCTAAGATGTAAGTTTCTTAACCACAGCCACAGGAATTTCTACAACAGCATATCAGCAAGCTAAAACAATATCTTCCCACAAAAATAAACCGAGCACTATATATAGGTTACTTCGGAGTAAAGTCATTTCCAAAATTGAGTACCTCTTGTCTGCAAGAAATCTTCGAAGTGTCCTGATCAGCTGATCCTCATCCCATGATTCCATATTAGTTTGATCCAGGACCATGTAGCCAGCTTGAGAGAGCATGTTTCTAAGAATCTTCCTTATATTAGGTTTTTGGGACACAGAAACAAAAGCCTGGCACTGGAACTGCCCCTCTAGTTTTCGATAAATCGCATTTGCAAGTGTAGTCTTACCAAGGCCTCCAAATCCCACAACAGAGAGCACCTTCAGCTGCTGCGGTGCACAGACACCATCTCCATCCAGCATCACCTCAATCAATTCGTCCCTCGGTTCATTGATGCCCACGAGGCCCGCCGTGTCCGCATAGAGCGCCAACAGGCGTATGTCTATGGCCGTGCTGTTTGGCTTTGAAGCAGTGCTGTCAACCTTGTACCTCATGCGCCTCTCGCTCACCTCCATGACTCGTCTCTTGAGACCTTGCAACTCTTTGCCGATCTTATGCCGAGTGTTGATTGTCGTCAGCAAGTTCATGCTCCTTTCAATGAACCCCTTGAAGCCATGTGGCTTGCTGTTTGACTCGCATTCCACCCGGAGCATGAAGTCGTCGACATTGTCCTCGATGTCGTAAGACAGATCACGGACCACCTCAGCCCAGCACTTTTCTTGTTTGTCAGCCTCCTCCTCCTCCGCGTCCGACATCCTCTCTAGGAACACACGCATGCTCTCGAGCTCGGCTTTAAGGAACATGATCTCGCCCTTTGCTTTTTTGAGCAGGTTGTACTCGCCGGCGAGCAAATCGCCGAGCTTCCCAAGCAGGGAGCCTATGGCTCCGTGTGACACGCTCACCGCCGCGGCTTCCATGGCCTTTCCTCTGTTAGCCTCCACTCAAGAAGTCATGTCACTGCTCAGTGCTCAGGCACTTGGAGTCTGGAGATGAAGCGATCAACCAAGGAGGCATAGCAGAGAAGCTCCACTCCATTTCTCTGTTTTCTTTCTTTATTTCTGTTTCTTCTTGGGTTGGGGTCTGAAATTGACACGTGTGGAACGAAGGAGGCACAGCACAAAGATTACCCTTGTCAGTTATTGAGCAAGCAGCAGCACATGTTTGTGGTCTCTTCCTGCAATCTTTTCTCCCCAATCCTAAGACATGACAATGGAGAAAGATAAAAGCATAGTTAATTTCTGTAACAATAGCAGTTTAGCCTACCAACACAAGCAAAAGTAAAACTTGACAGTTAGTTCTGACGCTGCCTGCCTCTTGCTGATGCAGCATATGTGTATCTGAATCAATAAGAACCTACACGGCTACAACGATGCGCCGATAAAGGCCAGAGAAGGTGGAAATCCTCCGTAGAAACTATGGTCACGGGCGGAGGTCTGGTGAAATTTCCGTTTTCGACTGGACCTCGTCTAATTTCCCGGATGAACTTCGCTGAAATACTAATTGGTACTGTGGCACTTGTGCAGATTCACAAAATCGTAAGTTTGACGCTCTACGGTGACTAACTCCATGTCAAGATGTACAACGAGATTAAGATGAAGACGAAGAAACAGAAATAGACCGAACTATAAATCAGTAACTGCGCTACGCAATTACTCCAGAAATCAGTAATCACCTCCGGTGTCCTCGATCGGTGGTCGCCCCCTGCCGCCGCCGATCTGGTCGGCCGCGCTCCGGGCAAGGGCTGGGGGAGAAGGGAAGACTTCCTGTTGGTATCCACTGATTTCGGGCACCGACGCCTCCGAAGCTAACTGCTTGGAGCCTTTGCTTGCTGCGCTTTGGATTATCCAACGCAAGAAGAGGAGCAAATTGGAGTGGGGATGTCTGGAAAATGGGGACATTTGTGCTCATAGTTGTTTTTTTTGGGTTGAGGCCAACACACGACCCTAAACGTCCGTTTTACCCCGGATCTTGTCCGTTTGGGTCAGTAAAACGAATGTCTGTGTCTGGATTTGGTCATCCAGATGTGGTGTGCCCAATGAACGATAGCATCCCAAACATTACACTCGGTTTGGACTTCAAGAAAAAGAAAAAAACATTGCAAAATAATTTAAAATGAGAATATATTACAATAACTTAATTAAAAAGTCCATGATAGTCACGGACGCACATAGAACTTAAGTTGAAATTAGAAAAAACATAAAAAAGGAGATCTGCCCGTTGCCGCCGCTGCCGATGTCGTGGCGATCTTAAGGAGGCGGCGTCCAGAGGTGGGGCGGCGGCCCCCAAACAAAGGCAGACGCGGCATGTGCAGGTTGCGATCGATGGTGGCGGGGTGGTCGTGGTGACCACGGCGCCCACACGGCCTACGGTGCCGGTGGGGCAAAATTTCGTGTTTTGACCATTTTCTGAAAGTTAATCGAGATCTGAGCCCAGTTTATAAATTTTTTGGGATCTGGCCCTTTTGCACCATCAGGGTCCATGGCGGTAGGGTGTAACAACCTACCGCCAGGCACCTTGGCGGTAGGAAACATCCCTACCGCCAAACAGGCTGGCGGTAGCCTGTACAACCCTGCCGTCAAAGTACCCGGCGGTAAGTGTGAGCATGCACTGTGTTTCATACTTAGGAAATTTTTTGGATAGGATGCACAATCCTACCATCAGGGACCTTGGCGGTAGGCTGTTATACCCCACCGCCATGGACCTTGGCGGTAGCAAAAGGGTCAGATCTCGATTAAGTTTCGAAAAAGGATCAAAACACGAAATTTAGCCTGCTGGTGGTGGTGGTGGTGACGGGTATGTCGTGGAGTACAACTTAAATAGCACTTGCGCGCGAACCAACCTGTGATTGGATGGTTAGAGGGACTGTGGTATCCCCGGCCCATCAGGGTTTAAGTCCTGATGCTCGCATTTATTCCTGGATTTATCTCAGAATTTCCGGCGATGCACATTCAGTGAGAAGAGACGTTTCCGTGGACGACGAGGTGCTTACAGTGACTTCTTAAATTTCAAGATAATATGCCAGCTCAGTCTTTCGAAGGTGCTCATAGGAATATGGTGTATATGCGTTCATAGAAATGAATGTATGCATGTATATAAGCTGTGTCTGTATTATGTTAAAAAAAATAGCACCTGCGGATGTACGTTTCAGCCGCTACGCTCAGCCACAACAACCAGGTACGGACGTCGGACGTGACTTACTATTTCACACAGCCGTGCCGCATCACACGGCTCTTCAGCATCACGTCCTCCGGCTGCGTGCCTGCGTTGCACAGCCTCACATCTCGCCTTCGTCACGTGCCTTGTCGTGGGCTTGCCAGACAATCCCTAACCTGAACTACATGATGCAGAACCAAAACAAACTAAAATGCTAATACAATCAAGATTAAACCTAACAAGGACTCGAACCATAGTCACGTTGAAGAAGCTTGCATGCACTAGAGAATAAAGGAAGGCACCCTTTTTTTGGTTAAGCGAGTTTTCTTTTTAAAAAACTTAGAAGCTATTTGTTGAAAAACTTAGAGAATAAAGGAAGGCACCCTTTTACAGGTCTTCACTAATTTTTTCTGCCAGAAAAGGAAAAACTACCAGGTTGCGACAAGTGGCGTGCATGTAGTGCGCCATTTGTCGCAACGTGAGGAGGTGGAAGTGATCTTTGAAAGAAGCACTCCTTAATTAGTGATTTCGGCGGTGCAGAGGGCGTCAAATAGAAATTGGGCCAAATGCAGGCTTAATCATTTTTTTTATGGAAACCCTCTCCCTCCACATCCTTCTTAATGGACCGGCCCATCTAAGAGTATTTCGAGGTTCAGTTTTCCGAAGCCCTCCCGATTTTGGGAAGCTTCTTCCCTGGCCCCGCCGGCCTTTTCTTTTATGTGTCTTCCATGCCCTCCTTTTGTTCTATATTCCATTTTTCTTGTCTTTTCTTTTAATTCACGACCTTTTCCAAATTTGGGAACTTTTTAGTTTAAACTCATGATTTTTTTAAATTTGTGAACTTTTTAAAAAAATTAATGAAATTTCTTCAAATTCACAAATGTTTTTCAATTTTTTTTAAAAAAATTAATATCTTTTTCAAATTCCTATTTTTGTATTTTCAACCTTTTTTTCCCAAATTGTGAACCTTTGTGTACTCGCAATTTCTTTTAAAAAATTTAAAATATCAATGGTCAATGGGGTCAAACGGTGAGTGGTCAAGGGTCAGACGGTCAATGGATGACCGAGCTAAGCAAGTGGTTGTGCTTAATGGGCCAGGCCAACCAACCTTGAGCTGGAGAGCCAGCTGGTAAAGTGGCGAATAAGGCGTTGATTGAGAGATCTCGGATTATAATTGGTGTCATAATTGTTGCACGGGGCTGGGATTGCTTTTGGGCAGGCATTCCACGCGAGAGCTATATCTGGCATTAAGCTAGGGGTTCTGCCGGAGATTGCTTGTATTCCGGATGTCGTGAACTTTTAATAAAAGCCCTAGTTACCTTAAAAAAAGGCATTAAGCGAGATGAAATGAGCTCTCAGTGCGCAAGCATCTACAATAACGGGCCAACCCATTAACTCTCGCTTATAGAAGAAAGGAAACAAAAAGGGAACGACCGCACGAGCAAGGATTCCATTCCTGGTCTCCTGGTCGATTTCCAGCGCTATTAGACACTAGGCTTGTCGCGGGTAATTGATGAAGTACAGGCGCGAGGTCTACTTGTGCCAGAATAAGCCGATTAACACTAGTTTTCCCAGCATTTTTTGCTTTTAGTTTTCACCATTTTTTTGTTTTATTTTGTTTCTTTTATTTTTTTCTTCTCCACTTTTTCATTTTTTCTTCGGTTTTCAATGCTCCTTTTTTATTTTGTTTTCTTCTTTCTTCTCATTTTCTTTGTTTTGTTCTCATTCCTTTTTTGTTATTTCTGCATTTGTTTCTTCGGTTTTATTTTTCATTTTCTTCTTTCTTTGGTTTATTTTGTTTCTATTTTGGTTGCATACTTTTGGTTTTCTTTATTCCTTTTGTTTTTCATTCTACAATCTTTGTATATGTCAACAACATTTTTGTAATACACAATTAACATTTTTCAATACAAAATTAACTTTATTTTTAACACATGGTCAACATTTTTCTCTCCATATTTAACATTTTCCAAATGCTTGATTAACATTTCAAATACTTGTTCCACATTTTTTTCAAATGCTTGATTAATTTTTTATATAAATTATAAAAAAATCATCAATTTTTAATATGTGACCATATTTTTGTATATACACATTTAACATTTTTCAACTGCTTGATCAACATGTTTCAAATGCTTGACCAACATTTTTAACACTTGACTGCAATTTTTATATACTTGATATAAATTATCTTTTTTTAATGCATTGCCAACATTTTTTCTATACACATTTAACACTTTTCAAATGCTTGATTAATATTTTTATATAAATTATAAAAAAATCATCATTTTTAATACATGGTCATTTTTTTTCTATATGCATTTTAATATTTAGAGACCATTTAGTATGTTGAATAAATACTAGCACCGGCAATGGCAACACGTAGCAACACATGCGATCACGGCAAAACCAGTTAGTCCTTTGGTGAACATAACATTAACACTATTATGGGCTAGAGAGGGGGCTAATGCCCCCTCCCCCCACATCTCCCCCTCTCCCGCAATCACAACGACTATGAGTGTGAGGAAGACGAAGATGAAACAAAGGACAACATTGGACCTGGAGCTTCAACCCGTGACGGGGGTGGCGCCACCTCCGGCACACGACACGTACCAAGTCCCGCCACCGCTCGGCGAGGCGTCACTCGACCATTACATAATCGACGACCCCATGTACAGCCTCCCGACCTTCGACACTTATCTTGAGCAGGTGCTCTCTGCGAAGCAGCCAGACGATGACTTACGGCGTATGCCTCGTCTAGCATGGCAAGCCCGGTGGTGATACATCTTCAACATATGTACTTTTCCCGACAAGTCCTAGCCTTGACGAGGTTGTGGTAGAGCTTTGAAGAAGGTTGAATCGGATGGATGAAAGTGATGGAGTTGACTTGATCGGAAGGTATAATGCTTGGTTTGGACAACACATTCGTTGGAAGAGAATGCATCTTGTCTCCGAGTTTCATTCGGAAGCATATAAGGAGAGTGTTTTCGCCTCAAAAGATAAATCATTCGAGTTATTTGCCACAAAGAAGGTCAATGCTCGATTGCACATTGACTTAAATCGGTGTGCATCTTCATGTGATGTTAGTAGCCTGGTTGGGGTTGATCCACATGTCAACCCGGAGGCTGATGTGTATGACACAACAATGAGCCAACCTCCATTGACCCAACCTTTGAGCCTCGTCCAGAATGACCAAATGATAAGGAAGACTTGGACATGGAGGGTGATGAGTTCAATGGTAATGAACCAGAGGCTTATCTTCATGAGCATTATGTTGGCGATGTGGAGGCAAATTGCATGAAAGAGGACATTGACCATGCCATTCCATATAATAGATCCTATGTGAGGGACTCAAGGACGAAAGCCTGGATGAAGAAATAGATGAGGATGGTTTGACGGCTAAATAAGCCAAAGCTTTCAAGGAGGTAATAGGCCGGGATCACGAGACATCATTTTTCCGTGATCTAAGCCTAGCCCATAAGGCTATTATTGATGGTGGCACAAGTAAAATTCTTGCACCAAGATTATCTTCAAAGCGGGATAACGGGCCAAGTGTGTATGGTGTTAGTAAAGGAACAATCTTTGAAATCTTGGTAGAACTTCAAATATGGCTCGAGGACTATGTGGTTAAGTATCATCGACCATTCATGGTGAAATAAATAGCGGAACAAGGACTCGAATTATAGTCACGTCAAAGGAGCCCGCATGCACCAGAGAAATAAAGAAATGTACCATTTTATTAGTTAAGCGAGTTTTCTATAAAAAAAACTTAGAAGCTACCATCATCCTCCGTCACTCGCTATGAGACTCCCGTCCGAGCTACGCATGTACTCCTCGGAATATTTAAAGAAGAGAGCGTGCATGGTTGATTGGCTCTAACATATGTGTGACTGTGGAAACACTACTACTAGGGAAAACCTTAGTAGTAGCACTTGTTTTATAGCTAGTAGTGGCGCTGGTACCAGCGCTACCACTAAGGCGCTACAGCTAACTAGTAGCAGTAGCGCTGGAAAAGGGAGCGCTACTGCTTACCTAGTTAGCAGTAGCGCTTTCCTTCGGACAGCGCTACTGCTACTAGTAAGTAGGAGTAGCGCCTATTCTAAAAAGCGTTGCTGCTAACTTTTCCTGTATTTTTAAAAATATAACTTATTTTCGTTGTGGTTTTATATACAGTACTTTCATCATATGATTTTATGACCATGATTAGTTATTATATATAACAGTGGGTGAAATGAACGTGGAGTAGATTCAAGTGGAGCCAACATGTGGTGCATGTCGAAAGTACTACTCTAATCCAAACTACTACTAGGGTTTTCCCTAGTAGTGTTAAAAAACATAGTAATAACTTTGTAGTTAGCAATGTAGTTAAGCTTTAAAAGAATTTATGCAAAAGATGCACGGATGTCGTAATAGTAAAAAATCTTACCATGACATCTCCATGGATGTTACCGTAGTTCAACACGTGCACTAGTGGCACGTATTGACCATAATGTGAAGGAGTTTTATAATAGATATTGTAATTCTCAAGATCAGTACAAAATGCGACCAGATGATTTTTCTCCTGATAAGTTAACTCAGAGCCATCGGTGTAGTAGGTTCTGTCTATCATGTTCCGCACATTGTTTGAAGAATGAAAATAAGCTGTCAATGGAAATAAGCTGTCAACTATTTTGAAATGAACAATATAAATTAGTTAATAACTATGTTTGAGAAACTCACATAGCGGTAGAATTGGAAGCGTATCAACAAGGACCCAAATGTCCATATTGTCTTGGTCGATGTCAGGATCACCAAGATCCATGGTGACAAGCATACCCTCATTAAAACCATACATCTTGCAAAGTGTTTCCCAATTTTTGCAACCAAAATGGGTTACGCTCTCAGAATTATACAAATTTACTTCAAAATTCATACCATGATGGTTCCTTAGGTGAATTTTCTTTGTTTCAAAATTTTCATGGTCTTCAAAATCCATCATCTCCAAGACATAGCGTCTTGCATGGCATGGGATAAGATACTCGAATTGTAAAAGATGAAAATTACACGTTGAAATAGTTGTAGTCATGCTTAATTACGAAAAAAACACTTGTCGTCGTTGCGTATCATTTCAACATCGAAGGTCTCCTGGAGCTTAATGCTGAAGCGCCGATCTTCGTTCAGGTGAGGCCTGTCGCACAGACCTCGGTCGTCGTTGCACCAGCTGCACTCCCCCGGGAGACTTTCATCGTCCGATGACGACATTTCCTACATTCATAATTCAAAGGTTAAACTTGTACAATTCAGTATATGTACTACAAAAATTAAATTAGATTATTATTATTCATCACAGGTTGACTATCGGTGTGTCGAGTCTTTTTCTTGAAAACTCTCAGCTCGTGTGGTGTATACATTCGACCGTTGGTGATGGTCGCTCCTCCTTTCGTTCCCAAGTGCATTACACCAAAATGTCTAGCACACGGGAACGAAGGAGAAGCGACCCCCACGACAAACGACAACAGTCGGGATTTTCCCTAGTGCATAACAAAGGTCTAGCACCCGGAGAAGAAGGAGAAACGACCCCCACGACAACAGTCGGGCTTCTTCGTCCTCTCTCATATATGGTGGATACACTCCCTCACTGATTTTTCGACCTTCGGTGAAGGAGCCTCGACAGACTTAAAGTCAACCCGAAATGTCATTTAATTATTTTTCTAGAAAATCCAGGCCACTCGATATTTTGTACTTATTCTAGCACAAGTCATGCCAGAATTCACGAAAAAATCCGGCATGACCTTTGCTAAATAAGGATATATCGAGCGCCTGAAATTTGCCGAAACGGAAATTAATCAACACTCCGGCAAAACATAGGCCACTATAGGAGGTGTAACCTGCAAACATGGCCGGCCACTTTGGCAAGCACATATCCTATTTGAGCAACAAAAGATATACATGTTTATATCTACATCATATGAGCATTCAAACTTGCTGGGGACGACGGAGGGGGTCGGTGACGGAGGGGGTCTCACCTCGAGGTCGGAGGGGGTCGGTGACGGGAACGACGGCGGTGATGATGGAGGGGCTCCTTGATTTCTGCAAAAACAAAAACCCTATAAGCTATCAACTAATCAAATGCATACGCCTTGCATAGTGCTCTTCAATTTTAGCATTCAAAGTAGTAGTTTTCCAATATGAGCATTCAATAAGCAAAACCAAATCATAAAATAAATTAGTATTCAAATTAGCATGCATTCAATAAGAAAAACTAAATCATCTCTTTCGTCCGTACATCGTCGAATATTATCACTAATACACCTCGAATAGTACCATACATATAACATCACTAATACAGCTAAAACCATAGCGAATGACGGGTATCGGTGCGGGCGGTGGACACCCAAAGAGAAGGAACCATCACAGGATCATAGCTCCAGTGAGATCCCTGAAGAACCTGCCTGGTATTGGAGAACCTGCCCTCCAACGCAACCATGTAGCGACGGACGTGCTCGTCCTCCTCGCTGACACGGTGACGTACCACCTTCGTGGCGTCCTCAAGCCTCCGCACCATCACTGGACCACGCGACCGCCACCAAAAAAGGTTCGGGTCAACCACGGGCTGACTCCCCACCAAGCTGCGCCCCCCGGAAGGCAGCACCTCCCAGTACCAGCCCGGCGGAGCCCAGTCCCGGACATGGCCCCTCTGATCAAGCAGGCCTCCTCCACCGAGTCGACGACGAGGATGCGGGATAGGCATCGTCGACGTTGATGTGGGAATAATTGGTTTAACTAAAAAAATAAACTAGTTCTATTAATTTTCTTACTAAAAATAAACTAGTTCTATAGTAAAATTTTAATTAGATCATCAAATCTCATATACCTAAATTTTCTTACTAAAAATAAACTAGTTTTATTAATTCAACTAGTTCAACTAAGCACTTACTATAAATAAAATAAACTAGTACTTACTAAAAATAAACTAGTTTAACTAGTTCTATTAATTTTCTAACTAATTCTATTAAACACTTACTAAAAAACAATAAAAAAACTATATTGAATTTTTTCTATAAACTAAACACCACTGCCCTAAATTAACATCTACTTAATTAGTTACCCAACCTACTTCCCTAACTAAAAAACATCTGATTAATAGTACCACAACTGCCCTAACCAAATTAACATCTACTTAGTAACCAAACTAGTTAACCAAACATCTAAAAAACATCTAATTAACCTAGCTACTTCACTTAGTTCAACTTAGTTAACCTCATGAACTAAATTTTCCTAAGTTAATTAACCTAGAGGGAAGAGGGAGGAGGAGTACCTCAAGGTGGTGGAGGAGGCCGGCAGGGGAGGAGGCCGGCGCGGGACGGCCGACGGGGGAGGAGGCCGGCGCGGGGGAGGGTGGCCGGCGGGAGAGCAGATCCGGCACGGGCGAGGGCGGCCGGCAGGAGAGCTCCGGCGCGGGGGACGGCGGTGCGCGGGGGAGGGCGGCGGCGACGACGACGGAGAGGCGCGCGAGTGGGTGTGAGGGCCGGGGGAGTGAGAGAGAGGTCGAGTGCGGGCCGTTGGGCTGGATAAGGAGCCCATAGTAGTAGCGCTTATACGTAGAAAGCGCTACTGCTACGTCCAGTAGCAGTAGCGCTTCATACATAAAAGCGCTACTACTATGCCTGGCCTGCCGGCAACAGCCTGGCAATTGTAGTAGTAGCGTTTTTTTTAAACAGCGTTACTAGTAAGTGCATAGTAGTAGCGGTTTGTTACAAAAAGCGCTACTACTATGCTAGGAATAGGCTGGGAAAAGTTGATTTGTAAGAGAACATGACCAGTGACGCTTTGCGGGGTATTCAATCAAATAATACTTTGGTTGGCGTGGCAACGCGTATCCATTTAGTATTGCGTCGTCGTCCCATGAAGGACGTGTATGAGGTGTGTGTGGGGCGTAACATGGCCTCACGTCTTCAATAACAATCATGTCTAGGCACCCATCACCAACACACTCCAATCCTATGCGCCTTCTAGCAAATGCCCGCCTTGGTCTACCAATTGCCGCCTGTCACCAACGCATGAGAGGACTCGATCGGAATCAAAATCAAAATCTAAAAGTCCCTATTGTGTCTGACGTAAAAATTATTTTTAAAGACTTATTTTTACCATTGCAACGCACGAACTCTTTTGCTAGTAATATTAATTGCATTAATCCTAATTTAGAAACAACATTAATTGCATTAATGCCAATTAATCAATTTGCTTGGAATCAACATTAATTGCTGTTAACCACTATCCAGCTGGATCAAATTGGTGACATCTCTCAGGGAAGCTCAGCCAATCGATGTCTCCTTTCTCCGTTCCTTCCACTTTCCTTTTCATCCCTCTACTATTAGTATTTTGGATGCGTCTACGGAGCACACATGTGCTCCATAGCGTTTCTAAGCAAACATCCTAAAACAATAAAAGATTTTGTCCCATGTACAACTATTTTGTGTGTGTAAAAATTTCAAAAAGTCATAACTTTTCAACCAAGCATCAAATTTAGGATCCGTTTTCACTGTTAGGTCTCTGACGATGAGCTCTTCGAAACTAGATCCCATATGAGTATGTTTCGATGAACTTTTTTTCTCGGGCAACTTTGGTGCCACAGAGAGGCAACTTGTTATACTAAAGTAGGCAACTTTCGGGTAGGCTATGTATCATGGTCGCCTAGCATGCATGTCTTTTGAGTTGGCTATGATGGCTGCCAAGTCGTCTAGTATCACATGTAAGTTGTCTACCATAACTACCAATCAACTTTTGATGCTACATGAAAACCTTGTTGTTAGGTTGTCTATCATGACTACCTATCAGCTCAATGATGTTATAAAGTTGGATATCATGTCCGCCAAGTTGCCTAGCATCACCTATGAAGTTGCTTCTGACGAACTTTTTTTCTTAGGCAACTTTGGTGCAACAGAAAGGCAACTTTTTATACTAAAGTAGGCAACTTTCGGTTAGGCTATGTATCATGGTCATCTATCATCCTGATGGTATTTTGAGTTGGCTACGATGATTACCAAGTTGGCTAGCGTCATATGTAAGTTGCCTATCATGACTACCGATAACTTTTGATGCCACATGAAAAACCTTGTTGTTAGGTTGTCTAGCATGACTACCTATCAGCTCAATGGTGTTATAGAGTTGGCTATCGTGTCCGTCAAGTTGCCTAGCGTCACGTATGAAGTAGCTTTTGACGGAATTTTTTTCTTAGGCAACTTCGGTGCAACGGAAAGGCAACTTTTTATACTAATATAGGCAACTTTCGGTTAGGCTATGTATCATGGTCATCCATTATCCCAATGGTCTTTTGAGTTGGCTACAATGATTACCAAGTTGGCTAGCGTCATATGTAAGTTGCCTATCATGATTGCCGGCTACATGAAAAACCTTGTTGTTAGGTTGTCTAGCATGACTACCTATCAACTCAATGGTGTTATGAAGTTGGATGTCATGTCCGTCAAGTTGCCTAGTGTTACTTATGAAGTTGCTTTTAACGAACTTTTTTTTCTTTGACAACTTTGGTACTACGGAGCGGCAATTTTTTATACTAAAGTATGCAACTTTCGGTTAGGCTGTGTATCATGGTCACCTATTATTCCGATATTCTTTTGAGTTGGCTACGATGACTACCAAGTTGCCTAGCATCACATGTAAGTTGCGTACCATGACTACCTACCAACTTTTGATGATACATGAAAAACCTCGTTGTTAGGTTGTCTATCATCACTACCTATCAACTCAATGGTGTTATAAAGTTGGTTGTCATGTCCGTTAAGTTGCCTAGCATCACCTATGAAGTTGCTTTTGACGAATTTTTTTCTTAGAAAACTTTGGTGCCATAGAGAGGCAACTTTCGGTTAGGCTGTGTATCATGGTCATCTATCATCCCGATGATATTCTTAGTTGGCTACGATGACTACCAAGTTGCCTAGCATCACCTGTAAGTTGCCTAACATGACCACCTATCAACTTTGATGCTACATGAAAAACCCTGTTGTCAGGTTGTCTATCATTACTACCTATCAACTCAATATTATTATAAAGTTTGCTATCATGATCGTCAAGTTGCCTAGGGTCACCTATGAAGTTGCTTTTGACAATTTTTTCTCAAGCAACTTTGATGCCATGGAGAGGCAAAGTGTGTGTAAGCAACTTTCGCTTAGGTTGTGTATCATGGTCATCTATAATCCTAAAATGTTATTTTGAGTTGGCTATGATTAACTACCAAGATGCCTACCATCACCTATAAGTTGACTACCATGACTACCTATCAACTTTGCTGCTACATGAGCACCTTGTTGCCAGGTTGTCTATCATGACTACCTATCAACTCAATGCTCTTATTAATTGGTTGTCATGACCATCAAGTTGTCTAGTGTCACATACGAAGTTGCTTTAGACGAACTTTTTCTCTCGTCATGATAGGAAACTTTGGTCCCACGAGGAGGCCACTTTTTTACTACATTATGCAATTTTTATCAATTGGCAACTAATTATTGATGACATGCGACCGAGAGTCATTGGTAGGCAACTAATTAGCATTGTCAAAGCAACTTACCAGCCATAGTATTTCACTAAAAAATTAGCAATGAAAGGCAATCGAGCATCGACAATATGCAACTCACTCCCAAATCTTAGGCAACTCGCTCTACTTCTCTCGCAAACTGCGCCTACGATAGAACAACCGCTAGTATCTTGAGGCAACTACCTAGTAAATGTTGGGCAAGTTTTGGTCAATCCATCTTCTCTGCATCATCCACGACGACGAAATCATGATGTGCACCATCCATTTGTATTGTACACATCTGTAATGTCTGCGAGAACCACACCTCTGATCGCTTCCCTCTCTCGTCGCTGGTGTGGCGTCAACATGGAGCGCGAGTGGCGAGCGCCAGCACGGCGAGGACCGAAGAGGTGTGCGATGCAATAAGGTTGCTTCTATGGACCTTAAATTTGCCTCGTATAGCAAGAACGTTGCTTTGGAAGTGTTGTAAGTCTCTTTCCCCGGACAACAAAAAAGTGGTGTGAAGTTGTCAACCCCAGGCAACTTACCACTTGTTGTGGGCAACTAATGGGTGTCATTTAGACAACTTTGCATCTATCCCTCCTAGACAACAAAACTGGTGTGAAGTTGCGAGCCAAACAACTGGTCGCTGGTCTCTGTCCCTGGCAACTAGTGATTGTTGTTTTAGGCAACTTTCATGTTGTATCAGACAAATCGTGATTATTATTTAGGCAACTTTGCCTGTGACCGCAACAACGGATTAGCAGCGATGGGGTGGAAGCTAAGGAGCAAGGAGCTACCAAAGGTGATGGCGTAGATGGGCCATGAACAAGACAACTAATTGGTGTTGATTATGGTACAACCAAATAAAAATTTATTTCAGCGTATCAAATTAGTGGATAACAAAATATCTACGCAATTTAATTGATTTAGGCAAGTATTGCTTATATGTTGGCAATTTATCGCATTGGAAATAGAAATTTTTGTGCAAAATAAATCAATTTGTTGCTAAAAATATCTATGGGCAACTCGTGCCAGCATCTCTAGCAACCAACTATATGTGTTTGACAAGTTTTGAGCGAAATAAAAACAAACACTAACGGAAGCGGATCTCTCGGCAACTCATGCTAGCATCTCTAGCAACTAAACTATCATCCGCCCTTCATAAATTTCATATGTTAATAGATAGTACTGAGCGGTCAATGATCATAAACTCGTACATGATACTGATTAAAGACACAATAATTCTTTCTATGGTCTTGAGAAAATCTAAATGACAAGTTTAATTGATGGATGTATGATAATCTACTAAACTTACAAGCTTAACAAAAGGAGGCATCTACTAGGTTCCCGTTTCGCTTAGGACGTTTTCCGCTCCTTCCCTTCGTCACACCTCACGTCCCCGTCTCCCTTCAACATTTTTTTCTTTCTAAAATGCCCCCGTCAGAGCGAGCGTGTGCGTCCCGCCGCAGCCATCGCCTGGATCGCATGGTCTCCCGCCCGGGTTGTGCCGTCTTCCATGGCATCGTCTCCCCACCTAGATCGCTCCGTCCCGCCGTCACTGTTCAACAGCACCGGCTGCACCAGACCCTGTCGCCGCCGCCGACAGCACCGCCCTCTCCCGCTATCGCCGCCGCCAATAGCACCGCCCTCTCCCGCTGTCGCCGCCGCCAACAGGTCTCCTACTGAAGCGGCCGACAGATGGATTCTTTCTAACTTCCCTTGCAGATGGATTCTCCAACACCATCCAGTGAACGTATTCCTTTCAAAGAATTGCCCAACTCCATCAACGTAGGTAATATTGATTGATCGGATAAATTGTAGATGTACCATGTGTTGCACAACACCTAATTATTACATTATGTATTTTTTAGGTGTTGTCAACCTTAAAGGCCAACCTACGGATGCGGGAGAACGGAATAGACAACGTGCTAGGGAGCGATATGCGCAAATGGATGAACAGAAGAAAGATGAACTACTTAAGAAGCGTCGTGAAGCCTACAGAAAAAAGAATGGTCAAATATCATTTAATTCTGAAGAGGCGCAGTTAGGGACAACTCGACTTATGCCCTCCCAACTGCAAAACAAGCGAACTGT
The DNA here is from genome assembly GCF_002575655.3 of Aegilops tauschii subsp. strangulata. Classification (NCBI taxonomy): domain Eukaryota; kingdom Viridiplantae; phylum Streptophyta; class Magnoliopsida; order Poales; family Poaceae; genus Aegilops; species Aegilops tauschii. The sequence goes on from NC_053040.3 coordinate 25,821,788, forward strand.
TGAAAGTGCACTTCACGATCAATAACCTCATTAGTGCAATCATACCACTTATTGGTTCCAATTTTCTAACGTAACTAAAAATCTGGTCCTTGATTCTGCCTAGGAGACAAGGCATGGAATGAGGAAAATGTGGATCATAATGAAGCTAGCGAATGGTTAAACATAGATGGCACATACCAACGTCAAACGATCCATATGCCATCTCAAGGGCAAGACAACCTCCTAACTGGTATGAAGGCAACTAATTCTTTGTTAAAATGATTGCATATATACTGATAATTCATGCCTTATGGAGCTACACACGTGAAGATTTTTTTCCTATGTAGATATTGTTGGCATACCTAATTGCAATAATGATGGGCTCGCATCATCCATCATTGAGCCACGACGTACAGATGCCAAAGAGCGGAAGAGGCAGCGTGATTGGTATCGATATGCACAGATGGGTAGCACGAAGAAAGCTGAACTATTAAAAAGGCAACGTGAAGCCCATCAAAAAAGAAAATCATCGACAAGGAACAAGGAAAAGGAGGTTCGTGTTGAAGATAGCGAGTGCCTAAACAGAAACGACACATACCAGAGGCAACCCGTTCATATGCCATCTCAAGTGCAAGACAATATCATGGCTGGTATGATTGAACTAATTCCTCTTTGAAATGAGTGCATCTATGTTAGTAATTATGTCTTGTGGTGACAAAGTATGTGATGCCATTATGCTATGTAGATATTGGCATCAACAATTTTAAAAATGATGAACCCCCGCCATCCGTCATTCAACCACAATCCGTAGATCCCAAAGAGTGAAAGAGGCAACGAGATAGGGAACGATATGCACAAATGGATATCAAGAAGAAAGATGAACTACTACAAAGGCAACGTGACGCAAGGAATTCATCGTCAGGTAGGAATTTCACAACACCGACCACTAATAGCATGCAACACATTTTCTATGATCTTTCCACACCAGCCAACCATCTTAATTATTTACATTATCATTAGAGCAAACCAGTACTACACGTGCAGAGGATAGGGCATGCTATGCCAATATGACTGCAGAGAAAAAGCAAGCAAAGAGGGCTCTCCACGCGTCAGGCCGGAACACTCTGAGTCAAGATTCCATAGCCATGGAGAACCCATTGTTTATCCCCGAGTTTGATCATATTAATGCGAACGCATCTGGTACTCATAGCTCCATAATCACACATGATTGGTCCATTCCCCAGGTCAATGGCACCCCTGTTTATATCCAATCTGCTTCTGAGCATATGTCGGGTGTGGAGACCCCTCATATGGATGTCCGTAAAGTACTACGGAGAAAACATGTGATACCCGGAGAAAGAAACGCTTTGATGGAGCACCGAAACAAAGCTTTCCACGCAAGTGGTAGGAAGAATATGACCACATCAATGGATGAAAACCCATCGATTAACAATGGTAATATTTTTTACTTCATTTGTATGCTTCTCTAATATAGGTCATTGAAAATTGTAATGACCATACTTTATGTTGTATTCGCAGAAAGTACATCCAAAGTACTTGAGACTGACAAAATACATTCAACACCCAACAATGATGTGGATCCATTGACGAATGAAAATATGTTGATGACTATGGAAGGTTGCAACCGTTTTGAACTTTCAACACACTCAGAAGCCAATAATAATGATGGTATTTTTTTACTAAATTTATAACACAACCTATTTGAGGCATAGGGCTCATAAGTAATTATAAAATAGGCAATGAAGAGGGTGTCATATTGGAGGAAGACTTAAAAGACGAGGAAGGTTACATGTTCGCTGGGCAAGGTACTTTTGTCCACGTCATTGTGGATATATCATGTGTGTATTTTTGTACTCATGGTGTTAAGTACCATTTCAGAGGACATCGATGAGGATATCGATATGGATGAGGCTGACGATGACCCTGCTTTAGTATCAAGGGTTCTAGATCCTACGACATGGTGTATAGCAAAATCCCGACAAACATGCACAAGCTGAAGCCAGTGGAAGACTGCGAGCATTGCTATGCAAAGAAGTTTGAACGTGAGGCCATAGGATTCTGCTGCCGTAAGGGGAAGATCAAACTAGCCAACACGGAAACACCACCCGAGCTCATGAGGCTGTGGACGAGTGCAGACCCTGATGCTATTCATTTTTGCAACAACATCAGGTTTTTCAATAGCCATTTCTCATTCACCTCACTATATTGTCACCTTGATAGTGATACAACAAACACATCAAAGCACCCTATCTATACATTTCGTGCCCATGGCCAAATGTACCACAACATACAGTCATTTGGCAAACAAGAAGGTTTGGATCGTAGTCACTGAGGGAGTCCTGGACTAAGGGGTCCTCGAGCGTCCGGCCTGTTGGATATGGGCCAGATTGATGGGCTGTGTAGATACAAGACCGAAGACTCTCACCCGTGTCCGGATGGGACTCTCCTTGGCGTGGAAGGCAAGCTTGGCGTCCGGATATGAAGATTCCTTCTACTGTAACCGATTTTGTACAAACCTAGTCCCCTCCGGTGTCTATATAAACCGGAGGGTTTTGTCCATAGGGGAATCATAATTATACAGGCTAGACTTCTAGGGTTTTAGCCATTACGATCTCGTGGTAGAATCAACTCTTGTAATACTCATATTCATCAAGATCAATCAAGCAGGAAGTAGGGTATTACCTCCATAGAGAGGGCCCGAACCTGGGTAAACATCGTGTCCCCTGTCTCCTGTTACCATCGACCTTAGACGCATAGTTCGGGACCCCCTACCCGAGATCCGCCGGTTTTGACACCAACATTGGTGCTTTCATTGAGAGTTCCGCTGTAACGTTGAAGACAGGATTGATGGCTCGCCTTGTTATCAAGGACGGTATCACCTCCGGAGGAGCCCTGGCCTGAGGCCAAACCCTCCGGCTGGGCAGTTTTACCATGACCGCCCGTACGACCGTCAAGCCGACGATGACTTCTCGGATCATCAAAAATCACCTCCGTGTTGACTCCGAATACTCCAAACGGATGGATCTGACGGAGTTGTTGTCTTTAAACGAACTCCTAGATCGCATCGCCGCCTTAGGAGTCGCTACAGACTATGATCGGATTGGGCTTAAATTCGATCAGAGAGAAATCAAATCTCCACCGATCACCCATCAGATAGCGGTAGTAGAGGAGCAAAACAACAACTCTTCCTCTATATTGAGGACGAGCTATGTTCGGATTTCTGAGCTCAAAGAGCCGGACACCTGTCCGCGAAACGACGCGCCCTGCCGTCCGAACCTAGAATCGGATGACGGGCCCGAAAAATCAGTTGATATCCCGGAGCCCGAACCATTAAGCTCGGAGATTTCTCAAACTCCGGATCCTAAATTGGGTCAGGGTTCGGATTTAAAGCCACCCACCCACCCAGATATACGCGATCTAATGTACATACGGCAGCAGTCTCAGGAAACAGTCCATCAGTTTTGGGCCAGATTCCTCCTTGTCAAAGACAAGATTAAAGATTACCTCGACGAAGACGCGATCTCAGCATTCTGCAATAATTGCACGGACGTAGGAATCCTCAACGCCATCAACCGCCGTCGCGTATTACACTTCGTTGACTTGGCAACCATCGTACAGAAGTACTGCGCAATGGAAAGCGCCTGGAAAACTCAGGCAGCTCTCTGGGAACCACTGGTTTCCACTCAACCCTTCGTCCGGGGAAAAATGATGCACCCTGGCGGGGCACCCGAACCAATACTAAAGAAATCTAAGCACATTACGGGGCGCAGAACCGTTCTGGAGGGATGGCTCGATAGGCCATGTAAAATACACACAACACCGGATACCATACCAACCCACAACCTTAGAGCATGTTGGATACTCCGGCAAGTGGCCAAGAGCGGCGAGGATATCCTCACGAAAAATACCCCAGAGCAACACCCCCCGGAAGACGACAACCTCAGCGTATTGACGGTCTTCGAGGCTTTCGCTTCGAACAATCGGCGCAAAAGGGCCCTCCGCGACCTCGCTGAAGTCTGCCAAGTAACGACAACAAACCCTTGGAACGACACGGCCATAACTTTCAATGGCAGTGACGAACCAAAATTCCGGACAGTCCGGGCACCGTCCGCCTTGGTCCTCAATCCAATTGTGGACGATTTTCGGCTCACCAAAGTGCTCATGGACGGCGGCAGCGGACTAAACCTCATCTACGAGGATACACTTAACAAAATGGAAATAGACAGGAGCCGCATCGAGCAAAGCAGCACGACCTTCCGAGGAATCATTCCCAGTCGGGAGGCGCGATGTGCGGGAAAAATCACACTTGACGTGGTATTCGGCACGCCGGAGAATTATCGGTCCGAGGAGATAACCTTCCAGGTGGCCCCTTTCAATAGCGGATATCACGCCCTATTGGGGCGAGATGCATTTACACGCTTCCAAGCTATATCTCATTACGGGTACATGAAGCTCAAGATGCCTGGGCCCAACGGTATCATCACTCTTGCCAGTGATCCGGACATAGCACTCCGCACCAAAAACAAAACCGCATCCCTGGCCCTCGAGGCACTGTTTGAAGCCCCCGCAGCCGAAGAGCTAACCGCGCTGCACTCCACTGTGGATAGGGATGACATAATCCTGGACAAGCGACCCAAATCCACCTCCTTTAAACCAGCAGATGAAATAGTCAAATTTCAAGTCCACTCGACGGACCCCAAGAAGACAGCATCCATCGGGGCACAACTCGACCCAACAGTCGACGCCGCGCTACGAGAATTTCTGCGCGAGAACTGGGACATATTCGCCTGGCACCCTTCTGATATGCCAGGGATCCCACGCAGGTTAGCCGAACACAGCCTCAACATACTAAAGGGATACAAACCGGTCAAGCAAACACTGCGGCGCTTTTCCGAACCCAAACGACAAGCCATGGGGGAGGAGCTAGCCAAGTTAATCGAGGCCGGATTCATCAGAGAAATAAAACATCCGGACTGGCTAGCAAACCTGGTGATGGTGCCAAAGACCTCAACAAGGCCCGCGCTAAGGATCCCTTTCCCCTCCCTCGCATCGATCAGATTATTGATGCTACCGCAGGACACGATTCACTGTAATTCCTCGACGCATACTCCGGATACCATCAAATCAAAATGAAGGAGTCCGACCAAGCCGCAACGGCATTCATTACCCCATATGGGCCATTCTGCTTCAACACTATGCCTTTCGGGATCAAAAACGCCGGGGCCACCTACCAACGCATGATTCAAACATGCCTGGAGAAACAGATCGGTAAGACAGTTGAAGCATATGTGGATGACGTCGTCATCAAAACTAGCATATGTGGATGACGTCGTCATCAAAACTGGCTATTTTTTAAATAATACATTTTTTAATTAATTTTCATAAATATTATGCTGGATAAAAAAATTTCAAAAATAATACACCGTCGGCCTAGTCGGCCCACAGCAGGCCGATTGGATTCCAGTCGGCCTACAGCTGGCCGACTGGCCCCCGTCGGCCCACTGTGGGCTGATTGCGTCCTGTCGGCCCACTATGGGCCGATTGAAGCTAATTGGCTTGCTGTGGGCTAATTGTTTTTGCAAACAAAGTAGGCATAAAAAATATATGTTTAAAAAATGTTAATCATGTAATTAAAAAATGTTAAACGTGTATACAAAAATGTTCCTGATGTATACAAAAAATGTACAATATATATGCAAAAAAGTTGACATAAAAATATGTTTTAAAAAGTGTTAAGCATGTATTTAAAAATTGTTAAATGTGTGTATAAAAAATGTTTCTTATCTATTCAAAAAATATAGAATGTGTATGAAAAAAAGTTGACACCAAAAAAATATGTTTGAAAAAAATGTTCCAGTTCCATAAAAAAGAGCAACCAATCATACTTAGGTCCGTGATGCTCCCATACCGGATCCGGAGCTGGAACATTTCTTTATACACGTTTAACCTTTCATTCCAATACATGAAACATTTTTGTGTACTCGTTGAACATTTTTCAAATACATGATTAACATTTTTTTCAAACATATTTTTTGGTGTCAACTTTTTTTCATACACATTCTATATTTTTTGTATAGATAAGGAACATTTTTTTCAAATACATTATTAACATTTTTTTTAAACATATTTTTTTGGTGTCAACTTTTTTTTATACACATTCTATATTTTTTGTACAGATAAGGAACATTTTTTATACACACATTTAACAATTTTTAAATACATGATTAACACTTTTTAAAACATATTTTTAGTCAACTTTTTTGCATATATATTGTACATTTTTTGTATACATCAGGAACATTTTTTATACACGTTTAACATTTTTTAATTACATGATTAACATTTTTTTAAACATATATTTTTTATGCCTACTTTTTTTGCAAAAACAATTAGCCCACAGCGAGCCAATTAGCTTCAGTCGGCCCACAATGGGCCGACAGGACCCAATCAGCCCACAGTGGGCCGACAGGGGCCAGTCGGCCAGCTGTAGGCTGACTGGAGTCCAATCGGCCTGCTGTGGGCCGACTAGGCCCAGTCGGCCTGCAGCGGGCTGGCGGTGTATTATTTTTGAAAAAAATTTACCCAGCGTAATATTTATAAAAATTAATAAAAAAATGTATTATTTAAAAAAATTTAGCCTCAAAACTGCGTCTCACATTCGACAACCTCCGTACATATGACATTAGGCTTAATCCGGAAAAGTATGTTTTCGGCGTTCCCGCTGGAAAACTGCTGGGCTTCATCATTTCCAGTAGAGGAATTGAAGCAAACCAGCCAAAATCCAAGCTTTGTCATAATTGGCTACGCCAACAGACCTTAAACAGGTCCAAAAACTAGCCGGATATGTGGCAGCTTTAAGCCGCTTAATCTCCAGACTAGGAGAAAAAACACTGCCACTCTATCGCCTTCTCCGACGCTCCGACCACTTCAAGTGGACGGATTCAGCAACGGCCGGACTGGAAGAAATAAAGGCTCTTTTAGCGACCAACCCAATCTTGGCCGCACGAAATGTCGGCAAACCCATGCTATTATACACATTTGCAGTTATCTATCCTTTTTCAAACTGCGTTGAGCTACCTGTAAGAAGGTGACCAACTGAAAGTAGGGGAGGGAAAAGGGAAGACTACTAAGATGATGATCCTTGTGGTACGAGTTCAGAGAATTAAACTTCAGGAAAACACTACTCAAGGAGCTTGGCTGTCAGGAAAGAATTCAGATTCATCAGAGAAGAACGCGCAAAAAATATATGCAAAATTTCGAACCGGAGACCTTCAGTGTGTTAGACTGACGTGATAACCAACTACCACGAAACCATTTTTGTTATATTTTCTAGTTTTCTTTAGATGTAACAAGATTGTATGCGGAAACCTATGGCCTTCATGAATTTCTTCTAACATTGCAGCAATGTGAATTTGCTTTTTCTTCTCTTCAAGCTGAGACTTTCGGTCTCATGCTTGCAGCCAGGCTGGCTGACATACTCAATGTTTAGAATCCTCACTTCACAGATTGCTCAGTATTAGCTTTACAGCAAAAGCGACAGACATTCTCTCTGCTCCTGGTCCTTGGGACAACAGGCCACTACTTGCTTAGATACAAAAATAGTCCTTTTTAGCATAGCAAAGTTGCTCACATCTAGAAAGAAGAAACGAAGCACCCACCAAGGCTCCTCAGAGCTCAGGCACTCTCGGCCGTCGGATCGTTTACTTGATGCATTTTGGTCTGTCGGATCTCGCTTTGGATTGATCTCAGCCGTCGGATCGATGTGGAGCTCCTGTAGCAATGAGTACCTCCCGTTGCAAAGATCTCGTGCCACCGCGGGTAATTCCTAGAGCCCGCCGAGGGCATTTCCGACACTTTGCCTGGTTGGGAAATTATCCAATACCAACAGGGGTGGGATAGTGTGCGCCGGTCTCGAACCCTAGCCGCTGCCCAATCCCCGTGGCCTCTCTCCTCCAATCCCCGCTACCCAATCGCCTCCCTCTCTCCCTCCCGTGCCCGCCTCTCTCTTTCTCCCTCCCGCGCCCGCCTCCCTGCCCGCCGCCGTCATCGCTGCTCGCCCGGGCACCTATCCACGACCTTGCGTCGCCCCTCTCTTCTTCCTCTTGTCTCCTATCTCTCTATCTCTCCTCTCCAAACCCTAACCCTAGCCACCAGCCTTACCGCTCCTGCTCTCACCACCGTTCGTCCCCCTTCCCGCCGTTCGCCTCTCTCTGCCGCTCGCGTCGCGATCGCCATCGAGGATCTGCCGCTCGTGCTGCTGCTTCCCAATCACCTCGCGCGTCAGTAGGAGAGGAAGGTGGCGCTGCTCTTCCCTGAGGAGCGCGCCGTTGCGCGCTCGATGGGAGGAGGCTAGATGGAGTGACGGGAGGAGGTCAACCGGAGCGCGCCCTCGCCACCAGCTGGCGCGTCGACGGGAGGAGGACAGGTGGTGCGCATTGTTGCAACCGGCTACCACAAGGGCGGAGCCATCAATAGCGGCGGCGGTCGGGCTGATGCGGACACGTCTGCGAGCTCGACTTAAGGCAGCGTCAGCGACGAGCTCACCAGGCTCTCCCACAGCGCCCGCTAGACCTCTAGGTACATCTCTCTCCCCCTCCCCCTTTTCCCTCCCTCCCTAAAGAATCTGGAGCTAGAGATTTCAGAAACTTCCTAGCGATTTGGTTTGGTGTTCATTCATATGGAGATGCAGATCTGGCTTTACATTCGTTTTCTCATGATCGGTGTTCTTCAATTTTGCAGGAAGCGCTCACGTATCAAATTCCAGTTGTACATTCATCAATTGTTGTATATTTTGGCCTGCAAAGAGTAATGAGTCATGTTTATTTGCCGAAATGTATTGTCTTTATTGTAATTGGTTTCTACACTCTTTAATTGGTTTATGACTTGCCCACTGATATTCATGTCTAGGTAGGTTCCTGCAAAATTGGGTGATTCAAGAGACGTTCACATCTAGCTAAACATGAAGATATATTAGTACAGTTAAACGTATTGCTTGGTGTGGTGCTTTTGTATTTCCTTTTGCATCGGCCCTTTTTCGTTTCTTCCTCAATCGAGTGGTGCACGAGAGGGTTCTATGCTTGGTGTGGTAAGCTAATTTCTTACATAGGTGCATGCCCTTTCTTAGCATTCAAGTAGCATGTAATAATTAGCTTTTCACTTGTATTGCCCACTCACAGATGTCACCGGAAGTGTCACGGTTATTTCTGAAGCTCATCTTCTTGGCTTTCATGGGGTTTGATGTAAATCAGGAAATGGCTATATGGCAACATCCGCTTGCCGAAATGCATTATTTGGTATGTCAGAAAACATCCCATGACCCAGTTCCGCTTTTGTATTTCCTTTTGCATTAGCTTATTTGATTTCAAGCTTACATGTTCAGTGTTCCTAGGAAACAATCTCACATCATAATTTGGTGTCTCCGTTCAGTGCTAAACAACAACAAAATGCTGTCGTTTCTTGTGACGATGAATATTTGTATAGTTGTTTTAGTAGCATAATTAGATAATGATATTGTTAAAAGTTAACTGATTTATGGAAATAGTTCTATTCTTTAGTTTGCAGATCACCATATTTATAGTATGTACATTTTCAAAAGCTGGCTAGGTAATTGGTTTACACGTAAATTGTCTATTTCTGTCGCGTGCTCCATCGAGATGTTAACTGAACTCCGAAATAAATATAGCACATGACGGAGGCACATGACCACTGGAACAATTTACTAATTTATATGATTAGGCAGGTTTGATGCTAGGCATCAGGAATCATAGCGATGTCTGCAGTCTCGGTTTGCCCTCTGTTCTGCAACATGCAAATTTGGACTGCTCCTCTTCATCTCCCAGTGCTGGTCCACTGGTTCTCTGGTTTTATGAAAAGGTGGGCATTGTTCTTTTCCTAGCTCGTTGGTACTTGTAGCCTTATAGGTGGCTGATTCTTAAATTGGCTAGTAAGCAATGCTACTGTTCTTGGTGTAGATAAACCAAAACTGCTCCTTTTAGGCCATCCAAGAGTGTGAAACGACCAACATTGTAATTAGCATATGTGGACAGATATGCTATAATGCTCCCAATTGTTTTTCAATGATAACTCTTGCTCCAAATTTTGCTTTCCGAGAGGTGGTTGAGGCAGAGATTGTTGTGTTTTGGCAGTGCACACTACGGTGCCGGGTTGCATAGGGGCATGCCCTTTCTTAGTATTCAAATAGCATGTACTAATTGAGTTTTCACTTTTTATTGCCTACTCACAGATGTCACCGGAAGCGTCATGGTTATTTCTGAAGCTCACCATTTTCTTGGCTTTCATGGGGTTTGATGTAAATCTGGAAATGGCTATATGGCAACATCTGTTTGCCAAAAAATGAATTATTTGGTATGTAGAGAACTTCCCAGTACCCAATTCTGCTTTTGTATTTCCTTTTGCATCAGCTTATTTGATTTCATCCTTATGTGTTCAGTGTTCATCTTGGAGAAGATCTTACATCATAATTTGGTGTCTCCGTTCAGCGCTAAACAATAAAAAATATTGTTGTCTCTTGCGACGATGAACAATTTATAGTTGTTTTAATTAGATAATGATATTGTTAAAAGTTAACTGATTTATGAGAATAGTTCAATTATTTAGTCTGAAGATCGTGTTCTTCCTGCAGCGGCTTGGGGAGGAGTGCCGTGTTTACGAGGTAAAAGGCTGAAGTGAAAGCGCCGCTGGGACTGCTACCGGTGCATGGAACTTCCATGGCAGCACGGGCGATTCCAAGGCCCACTTGAGCTCCTCCTGCTGATGTCAGACTGTGAGGTTTCTCAACCTCCACTCTATTAGCCATGTAATATTGCTTTGGTAGAGATCATTTATTTCTTGCCATCCATTCATTATAAACTTGATCACTCGTCACAAATGGATCCTTAATTATGCATGTCACGTTGTTTCCCTGAAAACGGATGATTGAGTCACATTTCTTATTTTCTGTTGTGAGTTGAGGAGCTTGCGGTTTCAAAAGTATGTCTCAGATGTAAAAGAATGTGGAAATGATGGGCAGGTAGCAGTTTTTTTTTTATATTTGCTGTTTATATCCAATATTGAGTAGTTATAAACTCCATGGCACAGGACTGTACCTTTTGTAGATGCAGTAGCTTTTGATTTCCATTTAGTAATGGCTTTACCTCCGCTTTTACATACTGATTAGATCTGGTCAGTAGATAGTTATCTGTCATCTCAGGGATAACTACATAGGGGATGCAACAACAAATATAATTTATTTCTCACCTTCGCTCACTGCTCAGTCTCTATGTAATTGTTAATTGGTTAATCTTGTGAATTTATAGGTGAGTTCTTACCGGAAATACACATATTTTGATCCTTTTCTCACATTTGATGCCACTTTCAGACTAAGGTATGAAATACAGTAGAATCTTGATAATGCCCATGATTGCCACATTTGATATGTATCTCCATTTCTCGGCTATAAAATTGTTTGTGTTCTGCCTGTTTTCGCCTCATTCTTTGATATATAACAGTGCCTAAACATAACCGATTGTGTTTCTATGTTTACTTTCCCATTAGGATTCTATGTATATAGTCAAATGCTTCAGAAACAGTAGTGTGCTTTTTATTTTTTTCGAAAAGGGGGTTCTCCCCGGCCTCTGCATCAAGAGTGATGCATACGGCCATTTCACCTTTTATCTTCCTAGGGATTCATATTCATCTGCATTATCTAAAAAAGCTTGTGATATTATTTTAGTTAGCAGGGTGCAAATCACACCAAAAAAATACACATGCTTGACCTTTGTAAGGAACCACTATTACTATATATGTTCTACTTTGTACTGAATCATATGTATCTTATGTTATACTTTGGAGGAACATCCTTTCAGAATTCAGTGAACACTATTTTTGTGTAATTATAAACACTAGTAGAAAAAGAGGCTTCCATACGCCCCCATTAGTCCCCAAAATAATCGAACCGCGACCAAAGGGGTCTTTAGTTGCGGTTCGGGAGGAGACCCGCGATCAATTATCTGGGCCCAGCGCGCTCGGTCGACAGCTGGCGGACGGGAGGGGCTTTAGTCCCGGTTGGCCAGACCAACCGGGATTAAAGGTTAGACCTTTAGTCCCAGTTGGTCTGGCCAACCGCGACTAAAGGGATTTGAGGCCTCATTTTCAAACTCTACCCCCCCCCCCCCCCCCCGATCGCCTTTTCAGTTTTAGAAAAAACAAAAGAAAATGATGGAAATGTCAATAAAATAAAATAAAATAAGTTTCCCATGTGATATGTGGTCTAGTTGTTGGGAAAATTAACAAATATGAATTTCGACTTTATTTGCAAAATCTCTCTGGAATTTCTTAAAATGGGCATAACTTTTGCATACAAACTCGGATGAAAAGGTTTTTTATATGAAAAAAATCATCTACTCGAAAAGTTACATCCGAATTTAACTGGGGGAACCCCGTTAAACATTTTCAGAATCCTCAAAAACCTAACAGAAAAAAAGATACGGGGCTTTTAAGATCTGGAGAGGCAAAAAAATTCAAAAAAATTCAAATTATGGTCAAACTGTGGTCAAACAATGGTCAAACTAATTATTCTAGAATATTAGTGTTACTAAATAATTATTTCAATTTTTTTAAATTTTGGTCAAATCTGGTCAAACTGTGGTCAAACAATGGTCAAACTAATTATTCCAGAAATATTAGTGTTACTAAATAATTATTGTTTTTTAAAACAATAGTTTCAAACTCAAACAGTGAAATGTGTCACTTCATGCTCAAGCTAAATTCCTGAGGGTTAATAGAATTGACATCCTACTATTGTCAGGAAAACAACAAGTGCAGACTTGGAAACGAGGGAGAATAGAACCCGGAAGTTAAGCGTGCTCAGGCTGGAGTAGTGAGAGGATGGGTGACCGTTCGGGAAGTTAGATGATTTGGAATGATGAGGGGTGATTAGAGATTAGAGGATAAATTGAGGGGTGGTGATTAGAGATTAGAGGTTAAATAATTCAGAAATTTGAAAATAAAAAAAATAAAAAAATTCGCAAAAAAACCAAGTTTAAACCTGCGGAGGAGGCCTTTAGTCCCGGTTAGCCACGAGAACCGGGACTAAAGCCTTTAGTCGCGGTTCGTAAGAGGCGCGACTAAAGGGGGATCTTTAGTCGCACATATTTAGTCCTGGTTGCACAGCCGGGACTAAAGGCCTTTACGAACCGGGACTAAAGGCCTTTTTTTCTACCAGTGAAAGAAGAGTCATTTTTAGACGTCGAAGACTGCTCCCCTGATCCTAAGAGCCTACTGACATTTCATCGAATCCTGTTACAATTTTTGTTATTAGCAGCAGATACTTGATAAATTTGTCTTCAGAATTCCAAGTACATGACCATACTGATCCTTCTATTTAGATGTAGCAGAACACATGTTCGTAATTGATACACCTAGGCTCAGCTTCTCTATATTGATATGAAGGCGTGGAGCGTGTTTCTTTTGTTTTCAACTCGAGGCGACCAGGTAGGCACATATAAACACAATAAAAGGCCCGTTTCTTTGTTCCATGCCTTACAGAACGAGCAAGGCTGACATAATATTTCTGGTTCCCTTCTACCGTGTGTCAAAGAGAGCTTGGCTGCGCAAGAGGTGTTGTCTTCTACCACGAAACTCCGGGCAACAAGAACTTCACGAAGAAAAGGTACTTTCTTTTCAGTTTTTCTCGCCTACGATCTTTGGATTTCAACATGTCTCTTCTTTAGAGAAGATTTTGCGGCCACTATGGATGACGACAAGGTAGGCATCTTGCAGGACACCTAGGTTTTGGCACGAACTATTTTGTGCCGGTGTGAAGTGGGGTCTGTATGCGGACATCGAGTCATTCCTCAGATTTGGTACGAAGCACATGACATGTAACTTCAAGAAGACGAACTATGAAGAGGCGGGTCGCCCTCTGACTGTGTCGGTAAAGAAGGCCATTCTGCAGGTCATTGATATGCTAGGCTTATTGCTCAGTACATTTGTGTTTACTATTGTTACATCACATACACACAATTCTTGCATGCATGTGGCTTGTGTGAGTGACATGCTTTATCTTTACAATGCAATCACCTCTGTTAGGCATTGCTTTATGTGGTTCTGGTTATTGTCCATTTGTCATTTAGAGGAATTGCCAAAATTGCCAAACAAAATATCCGATTGATAGGAGGGGGCGGCATTTTTACTGATCAAGATTCTGATTATGAGCTTTTTGCAATTGATATCTTCCCTAAATGTATATTTATCATTTACCCCTTAGTTCACATGATATATAAGGTAAAATTTGAGTTCCATTTGTAAAACTGTAGCTGTTATATGCACACCTATTAGTCATGTTGTACTATCAATCTGCAGGCCAGTCTCGCAATTAATAAGGACATACTTTTAGCAGGTCATGCTGGGAATTAATAAAGTTATGCTTGTTGAAAGGTATAGTCTTGCATTGTTAAATTAGTTCGTGTGTTTTGCTATGGTCAATTCCTATGTATGTATTGTTTTGTTTCTCTGGTTTTAACTTCTGTACGCCGATGCAGTGAGAGCTCGGTGTCGTGTCCGCCGGCTGAGCGGCAAGCTGGAGCTGCAGGTCGCTGAACAAGGTGGTCTTACTGTGAGGATCTCATCTCTCACTCTATGTGTGTATCTCTTAGCCCCGTTCCCGTTTATGGTAATCATTCATGCATGTAGGGATCACTAAGATTTTTCTTGGTTTTGTAGTTGTGGATTGCTGTGATTGTTACTGCAATAGTGGATCATATATATACACTTGGCAACTCAGTTTAGGATATCGCTTGGTAAATGTTGATTGTTACTGCAATGGTGGATCATATATATACACTTGGCAACTCTGTTTAGGATATCGCTGGTAAATGGTGATTGTTACTGCAATAGTGGATCATATATATACACCATATATATACTAATTGTTGATTGTTTCTTCCATTTGGTGGCAACCTTGCTGTTCCGTGCACTATTGGCTGTTGTTTTTACTGTTCGGTTCATGAGGGTAAAGCACGCTATGCATTATTCACTCTTAATTGTTTTCTGTTCATCCATGTTATTCTTTGTTCATCATATGTACCTCTGTTTGAGGCTGTCGCGGCCTACTGTCGATTGCCATTTCATTTTTACCTTCGAGAGGTGGTTGCTGATGGTTCTGTCATTGGAGGAGTTGAGATAGATGATTTTGTTAGTAATCGCGTTGTCCGGTCTAGGACACGATTTATCTGGGAAGAAACTTTGGACGGGGGTTGTTCTTTGTTTGATCAAGCCGTTTTCAGGCGGTGCGCTTCTTACATGGACTGTACGGATTTGTCGTTGTAGACTACAACTACGAGAGCATGTTAGCTTATAGGGATGTTGCCCAGTCGGCTACGATGGTTGCGAGTGCGCTTGCCCGCTCCGCCTGGCATGCGGTGGATGCCGGTTGACAGGGAAGTGTCGAAGGCATCAATGTGAGTGCTCCTCTGCAATTACTTTATTCAGAGTTAGTCAACTTTGCGTGTAAGTTCTTGGTCCCTTCTAGACCTGTCTTAGATAAGGTGTGTCCAAGTCATTGCACTATGCCTCTGGGCGCCTCTTGTTATAAACACTTGCGCCTGTTAATGGATGCTTGCTAATTTATTTCATTCTGGTATGACCAGAGCTCCTGTTTTTTGTGCCCATTGTCTTTCTTAGGGATTCTAAAGCCACAAGGATGCAAAATCAATCAGATGATCATTTTATTCACACTGACGATGATAATTCCTTCTAAACTATAAGATCCATGTCTATCTTCATGAGCGAGCTATCTTAACTCCAACCATTTATGTGGCTGTCAAAGTCAATATTTTTATCCTGTCATTGGTACTCTGCATAGACGAGAGTATTTGAGTTGTCATTCAATGGCTAAGTCCGATGATGATGTTAAAAGAAAGCACTGTGTTACATCCACCTGAGTTCTGAATGCTATTTCTATAATCAATTTTCTTGAACATAAAATATTCTTATCATCAGAGAGCTTGCCGATTGTACATTCAAGCTATTATTATGATGTGTTCTCCTATAGGAGAGGTTGTTTGCATACCAGATATAATTGATGCTTTAGAAAACCAAATGGTCTTTCACTTTGAAAAGACGACAATTTCCTGTCCGACTATGTTATTCCATGACAATAAATATGAACCAGGGCTAGACATTGTCCTTTGTTGGAATTTATATCTAAAATATCATGTTCTATCCATGGACAGTTGTATGTTGTAGTGTCGCTGGTCATATCGAAAAAATCCCTAAAATTACTTATGAAAGATAAAGATGGAAAATGTATGGAGACTCAGAACATTTTCCCCCAAGGTTTATGCCTCAACTACCCCCTTTTAAGTTTATCGACATGGCCCTATAATAATTAGTAGTAGCCTGCGTTGTATTCTCTTTAACAGTATATCCTCAGATCCATAATTTCTTTTTTTTTCTTTTCTCTTTGGCTACTGAATTTTATTGCTATTCTTCTGCACATATATGTGATGTGGTAAATTCTTTCTATTCATGTTTTAATAAATTATTTTAGGATAGTTCTTGTTTTATTGTTATTCTCTATGATCATTAGATTTCCATTGTGCATTGCTATCCTCTGTCATTAGATAGTGTCTTGTAGCCTGTTTTCCTGATGTTTATTTGAATATGTTTTCTTTTATCCACAGATGAAGCCCATCCATTTGTCCGTTCTTCGTCAGGGTCACAGAGTCTTTGTGCCAGGATTCTTCCCTTTGTAAATATGAAAGCGGCTTGTACGATCTACTCACAGACTTGCTCTGCTGCTTTGTAGCCCAACTGATTATGTACTCTTGATCGTCCTCATGGCATCTGTCAACTCCATTGTGAATTATCTCTTTATCTTAAGGCTGTACTCGCTATGCTAGAATGATAGATGATATAAGTAAATACATCTTTTCTTTTTACAAGGTTCAGATCATAAGGTATCATGTCCTGTGAACCAAGTTCAGTACGTTGTCTATTAAATATATTCTTGTTTCTTGTTCAGAATGTGATGCTCCAGTTCAGATAATGAGTAGTGCATATTTTGGCTGATATTTCTACTACAGAGCACTTGGTGGCGATGGATAAGTGTCGGACTGGTTGGGTTTCTTGTTTGTAGAGACTTGCATTGTTGACTATTATAGCCTTTTTCTGTGTAACTTAAGAGCATCTTCAGCCGTTGGCCCCCAGGAGACACTAAAAATCGCCCCCGGGGGCGCACCGGCACAAAACGCGTGCTGGGGGCGTGATGTCCCCCAGTCGCGGCGCCCACATTTAAAAAAAAATTAAATTCCGCACAAACACGGCGCAAATTCAACCAAACACGGCGCAAATTCAAGCAAACTTCGGCGAGTTCATACATATTTAAAATATTTTACAAAAAAGAAAAAAAGCTACTAGGCCCGCCGTCTCCCTCGCCGCTCCTCGCCGCTCGCCGTCCTTGCAGCTCTACATGCCGAGGAGGCTGTAGAACTGCGTGTAGTCGCCACCGTCGCCGTCGTCGTCGTCGTCGTCATCGCCTCCTCCGCAGCCGCCGTCCCTGCTGCAACCCTCCCTAGGTTGGCGCGGCGGGTTGGACGGGCCGGGGGCGTCCTCGTCGCTGTCGAGGATCACCATGCCGTGCTCGTCCTCGCGCCCACGCTTGCGGGCGGCTATCTCCTCCAGGGCCCGGCGCTGCCGGACCATCTCGTCGCGGAGGTAGTCGTCCCGCGCCCACTGTAGGGCGTCCTCGTCGGAGAAGCCGCGCCGGGCTATCTCCTCGTACTCCGCGGGGAGGCCGGGCTCCGGCTTCGGCCTGACGAGGACTAGGTGGCCAGAGGGAGGGGTGGACTCGCCGATGCGGACGCCGGAGCTGCGGGTGCGCCAGCTGACCGGCGTGTCCTGGGGCTCCGGCATGACGGGGCGGAGGCAGGGAGAGCCGGACGAGCGGCCGGACGAGGAGGAGGACGCCCCGGGGTCCATGCGCATCGGCGTCCAGGAGCTCCCACATCGGCGAGAGAAGGACGGGGGAGCGGGGTACTCCAGCCTCGGCGTGTTGCCGCCCTCGATGTACTCGAGGACGGCCTCGAGCGTGCGGCCGGGCACACCCCACCATCGGCGCCGCCCTTCGGAGTTGAGCCTTCCGGAGGGAACGACACCGTTGGTGGCCTCGAGCTGCTCAGCGTGGCGGCGGCGAAAGTAGGGCTCCAAGAGCGGGCTGTCCGGGACGTACCGTGGCCCCTCCCTCGCCGCCCGCGGCAGGGAGGCGCGGATACGCGCAATCTCCGCACGCCGCGCCGCAGCGGTGGGCGGTGGCGGCACCGGGACCCCGCCGGCGCTGATTCTCCACGCCCCGGGCACCCGCATGTCCGGCGGGACCAGGTACTCGGCCTCGAAGAGGAGCCGAGCTTCGTCCTCGTGGAGGTGGCGGCGGCCGAAGCCGTTCGGCGCCGCGCCGTCGCCTGGGAAGCGCTCGGCCATGCTTTGAGCTGGAGACGGCGAGAGGAGAGGGAGGAAGGGGGGAGAAAGGGCGCGTCGGCGGTGGAGACTCTGTGCGTGCCACCGGCGCGCTGGTGGTCGGCTTTATATAGGCGGAGGCGCCGCACGCACGCGTGGCCGCCGCGTTACGCGTGGCATGCAAGGGGACGCGCGTCGTCTCGTCTTCACTGCGCCGCCCGTGAGGCATCAATGGCGGAGGCTGACCGGCGCGGCAGCGCGCGGCAGCTTTGGCGTTGATTCGCCACGGGAAACGAGGCGATGAGGACGACGAAGCGGCGGGAAGCGAGACGAGTCGCTGGCAAGGAGGGCCCGCGGCTCGTTCGCGCCAAAAACGATTCACCCGGCTCCCCCGAGCGCCCCCCAGCGCTCCGGGTTCGGGTTGGGTCTGCCGGCGCCAATTTCGGCCCGAGCCGGCGAAAAATGGGCCCTTGGGGGCGTGACTGGGCCGATTTTTCGGCGCCGGCGGCCGAAAAGTCGCCTGGGGGCCTTGTTGGGGGCGTGGCTGGAGATGCTCTAAGAAGTGTTAACATATTTTTAAAATATTACTATAATTTTGAAATCTGTTCACATGTTTCAAAAATGTTCGCTCAATTTTAGAAGTGTCCGCACATCTATATCTCCCTCCTATCATATTCTTGACTGCATGTTATCCATTATAATTTGTCAATTTGAGATTGCTTTTACCACGTTTGCCGTGTGGTATGTTATCCATTATAATTGCATATGCTAAACCTGGGTTAATACTGACTTAGCATTACCTGTTTGACGAAAATGTTGGGACCAGCACCCTCGCGCCAAGGTGCGAACCCGATCTAATTTACAGGGAGAGCAACGTCAAGTCAAGGCTCATCATCTTGCACGCCTAGCTTTGAAAGTCCAAAATAGACCTGTACTGTTTCATTGCTTATGTTTTGATCCAGGTCGTTGTTCAGTCAGGGAAACCCATTCTGTATCCAGCGTGTCTCCTTTCACGCTTGTCTCTATAAAATGCTCCTAAGCTAATAAAATCTGTTTGTTCAAAAAAAAATTTCTTCTGACATTTTCCTGCTTTTAGTGACGAACTGTCGTGCAAAGAACTCATACCCGCACGCTTATGGATTTTTTTTCAAAACTATCACTGTTTTTATAGCAAATTCAGAAACTATGGTACCCAATGCAAAAAATAAATAAATCAAAACTATGACCCCGTCGGCCTCGTGTGGGCTGAAGAGGGTGTTTTCGGTCCACACTTGGCTGAAAAGGGCTTTTAGTCCAGCAGTTGACTGAAGAAGGGCTCATTTGGGCCGAAGAGGTGGCGTCGGTGGCGAGCCGGCCGAAAATAGTAGCTTCGGCTTACGCACGACCGAAATGGGCTGTTTTCGGCCTGCCAGCGGCCGAAGAGCTTTTCGGCCAGGCTTTGACCGAAAAGGTCTGGATAAGACGGACGCCGTTGTCTCCTTCCTCTCTTCTGCTCGCCTCTGTTTCTTCCTCTCTCTCTCTCTCTCTCTCTCTCTCTCTCTCTCTCTCTCTCGTTCTTCTCTGTAGATCTCGCAAGCCCGCGCCGATCTCCTCCAGTTTGCACCCATTTTCACATCCAAGGCATAGAATAGATAGATCGTAGCATTATCGAATGGCCTACGGTATTTTCTTCTGCTATGGGATAGTTTTATGTGTGTTTGGGGGGGGAGCCGTGGTGGGGTGGAGGAGGTGCGGTTGGGAAGGAGGTGGTGGTGAGGAGGAGGAGCAGCTGTGGAGGAGGAGGTGGTGAGGAGGAGGTGCGCTTGGGGGGTGACCGGAGTTGAACCTTCGGTCATCGAGAGGGCGGCGCTGCCGTTCTCAGGTGGTGCAAGTACTCCGCGAGGTGGCCATTGCCGCTGAGTGGAAGAGAGGAGCAAGAAGCTAGGGACACACGCTTCGAAGGTATAATCATGTCGTCACAAATTTTCTATGAATTGTATAGTTTAGTTAGTGTAGATAAGTCATATTGTGAATTGTAGTGTTAATATGTTTGTGGAGGCATTTTAGTGCATAGTTACTATAGCGGGTAATAATATTGTTCGTTGTGATTAATGAGAAGATGATAATGTCTGACAGGTGAAAATGTTTGAATTAGTAAATTTGACTGTTTACTGCGGCCCTGGTAATGTTCAATATAATGAGTTGGGGGTTGATCGTAGCAAGTTTAAAAATGGCGTCATGACACTAGCAGACCCGGACAGACTGGACATTAGACAGTTGAAGTACTGTTTGACAACTAGTTTCAGACTGGATCCTCAAGTATGTTCCGTTCCTGTAAAAATATCATGTGGGCGTTGATGCCGATAGATAGGAGCCAGCATTGGTTGACCCTGTTAAGACGTTGTCGAGACCGAAGAATCCACCCATATGCCCTTGTGCAGCCTGTGGCGAAGGATGAGAATACCATACAACTCCACAGGGGGTTTGAACCCAGCCAGGGCGGTCAAGTGGCTAATGAGATTGATTTATCCGGGTCACAGCCACCCGATGTGGATGCTAGCCAACCTGAGAAAGAGTCGGACTACGTGCCACACAATGTTTGTGGTCATGATACCGGGCAGAGTAGCCAGTCGATAATATTACCTGGTTCTGGTTTTGTTGATGGGGATGAGGAAGGGGATGAAATGCAGAGGGTGATGGAGGAAGAGGATGAGGATGAATTGGCGGAGGATCTGGATTCTGAAAATTCCGAGGATGAAGTGGAGGTACCGATTCCTTCAGCATGGGATCATGACATATCCACCGGCCTTACGATCAACGATGGCCATGAGACTCCATGGCAATATAATCTGAACCAAGTCCAGATAGGGGCTATGTCTGATACAAATAAAAAATTGAAGTATGCGGTGATAAAGTGGGCTATGTCTACACAGAGGATTTTTCGGTCACACATATCAAGTCCACCAAATTATACAGTGAAATGTGTTGAAACAAGTTGTCCTGGGAAGGTGCACGGGCACGTGCCAAAGTATGATATCCACTGGGTTGTCACCAATGTCGTCCCACATAATGTTGGGGAACGTAGCAGAAATTTAAAATTTTCTACGCATCACCAAGATCAATCTATGGATTAACTAGCAATGAGAGAGAGGGGAGTGCATCTTCATACCCTTGAAGATCGCGATGCGGAAGCTTTGCAAGAACGCGGATGAAGGAGTCGTACTCGTAGCGATTCAGATCGCGGTTGATTCCGATCTAAGCGCCGAACCACGGCGCCTCCGCGTTCAACACACGTGCAGCTCGGTGACGTCTCCCACGCCTTGATCCAGCAAGGAAAGAGGGAGAGGTTTGGGAAGACTCCGTCCAGCAGCAGCACAACGGCATGGTGGTGATGGAGGAGCGTGGCACTCCAGCAGGGCTTCGCCAAGCACTGCGAGAGACGAGGAGGGAGAGGGGTAGGGCTGCGCCAAAGAGAGAGGAAGACTCATGTCTATTGCAGCCCCCAAACCCCCACTATATATAGGGGAGGGGGAGGGGCTGCGCCCCCATCTAGGGTTCCCCCCCAAGGGGTGCAGCCAGCCCTAGATGCATCTAGGGGGGCGGCCAGAGGGGGAGAGAGGGGGGGGCGCACCACTAGGTGGGCCTTAGGCCCATCTGAGCCTAGGGTTTCCCCTTTTCCCTTCTCTCTTCGCCTTGGGCCTTGGTGGGGGGGGGGGGCGTACCAGCTCACCTGGGGCTGGTCCCCTCCCACACTTGGCCCACGCAGCCCTCTGGGGCCGGTGGCCCCACCTGGTGGACCCCCGGGACCCTCCCGGTGGTCCCGGTACGTTACCGATAGCACCCGAAACTTTTCCGCTGACCAAAACAGGACTTCCCATATATAAATCTTTACCTCCGGACCATTCCGGAACTCCTCGTGACGTCCGGGATCTCATCCGGGACTCCGAACAACATTCGGTAACCACGTATATCTATTCCCTATAACCCTAGCGTCATCGAACCTTAAGTGTGTAGACCCTACGGGTTCGGGAACCATGCAGACATGACCGAGACGTTCTCCGGTCAATAACCAACAGCGGGATCTGGATACCCATGTTGGCTCCCACATGTTCCACGATGATCTCATCGGATGAACCACGATGTCAAGGATTCAATCAATCCCGTATACAATTCCCTTTGTCTACCGGTATAGTACTTGCCCGAGATTCGATCGTCGGTATCCCGATACCTTGTTCAATCTCGTTACCGGCAAGTCTCTTTACTCGTTCCGTAACACATCATCCCGTGATCAACTCCTTGGTCACATTGTGCACATTATGATGATGTCCTACCAAGTGGGCCTAGAGATACCTCTCCGTTTTACACGGAGTGACAAATCCCAGTCTCGATTCGTGCCAACCCAACAGACACTTTCGGAGATACCTGTAGTGCACCTTTATAGCCACCCAGTTACGTTGTGACGTTTGGTACACCCAAAGCATTCCTACGGTATCCGGGAGTTGCACAATCTCATGGTCTAAGGAAATGATACTTGACATTAGAAAAGCTCTTAGCAAACTAACTACACGATCTTGTGCTAGGCTTAGGATTGGGTCTTGTCCATCACATCATTCTCCTAATGATGTGATCCCGTTATCAACGACATCCAATGTCCATGGTCAGGAAACCGTAACCATCTATTGATCAACGAGCTAGTCAACTAGAGGCTTACTAGGGACATGGTGTTGTCTATGTATCCACACATGTATCAGAGTTTCCTATCAATACAATTTTAGCATGGATAATAAACGATTATCATGAACAAGGAAATATAATAATAACCAATTTATTATTGCCTCTAGGGCATATTTCTAACAGTCTCCCACTTGCACTAGAGTCAATAATCTAGTTCACATCGCCATGTGATTAATACCCAAGAGTTTACTAGAGTCAATAATCTAGTTCACATCACCATGTGAATGTAATGAATCCAACACCCATGGGTTTTGTTCATATCTCGCTTGTGAGAGAGGTTATTAGTCAACGGGTCTGAACCTTTCAGATCCGTGTGTGCTTTACGAATATCTATGTCATCTTGTAGATGCAGCTACCACGCGCTACTTGGAGCTATTTCAAATAACTGCTCTACTATACGAATCCGGTTTACTACTCAGAGTCATCCGGATTAGTGTCAAAGTTTGCATCGACGTAACCCTTTACGACGAACTCCTTTTCACCTCCATAATCAAGAAAATTCCTTAGTCCACTAGATACTAAGGACAAGTTCGACCGCTGTCATGTGATCCATTCCCGGATCACTATTGTACCCCTTGACTAACTCATGGCAAGGCACACTTCATGTGCGGTACACAGCATGGCATACTGTAGAGCCTACGTCTATAGCATAGGGGACGACCTTCGTCCTTTCTCTCTCTTCTGCTGCGGTCAGGTCTTGAGTCTTACTCAATACTCACATCTTGTAACACAGCCAAGAACTCCTTCTTTGCTGATCTATTTTGAACTCCTTAAAAATCTCGTCACGGTATGTATTCATTTGAAAGTACTATTAAGCGTTTTTGATCTATCCTTATAGATCTTGATGCTCAATGTTCAAGTAGCTTAATCCAGGTTTTCCATTAAAAACACTTTTCAAATAACCCTGGATGCTTTCCAGAAATTCTACATCATTTCTGATCAACAATATGTTAACAACATATACTTATAAAAAATCCTATAGTGCTCCCACTCACTTCTTTGGAAATACAAGTTTCTCATAAACTTTGTATAAACCCAAAATCTTTGATCATCTCATCAAAGCGTACATTCCAACTCCGAGATGCTTACTCTAGTCCTTAGAAGGATTGCTGGAGCATTGCATACTTGTTAGCATCTTTCAGGATTGACAAAACCTTCTGGTTGTATCACATACAACCTTTCCTCTAGAAAATCGTCGAGGAAACAGTGTTTTGACATCCTATCTGCAAGATTTCATAAATAATGCAGTAATTGCTAATACAATTCCAACAGACTCTTAGCATCGCTACGAGTGAGAAAAATCTCATCGTAGTCAACTCCTTGAACTTGTCGGAAAACATCTTAACGACAAGTCGAGCTTTCTTAATGGTGACACTTACCATTATTGTCTGTCTTCCTTTTAAAATCCATCTGCACCCAACAGCCTTACGACCATCAAGTAGTTCTTCCAAAGTCTATACCTTGTTTTATACATGGATCCTCTCTCGAATTTTATGGCCTCGAGCCATTCGTCGGAATCCGGGCCCACCATCGCTTCTCCATATCTCGTATGTTCATTGTTGTCTAGAAACATGACTTCCAAGACAGGATTACGTACCACTCGAAGTAGTACGCATCCTTATCGACCTACGAGGTTTGGTAGTGACTTGATCCGAAGTTTCATGATCACTATCATAAGCTTCCACTTCAATTGGTGTAGGTGCCACAGGAACAACTTACTGTGCCCTGCTACACACTAGTTGAAGTCATGGTTCAATAACCTCATCAAGTCTCCACCATCCTCCCACTCAATTCTTTCGAGAGAAACTTTTTCTCCAGAAAGGACCTGTTTACTTCCAGATCTGAAACAGGAGGTATACCCAACTGTTTTGGGTATTCTATGAAGATGCATTTATCCGCTTTGGGTTCGAGCTTATCAGCCTGAAACTTTTTCACATAAGCATCGCAGCCCCAAACTTTTAAGAAACGACAACTTAGGTTTCTCTAAACGGTGTCGTCTCAACGGAATTGCGTGGTGCCCTATTTAAAGTGAATGCGGTTGTCTCTAATGCCTAACCCATAAACGATAGTGGTAAAGAGACATCATGGTATGCACCATATCCAATAGGGTGCAGTTATGATGTTCGGACACACCATCACATTGTGGTGTTCCAGGCGGTATTAATTGTGAAACACTTTCCACAATGTCTTAATTGTGTGCCAAACTCGTAACTCAGATATCTCTATGATCATATCATAGACATTTTATCCTCTTGTCACGACGATCTTCAACTTCACTCTGAAATTACTTGAACCTTTCAATAATTCAGACTTGTGTTTCATCAAGTAAATATTCTCAGCATCTACTCAAATCATCTGTGAAGTAAGAACATATCGATATCCACTGCGTGCCTCAGCACTCATTGGACTGCACACATCAAATGTATTACTTCCAACAAGTTGCTCTCTTGTTCCATCTTACTGAAAACGAGGCCTTTCAGTCATCTTGCCCATGTGGTATGATTTGCATGTCTCAAGTGATTCAAAATCAAGTGAGTCCAAACGATCCATCTGCATGGAGTTTCTTCATGCATATATACCAATAGACATGGTTCGCATGTCTCAATCTTTTCAAAAACGAGTGAGTCCAAAGATCCATCTACATGGAGCTTCTTCATGCGTTCTATACCAATATGACTCAAATGGCAGTGCCACAAGTATGTGGTACTATCATTACTATTTTATATCTTTTGGCACGAACATGTGTATCACTGCGATCGAGATTCATTTTAGGTGCAAGACCATTGAAGGTATTATTCAAATAAACAGAGTAACCATTATTCTCCTTAAATGAAAAACTGTATTGCGATAAACATAATCCAATCATGTTTATGCTCAACGCAAACACCAAATAACAATTATTTAGGTTTAACACCAATCTCGATGGTAGAGGGAGCATGCGATGCTTGATTACATCAACCTTGGAAACACTTCCAACACATATCGTCATCTCACCTTTAGCTAGTCTCCGTTTATTCCGCAGCATTTATTTCGAGTTACTAACACTTAGCAACCGAACCGGTATCTAATACCCTGGTGCTGCTAGGAGTACTAGTAAAGTACACATTCATATAATGTATATCCAATATACTTCTGTCGACCTTGCCTGCCTTCTCATCTACCAAGTATCTAGGGTAGTTCTGCTTCAGTGACCGTTCCCCTCATTACAGAAGCACTTAGTCTCGGGTTTGGGTTCAACCTTGGGATTCTTCACTAGAGCAGCAAATGATTTGCTGTTTCATGAAGTATCCCTTTTGCCCTTGCCCTTCTAGAAACTAGTGGTTTTACTAACCATCAACAATTGATGCTCCTTCTTGATTTCTACTTTCACGGTGTCAAACATCGCGAGTTGCTCAAGGATCATCATGTCTATCCCTGATATGTTATAGTTCATCACGAAGCTCTAATAGCTTGGTGGCAGTGACTATGGAGAACCATCACTATCTCATCTGGAAGATTAACTCCCACTCGATTCAAGTGATTGTAGTACTCAGACAATCTGAGCACATGCTCAACGATTGAGCTTTTCTCCCTTAGTTTGCAGGCTTAAGAAACTTGTCAGAGGTCTCATACCTCTTGACGTGGGCATTAGTCTGAAATCCCAATTTCAGTCTTTGGAACATCTCATATGTTCTGCGACGTTTCAAAACCGTCTTGTCGCCACAATTTTAGACTGTTAGCATCACACGCTGAACTATCACGTAGTCATCAAAACGTGTATGTCAGATGTTTCGTAACATCTACAGATGACGCTCGAGGTTCAGCACACCGAGCGGTGCATTAAGGACATAAGCCTTCTGTGCAGCAATGAGGACAATCCTCAGTTTACGGACCCAGTCCGCATAATTGCTACTATCAACTTTCAACTAAATTTTCTCTAGGAACATATCTTAAACAGTAGAACTAAAGCGTAAGCTATGACATAATTTGCAAAGACCTTTTGACTATGTTCATGATAATTAAGTTCATCTGATTATTTAATGAACTCCCACTCAGATAGACATCTCTCTAGTCATCTAAGTGATACATGATCCGAGTCAAACTAGGCCATGTCCGATCATCACGTAGACGGACTAGTCATCATCGGTGAACATCTCCATGTTGATCGCATCTACTATACGACTCATGTTCGACCTTTCGATCTCTTGTGTTCCGAGGCCATGTCTGTACATGCTAGGCTCGTCAAGTCAACCTAAGTGTTTCGCATGTGTTCCGAGGCCATGTCTATACATGCTAGGCTCGTCAACACCCGTTGTATTCGAACGTTAGAATCTATCACACCCGATCATCACGTGGTGCTTCGAAACAACGAACCTTTGCAACGGTGCACAGTTAGGGGGAACACGTCTCTTGAAATTTTAGTGAGGGATCATCTTATTTATGCTACCGTCGTTCTAAGCAAATAAGATGTAAACATGACAAACATCACATGCAAATCATAAAGTGACATGATATGGCCAATATCATCTTGCGCCTTTTGATCTCCATCTTCGATGCGCGGCATGATCACCTTCGTCACCGGCATGACACCATGATCTCCATCATCATGATCTCCATCATCGTGTCTTCATGAAGTTGTCTCGCCAACTATTACTTCTACTACTATGGCTAACGGTTAGCAATAAAGTAAAGTAATTACATGGCGTTTTTCATTGACACGCAGGTCATACAATAAATTAAGACAACTCCTATGGCTCCTGCCGGTTGTCATACTCATCGACATGCAAGTCGTGATTCCTATTACAAGAACATGATCAATCTCATACATCACATATATCATTCATCACATCCTTTTGGCCATATCACATCACATAGCATACCCTGCAAAAACAAGTTAGACGTCCTCTAATTGTTGTTGCATGTTTTACGTGGCTGCTATGGGATTCTAGCAAGAACGTTTCTTACCTACGCAAAAGCCACAACGTGATATGCCAATTTCTATTTACCCTTCATAAGGACCCTTTTCATCGAATCCGATCCGACTAAAGTGGGAGAGACAGACACCCGCTAGCCACCTTATGCAACTAGTGCATGTCAGTCGGTGGAACCTGTCTCACGTAAGTGTACGTGTAAGGTCGGTCCGGGCCGCTTCATCCCACGATGCCGCCGAATCAAGATAAGACTAGTAACGGCAAGTAAATTGACAAAATCAACGCCCACAACTACTTTGTGTTCTACTCGTGCATAGAAACTACGCATAGACCTAGCTCATGATGCCACTGTTGGGGAACGTAGCAGAAATTCAAAATTTTCTACGCATCACCAAGATCAATCTATGGATTAACTAGCAACGAGAGAGAGGGGAGTGCATCTTCATACCCTTGAAGATCGCGATGCGGAAGCGTTGCAAGAACGCGGATGAAGGAGTCGTACTCGTAGCAATTCAGATCGCGGTTGATTCCGATCTAAGCGCCGAACCACGGCGCCTCCGCGTTCAACACACGTGCAGCTCGGTGACGTCTCCCACGCCTGGATCCAGCAAGGAAATAGGGAGAGGTTGGGGAAGACTCCGTCCAGCAGCAACACAACGGCATGGTGGTGATGGAGGAGCGTGGCACTCCAGCAGGGCTTCGCCAAGCACTGCGAGAGACGCGGAGGGAGAGGGGTAGGGCTGCGCCAAAGAGAGAGGAAGACTCATGTCTATGGCAGCCCCAAAACCCCCACTATATATAGGGGAGGGGGAGGGGCTGCGTCCCCATCTAGGGTTCCCCCCCAAGGGGTGCGGCCAGCCCTAGATGCATCTAGGGGGGCGGCCAGAGGGGGAGAGAGGGGGGGTGCACCACTAGGTGGGCCTTAGGCCCATCTGAGCCTAGGGTTTCCCCTTTTCCCTTCTCTCTTCGCCTTGGGCCTTGGTGGGGGGGCGCACCAGCTCACCTGGGGCTGGTCCCCTCCCACACTTGGTCCACGCAGCCCTCTGGGGCCGGTGGCCCCACCTGGTGGACCCCCGGGACCCTCCCGGTGGTCCCGGTACGTTACCGATAGCACCCGAAACTTTTCCGGTGACCAAAACAGGACTTCCCATATATAACTCTTTACCTCCGGACCATTCTAGAACTCCTCGTGACGTCTGGGATCTCATCCGGGACTCCGAACAACATTCGGTAACCACGTATATCTATTCCCTATAACCCTAGCGTCATCGAACCTTAAGTGTGTAGACCCTACGGGTTCGGGAACCATGCAGACATGACCGAGACGTTCTCCGGTCAATAACCAACAGCGGGATCTGGATACCCATGTTGGCTCCCACATGTTCCACGATGATCTCATCGGATGAACCACGATGTCAAGGATTCAATCAATCCCGTATACAATTCCCTTTGTCTACCGGTATAGTACTTGCCTGAGATTCGATCGTCGGTATCCCGATACCTTGTTCAATCTCGTTACCGGCAAGTCTCTTTACTCGTTCCGTAACACATCATCCCGTGATCAACTCCTTGGTCACATTGTGCACATTATGATGATGTCCTACCGAGTGGGCCCAGAGATACCTCTCCGTTTTACATGGAGTGAAAAATCCCAGTCTCGATTCGTGCCAACCCAACAGACACTTTCGGAGATACCTGTAGTGCACCTTTATAGCCACCCAGTTACGTTGTGACGTTTGGTACACCCAAAGCATTCCTACGGTATCCGGGAGTTGCACAATCTCATGGTCTAAGGAAATGATACTTGACATTAGAAAAGCTCTTAGCAAACGAACTACACGATCTTGTGCTAGGCTTAGGATTGGGTCTTGTCCATCACATCATTCTCCTAATGATGTGATCCCGTTATCAACGACATCCAATGTCCATGGTCAGGAAACCGTAACCATCTATTGATCAACGAGCTAGTCAACTAGAGGCTTACTAGGGACATGGTGTTGTCTATGTATCCACACATGTATCTGAGTTTCCTATCAATACAATTTTAGCATGGATAATAAATGATTATCATGAACAAGGAAATATAATAATAACCAATTTATTATTGCCTCTAGGGCATATTTATAACACATAATTGTGTGAGGAAAAACCTACTAGTGAATCATCCTAACTTGGCTTCAACTCTCATTGCGCAACTCATGTATACTGAGATAGTAGAGAAGAAAGATATGGAAGCAAAACACATCCAAACAGCAGTGAAGGTCAGATGGAATTATGTCATTCCTTATGGGAAGGCTTGGAGGGCTAAGCAGAAGGCTATGGAGGAAAGTTTTGAGACGTTCTTCGACTCATGTGATAATGTTGTCCGTGTCCTTGACATACTGAAGGAGAGGAATTCCGGCACTTATGTGAACGTACAACACACGAGGTTGCCGAGTATACCAGATTTCAAGGTGTTGAAACGAGTATTCTTCTCTTTCTCTATGTGCATCGAAGCTTTCCGACATTGTCCTCCTATTATGTTTGTGGATGGTACATTCCTGACCGGTCAGTACAGAGGGAAAATCCTGACTGCTATTGGTGTGGATGGGAACAATCAAATCATCCCACTTGCTATGGCATATGTGGAGGGTGAGAACTTTCCGAGCTGGGTATGGTTCTTCCGGCAAGTGAAAATTGCCATCGTGCAGGACCGACCAAACGTGTGTGTCATTCATGATAGACATGCTGGTATATTGAAGGTTGTGAAGACATTAAGTAATCCAACAGCTGACGAACCAACACCTTGGACGGACTTGCAGAGCCGGTGGTGCATGTGCCATCTTGGGGCTAATTTTTCTCGCAGTTCAAGAACAAGCGGTTGATGAACTTGTTCCAAAAATTATGCAAGCAGAACCAGCAACGCAAATACTGATTTATTTGGTCAAAACTAGATGATTTTACTAAGAAGCAGGTTCGTGTGAGGAAGAAAATGGAACAAGATCAGGTTAAATTAGCAGCACTCATCGCGGAGCTAGAGGAGCCAGTAGGTCTCGGTGATTTGCCAGCAATTGACCCTCCTAATAGTAAGAGAAAGAAGGGGAGGGCAATAAAGAATTTTTCTGAGTGGATAGAGAAAGAGCCTCCAGTGAATTGGTCTTTGCTGCATGACATCCGTGGAGCTAGGTATGGCCACATGACAACCAATCTTGCACAGGTGTATAACTTTGTACTCAGAGGGAATAGAGCATTGCCACTCAGAGCTATTGTGGAGGCCGTATTCCATGGCACTTTGAGATATTTCAGAGAAAGGCACGAGTTAGCAAGGAAGCATATTGCAGGTAATCAGAACACACCTTATTGTAGTCGTGTCATGGAGTACATGGCAAAGAAGATAGAGAAAGCAAAGAAGCACACTGTCAGACTCATAGGTAATGAGGAAAGGAGGTATGAGGTTCAACTTCCTACCAATGGTTTCAGTTCTGCAAATGAGGTGAAGACGCACGAGGTAAAAATTGGAACAAAATTTTATCCAACGTGTGAGTGCACATGCAACAAACCGAAGTTGCTGCACCTACCTTGCTCACATGTGTTGGCTGCCTGTGGCCAGATTGAGTTGGCCGCTATCTCCTTCGTGTCCCCATACTATTTAAAGGATGCAGTACTCATCACATGGATAGGTGAGATGACAGGGTTTAGAGTCGTCGGCAATTTTAACAAGGTAAACGACAGTGAGAGAGTATACATCCTGGATCCAGAACTTCGCCGAATAAGTAGGGGCAGACGAAAGGCCAGTCGCATCCAAAATGATATGGACCAATCTGAAGCTGGTGGAGCAACTAGACAATGTTTGTTATGCGCGGTTTATGGGCATAAGATGAAATATTGTCCTAACCTGAACAAAGATGATGCTTCCACATCGACTAGTGCTTCCACATCGACGACTGCGACAACAGGAGCAAGAGGCAGACGTGGTCGTTCAGTCGAGGCCGAAGGGGCGGACGAGGAAGAAATAACTCACAAGCTATATAATGTGTCGTACTATGTTTTAATTTGTAGTACGTGTGGACTATGCTTTAATTTGTAATATGTGTGGACTATGTTTTAATTTGTAATATGTGTGGACTATGTTTTAATTTGTAATATGTGTGGACTATTCTTTTAATTTGTAATATGTCTAGACTATGTTTTGATTTGTAATATGTCTGGACTATGTTTTATTTGCACCTGAGATTTGTTGTTTGAATTGAAGATATGTCTTCATATCCTTTGCTTAATGGTAATATTGATAGAAAGCACCGGGGCGCCCTTATGGAAGCGGGCAAGAACTTAGGCGTGTTGGTCACTCGCACCCCAAAGTCTAACTAGATGATACACCCTTCATGGGTTAATAGGTATGTGTGCATATAATGGAATCCATATAATGACTTACTATGTTTGACATACTTTTGATAGCCGCTAATAGTATGCTACATTCTCTTTATTTTGTAGGTTAAGTTGGGCTGGACTTCTACCCTTAGCACGGCTGGTTGAGGGTACATTGGATGAGTGGTTTGAAGGTCCGGACTTAGATGAGGCTGGTGAACCATTGCAGTTACGCAAGAGATAAGTGAAACGTTTCTCTTACTACAAGTCACTCCTTACCTGCTTAGTCGATTGATGGAGACCAGAGACACATATGTTTCACTTTTCCTAGGGAGAGATGGTGCCTACTTTACAGGATGTGTCTTACTTGTTGGGATTACCTCTGACCGGTGCTGCCATAGCCCCTTTAGAGGCAGAATCTGGTTGGCTAGCATCGATGCAGACCCGTTTTTTGGCTGTGGTGCCAACTGCTACGGGCATATACAACGATCCTCACGGGCCTCTTTTTAGATGGTTGAGCCAGTTTCAGGTAACCTTCATGGCCACTTAAACAAATGTTGTCCCGATCTTCATTCAATCATTACGTTTCTATGTAGATTGTCTCGTTAGAATATCCTGATGTTCAGTTGTCAGAGGCACAGATTGACCGGTCCCTAGAGACATACATTCTTTGGCTATTCGGCAAGACGATGCTCACGGAGAACCACGACCACTGTCGATGCACGACTCATCGGTATTGCACAAGAGATAGCTGACGCACATTGCCCTCGGGACATTCTGCAGAGGAGTTTTGGTTCTGCTGTGTTAGCAGCTACGTATAGAGGCCTGTGCAAAGCTTGCTTGTTGAAGTCTAGAAAATCAAGTATTATTGGATATCCAATATTGTTGCAGCTCTGGTCATATGAGAGATTCCCTATTGGATGACCCTATATCTATATTGATAAACCTTTTGGTTTGGAGGACTTAGCTGGGGCTTATGTGCCTGCTATCGGCGACTTGCCTACTATGGGATCTGTTTGGGCACGGCAAGATGTACTATTATATAAATAACAATTAATTCGATTATTTCTTGCCATTCAATAGTATTACTTGCTTATTTGTGTCATGCACAGAGACAGTTTGCGCACAGCCAGGTGAGGGGCTGCTACCCATCCTTCACGTCATTTGATAGTTTGCACGAGGATCAAGTTATCTGGGAGCCATACTCGCATCAAGCTATATTATCGAGGTGCCCAGTTGGGATTTCTGGATTGTGCACTAGAGATCAGCACTACTGGATGACCAAGGCCAAGTTGGTGTTCGACGTGACGGTTGAGGAGATGGCTCTTCATAGGGTGATGAGACAGTTCGGTCTATGTCAAGAGCCTGACATTCCAGATATTCGACACTTACCAAAACACGTGCACAAGTAAGTAGTAATACTATTTTAGTTCTCAGCTCTGCATTCAGAATATACCTAATCATGTAACGTGCATGTCAATCTCAGGT
This sequence comes from Aegilops tauschii subsp. strangulata, assembly GCF_002575655.3. Lineage (NCBI taxonomy): Eukaryota > Viridiplantae > Streptophyta > Magnoliopsida > Poales > Poaceae > Aegilops > Aegilops tauschii. Next base: position 25,855,696 of record NC_053040.3, read on the forward strand.
ACAGTTGCCTAGGAGGAAACAAGTCTATGGCTTATTGGCTTCAGAGCATTACCCCTTACGTTGACTAATGGACTACCGCGCCGAAAAATATCTGGGATGAGGTTCGGCCCTTTAACTGGGACAAGTTCAGGTTGTATCTGCAGCGTTACCGGCATACAATGAGGATCTACTTGGTTCCATCAGCTGCTCCAGATCAGATCGAAGCCCCTCTCACCAGCAATATGTACCCAACTGCCTCTGTTGTGGGAACCAGACACCATGCGGTACGTGCCATGGTTCTCATATGTTAAGTCTTTTCTTAACCTGGACATATTCAATTGGTTATCTATTCGTGTTGTTTGTCATACAACGAGGATCTAATTGGTTAACTCTTCGTGTACAGGGTGACTTGACCAGAGAGGCGCGAGAGGAGGTTTCCGCTTTAATGCATCGCTTTCAGAGGGGAGATACTATCCCACCGCGAGAGCACGTCTCATGGTTGAGGCGTCTTGGTGACAAGCTACGCGGGATTTACGCAGCTGTTACGTGTAGACGATCTTCGGATGTTGCACTTCCTCCCCCAGCACATCGTCCACCACGTCCCTCTCTACAGCATTCAGAACCACAACCCTCTGTGCACCATTCAGAACCACGACCCTCTGTGCACTGTTCAGAACCTCATCCTTCACAGCCAGGGGGCTCTTCCTGGCATCAGCCACCTCCTTCACAACTAGGGAGCACTTAATGGCGTCGGCAGCTGGAACTAGGTAACAGTACTCACTACATTCTTTTCAACATTGTAGTAACCTTTCATGCATTCTCTGCAGTCACCAATGCTTAGTGGTGGTGCTTCGTTCATGCATTTGTATCAATTTTACATGTTTTACTTTACCGCAGGCGGCAACCAGTCGCAACCGTTCATGCATTCAGTGCAGTCACCGATGCTTAGTGGTGGTCCTTCGTTATTTGAGGGCGACGGCGAGGATGATGACCAAGTTGCAAACACATATGACTTCTCGCAGATAGTGTTTCACACTCCACCACCACAACCGCCGCAGGAGACACAGACTGTGACAGATGAGGTTAACTATGGTCGTGGTTATCGCGAGCCTCGTCCACCGCCTCAGCGCTTATCGCCTTCCGGTCCTCGCCGGAGGAAAACCTAGATTCGTCGTCGTCCCGTGCAGCACTAGTAGGAAATGGGGCTTTTACCCCGGTTTGTAAGGGCCTTTTGTCCCGGTTTTCGAACCGGGACTAAAGGGTCGTTACTAAAGCCCTAACCCTTTAGTCCCGGTTCTTACACGAACCGGGATAGAAGGTCCTCCACGTGGCCGCTGCTGCCAGCCCAGGCAGGGGGCCTTTTGTCCCGGTTGGTGCCACCAACCGGGACCAATAGGCAGGGCCTTTTGTCGCGGTTGATGTCACCAACCGGGACCAATAGGCATCCACGCGTCAGCATTTCAGGGGCTGGGGTTTTTGTTTTTTTTTGAAGGGGGGGGGGGGGGGTTGGGGGGTTTTGGGGGGTTAATTTAGGTGTTTCATATATTGTGTTAGCTAGCTAATTAATAGAGAGAAGTGTCCTCTCTTATCTCCGTGCTTGGTCGACGCTACGTACTATATACGTATGGAGAGGACTAGACACGCTAGCTAGTAATCAAATGAAGGAAACAGAAGATCGTCATGAACATATGCATACAGAGAGAAGTGATATCGACCACCTCTCCTTCTCCGAGAGATTGGTCGAACAACAAGTTCTCGTATATCTATCCGACACTACCGGCTACATATATACAATAATTATCTCTTACAATACAATCTCCTAATTAAATTGTAAGAACACAGGGTCCACATAGTATTCTCCGTTTTCATCGATCACGTGGTCAAGGAAGAATGCCGCCAATTCCTCTTGAATTGCTCACATACGATCTGGTGCTAGGAGTTCATCCCGCTTCCGAAACATCTAATTTGAAGAAGGGGGTCAATACATATATATATATGAATAAATGAAACTCAACAGAAATGATGGTAATAAAATAAAATTGTGAATATTTTTGCTTACGCACTTCATATTGTTCGTCAGAGTAGCCCCGCTCACAGGTCGTGTAGCGGATGGACTCGCAAACATAATATCCACAGTAATTATTCCCGGCTTCCTGCTACAACCACTTTACAAGAAATAGAGGTCAATCAAACTGATAAGCAAGCATGCTAAATGGTATTGATGAAACTAGCGCTTGAATCACTAGGAGATGCGCGGAACATGCTACTATAGTACTTACTTTCGGGTGTTTAAATTGCAGCTTCTTCGGCAGTCCCGGAGCTTTTGTGGTGAATTTTCTCCAAACCCTGCCAGACAAACAAAACAATTACTTGATATCAGGAAATGAACAAAGTTGCTGATATGGTGGATAATGATCGATTTAACTTACTTCTCGAGCATTTGAGTCATGTTAGCATAGTCCTGGGGATCTTTTCGTCTCGAGTCTAAGACGGTTACTACTCCCTGCTCAAGCTTAATCTCTAGGAGAATATAGTGGAAGCTGCGCATGCATGCATAAGTCATCAATTACATTACCATAACCTGGACTAATAAGGGAAACCGAATATGCACAAGACAGTAACACTCACTTGAAGTTGTAAGGAAAGAGTATTATATCTTTGTTTTGATTTAATACCAATGATCGTAGCAAGTTGGCCTCGGCTTCTTTGGCATGCTTTTTCAACCGTATATGCATCTATGAGATTTGTGTTAATGAACCCAATATCACCGATTTGTCTTTTTTTCAATTCGGCGATCTTCAATCTGCATAATATAGTGAGGATAATTATAAATACATGCAATGGAAGAGCTGACCTATATAGAGAGACTTAATGACAGAAGTAGTACTACTTATAGACAGTAGCAAGTGATCATTGTTTTATCGAGGGCCTTTTGGTTGTAAAACTGGAAGAAATCCTCAAATGGAACATTCAGCAGATCAATTCCAACGAGGTCATGCTCCGGTTTAACTCTCAGCGTCAAAGTATTCATCCCATCAGACTCTCTGCAGGTTTTCATGTACCAATCATGTAGTCTTCGCATCATCGTTGTTAGAGATCTTTCATCTTTGACGAGAGGCTTCCCGTAATGGTATTTGTGTTCGTCGACCTCCATGATTTCATAATGTACATCGTCGGGCAGGTAATCCCCAAGATTGCTATAACCGGCCACCATCCTCGGATCATTAGCGACGATGTCTTTTGACACCTTGAGCGGGGGGCACGATTGGTTCGCTTGTTTGCCGAGCTGGGCAATTTTTTTCCCAGCTCGTCGTTCTTTTAACCTTTGATCACTGACAGTACTTCCCGACCGCTCCACTTTGGCATATGTCTTTGCAAGAATGCGCTCATAGTTGCCTCTAGGCGGAGACTTTGGTGGTTTTGTCAGGGCAGCCAGAGTGCGCTTTGCTTTCACCCGATCTACCTTCTCCTCTGGAGGTGGATGTTTCTTTTCTTTCACCCCTTCAAAAAAGTTTGTCACTTCGGCTCGCACGATCTTCCTGGTTTCCTCCTCGGTCCTCTCGTATGGTAACTTCTCTGGAGTCTTCAGAGAAGGACTGAATCTGTATTGCCTCCCGCCTCTGGCAGCTGTACTACTAGACGCCGGCAGAGCAGACGGAGCGGCTGCGGCTATCTTCTTTCCTTGCTTACGAGGCGGAGGAGAAGGACTACGACGCGCCGGAGCAGCCGGAGCGGCGGCGGGTCTCTTCCGCCCTTGCTGACGAGGCGGAGAAGGAGGAGGCTGGCTGCTCTGGCGCGCCGGCGCAGGCGGAGAAGGAGGCGGAGTGCCACCAGGCGCCGGAGAAGGAGGCTGAGTGCCCTGATCACTCGCCGGAGGAGGAGGCGGAGGAGGAGGCGGAGTGCCGCCACGCGCCGGAGAAGGAGGCTGAGTGCCCTGATCACTCGCCGGAGGAGGAGGCGGATTGCCCTTACTCGCCGGAGCCGTCCAGTTCGGAAGCTTGATGAGCTCCTTCCGCCATAGGCATGGAGTCTTCAGAGCAGAACCCAGCCGAGTATCCCCTTCACCGGTAGGGTGGTCAAGCTGGAGGTCCTCAAATCCCTCCGTTATTTCATCCACCATCACCCTAGCATATCCTTCTGGAATCGGCCGGCAGTGGTAGGTTGCGCCGGGTTCAGGAGGTAAAACAGAGCCAACAACCGCCTTGACTTTGAAGTTCTGCCATTCCGCCATAAGGTGGCAATGTTGAGACTTCGTGATAGCATCCACGGGGTAGCTAGCAGGAGCCGTCAAGACATGCTCCAGCTGAAGCAGCTCGGTGGAAGCCACGCTGCTTCTCCGCTGAGATGGCGGTGTAGCTTCGGGGGTAGTTTCGGCATGTCGATTGCCGTCTCGTTCCTCTAGCGCTTGAACCCTTTCGTGCAACTTCTGAATTTGGATCTGCTCCACTTTTTTCCTCCTCTCCTGGCTTTTGTAACCGCCCGCGTCCGGAAAACCAGCCTTCCACGGAACGGAGCCTGGCGTGCCTCGTGTCCGTCCAGGGTGCTCAGGATTCTCGAGGGCCATTGTGAGCTCGTCGTTCTCTCTGTCTGGAACGAACGTCCCTTCCTGCGCTGCATCGATATATTGTTGAATCTTCTTGACTGGTATTCTCAAAAGCTCGTTCGTCCAAACACACCTCCCTGATACAGGGTCCAAGGTTCCGCCAGCCCCGAAGAACCAAGTCCGGCAACGGTCTGTCCAGTTCATTGTCTGTGGTTCGATCCCTTTTTCAAGCAGATCATTCTCAGCCTTGGCCCACTTAGGTCGGGCTTTGAGGTAGCCACCTGACCCGGTACGATGGTGAAGCTTCTTCTTCGCAGCATTCTTCTTGTTTGTCGCTGACATCTTCTTACTCTTTTCCGATGTCTTGTGGGCCACAAATGCGGGCCAGTGATCTCTGATCTTCTCATACCGGCTGATGAATTCTGGTGTCTCTTCTTTGTCGACAAACTTTTTCAGCTCATTCTTCCACCTCCTGAATAGGTCTGCCATCTTCTTAAGAGCATGAGACTTGATTAATTGCTCTTTAACTGGCTTCTCTGGATCCTCCTCTGGCGGTAGGGTGAAATTTGCCTTCAGCTCAGTCCAAAGATCATCTTTCTGTTGTGAATCGTAGCATAATTTAAAATTTTCCTACGCTCACCAAGATGCATCTATGGAGTCTACTAGCAACGAGGGGAAAGGAGTGGATCTACATACCCTTGTAGATCGCGAGCGGAAGCGTTCCAATGAACGTGGATGACGGAGTCGTACTCGCCGTGATCCAAATCACCGATGACCGAGTGCCGAACGGACGGCACCTCCGCGTTCAACACACGTACGGTGCAGCGACGTCTCCTCCTTTCTTGATCCAGCAAGGGGGGAGGAGAGGTTGATGGAGATCCAACAGCACGACGGCGTGGTGGTGGATGTAGCGGCTCTCTGGCAGGGCTTCGCCGAGCTTCTGCGCGCGAGAGAGAGGTGTTGCAGGGGAGGAGGGAGGCGCCAAAGGCTGTGTGTTTGCTGCCCTCCCTCCCCCCCACTATTTATAGGACCCCTTGGGAGGGGGGAGCCGGCCAAAACCCATCTAGGGTTGGGGGGGGCGGCGGCCAAGGGGGGGAAGGGGTTGCCTTGCCCCCCAAGGCAAGGGGGAACTCCCCCCCCTAGGGTTCCCAACCCTAGGCGCATGGGGGGGAGGCCCAAAGTGGCGCCCCAGCCCATTAGGGGCTGGTTCCCCTCCACTTTCAGCCCACGGGGCCCTCCGGGACAGGTGGCCCCACCCGGTGGACCCCCGGGACCCTTCCGGTGGTCCCGGTACAATACCGATAACCCCCGAAACTTTCCCGGTGGCCAAAACTGGACTTCCTATATATAATTCTTCACCTCCGGACCATTCCGGAACCTCTCGTGATGTCCGGGATCTCATCCGGGACTCCGAACAACTTTCGGGTTTCCGCATACATATATCTCTACAACCCTAGCGTCACCGGACCTTAAGTGTGTAGACCCTACGGGTTCGGGAGACATGCAGACATGACCGAGACGCCTCTCCGGTCAATAACCAACAGCGGGATCTGGATACCCATGTTGGCTCCCACATGTTCCACGATGATATCATCGGGTGAACCACGGTGTCGAGGATTCAATCAATCCGTATGCAATTCCCTTTGTCAATCGGTATGTTACTTGCCCGAGATTCGATCGTCGGTATCCCAATACCTTGTTCAATCTCGTTACCAGCAAGTCTCTTTACTCGTACCGCAATGCATGATCCCGTGACTAACGCCTTAGTCACATTGAGCTCATTATGATGATGCATTACCGAGTGGGCCCAGAGATACCTCTCCGTTTGCACGGAGTGACAAATCCCAGTCTCGATCCGTGCCAACCCAACAGACACTTTCGGAGATACCCGTAATGCACCTTTATAGTCACCCAGTTACGTTGTGACGTTTGGCACACCCAAAGCACTCCTACGGTATCCGGGAGTTGCACGATCTCATGGTCTAAGGAAAAGATACTTGACATTGGAAAAGCTCTAGCAAACGAAACTACACGATCTTTTATGCTATGCTTAAGTTGGGTCTTGTCCATCACATCATTCTCCTAATGATGTGATCCCGTTATCAATGACATCCTATGTCCATAGTCAGGAAACCATGACTATCTGTTGATCAACGAGCTAGTCAACTAGAGGCTTACTAGGGACAGGTTGTGGTCTATGTATTCACACATGTATTACGATTTCCGGACAATACAATTATAGCATGAATAATAGACTATTATCATGAACACAGAAATATAATAATAACCATTTATTATTGCCTCTAGGGCATATTTCCAACAGTCTCCCACTTGCACTAGAGTCAATAATCTAGTTACATTGTGATGAATCGAACACCCATTGCGTCCTGGTGTTGATCATGTTTTGCCCTAGGGAGAGGTTTAGTCAACGGATCTGCTACATTCAGGTCCGTGTGTACTTTACAAATATCTATGTCTCCATTTTGAACACTTTCACGAATGGAGTTGAAGCGACGCTTGATATGCCTGGTCTTCCTGTGAAACCTGGGCTCCTTCGCAAGGGCAATAGCTCCAGTGTTGTCACAGAAGAGAGTCATTGGGCCCGACGCATTGGGAATCACCCCTAGGTCGGTAATGAACTCCTTCATCCAGACTGCTTCCTGTGCTGCCTCCGAGGCTGCCATGTATTCCGCTTCACATGTAGATCCCGCCACGACGCTTTGCTTGCAACTGCACCAGCTTACTGCTCCTCTATTCAAAATATACACGTATCCGGTTTGTGACTTCGAGTCATCCGGATCTGTGTCGAAGCTAGCGTCGACGTAACCCTTTACGACGAGCTCTTCGTCACCACCATAGACGAGAAACATATCCTTAGTCCTCTTCAGGTACTTCAGGATATTCTTGACCGCTGTCCAGTGTTCCTTGCCGGGATTACTTTGGTACCTTCCTACCAAACTTACGGCAAGGTTTACATCAGGTCTGGTACACAGCATGGCATACATAATAGACCCTATGGCCGAGGCATAGGGGATGACACTCATCTCTTCTATATCTTCTGCCGTGGTCGGGCATTGAGCCGTGCTCAATTGCACACCTTGCAATACAGGCAAGAACCCCTTCTTGGACTGATCCATACTGAACTTCTTCAATATCTTGTCAAGGTATGTACTCTGTGAAAGACCAATGAGGCGTCTTGATCTATCTCTATAGATCTTGATGCCTAATATATAAGCAGCTTCTCCAAGGTCCTTCATTGAAAAACATTTATTCAAATAGGCCTTTATACTTTCCAAGAATTCTATATCATTTCCCATCAATAATATGTCATCCACATATAATATGAGAAATGCTACAGAGCTCCCACTCACTTTCTTGTAAACACAGGCTTCTCCATAAGTCTGTGTAAACCCAAACGCTTTGATCATCTCATCAAAGCGAATGTTCCAACTCCGAGATGCTTGCACCAGCCCATAGATTGAGCGCTGGAGCTTGCATACTTTGTTAGCATTCTTAGGATCGACAAAACCTTCCGGCTGCATCATATACAACTCTTCCTTAAGGAAGCCGTTAAGGAATGCCGTTTTGACGTCCATCTGCCATATCTCATAATCATAGTATGCGGCAATTGCTAACATGATTCGGACGGACTTCAGCTTCGCTACGGGTGAGAAAGTCTCATCGTAGTCAACCCCTTGAACTTGTCGATAACCCTTAGCGACAAGTCGAGCTTTGTAGATGGTCACATTACCATCTGCGTCCGTCTTCTTCTTAAAGATCCATTTGTTTTCTATGGCTCGCCGCTCATCGGGCAAGTCAGTCAAAGTCCATACTTTGTTTTCATACATGGATTCTATCTCGGATTTCATGGCTTCTAGCCATTTGTCGGAATCCGGGCCCGCCATCGCTTCTTCATAGTTCGAAGGTTCACCGTTGTCTAACAACATGATTTCCAGGACAGGGTTGCCGTACCACTCTGGTGCGGAACGTGTCCTTGTGGACCTACGAAGTTCAGTGGCAACTTGATCCGAAGCTTCATGATCATCATCATTAACTTCCTCCCCCGTCGGTGTAGGCACCACAGGAACATTTTCCCGCGCTGCGCTATTTTCCGACTCGGAAGGGGTGACTATCACCTCATCAAGTTCCACTTTCCTCCCACTCAATTCTTTCGAGAGAAAATCCTTCTCTAGAAAGGACCCGTTCTTGGCAACGAAGATCTTGCCTTCGGATCTGAGGTAGAAGGTATACCCAATAGTTTCCTTAGGGTATCCTATGAAGACGCATTTTTCCGATTTGGGTTCGAGCTTTTCAGGTTGAAGTTTCTTGACATAAGCATCGCATCCCCAAACTTTTAGAAACGACAGCTTAGGTTTCTTCCCAAACCATAATTCATACGGTGTCGTCTCAACGGATTTAGACGGTGCCCTATTTAAAGTGAATGCGGCAGTCTCTAAAGCATAACCCCAAAATGAGAGCGGTAAATCGGTAAGAGACATCATAGATCGCACCATATCCAATAGAGTGCGATTACGACGTTCGGACACACCATTTCTCTGAGGTGTTCCAGGCGGCGTGAGTTGTGAAACTATTCCACATTTCCTTAAGTGTGTACCAAATTCGTGACTTAAATATTCTCCACCACGATCTGATCGTAAGAATTTTATTTTCCTGTCACGTTGATTCTCAACCTCACTCTGAAATTCCTTGAACTTTTCAAAGGTTTCAGACTTGTGTTTCATTAGGTAGACATACCCATATCTACTTAAATCATCAGTGAGAGTGAGAACATAACGATATCCTCCGCGAGCCTCAACACTCATTGGACCGCACACATCGGTATGTATGATTTCCAATAAGTTGGTTGCTCGCTCCATTGTTCCGGAGAACGGAGTCTTGGTCATCTTACCCATGAGGCATGGTTCGCACGTGTCAAATGATTCGTAATCAAGAGACTCCAAAAGTCCATCTGCATGGAGCTTCTTCATGCGCTTGACACCAATGTGACCAAGGCGGCAGTGCCACAAGTATGTGGGACTATCGTTATCAACTTTACATCTTTTGGTATTCACACTATGAACATGTGTAGCATCACGTTCGAGATTCATCAGGAATAAACCATTGACCAGCGGGGCATGACCATAAAACATATCTCTCAAATAAATAGAACAACCATTATTCTCAGATTTAAATGAGTAGCCATCTCGAATTAAACGAGATCCAGATACAATGTTCATGCTCAAAGCTGGCACTAAATAACAATTATTTAGGTTTATAACTAATCCCGTGGGTAGATGCAGAGGTAGCGTGCCGACGGCGATCACATCGACCTTGGAACCATTCCCGACGCGCATCGTCACCTCGTCTTTTGCCAGTCTCCGTTTATTCCGTAGTTCCTGATTTGAGTTACAAATATGAGCAACCGCACCGGTATCAAATACCCAGGAGCTACTACGAGTACTGGTAAGGTACACATCAATTACTTGTATATCACATATACCTTGGGTGTTGCCGGCCTTCTTCTTGTCCGCTAAATATTTGGGGCAGTTCCGCTTCCAGTGACCACTTCCCTTGCAATAAAAGCACTCAGTCTCGGGCTTGGGTCCATTCTTTGACTTCTTCCCGGTAACTGGCTTACCGGGCGCGGCAACTCCCTTGCCGTCCTTCTTGAAGTTCTTCTTACCCTTGCCCTTCTTGAACTTAGTGGTTTTATTCACCATCAACACTTGATGTTCTTTTCTGATCTCTACCTCAGCTGATTTCAGCATTGAATACACCTCGGGAATGGTCTTTTCCATCCCCTGCATATTGTAGTTCATCACAAAGCTCTTGTAGCTTGGTGGAAGCGACTGGAGGATTCTGTCAATGACCGCGTCATCCGGGAGATTAACTCCCAGCTGAGACAAGCGGTTGTGCAACCCAGACATTCTGAGTATGTGCTCACTAACAGAACTGTTCTCCTCCATTTTACAGCTGAAGAACTTGTCGGAGACATCATATCTCTCGACCCGGGCATGAGCTTGAAAAACCAGTTTCAGCTCCTCGAACATCTCATATGCTCCATGTTTCTCAAAACGCTTTTGGAGACCCGGTTCTAAGCTGTAAAGCATGCCGCACTGAACGAGGGAGTAATCATCAGCACGCTGCTGCCAAGCGTTCATAACGTCTTGGTTCTCAGGGATTGGTGCTTCACCTAGCGGTGCTTCTAAGACATAATCTTTCTTGGCTGCTATGAGGATGATCCTCAGGTTCCGGACCCAGTCCGTATAGTTGCTGCCATCATCTTTCAGCTTGGTTTTCTCTAGGAACGCGTTGAAATTGAGGACAACGTGGGCCATTTGATCTACAATACATAGTGTAAAGATTTAGACTAAGTTCATGATAATTAAGTTCATATAATCAAATTATTTAATGAACTCCCACTCAGATAGACATCCCTCTAGTCATCTAAGTGAAACACGATCCGAACTCAACTAGGCCGTGTCCGATCATCACGTGAGACGGACTAGTCAAGATCGGTGAACATCTCCATGTTGATCGTATCTTCTATACGACTCATGCTCGACCTTTCGGTCCTCCGTGTTCCGAGGCCATGTCTGTACATGCTAGGCTCGTCAAGTCAACCTAAGTGTATTGCGTGTGTTCCGAGGCCATGTCTGTACATGCTAGGCTCGTCAACACCCGTTGTATGCGAACGTAAGAATCTATCACACCCGATCATCACGTGGTGCTTCGAAACGACGAACCTTCGCAACGGTGCACAGTTAGGGTGAACACTTTCTTGAAATTATTATAAGGGATCATCCTACTTGCTACCGTCGTACTAAGCAAATAAGATGCAAAAACATGATAAACATCACATGCAATCAAATAGTGACATGATATGGCCAATATCATCATGCTCCTTTGATCTCCATCTTCGGGGCACCATGATCATCTTCGTCACCGGCATGACACCATGATCTCCATCATCATGATCTCCATCATTGTGTCTTCATGAAGTTGTCACGCCAACGATTACTTCTACTTCTATGGCTAACCGTTTAGCAACAAAGTAAAGTAAATTACATGGCGTTATTCAATGACACGCAGGTCATGCAAAATAATAAAGACAACTCCTATGGCTCCTGCCGGTTGTCATACTCATCGACATGCAAGTCGTGATTCCTATTACAAGAATATGATCAATCTCATACATCACATATATCATTCATCACATCTTCTGGCCATATCATATCACATATATCACTTGCTGCAAAAAACAAGTTAGACGTCCTCTAATTGTTGTTGCAAGTTTTTACGTGGTTTGTAGGTTTCTAGCAAGAACGATTTCTTACCTACGTATGACCACAACGTGATTTGCCAATTTCTATTTACCCTTCATAAGGACCCTTTTCATCGAATCCGTTCCGACTAAAGTAGGAGAGACAGACACCCGCTAGCCACCTTATGCAACTAGTGCATGTCAGTCGGTGGAACCTGTCTCACGTAAGCGTACGTGTAAGGTCGGTCCGGGCCGCTTCATCCTACAATGCCGCCGAAACAAGAAACGACTAGTAGCGGCAAGAAGAATTGGCAACATCAACGCCCACAACTTCTTTGTGTTCTACTCGTGCATAGTAACTACGCATAGGCCTGGCTCATGATGCCACTGTTGTGAATCGTAGCATAATTTAAAATTTTCCTACGCTCACCAAGATGCATCTATGGAGTCTACTAGCAACGAGGGGAAAGGAGTGGATCTACATACCCTTGTAGATCGCGAGCGGAAGCGTTCCAATGAACGTGGATGACGGAGTCGTACTCGCCGTGATCCAAATCACCGATGACCGAGTGCCGAACGGACGGCACCTCCGCGTTCAACACACGTACGGTGCAGCGACGTCTCCTCCTTTCTTGATCCAGCAAGGGGGGAGGAGAGGTTGATGGAGATCCAACAGCACGACGGCGTGGTGGTGGATGTAGCGGCTCTCTGGCAGGGCTTCGCCGAGCTTCTGCGCGCGAGAGAGAGGTGTTGCAGGGGAGGAGGGAGGCGCCAAAGGCTGTGTGTTTGCTGCCCTCCCTCCCCCCCACTATTTATAGGACCCCTTGGGAGGGGGGAGCCGGCCAAAACCCATCTAGGGTTGGGGGGGGCGGCGGCCAAGGGGGGGAAGGGGTTGCCTTGCCCCCCAAGGCAAGGGGGAACTCCCCCCCCTAGGGTTCCCAACCCTAGGCGCATGGGGGGGAGGCCCAAAGTGGCGCCCCAGCCCATTAGGGGCTGGTTCCCCTCCACTTTCAGCCCACGGGGCCCTCCGGGACAGGTGGCCCCACCCGGTGGACCCCCGGGACCCTTCCGGTGGTCCCGGTACAATACCGATAACCCCCGAAACTTTCCCGGTGGCCAAAACTGGACTTCCTATATATAATTCTTCACCTCCGGACCATTCCGGAACCTCTCGTGATGTCCGGGATCTCATCCGGGACTCCGAACAACTTTCGGGTTTCCGCATACATATATCTCTACAACCCTAGCGTCACCGGACCTTAAGTGTGTAGACCCTACGGGTTCGGGAGACATGCAGACATGACCGAGACGCCTCTCCGGTCAATAACCAACAGCGGGATCTGGATACCCATGTTGGCTCCCACATGTTCCACGATGATATCATCGGGTGAACCACGGTGTCGAGGATTCAATCAATCCGTATGCAATTCCCTTTGTCAATCGGTATGTTACTTGCCCGAGATTCGATCGTCGGTATCCCAATACCTTGTTCAATCTCGTTACCAGCAAGTCTCTTTACTCGTACCGCAATGCATGATCCCGTGACTAACGCCTTAGTCACATTGAGCTCATTATGATGATGCATTACCGAGTGGGCCCAGAGATACCTCTCCGTTTGCACGGAGTGACAAATCCCAGTCTCGATCCGTGCCAACCCAACAGACACTTTCGGAGATACCCGTAATGCACCTTTATAGTCACCCAGTTACGTTGTGACGTTTGGCACACCCAAAGCACTCCTACGGTATCCGGGAGTTGCACGATCTCATGGTCTAAGGAAAAGATACTTGACATTGGAAAAGCTCTAGCAAACGAAACTACACGATCTTTTATGCTATGCTTAAGTTGGGTCTTGTCCATCACATCATTCTCCTAATGATGTGATCCCGTTATCAATGACATCCTATGTCCATAGTCAGGAAACCATGACTATCTGTTGATCAACGAGCTAGTCAACTAGAGGCTTACTAGGGACAGGTTGTGGTCTATGTATTCACACATGTATTACGATTTCCGGACAATACAATTATAGCATGAATAATAGACTATTATCATGAACACAGAAATATAATAATAACCATTTATTATTGCCTCTAGGGCATATTTCCAACACTTTCTACATATCATTAACATAAGACACCTCAGGGTCTTCCTTCTTAGGCTTATACCATTGGTGGATGCTGATCGGGATCTTGTCCCTAACTAGAACCCCGCACTGAGCAGCAAATGCATCCTTTGTCCGGATGGGTTCAATCGGTTGGCCGTCGCGCGCGATTGCTGTGATCTCAAACCTTTCATCCGAGCACAACTTTCTCTTCGGGCCTCGTGTCTTTACCGAAGTTGTGCTCGATCCGGAGGGCTAGAAAAAAGAAGAAAGACGAGTGTTAATTAATATGTGTACATACCAAAACAATGAATGCATCAATTAGCTGGTCAGCACAGGCTTAACTAATATATTTACCTGGCCGGACTCTGTTCGGTCACCGGAGCCGTCACCACGGGCTCCTTCTTGCACCAGCATTGGGTCACCGGAGCCATCATAATCATGTCGTTCCTCCTCCACTCTTCGATCACCGTAGCCTGCTTCTTCACCCTGTTCTTCCAGACCATCATTGTCGTTAAGATACGACAAGATATCACCTCCGGCTAAGATTATGTCCCCCAACACCTCTTCTGCTTGCTCGTCTCGTCCGTGCTCCATTGTTTCTGCAAATATTACAACATGGCAATTATTACACAAACATGACAGCAGGTGGATATATTAGTGCAAACGTAGACCTAGCTTATTCCGGGTTTGGGGTGGCCTCGGCAACGCTTCAAGGGTAGGGGCGCGGCAGGAGGGGGTAGGAGACCGACATCGTTTTTTTCTAGGGTTTGGGTGTCCTCGAGAGTTTTGGTCGAGCGAGAGGGCCGGGGGGTGCTCCCGTGGTATAAGTTATCACGGTCGAGAGGGGGTATAAATATCGACCGCCCATCATGTCGAAGTTATCTGGGAGGGAGTTATATATATCGACAACGACGACATACATACATGGGAAAATAATGTTATCGGGGAGGGGGTATATCGACCCCCACGTGTTGAAGTTATCGGGAGGGGGTTATATCGGCAACGACGACATACGTACATGGGAAAAAAATTATCGGGGAGGGGGTATATCGACCCCCCCTCGTGTTGAAGTTATTGGGAGAGGGGTATATCGACGACGACAGAACCGATAAAACATAAGAAAACGAAGAAGAAATAAAAAGAGGAGAAGAAGAAAAGGAATAGAGGAGAAGATCGAAGAAAAAAAAGAAAAAAAAAAGAGGAGAAGAAGAAAGGAACAGAGGAGAGAAGAAGAAAAAATAGAATTTTCTCTATTTTTTCTTCTTCTCTTCTATTCCTTTCTTCTTCTCCTCTTCTTTTTCTTCTTTTTTCCTCTTCTTATTTATTTCTCCTCTTCTTCCTCTCCTCTTCTTCTCCTTTCTTCCTCTTCTTATTTTCCTTTTTCCTCTCATTCATAGAAAAATGTTCAAATAGAAAATTTCGGAAAAAAGTAAAGGTTTTGCCTAATGCATTGTTCATATTTCATCATGTTCTATGAACAAAAAAAACATCATATTTCATCCACATCCATGCATACATCATATATGTGATCATCTATGAAAAAAACATCATATTCTATAAAAAATCATTACATATATATATATATATATATATGAACAAAAACAATTATGATAACAAGCATATATATCATCATATATATATAAAAACAAGCATATATATATGAAAAAAAAGCATATATATGAAAAAAATATGCTAGGGCGCCGGCCGGACCAAGGTGAGGAGGACCGCGGGGTCGGCGGTGAGGATGGCAATGGGACAGTGGGCGCGCGCTCGGGGTAGGGGCGACGGCGGCGAAGGGCGGGGCAGGGCGACGACGACGACGTGGACGGGCCAGGGCGGCGCGCGTCGGGGCAGGGGCGCGGCTGACGGCGAGGGCGCGGGCAACGGCGACGACGGGCACGGGCGACGGCGATGGCGACGGCGGGGCCGGCGTGCGGCGTCGGGGCAGCCTGGCGGCGTCGGGGCGGCGGGCGGCGTCGGCGTCGTCGGGGCAAACTGCAGATGAACTCTGAAAACTTTCCTAAGTGTTTGCTTATATAGCAAAGCCTTTAGTCCCGGTTCGTGGCACCAACCGGGACTAAAGGTAGGCATTAGTCCCGGTTGGTGCCACCAACCGGGACCAAAGCCCTCTTTTCAGCAGCGCAAAGGGCGGGAAGCGGCGGCCTTTGGTCCCGGTTGGTGGCACCAACCGGGACTAAAGGGGGGCATTGGTCCCGGTTGGTGCCACGAACCGGTACCAATGCACCCCTTTAGTCCCGGTTGGTGGCACCAACCGGGACCAAAGGCCTCTTGCTGCCCGCGTCGCGGCCAAAAGTTTAGTCCCACCTCGCTAGTTAAGAGGGGCTCAGAGTGGTTTATAAGCCCCGCTGCGGCTCTTGTCTCGAACTCCTCTGTATACAGGCTTCTGGGCCTAACTTTGGTGCGCTGCCCGTTGAGCCCTCTAGCCCTTCTGGGCCTGTATTTGCAAACCCGAGGGTTGGAAGGCCCAGCGGGCCGCGCCCCAACAATTTTTTTTGCTGTATTTAGTTTTTTTGTTTTCTTTTTTGCTTTATTTATTTTGTTTTGTTTCTACTTACAACAAAAAACTTATTTATTTTATTTTATTTTGTTTCTAATTACTTATTTATTTTACTTTATGATAATTCTTTTTGCTATTAAAGTTTCTATCAAAAAAAGTTCTTTATGAAAATTCTTTTTGCTGTATTTAGTTTTTTTGTTTTCTTTATTGCTTTATTTATTTTGTTTTGTTTCTACTTACAACAAAAAACTTATTTATTTTATTTTATTTTGTTTCTAATTAGTTATTTATTTTACTTTATGATAATTCTTTTTGCTATTAAAGTTTCTATCAAAAAAGTTCTTTATGAATATTCTTTTTGCTTTTAATGATTTTGAACAGAAAATACTTCGATAATTTTAGTTGCATCAATTTTATATGATTTTAGTTTCAATAATACTAGAGGTTTCTTATAATGTTTTGAACAGAAAATACTTTGTTAATTTTAGTTGCACCTAAAGAAGTCCGGAGTTGTAATAAGTTATTAAAAATAAAAAAGAGGCGCAATGCTCGTTGATTTGCTTCAAGCCTTTCGGAATAGTGTAGACTGCACTGCACATAGCTCTACCTTATTCCTCAAGGCTTGAAGCTAAGCAACATGAGCATTGCGCCTCTTCTTCATCGTCTCTGCACTCAGGGCTTATAAACCGCTCCTAGTGCCTCTCAGCTAGCGAGGTGGGACTAAAAAACTGCTTAGTAAGAAACTCTAGTATCGGTTCGTGCCACGAACCGGTACTAAAGGTGCTCGTGGGGCCACAGCCTCATTAGTACCGGTTCGTGGCACCAACCGGGACCAAAGGGTGGAATTGGTCCCGGTTCGTGCCACAACCCGGGACCAATGGCCTTGCACAGCGGCATGGTGGTGGGAGTTTAGTCCCACCTCGCTAGCTGAGAGAGAGCCGCACCTTTTTATAAGGTGCGGTGCGCCTGAGCTGTCGAGCTCCTCTCTAAAGCAGGCTTACGGGCCTAACCTCTCTGTACATGCCTGTGGGCCTACTGGGCCTTCTGCGGGCCTGAATCCTAGCCCATGGATGGGTTTCTAATTGTATTCAGGCTGTGGTGGCCCAGTAGGTGGCATAATTTTTAATTTTTGGCCTGTTATTTTTCATGCATTTACTAATTATTTTGAGCTATAAGACCCTAAAATTGAAAAGCATTTCAAATGAACTCTGAAAAGGTTGAAAGTTGGCATGGTATCATCATTTCATCCACATAGCATGTGCAAGAAAGTTGAGAGGGTTACGGTAAAAACTAGATGCACTTCGTGTACAAAACGGACAATGGTATCATACTCGTATGTTACAAAGTTGGCATGGTATCATCATAATAGTTGCGGGAGAAAGTCTTCACTTTTTCTTCGCTTGTGTCATTTGTTTATTGCGCCGTAACCATGGATAATCTTCATCGTTTATCAGGATGCTTGGGTCAGCCTTGACTTTGAAGGGAGGAATTTCATGAAACTTTTCATAATCTTCAGACATGTCTGTCTTGCCCTCCACTTCCACAATGTCCCTTTTTCCTGAAAGAACAATGTGGCGCTTTGGCTCATCGTATGATGTATTCGCTTCCTTATCTTTTCTTTTTCTCGGTCTGGTAGACATGTCCTTCACATAGATAACCTGTGCCACATCATTGGCTAGGACGAACGGTTCGTCAGTGTACCCAAGATTGTTCAGATCCACTGTTGTCATTCCGTACTGTGGGTCTACCTGTACCGCGCCTCCTGACAAATTGACTCATTTGCACTTAAACAAAGGGACCTTAAAATCATGTCCGTAGTCAAGTTCCCATATGTCCATTATGCAACCATAATATGTGTCCTTTCCCCTCTCGGTTGCTGCATCAAAGCGGACACCGCTGTTTTGGTTGGTGCTCTTTTGATCTTGGGCGATCGTGTAAAATGTATTCCCATTTATCTCGTATCCTTTGTAAGTCAATACAGTCGAAGATGGTCCCCTAGACAACGAGTACAACTCATCACAAACAGTGGTGTCACCTCTGAGACGTGTTTCCAACCAACTGCTGAAAGTCCTGATGTGTTCACATGTAATCCAGTCGTCACACTGCTCCGGGTGTTTGGAGCGCAGACTATTCTTGTGTTCATCGACATACGGGGTCACCAAAGTAGAGTTCTGTAGAACTGTGTAGTGTGCTTGAGACCAAGAATATCCGTCCCTGCATATTATTGAGTCCCCTCCAAGCGTGCCTTTTCCAGTCAGTCTCCCCTCATACCGCGATTTAGGGAGACCTATCTTCTTAAGGCCAGGAATGAAGTCAACACAAAACCCAATGACATCCTCTGTTTGATGGCCCATGGAGATGCTTCCTTCTGGCCTAGCGCGGTTACGGACATATTTCTTTAGGACTCCCATGAACCTCTCAAAGGGGAACATATTGTGTAGAAATACGGGCCCCAGAATGACAATCTCGTCGACTAGATGAACTAGGACGTGCGTCATGATATTGAAGAAGGATGGTGGGAACACCAGCTCGAAACTGACAAGACATTGCGCCACATCACTCCTTAGCCTTGGTATGATTTCTGGATCGATCACCTTCTGAGAGATTGCATTGAGGAATGCACATAGCTTCACAATGGCTAATCGGACGTTTTCCGGTAGAAGCCCCCTCAATGCAACCAGAAGCAGTTGCGTCATAATCACGTGGCAGTCATGAGACTTTAGGTTCTGGAACTTTTTCTCTGGCATATTTATTATTCTCTTTATATTCGACGAGAAGCCAGTCGGGACCTTCATACTGAGCAGGCATTCAAAGAAGATTTCTTTCTCTTCTTTCGTAAGAGCGTAGCTGGCAGGACTTTCATACTGCTTCGGAGGCATGCCGTCTTTTTCGTGCAAACGTTGCAGGTCCTCCCGTGCCTCAGGTGTATCTTTTGTCTTCCCATACATGCCCAAGAAGCCTAGCAGGTTCACGCAAAGGTTCTTCGTCACGTGCATCACGTCGATTGAAGAGCGGACCTCTAGCTCTTTCCAGTAGGGTAGGTCCCAAAATATAGATTTCTTCGTCCACATGGGTGCGTGTCCCTCAGCGTCATTCGGAACAGCTAGTCCGCCGGGACCCTTTCCAAAGATTATGTGTAAATCATTGACCATAGCAAGTACGTGATCACCGGTACGCATGGCGGGCTTCTTCCGGTGATCTGCCTCGCCTTTGAAATGCTTGCCTTTCTTTCGACATTGATGGTTGGTCGGAAGAAATCGACGATGGCCCAGGTACACATTCTTCCTGCATTTGTCCATGTATATACTTTCAGTGTCATCTAAACAGTGCGTGCATGCGTGGTATCCCTTGTTTGTCTGTCCTGAAAGGTTACTGAGAGCGGGCCAATCGTTGATGGTTACAAACAGCAATGCGTGCAGGTTAAATTCCTCCTGTTTGTGCTCATCCCACGTACGTACACCGTTTCCATTCCAGAGCTGTAAAAGTTCTTCAACTAATGGCCTTAGGTACACATCAATGTCGTTGTCGGGTTGCTTAGGGCCTTGGATGAGAACTGGCATCATAATGAACTTCCGGTTCATGCACATCCAAGGAGGAAGGTTATACATACATAGAGTCACGGGCCAGGTGCTGTGATTGTTGCTCTGCTCCCCGAAAGGATTAATGCCATCCGCGCTTAAACCAAACCATACGTTCCTTGGGTCAGCTGCAAACTCAGCCCAGTACTTTCTCTCGATTTTTCTTCACTGCGACCCGTCAGCGGGTGCTCTCAACTTCCCGTCTTTCTTACGGTCCTCACTGTGCCATCGCATCAACTTGGCATGCTCTTCGTTTCTGAACAGATGTTTCAACCATGGTATTATAGGAGCATACCACATCACCTTCGCAGGAACCCTCTTCCTGGGGGGCTGGCCGTCAACATCACCAGGGTCATCTCGTCTGATCTTATACCGCAATGCACCGCATACCGGGCATGCGTTCAGATCCTTGTACGCACCGCGGTAGAGGATGCAGTCATTAGGGCATGCATGTATCTTCTGCATCTCCAATCCTAGAGGGCATACGACCTTCTTTGCTGCGTATGTACTGTCGGGCAATTCGTTATCCTTTGGAAGCTTCTTCTTCAATATTTTCAATAGCTTCTCAAATCCTTTGTCAGGCCCAGCATTCTCTGCCTTCCACTGCAGCAATTCCAGTACGGTACCGAGCTTTGTGTTGCCATCTTCGCAATTGGGGTACAACCCTTTTTTGTGATCCTCTAACATGCGATCGAACTTCAGCTTCTCCTTTTGACTTTCCCATTGCGTCCTTGCATCGACAATGACCCGGCGGAGATCATCATCATCGGGCACTGGTTCCTCTTGATCTTCAGCAGCTTCCCCCCTAGCAGCATCATTGGGCACATCGTCTGGTTCCTCTTGATCTTCAGCAGCTTCCCCCATTGCAGCATCACCGTATTCAGGGCGCACATAGTTGTCATCGTCCTCTTCTTCTTCACTGTCTTCCATCATAACCCCTATTTCTCCGTGCCTCGTCCAAACATTATAGTGTGGCATGAAACCCTTGTAAAGCAGGTGGTGTGAAGGATTTTCTGGTCAGAGTAAGACTTCGTATTCCCACATATAGGGCATGGACAACACATAAAACCATTCTGCTTGTTTGCCTCAGCCACTTCGAGAAAATCATGCACGCCCTTAATGTACTCGGAGGTGTGTCTGTCACCGTACATCCATTGCCGGTTCATCTGCGTGCATTATATATAATTAAGTGTGTCAAAAACCATTACAGAACATCATGAATGGCATATTGATCCAACGGCATAATGATACCAAGCCTCGGTATGAATGGCATATTTTCTAATCGTTCTAATCTTCAAGCGCATTGCATCCATTTTGATCTTGTGATCATCGACGACATCCGCAACATGCAACTCCAATCTCATCTTCTCCTCCTCAATTTTTTTTATTTTTTCCTTCAAGTAATTGTTTTCTTCTTCAACTAAATTTAACCTCTCGACAATAGGGTCGGTTAGAATTTCCGGTTCAACCACCTCCTAGATAAATAAAATCTATGTCACGTTGGTCGGCATATTTGTCATAAACAATAAATGGACCAAATAGTTATAAAAAGATAATATATACCACATCCGAATCATAGACAGGACGAGGGCCGACGGGGGCGGATACCAAAACCATCGCACTATGTAATAAGAAGGAATAATAAAAGTAACAAAATTAGAGGAGTATCTATCTAAAGTAAGAATTTTTTTCCTTTCAGAAAGAAGATAAGAACAAGAGGCTCACCACGGTGGTGCTGGCAACGAGATCGGTGCGGGCGATCGACGGCGGTGAAGACGGGGACGGGACGTGACGGACCGCTAAACCTAGACAAATCTCGGGGAAAATGGAGCTCGGAGGTCGAGTTTCGAGAGGAGAAAGATTAACTAGTGTGGCTCAGACATTTCATCGAACACCTCATGTGCATAGGAGGTGAGCTAGAGCACCCAAATGCCCTCCCCTCGCCAGCCAGAAAAAACAGAGCACTGTGGAGTGCTCTGCTGTGGCGACGGGGTATATATAGGGAACTCATTGGTCCCGGTTCGTGGCACCAACCGGGACTAAAGGCCTTTGGTCCCGGTTGGTGCCACGAACCGGGACCAATGACCCCTTTAGTCCCGGTTGGTGGCACCAACCGGGACCAAAGGCCTTGTGCTGCCCCGCGTCAAAAGTTTAGTCCCACTTCGCTAGTTGAGAGGGCTCGAGAGTGGTTTATAAGCGCTGCTGCGCACACCCTCTCGAGCTCCTCTCAACTGCAGGCTTTCGGGCCTAACCGTTCTCTTTGCCCGTGGGGCCTACTGGGCCTTCTGCGGGCCTGAATCCTGGCCCATGGATGGGTTTCAAGTCGTATTCAGGCCGTGGTGGCCCAGTAGGTGGCATAATTTTTTTCTCTGTTTTTTGTTTTCTCTTTTGCTTTATTTGTTTTGTTTGTTTCTACTTACAACAAAAAACTTATTTATTTTATTTCTAATTACTTATGTATTTTACTTTAATTATTTTATTTTTATTTATTTTGCTGCTGCTATTTTTATCTATTTTACTGCTGCTATTTTTATCTAATTTATTAATGTTTATTTATTTTAGTTACTATAGTTTATTTTATTTTATTTTATTAAGGTTTATTTATTTTTATTTATTTTATTTTATTAAGGTTTATTTATTTTTATTTATTTTATTAAGGTTTATTTATTTTATTTACTATAAAAAATGAACATAGATGCGCCTATAGAGAAAATTCAACCTAAATTCATAATAAATTTCTATGAAATTCAAAAAAATTTACTGTGAATTTAGGTCAAATTCCTTGTATAAGGGCATCTATTTTCACTTTGAGAGGAGCTCAACAAGGCAGAGAGGGACGGGCTTATAAACTGGTGTGAGCGCCCTTCGGTTGGCAAGGTGGGACTAAACACTGGCCGCAACTAGGACCAGCCCTTTAGTCCCGGTTTGTGGTCTGAACCGGGACTAAAGGATGGTGGGCCAGGAGCGTGGCCCATTGGTCCTGGTTTGTCCCACCAACCGGGACCAAAGGGGCCAGACGAACCGGGACAAATGCCCCCACGAGGCCCGGCAGGCCCCTGGCCGCACGAACCGGGACCAATGCTCGCATTAGTCCCGGTTCGTGACTGAACCGGGACTAATGTGGATATTGCCCTGTGACCAAAGCCCAGTTTTCTACTAGTGCAGTGATATGGTTATCTATGTATGAGTCATTATCTATGTTAGTTTCAGACTATTCGCAAACTGTGAGTCAGTATTTATGTATGAGACATGCTTCATGTATGTGTTACTATCGCATTTGCTTCTATCCGATCAGGAGACATATTACTATTAATTCACATTGTTATTCCAGTTACATTTCCAAACAGTCTGCAACCGATAATTAAGATACAAGTACATCTGAATAAAACGGTAGGGCTGAACTTAAAAAATACAGCTTACATACTACATGAAGGTATCATCGTCATCCTCCGCCAATGCAGCACTCTTGCCCGTAGACATGTGGTGTTCTTGCCCTTCGTCGATGCAACACTCTTGCCCTTCGACGATGCGGTACTCTTGCCCTTCGATGGTGCGGTACTCTTGGCCTTGGTGCTCGGCATGAAGATATCGTCTTCGTCTTCACTGTCGGTAGTCCACAAATATGTATGCTCTGCTGCAATCCTTATGAAATTTTCACTCTTCGTCTGCACTACCTTCTTCCACCTTCCATGCAACCTAAGAAGTTTTTTATGTACCTCCTCATAGGTCCTTTCAGGCCATCCAGACATACGTAATGCGTGAGCCAACTCATTCTGTATGGTGTTACTACCAATGAGTTCGTCCCATGGAACTATCCTATTAATTGTCCATCCTGAAATCGGTGGCTAGCCTAAGAAGATTTTTTCTCATCTCAGGGTGAAAACTATGATCAAAAGGATAATCAGACATCTCGACTAGCAAAACTGGACTGCTTATCCACCTCTGTGTGCAGGGGGTTTTATAGGTAGAGAGGAGAAAATGGCGGGAAAGAACGACTGCGGTATGGAGGGAAAGGGTTGGCGGGAACATATGGTGGGAAGGGGTTGGCAGGAAAACGGGTCGCAGGAACATATGGAGGGAAATAGTTCGCAGGAAAATATGGAGGGAATGGGTTGCGGGAACATATGGAGGAAAGAGTTGACCAGAAAATAATGAGGGAAAGGGTTGTGCGAAAATGTATTTTTCCAATGTCTAAGATTGACAATGGTTGCACAGCATTCATAAGGCAAAATAAAAAAAAAACATTTCGGCCTAACATAAGCCCAAGAGCGCAGCCATGCACCTTCGGCCACACGTTGGCGTGAAAAGATGGGGCCCAGGGACTCCTCGGCCTACTGCTGACCAAAAAGAACATTTCGGCCTACTATTGGCCAAAAAGGTCCTTTTCGGCCCAGCTACGCATCTCTTCGGCCAAGGCATGGCCGAGAAGCCCTTTTCGGCCAAAAACTGACCGAAAACAATCTCTTCGGCCCACACGAGGCCGACAGGGTCATAATTTTTTTTGCATTGGGTGCTATAGTTTCCGAATTTGCTATAAAAAAAGTGATAGTTTTGAAAAAATATTCATATAATAAAGAAAATAATGGATGTAGCATCAGATTTGCATGGCTAGCAGGTTTGTTTATTAACTTGTACCACTTTCCAAGGTGAGAATACTTCAGAGTAATTGGTGTTATAAACACAAGCAAGCAAACCAGGTTGGAACCGGAGAGCTTCAGTGTGTTAGACTGATGTGATAACCACGAAACCACTTTTGTTCTAGTTCCTGTTTAAAGTTATTACTTGTTTGGTTTACTTTTTCCCTTCCTTCCCACGTATGATTGACCAAGGTAAACTATTTTCCATGCTTAGGGTCGGCTGAAACATTCAACCTGGAAAAATTGCAAAAAACAAAGAGGTGCAATTCGTAAATGACCTGCAAATAGTTCATTTTGAAGCAAGAGAGAACACTAACTAACACATGCACTATATAAACACAATTTAAAATTCCAGAATCGTAATTGCCCTGAACCGACGCAAAAAATGTAGGAGCCAGCAGCCTTCAGCTACACTCCAAGTGCCGTCTTGGATCAAATTCTTTGAGCGGCTAGCTAATTACTTGTACTAATACTAAAACCGTTATCTTGGATCAAAAGACCCAAAGGCGTTCCCTCATAGGTACCTAAAAAGAAGGGGGCATACTTTGCAGATGACCAACTGATCAGGGTAAAGTGCACATCATTTATTTCCATTTGGTCACCCTAGTATACATCAGTGCTTTAGAGCAGGTTCTGCAACAGAGCCCTCAGGCGGTTTGTTAGAATACATCCGAGGCCACCGTCAATCATCCAAGGACCAAACAATCACACGAGCACGACACCGAGATTTGTTAACGAGATTCACCGATATGGCTACATCCCCGGGGCATATGACTATGGGCGCTCCTCCCCATGACATCGCTACAATACCGCACCCGGTCGCTTTGGATGCCGGCACATGCCGCCGGCTTCCCCTGCATTCCTGTGCTATTTGTTGGCATAGGTTGCATCGTGTGTCTATCCTCGTTATATATGAGAGACCTAGGATACAAGTGTCCTACTTGGACACGACTCCATATCCTATCTAAACACAATACAACTATAAGTCCAACTGTAATCTACCTTGTACACAATATTCAACACAACTCCAACACGGTTTTGACTTCCGACTCTGCTCAACTCGAGCATTCACTCATATTCTCCTACAATGTTTTATGTAGAGAAATAAATGTCGCCAGAAAGGAGATTAAACAAGGTGGTTATGAAATACCCATGGGAAAACACCCACCTCAGTTGCTTCCTGACGCCGAACTGTGTAAAATACTCTAAAATTCCCGTGTCCCGTGATGGTTCGCCCAGGGCCCATCGTGCCGATCCCAGCGTAGATTTGTTGTTCTTGCTGTTGCTGAGCACATTGGATTGCGGAGCCGATCCCACACAGGTTCACGTGCATAACGATGCGGAAGAATCATTGTTGGGCTCCGCACTGAGATTTTATGCGCCATCTGCTTTGCGAGCCCTGTTGAATTTCCTCTCCTTGTGCACTAGGTAACACTGAATTGTGACCAAAAAAGACGCGATATCATTATGAAAGTCACCCCATGATTTTTTTTCCTGGTTTCCTTTAGGGAGTCTTTGCGTTTGGTTTAGGGCGGCGAGCGGTGTCGTTGTCCCAGTGTAGGAATAATGTTCTTCCTGCCATTTTCCTGTCCCCTTGGTGTGCTTATCGTCAATCCGTGTCTCCAGCGGATCTTTCAGGATCCAGTCGATTTAGGTCTTTGGTGGATCCGTCTGAATTCGACGGAGTTTCGTGGTCTATGGAGTTTCTATATGCCCTTGTCGGCATTTTCTCCTCAGGGGCGGTGATTTTTCGCCGATCGTGGCTGATGGCGTCTCCTGATTTGCATTGATGACTTCCGGGTTGTTGCTTCTACACGCTCTTGGTTTATAAAAAATTGCTACGTCGAGGTGAAGACCCAAAGGTGACATTGGGCTATGCTCATGTCCTGCCACCAATGGATAAGACTTTGGCACTCCTAAGGATTTGATTGTATTTTTTTATGGCCTAATGCCTTTTCCCACACACACACACACAAATAAATAGGGAAGGACTCGTAGATGCTATGACTTTAGTTCTTCTACCTACGTCTTGATTTATTGATCCACTTCATATTTTGCATAAAATTTTGATCATTGATTTAACTAACAATTTTTTAATGCATGTCATAAAAATTATATCATTGGATTCGTATTTGGACATAGTTTTCAATGATATTATTTTTGCTACGTATAACTTATATTTTATTACTTCAAATTATGATTAAAATATGATTCTAAATACGAGGGATAATAAATTACTAGAACGGAAGTATCGTGATAGAAAGACTATACTTTATACGAGTCTATAAGACAGGAGGTGTTTGTTCGGACTACTAGTCTACTTGGTATGTCGGTCAAGCCCAGTCGGCGGACCAGTTGGAGGTGTTTTTGGCCTTCCGCGTCTCACGCTGAAACCTCGTGTAAAACCCCAGGTTTAGGGTTCCGGAGCAAGCGCGAGAACCATCAACTCGCAAGAATCGACCCTGAATTACAAGTGAATCAAGGCCCGGAAGCAATAGCTGCGCCGTGGTGATCCCCTCCTTCGCTGTCGCTCAGGTGGACGGGAGGAGTTCGCTGTTCGCTCGAGAGGGAGGTGGGCCATCTCACCGCCGACGAATCGACCAAAGGCCGGCAACGTGAGTTGTTAAATCTGAGATTTTGTGACGGCTCCGTCTTCGCCGTCCCTCCTGCCTCCGACCCTTGGGTTGTCCCCCTCGTCTCCCCTGCAGCTTCTGGCGCACACCACCGGTTCGACGGAATGCCTCGCACAAGCACGGCCAAGAAAGCATTAAAGTCCTGCGACGAGGACCGGATCAGCAACCTGCCGGACGACATCCTGCACCATGTCCTTGGCTTCCTGCATGCAGATGAGGCAGTGCGCACCTGCCTGCTCTCCCGGCGCTGGCGCTACCTTTGGAAATTCATGCGCCGTCTTCGCATCAACGACGTGGGGAGGAGGGGGAAGAGCACCACCGACGTTTTCCTTAACAAGTTCATGAGCTACCTGCTGCTCCTCCGAGACCCTGGCTCGACTCTAGATGAGGTTGAGATCGAGTATGATAATTTGATTGACAATCGCCATTTTAACTACGGTTGTCCTTGGGTCGACATTTGGATCCGACATGCTTTGTCATGCCAAGCTCAGGTGCTCACTGTCAAGCTCCATAAGGAGGCGCACTTCCATGTGTGTTTGGAGGCCCCTCTGGTCTCCCAGCATTTGAGAAGATTGGAGATTTATGAAGTGCAATTGAAAAGCAACTTCCTGAATTTTTCAAGCTGTTCAGCATTGGAGGAGCTAAAGATAAAAGACTGCAACTTAAAAACTAACAGAATATTGTCCCAGTCTTTAAAGCATCTGAGCATCACTGGATCTGCTTTCTTATCTCAACGCCGGATTTGTATTTCTGTCCCAAATCTCGTTTCGCTGCAACTCATAAACAATCGAACTGCAACCCCATTGCTTGAAAGCATGCCGTCACTAGAAACTGCAGTGATCAGGTATGACTACTACACCAGCGAGTACTGTCACAACGGTGTTGCTGGGGAATGTTGTGGTATTTGTGCAGATTGCTGTGGTAATGATGACCACAATGGTGGGTGCATACTTCTTCGAGGTCTATCTCATTCTAGAAACTTGGCGTTGATACAAGCTAATCCGCGGACAGTAAACGAACTTGCATATACTTCCATCTTAATTTTTAATCCAAATGTGTTCAGAGATCTCTACAATTGTCTCCATCAGGATCTTTATCCATCTTTACATATCAGCTAGTTACTAACAAAAAAGGTGTGTAGCCACACATATGCCACCAGATAAGCTCTTATGTTTCATTGTGCACATATTAGAAATTGTTGATATTATGCTACTGCACTTTGAGTCCGATGCTGTTCTAGTTGCAAAGGTCATGTGATATTGAGAATAACCATTTATACCACATATTCATGATCCGAATTCATGAATAATGATCAACATTTCGCAAATAAATGTTGAGAGAGTTGCTAATTACGATATGCTGACATTGCATGCATCTTTCTCCAAAACAAATTCTATAGGTTTGAGTTTTAAATGTTTATTATCTTTATCAAAAGGTTCGAAGCACTTCGGTACCATTGCATTGTGGAATTTAAAACTAGATCCTGAACCGTTACTGTTTTGCATTTTGTTCAGTTTATTTTTAAAAGGGATTTAAGATGGTGCCCTACATTTAGCAAGTTAAAGAATTTGTTGCTGAATGGCTGGTGTGTGCAACCTGACCTCCGTGGACTAGTTTCTATTCTTGAACATTCACCGATTCTTGAGAATCTGACGCTTCAACTGTGCAAGGTATATCTTTTTTAAATGGACAGTCGCAGAGTTGCTGTAGTACAGTTTTCATGAATGATTGATGGTTATTGGTGAAATGTTTTTCTCTGCTGCAGCAACAAAAAACTACAGGTGCATTAGAAGTGGAAGAGAATCCTGGTTTGATGGAGAAACCCGGTGCTATTTCAGGATACCTGAAGATTATCAGAGTCCGGAAAGGTGTGATGGAACCCGGGTGTGCCGACACCCGATTATCTCGTCCGATTCGCCGAGTACAAGATTCGTGCCACTTACTTTACAGGTGCAGAATCTTTGCAATACCAGGCTAATTAGCAGGCTTTATTTAATAAGGAGACAAAGAGCGACGGGAGGTGAGACAAGGCTGGCAGGACTAGGCCTGGCAGGAGGTCTTGCAGCCCACGCGGTGCTCGTTGAAGTGACAGCACACAGAGACGGTGCATGCGCCCAGCGGCCTCACATGAGATTCCCTTGAGTACACCAAGCTGATGGATGCACCCATTCATATCACAAGAGATTCCCATTTGCCACCTGTTGTTCAGCTTGTTCAGTCCGTTCAACTTGCTCTCTCTTCTTTCAGCTTGCTCATTTAGCTTTGTCAGAACAACGCGTAGCCCCATCTTCTAGCTAGGTCACTGTTCAGCCACTAAAGGAGTCAAAGTGAAGGGTAACGCAGCAGAAAACAAAAAATTTCTGACCTACACACCAGCCCAGGACCATTATGGAGACTGCATACAAGGTTTGATCTTTTTCGTTACCGACTCGTAGCGCAGCGGGAAGTAGAGTCGATGACGATCGGCGGTGCAGATCCCCGCAGCTAGGATTTACAACCTCCCAACCGCGAGGATGTATACCCTCATCTGGTCCTCAGACAGCCCTCCGGGAGGCGGTCGAACAGTCCCCCGGACGGTGTCGCGGACAGCCCTTCGGGAGGACCTTCGAAACTCGAACGGTCACTCGAACAGCCCTTCGGGAGGACCTTCGAAACTCGGACGGTCACACGGACAGCCCTTCGGGAGGCACTCACGAACTAAGACCGAAACTACGATCTCTCTACAGAGTTGCACACATACGGTGTCATCTATCCGGCAGGGCTTCGCCGTCCAGAACTAGTTCCCACCGGAACCCAGACAGCCTTTCGGCTCTACGAAACTATTTCGCTGGGAGGGAGAGAGAAGCCAGATCATGCATGGCACTTGTATGTGAGAAGGGATGATCCTTTAGGCAGCCCCCTCCACCCCTATTTATAGGCCAAGCCCAAGGGTGGCTTCTCCAAGAAGCCAAGGGGGGAAATACCAAAAAGGCCCTCAAGGTGGCTTCTCCAAGAAGCCAAGCAAAAAGCACTTTCACTATTCATGACGACATTTTTCAGCGTCCGTTCGAACTGAAAATATTTATGTGGGCTCAGAACATTTCCAGTACCCACTAAAATAATTTTCAACGCGTTCCGAAACAATTTCGGTTTAGTGATTTTCATCTGCGAAAAGCAAACAAGAATGCGTTTTCACTATTCATGAAGACAATTTTTCGCGTCCACTAAATCCGAAAATATTTCTGTGGGTCTTGGAATAATTCCAGTACCCACTAAAATGATTTTGGATTCGTTCTGAAACAGTTTCAGATTAGTGAATTTCATCTGCGAAAAACAGCCAAAGCGGTACCGGCAGCTCCGAAACATTTTCGGTTTTTATTTCTGAAAATTCCAAAAAGTTTCTAGAAAGATTCTGGCACCCTCCAAGAATTATCAGGCATGTGCCGAAACCATTTTGACTTAATGGCATACCCCGAAACAACTTTTTCGGTTTCACCGAAACTCATCCGGTGACCTCTCTCTGCGGAACTTTTCCGCTGTCCGAAACTTTTCGGTGTCCGAAACTTTTTCGGTGATTTTCTCTCAGACTCCTTGTCTAGTATTCAGCAGATAGATGACCCTTAAGCGTGTGACCCTATAGGTTCGGTGAAGTATAGACATGACCCGGAACCCCTTCCGATCAATGATCAACATCGGAGCCGTGGACACCCATATTGACCCCTATACCCACACGAATGAATATTCGAGTGAACCTCCAGTTGCAGTGAGCTATTCCTGTTGCTTCGCGATATGTTACAAATTCCCGAGGTGAGACATGTTGGCATTCCCGTGGATCAACAACTTGTCCACTATGCTAGTTACCTCGTTACCGGTATTGTTCTCTTTTCTCGTTATCGTGTTCCAGCATCCCCGTGATCAAATCACAAAGTGTCTGGCCAGACGATGATGGATACTGTAACACCGAGAGGGCCCGAGTATATCTCTCCATCGTCGGAGGAGCAAATCCCAATCTTGAGCTATCAAGCTACTTAACACTTTCCCATGAACCCGTAAGCCGCCGTAATAGCCATCCAGTTACGGTTGACGTTTAACAAACCCCAAAGTTCATGAAGCAAGCATGAAGAAACTCGATACTCTCATGGTCTAAGGAATTATGCAAACATTAACTATCTCTGTGTTATAAACCATTAACTTGTGACGAATGTATCTCATAGCATAACATCAATTCTGGTCGATTCAACACAAATGTCCTTCCTGGCATTGTGCCCTCAAAGTTGCTTGGCATAGACATGCCCATGATTGGGAAAACATAATCATCATGCAACACTTGAGCTAGTCTTAGAGGCACGACTAGGAATACAATTTATCGTTTATTATTCCACACGTGCATATGGGTTCTCCCCAGAGCCTTTATGGATATACGGGCTCGGGAACCACAACAGTTATAGCATGGAACATAAACATAATATGAACTCGGAGATAAATAATATCATTTATTATTGCCTCTAGGGCATATCTCCTACAGACTCCCACTTGCACTAGACTCAATAATCTAGTTAATGCTAATGCACTTTACACCTATGGCATACTGGTGTAAAAAATGCTTCACATGTGGTATAGCCTGATGTCCATCGGATCTGACAACTTCAGCTCCATGTGTATCTCTGCATATCCTCACATTTTCATGCTTTCACAAAATCCATATTTTGTGTGGACTTGGCTTTGTATATATGTGAATCATTGGTCGAAACCTGATTCCTCAGACTGAGTTATGGAGCAACCATCTGCAATAGTGTCCATTGACCAAAACCTTCTTGGAACCATACTAAGTTCATGAATGAACTATATGATTCAACATCTTTGTCTTTGTCGCTTCTAAAGCGGCAACATACTTCGCCTCTGTTATAGAATTCGCCACAGTAACTTGTTTGGAACAATTTCCAACTAATGTGCCACCATATTGTGTATTACACGAAACCCTTAACTTAAATCAAAAATCGCATGGAGAAAAGATGATGACTGTATCGATGTAACATTTTACAACGAACTCTTCATGATCTCCGCTTGCGAGAAAACATATCATCAGTACTTACTCTAGTACTCAATGACATCTTTGACTGTTGTCCCATGATCAGTAATTTGATCACTTTGGTATCCATACTCGCAACACCTTGGGAGTATCGGACATATCTGGTTGTTTTACATACCATGGAATACATGATTAATCCAAACACAAGAGTGTGTGGAATCTCCATCATGTATTTTACTCATCAGTGTTTTGGGACACCGAGTATTGCAAAAACTCTTTCCATGTGACTTCGGCAAGAATCACTCCTTGGCGTTTTAATGCTAAAAGGTTTTAGCATCTTGTCAATATGTATTCATTGCTTAGCCCCATTAGGTAAATCTATCTCCATAGATCATCATGCCTAATATTGAGGCTATTTAGCCTAAGCACTTCATCGAAAAACTATTTTCAAATGAAGTCCTAATTCGTGTCAAGAAATTTATTTCCAATTACCAATGTGCCAAGCACATAAGGTTTTTAGAAATATTATTACGCTCCCACTTACTTTCTTGAATTACAAGCATCTTCGTTACCCATTGATGAAGTCAAACCCCTTTGACCATTTCATCAAAGCACGAAGATTCCAACTCCATTTTGCTTTCTTCTGTCCATCGCTGGAACTCTAAAGTTTGCACCCTTACTAGCATCCTCTGGATAGACAAAATGCCTTGGACTATAACACATGCAAGTCCTTGGTTTCATTTCCATCAGATGGAAATCCTATTGTCATCCATGTTTCATATCTCATGATTGAAATATGTATTAATTGCTAGTTCAACCCGAACCGACTTTAAGCATCACTACGATGAAAACAACCTCATCGTAGTCAACTCTTGAACTTGTTATTTCAACAAGTCGAGCTTTATGGATAAAACATTTTTATCCGTATCAGTTTTAAGTTCCATAAATATCGTTAGACTCTAAGTCTTCCGAAAGGTGTATCAAGGTTTTAATCTTGAATCACTTATATGGAAACTAACTCGGGTTGTATTGGCATTTAGCCAATTCTGGAGTCAGGGCCCATCAACGCTTCCTTGTGTATCGTAGGTATAATGTTGTCTAACAACAATATCTCGTTTGCGCACCTGAGAGGTTTGCACGAGCCTTTCCCACGTGGTTCAGCTGCAAGTTCGACCGAAGTTCATACATTTTATTGTAGAGACTTCCGTATCAGTCGCAGTAGGAAACTCTGGAATTACTTCCAAGGTCTCTTTCCTTTGATCTGATGACGAAGATACTGTTTATCTCGTCGAGTTGCACTATTCTCCCACTCACCTTTTTCAAAGAACCATTCTCTTTAAAAGCACATCGTTTCACGACAAAACTATTTGCCTCGGTATAGTGAGGGAGGAATACCCAACATTTTGGTATAACCTACAAAGTAGCACTTGTCTGATTTGGAATAGGTTTGTAACCTTTTACACAAGGCCCATATTCCAAATGTTAAGAAAAGATATAACATGGTTGGGCGTACCATACCATGGCTTCATTTCAACAGGCCCGATGTAGCTCTTTTCAGTGTAAAAGCCGCAGTCTCTAAAGCATCACTTCAAAAAGGATAATGGCAAATTTATTTATGTCATCTTTGACCTTACCATGTCATAAATGGTTAGATTACATCTCCACGGACTTTTCACTTGCAGTGGTGTTCCGGGAGGTGCAAGTTATGAAACCCCTTTCACAACTCATCAGACATTCGCTAAACATGTAACTCAAATATTCCTTTGTGCAATCAAATTGCAGAAACATAATTTTCTTGTTACAATAACTTCTACTTCATTTTTGAAAACCTTTCGAATGATTTCAATAGATCCAGACTTACGTCTCATCAAGCAAATATCCATATATCTACTTGAGTCATTTCTAAAGATATATAAATCCACTACTTGCAACAACATTTATTGAACTACACACATCAAAATGTATGATCACCAATAAGTTTGTTGCTCGTTCCTTATGGCCTGTGAACGGTATTTCAGTCACTTCACTTTTCGGAGAAAAGTTGCAAGTGTCAGATGATTCAAAATCAAACGACTTCAAAATCCATCATAATGGAATTTTTCCATGCGGGTTTCTCCAATGTGACCAAATACAGTGCCACACATGTGTGGTATTCTCATAGTCTTGCGACATTTAGCGTCAGTGTTATGGATGTATTATATTACCATCAATATTCATAACATACATCCATCTTGGATGGAAGCATGGCCCTTCATGTTATTCATAATACTTAACAACAATTGTTGTTTTTATGAACAACTCTTTTGCAACAAACATTGTGCAATGGACTAGAGTTTATGAAACTCTAAAATGAATTATGAAAGTAAACCCAGAGGTATTGTTATTATCAATATTCATAACATACATCTCATTCATAATGAAAGTATGGCCCTTGTGTTATTCATAACATTGAACATAAGAAGTTCTCTTATGAACAACCTTCTTGCAAGATACCTTATGCAATGGGATAGAGTTTGTAAAACTCTAAATGAATTATGAAAATAAATACAGACGGCAATACACCGATGGAAGGTATAGTAACATTTACTATGTTCCCTGTGTATACCTTAACCTCATTTCTAGCTAGTCTTTCAGGCCATAGTAGTTCTTACATCGAGTTGCAACAGAATGCAATCGAGCAGGCATTTTTGTGATGAACTCACAATACCCAAGAATTAGTGATTAACATGTTTAACCATAATTCGCAAGAACTATATCTTTGACCAGCCTTCTATACATCAAAAACTTGTATGACATTCATACATGAGCTGGATATTCCAGTCTTCTTTCCTTTTGCCTTTATACTTCTAACAGTTTAACTTTTAGTATTTCTCCTACTCTCAGAAGAAGCACCCAACTTAAGAGTGGCATTAGCCCCGGACTTCCTAGGCGTGTAAGTCATACTAACACCCTTTGGACACTTCCTTTCTCTTTAAGTTGTTGTTTTATTCACCTTTCGTTATATGACAGGCGTTCTTCTGGATCCCTTTCCCAACAGTCAAATGCATAGTAAACACTTTTACTAATACTTGCAAACAAACATTGCTTTGTTTGTATCTGAAAATAATTTCAGTTCCATGCATATCATATAACTATCCCAACTTTCGAAGTTTGGGTTTCATGGAAGCAAACATATTCCGCTTGACCGTAACAGAATTCTAGCTTTTGGATCGAAGGACGAGAGTCACATGATCCATAGCATTAGCGGGAGGATACGGAAAGCATGCGATAGGACAAAGTCCTTCTCGGCACTTTTGAGGACAATCCTCTTATTACGTTACCAATCGTAAAGTTTTAACCAGACATTTAACAGCTAGTCAATTTTAATAGGGAAGGTGGAAATGCGAGCCATTATTCTACAACTATTATGCAAACCACACTTAGACAGTGTTCAAAATTAATTGCATTGAGAATTAAACATATTAATTCAACAGTGCACTCCCACTCAAATCAATATCTCTCAAAATTGATTGTGAGTGATACAAGACCCACATTTCAATTGTTCGCCATTGGTGTAACACCACTGATGACGAAAAATCTCAACCGGTAGGCCAACTTGCCAATCACATCTCTATGTGACTCTTGTTCATCTTTCGATGCGTGTGTTCCGAGCTCATGACGGTCATGCCTGAACGTCAAGACAACCAAGTGATCTCGCTGCGAGGTCTCAACTCACCCGCCTCACACTTCTCTAATCGTTTGTACCCGTGTGACACGGCGCACCCCGAAAAGATAGGTGCCGTGACGGTGCTACACTTGGGAGAACACTAACTACTTGGTATTTTTGTGAGAGATCACCCTAATAAAAAGCGACTACCGCGCAATCAAGAAGGGTGCATCATAAGGGATAAACATCTCAGGCAATTCATAATAGCATGATATGGTATAACCCTTTCTGACGAAGAAGTATTTCATTTCTTTGTCTTCGGCATTCGTGTTGGTGTTCACCTTCGCGAAGATTGCCACCACCTTGTCGATGCACCAGATAATATTGCTATCTCCATAGCATATAAAATTAATGCATTACTTAAGGTTGACACGCAGGTCATTAAAGTGCAATCATATGGCTCCAGCCATCATGCCGAATCATGACACGCAGGTCATGTTAATCAAATTACATCATATAGTCATCTCATACATAATCGAATTAGTATGAGCACTGCTATACCACATCACATGCACATCCTGCAAAACCAAGTTAGACGCCTCTAATCGGTTTATGCAAAATTTATTTTACGTGGCTTCTAAGGTTTTGACTTAAACCGCAGCGACCAACGTTCATCATCAAGTATGATAGTTCATGTCGCTAGATTAACTTTGCAGGGTGTATGAAGCACGAGACAATAAAATCTCGAACCCCATACTAAACTTCGTCATACGCATGACCCCCATGCAGATCATATCTGCATTGCCCTGTCGTCTGCGAATTTCATCTTTTTTTTGACTACGGCAGAACCCAAAGAACTGATAGCACTTCCATGATCAATCAGGATCACGGATTGCCAGAACTTTGTCAAATTCCACCATGCTGTCTTGAGATTGAGCACACGCAAATTCTAGGGAAGCAACAAGAACATCGGGTAACAGATTTCATCTGTCACCCGCATAAATAATTTTCAGCAATAGATCTCATCTACTACCTAATTATATTATGCAATACCCATACATCTCTATGTATTCTAGATCGCAACCTGCAACTACGCATAGCACGGCTCATGATGCCACTGAAGGGTAACGCAGCAGAAAACAAAAAATTTCTGACCTACACACCAGCCCAGGACCACTATGGAGACTGCATACAAGGTTTGATCTTTTTCGTTACCGACTCGTAGCGCAGCGGGAAGTAGAGTCGATGACGATCGGCGGTGCAGATCCCCGCAGCTAGGATTTACAACCTCCCAACCGCGAGGATGTATACCCTCATCTGGTCCTCAGACAGCCCTCCGGGAGGCGGTCGAACAGTCCCCCGGACGGCCTTCGGGAGGACCTTCGAAACTCGAACGGTCACTCGAACAGCCCTTCGGGAGGACCTTCGAAACTCGGACGGTCACATGGACAGCCCTTCGGGAGGCACTCACGAACTAAGACCGAAACTACGATCTCTCTACAGAGTTGCACACATACGGTGTCATCTATCCGGCAGGGCTTCGCCGTCCAGAACTAGTTCCCACCGGAACCCAGACAGCCTTTCGGCTCTACGAAACTATTTCGCTGGGAGGGAGAGAGAAGCCAGATCATGCATGGCACTTGTATGTGAGAAGGGATGATCCTTTAGGCAGCCCCCTCCACCCCTATTTATAGGCCAAGCCCAAGGGTGGCTTCTCCAAGAAGCCAAGGGGGGAAATACCAAAAAGGCCCTCAAGGTGGCTTCTCCAAGAAGCCAAGCAAAAAGCACTTTCACTATTCATGACGACATTTTTCAGCGTCCGTTCAAACTGAAAATATTTATGTGGGCTCAGAACATTTCCAGTACCCACTAAAATAATTTTCAACGCGTTCCGAAACAATTTCGGTTTAGTGATTTTCATCTGCGAAAAGCAAACAAGAATGCGTTTTCACTATTCATGAAGACAATTTTTCGCGTCCACTAAATCCGAAAATATTTCTGTGGGTCTTGGAATAATTCCAGTACCCACTAAAATGATTTTGGATTCGTTCTGAAACAGTTTCAGATTAGTGAATTTCATCTGCGAAAAACAGCCAAAGCGGTACCGGCAGCTCCGAAACATTTTCGGTTTTTATTTCTGAAAATTCCAAAAAGTTTCTAGAAAGATTCTGGCACCCTCCAGGAATTATCAGGCATGTGCCGAAACCATTTTGACTTAATGGCATACCCCGAAACAACTTTTTCGGTTTCACCGAAACTCATCCGGTGACCTCTCTCTGCGGAACTTTTCCGCTGTCCGAAACTTTTCGGTGTCCGAAACTTTTTCGGTGATTTTCTCTCAGACTCCTTGTCTAGTATTCAGCAGATAGATGACCCTTAAGCGTGTGACCCTATAGGTTCGGTGAAGTATAGACATGACCCGGAACCTCTTCCGATCAATGATCAACATCGGAGCCGTGGACACCCATATTGACCCCTATACCCACACGAATGAATATTCGAGTGAACCTCCAGTTGCAGTGAGCTATTCCTGTTGCTTCGCGATATGTTACAAATACCCGAGGTGAGACATGTTGGCATTCCCGTGGATCAACAACTTGTCCACTATGCTAGTTACCTCGTTACCGGTATTGTTCTCTTTTCTCGTTATCGTGTTCCAGCATCCCCGTGATCAAATCACAAAGTGTCTGGCCAGACGATGATGGATACTATAACACCGAGAGGGCCCGAGTATATCTCTCCATCGTCGGAGGAGCAAATCCCAATCTTGAGCTATCAAGCTACTTAACACTTTCCCATGAACCCGTAAGCCACCGTAATAGCCATCCAGTTACGGTTGACGTTTAACAAAACCCAAAGTTCATGAAGCAAGCATGAAGAAACTCGATACTCTCATGGTCTAAGGAATTATGCAAACATTAACTATCTTTGTGTTATAAACCATTAACTTGTGACGAATGTATCTCATAGCATAACATCAATTCTGGTCGATTCAACACAAATGTCCTTCCTGGCATTGTGCCCTCAAAGTTGCTTGGCATAGACATGCCCATGATTGGGAAAACATAATCATCATGCAACACTTGAGCTAGTCTTAGAGGCACGACTAGGAATACAATTTATCGTTTATTATTCCACACGTGCATATGGGTTCTCCCCAGAGCCTTTATGGATATACGGGCTCGGGAACCACAACAGTTATAGCATGGAACATAAACATAATATGAACTCGGAGATAAATAATATCATTTATTATTGCCTCTAGGGCATATCTCCTACACAAAGCTCGTCGAATTATTTCACCCGACTAGCCAAAAGTTACCACTTTACCCGTATGCACTGGACTGTGGATTTTTTTATCCCGTGCCCATCGGTCGCTAAGGTTATTTGTTCCCCGCATGCAAAATATGGAGGGCAAAGGCTCAGTACGGCATGATGAGACGGCTGAGGACAGTGCTACTGAAGCGACAAGGAGCAGACAGCCACCACGTCGATTCAGATTTCGTTGCAAGTAAAATGTTGTCCACCCCGAATATTATTGT
The DNA here is from genome assembly GCF_002575655.3 of Aegilops tauschii subsp. strangulata. Lineage (NCBI taxonomy): Eukaryota > Viridiplantae > Streptophyta > Magnoliopsida > Poales > Poaceae > Aegilops > Aegilops tauschii. The sequence continues at coordinate 25,895,151 of NC_053040.3, forward strand.
AACTATTTGATCATCTATAAGTCAGATGTTAATAGCTTCAGACCCATGATATTAATATCTAATGCCTCTCTCAAATTGCTTGTATTATATTTATCTAAATAGGAATATATCTAAAACGTGCATAGAAACATCCATATCTAGAATAATCTAAGACAAGTAATTTAAAACAAAGGTTCGACCTGTTACGCTCTACGATGCGAAATATACACATTACTCTAACATTCACACGTCCATGCGCGGTTTTATATACACTAACTATCTGGTGAATACACTGCATAAATGAATAAAAAGCGGTTGCCGCACATTAATGTTTCTGAGCGCCCATTCAAGTCGGCTCAGAGTGGTGTGACCTTTCACTGGAGTTGACATTAAAGCGTCGCGCTGGCCGAGAAAGCCCCATGTGCTGAGTCCCGGTATCCCACTGATTGATCTGTATGGCACGCGATATTTAAGCGCGGCCTCGCTATACATCGATTTTTTTGTTTTCTGCTTTGTTATTCTACATGCCACCCTACCCGGTCGTGTCGCACTACCTACATTCGTTGATCTTCTTCTTCCTTTCCTCAAGCCACCTATTTCCTTGTCAGCAGCAGGATGGATGGGATCGCGGGAGGGAGTGGACGCATCCTCCTCGAGGTCCACAACATGGATTGCCCGTGCTAAATTTTGTTGCCCCTTCCTCTTTGAAACAATGGTCGGATATTGAGTAAATATGCAAGCACTATGTTGAGTCGTCCGATGAATGTTCCGACTAGGAGAACTACTCGAATGAGATGGACTATCGAGGCAAAAATTGGTATAATCAGCACAGTAATTGGAATTGGTACATTCAGCGGCCACAAGGATACTCTTGTACCTACTACATTATGTAGAAAACCGTATAGTGGGCAACCGTATACTTGTACCTGGCACATTCTGACATACTTGAGGTACAAGTATGTCTGAATGTGCCAAGTACAAGTATACATTTGTCCATATAATATACCAGGTGCGAGAGTATCCTTATAGTTTTCGAATATACTAAGTCCAATTACTGTATGCTAATTGTACCAGCTACATGTATATTTGTGAAGAGTTAATGTACCAAATACAAATTATAAGTTACAACCAATATTACCGCCCAACATAATGCATCTTATCCGAGTAGTCCCCTTCACCTAGAAAAGTCGTTGAATACCTCAACGTAGTGCTTGTATATTTACTTCATATCCGGATCCATTTTTTCAGAAAGTAAGGGACAACAAAATTTACCATGTGCAATCCAACTAACACTTGCCGGACAATCAATTCGGATATGGAGTAATATGCAAGCACTATGTTGAGTCGTCCGATGACACTTCCGACTAGGAGAACTACTTGGATGAGATGCATTATGTCGGGTAGTATTATTGACTGCTACTCTTAACTTGTACCTGGTACATTTACCCATCACGAACATACATGTACCTAGTATACATGTACCTAGTTTTAGCCAATCTGTCATCGGCGTTTTTGACGAAAATCGGGTCGGTATGGCCGTAAATGACATAACAATAGGCATACATCTACTGTAACTTAATTGAGGAAGCCCTGGAACTGACACACAATTTCATGCATCACTTATAATGTCCTTCTCCCCATCTAGATTTTCGGTGTTGAATACCGAAAGGGCGAAACCATTCTCACAAGCAAACTCACACGCTTCTTGGCAAGTGTCAAACGACATGCCTGCCACAGCAACGAAGGTGTCGGGGCGTGTTTGCCTTTCAGTAGAGCTCATTTCGTTTGGCGTCCCTCTCACTGCAAGTCCAGTACGGGATCAGTTCCTGTTTGAACGAACATTTACAACAAGTTCTGTCAGAGCAAGGTGCTAGATTGATTCAGAAGAAAACAAAGCTTGCAAATACGCATAAGGCAGTCAGAACAACACTGACCAACTATTATTTCATGCAGAGCCGGATTTAGTGACTTGCCTCTAGCAAAGTCATGCTGCACCTTACCCATCTCTATCTACCCTATACTAAATACTAACAACAACATTCGGTGTTTTGGTAAAACATCAATTGTAGATAATAACCAAAATTTGATTAGACTTCATGTTAGTATTATCAGTGTTGTAATACTAAAATAGTCATATTATATGCATGGTAGTGAACTGAACCTCCCTCTGAACTCTCTTTGTTTTAACATGTGCAGGATTCAGTCTCAAGAGGCAGTGGGGAACTTCGGGCTGCTGATGGATGTACGGTTGCAAGTCTGAAAGAAAGCCATTTGCTTGCCTTTCTTCCTTGGGAATCTTATAAATTTGCAACCCAAATCTATTCAGATGTCTAGACTGATTACTCTGCTTAGTGTAATGGTTTTATTAGCCGTAAAATTTGTGGAAAATAACATCATCTTACTATACCTGGGCAATTGCGAAGTTTTATTACTCCCTCCGAAAGAAACCAGCTACGTGGAAAAGGATTAATTAATGGAGAAAGTGGAACAGGCTGTAACACAAACAGAACGCATTGCGGGTTGCTGTGGTCTAACAAAGAGAACAAGAGTGGGGAATTTCAAGGTGTTGAGAAAGAATAATATAAGGAGTACTTTGGTAGATACTGGATCACACCCCCGGGTCCAACAAACAACTAAGTTTCCAGAGCAATTTTCAGATTCTGCATATGTGACTTGCATAGTGATATTGCCATTGCATGATACTGGATCGCACCTCCGAGCTTGGACCCCAACTCGGAAGACCAAACATTTACTTCGGGTGTACACGTGCATTTACGCGAGTGAAGGAACCTGTGCCAGATGTGGGTCAACTCAAATTAACTGAAATCACACATGTACACCTCCTTTTATTTTTGAACTCGTATTCCACTTTATTAAGTGGTTCTGAATTACAATCTGATTGAATAACAGCTTTAAAATTTCCAACTCGTTAAGGATATGAATCCCATCGGTCCGTACCCTTGTACCACCATACCAAAATGACATCAAAGAAGAGCAGTTCGTCGGTAGAATAACGTGAGAGAGCAGTTCTTCTTTCGGTTCAGGTAGAGAGCAATCTGCTCCAAACCAAGAATCGCCTCTATATGCTGAATCTGAAGAAGACAACAGTTGTATTCGATTCAGGTTTGATGACAGCAGTAGAATGTGCAGGTTTTGCTCAAGGTGGCAATGACGTCGAGCCGGCTTGAAGGTACTCGGTACATAAAGAAATAAATCGAGTAACAAGATTAGGGAGGTGATTGTTGGTGCTAATCTTGTTACATTGCTGAACTCAAATGCTGCAATAGTCCTTAGCTCCATGCACTAGTTGTGTAGGGTAGTTTGTACCTGCATGTGTTTTCAACTTGTAGCCTGAAACGTGCTCGTTCACGTTGAGGTGTGTTTTTTTTTTTCTATTTTTGCGTTAAGTTGCATGTAGTTGGCACGGCACATGGAACGTGCTGCATGCTTTAGTTCTAGGTCTGGCCGGGTCGTGTGTGTATTGTTGGGCCACAATGCCGAGTCGTGGGATGGCACGATTCATCTAGAGTTGTGGCGTAACTTTAGGATCTTGATTCTCGTTGAATAAAGGAAAGAGAAGGAAAAGCCGAGGGAGTTACGCGGCACAAAATTATCTCCTTCCTTTTGTCGTTCTGCTGCGTGCATCTCTCGCCGTCACCGTGATCGCGTGTGTTCCCTTCCTCTGATCTAACACACTGTACATAAGCTGACCCCGATTTTCAGCAACCTGTTTGTGTTGATTAATATTAAACACGAGAACCATGCATGTCGCAAGTTCATGCTTGAAATGTACTCCCTCCGTAAAGAAATATAAGAGTGTTTAGATCACTAAAGTATTTCTTTACAGAGAGAGTACATATAGTAGTTTCGTGAATCCTAGTTTGAGTTGCGTTTGGATACTGGTTTTTGTGGTTTGGTTTCATTAATGAAACCGGAAGGAAACCCCCTCTTTTGTTCAAAAAAAAAAAAAGAGGGAGTACATATATATGTTCTGTGCAAATTAACTACTGCAATCTACTTTAAATAAATCTGCAGACTACCAGTGAGTCACCTTAGGCTACAAATCATGGCCTCAAGTGGAATCAGACAGCTCACTACGAAGAATAGGCTACAGATTAATGAGAGTCTTCCGATGCGATTATTTTTCACGAGTGGAGAATGATAGATTCCCAACAGAATAGGGAAAAAGTTACTTAGACTGCAGTTGTTTTATTTTATGGTGGTGATGGTACATCAAGGAATTGTGTCTTTACAGAATCTAACTATGCTATTTGTTCTGCCTTGACGCCTCGTCTCTTACATGAATTAATTCACTAGCTCGATCTCCATTGGACTCGCAGGTTCGTCATGTCTTCGTTCGCCGGCATAACTGTCTTGGCCGACGGCGACCTGAGCCCTTCCACCGTCAAGACCATCGACACCGGCACGGACTACGGGTACCACCTACTTGTGGTCCAAGACTACTCGCATACCAAAGAAGTAAGACACATCGGCAGGGGCATCTGCTCCCGTGCTTTCATGGTAGGAGGCCATACATGGTACATCAAGTACTACCCTAATGGGGAGAGCTCGAAACGTGCCGATTACATTTCTCTGCATGTCTCCCTTCTCGATTACGACGAGGATTATCAGAAGACTGTGAAAGCAAAGGTGTGTATCAGTTTCATCGACCAGGTTGAGAAGCACAAGCCAATGTACATTCACGGAACCGAAACGCGCACCTTCGGAGGCTCTTCTTTTATGCAGCTCGACAAGTTTATAAAAAAAGACACCCTTGAACAATCAGTGCATCTAAAGGATGAGTGTTTCACCATCCGGTGTGACATCATGGTCCTCAACACTGACGATAATGCTGGTGGCAACGAGGTGCTCCCGCCTGACGTACACCACCAATTCGAAAATCTCCTTCGAAATAAGGTGGGTGCTGATGTAACATTCGAGGTCAGCGGCGAGATGTTCACCGCACATAGGTGTGTGCTTGCAGCCCGATCCACGGTGTTCATGGCACAACTCTTTGGTCCCATGAAGGAGGGCACTACTACGTCCGGCGCCATACAGATCAAGGACATGGAAGCGAAAGTGTTCAGGGCTTTGCTTAGCTTCATCTACACAGATTCATTCCCTGAGATGGAGGAGGAGCACAAGGCACATGTTGTGGAACAAGGACAAGAAGAGGATGAAATACGGCTGCGATGGCTTCAGGAATTGTTGGTTGCGGCGGACAGATATGATGTCAAAGGGCTCAAGTTCATCTGTGAAAAGCAGTTTTGTGAACACATAGTTGTGCGCTCAGTGATGTCCACTCTTGCTCTAGCCGAGCAGCACAACTGCCGGCGATTGAAGGGGGCGGGCTTCAGGTTTCTCCAAGTTCAGACTCCCTCACGTTTGCAAACTGTAATGGCGTCTAGTGGCTGGGATCATGTCTTCACGACCTATCCCTCGGTTTTGAAGCATCTCATTGCCAAACTTATTGCTTTGAACCAGCAGAAGTAATACTCTAGATATGGTACACATGTTCCTTAGATATGAAATGACGCTCTTATGCATATGGTATACATGTCTCTTGTTTTTATCTCATCACGTAATTTGCTTATATGCTGGATCAGAAAATGCAACATATGGGTAAATCGTCTCTTCAAAAAATGGATGGTTTGTATAAATTCAGGTGTAATGGTCAACATTGATCTGCATTGCAACATTGTGCATGTTCTGTAGCTTGATGTTTTTTTTCTCTCTCTGCAATGTGTCGTGCTTTTTGCCCTCCGTATAATGTAAACCCTTTTCTAGTTATTACCAACCAGAACAGTGTCGATGTTCTCAGAAAGGCATTTTATGAACCTGGATTTGAGTATGTAAGAGAAGACAGAGTATCTATTAAAACCGAGGTTTCAAGACAGAGTATGTTTTGCACCATCATGTAAACCCCTTTTGCCCTCCAAGTGTCCATTTCTTTTAATGTCCTTGTTGCACAACTGTCCTATACCACAACATTAGCTCTCCAGATTTAACTCTTCAGCTTAACTGACCAAAATCAAAATGTATTCCCAGAACCCAATAAACAGAAGCATGCACAGCAGCAGTTGGGTGCAAATATGCTACTAGTACAAGGCAGAAAAACTGACACACTCATTACCGCAAGGAGGATACAGTTCGGCAATCTGGCAATGGTAAGGCTATACCAAATTCTCCAAGATGGCGGAAGCTTCGAAGTAGTAGTCACGCAAAGCTGTCAATGTCATCTATGAATCAAACAGTTGAATGGAGGAGTAACTAAGACCACCTCTTTCCATGGAGATCTCAGGCAGAGCAAAAAGTAAGGGGCCTCTGTGATGATCGCGGTGATCGCACCTGTTTGCAGCACACACCACGGCCGCGTTCGTGAGGTGGCCCCTGAACACTGAGGGCGCCGGCACCCGCCGCTAGTATCCTGTGATCGAATCCCACACCTTTGCAATAAAGTTAAACATACAAAACACATCATACGTATAACAACCTCAATCGATGACGTGCAACTTGAATAACACACATCTGTGACTGGTTCCAGCTCAATACATTGGAGCATCGATGACATATTTATAACAATCTCCAGAGTAGTAAGTTACATGAGTGAGTTCACTTGCATTAAGGCGCCAATATTCTCAGGATCTTTTTGTTGGCAATAAGCCATGTCCGTGCCCGTGCGGTGGTGACCGGCGTTGGCGCGCCAGGTCTGGTCCGTGCTGGGCACTGAACTGTGTGCCGGCGGGAGTTCATTCTCGCGTCCGTGTCGTGGAGGACCTGCACGCACAGGGGCTGTTGCGGTCTGTTGGAGGCAGCGCGGGCCGGAGCTGCATGTAGTTAGCTGAACGTCCGGCTCGTATGGCTATTGAGAGCATGCTACGGATGCGCTGGAGGTGGACTTGGATGGTGGCCGTGCGTGGTGGTCGTGCGGCTCCTGCTGTAAGTGCATGCGTGACTTGCGTGTGTGGCCGTTGGGGTGTGTGTGCGCGCACCGTGTATAAATCCCCGCCTGTGTACTCTTGTAAGCTGGGCCAAGTGAATACAGAGGAGGAAAAAGGCCCCGGCGTTTGTCGCTGGGGAGGGCGTCCGTCGTGGCGGGTGTTCGTCGCCCGGCAAAATCCGTTTCCTCGTGTTTTTGTGATTGTTTGTCAGTCCTTGGTTCCATCACTTTTCTGCTAAAAGTATTCCACGATAAGGCTCTTTAGTGCGACAAGAGTACCAACTTCTTCAGGATAAATCAAGATTCACAATGTATATCATTTCTCCAGTAAATAATCTCTCTTGACCTTTCGTGAGTACCGCCAAATTCTAAGTATAGTCAAATAGTTCATTGTCATCGATCTGGTAGTAAGCAGTGAATGCATACCGAAGATTATCAGAGTTGCCTCTTGCTTGTGTCAAGCCTGTGCAATTAACAATAGATGTTGTTACCCCCGCAAAAAAAAAAAAGATGCTGTTATGCTCCCTGATATATTGTACGTTGTAGGTAAGGTCCAAATAATGAAAATTGGCAAGCTTCATAAGCTTGACTGGAATGTGCCCATAAAAAATATTGAGTCTCAGTCGTAAGAATGACAGAGACGACAGCTTCTCCCCAATCCATGCTCGTAAAGTCCGAGAGAACTGATTATGGTCAAGATCAAGAAAGATGAGTTGTGTGCACTTTTTGAGAAGCCAAGGAAATTCCGAGAGGTTGTTGTTTCTTAAGTTTAGACCCGTGATCCTCATACCTTGTGCTAGACTAATTGACTAGGCAATTGGTAACTGACCCACTGAGAGTTTTTCTTGATAGATCTAACAACTCAAGTGATTGCATCTTGCACAAAGAAGATGGAATGGTGCCAGAAATCTTGTTATTATATAGAAGTCTGCAAGCCCTGGCGCTCCAAAGTCTAATGGTAATGGTCCAACAAAATTGCTCCGACTGAGATCAAGTCTGATAGATTGATGGGAAGCTTAGGTATTGGACCAGCAAGTTGTTAGAACTGAAATCCATTTCTATTCCTATCGTAAATTCCATTGTTGATGGGGGACTCCTGTTGTATATTCAGATACTGTACTAAGGAAGCTGCTATCCAAAACCAATATGGTAAGATATCATCAAAGCTTGTGTTCGATACATCAAGACTGCTTAGTACGTATGTTTGCCATCGAAGCCACATTGGACAAAGATGGTTATGGAGTCGACAATCTCAATTCGTCTTAACATATCTAGAGTTCTAGACTGATAAATGGCCTTCATGTATGACCCCATCCAGGTTGTTGGAATTAAGGACCAAACTTGTTAGCTTTGTGAGATCTCCTAACCGCACCAGCACATGACCAGTGAGTGCGTTATCAGCAAGCTGCAGCCCGCTCAGGTTGCTTAATGTTTCAAGTTTTTTTTTTTGAGCATCAGTACAGACACAAGCGCTCATATATACGCGCATACACTCACCCCTATGAACGCACACACGTACACCCTACCCCTATGAGCACCTCCGAGAGACTGAGCCGGCATATCATCTTGAGATTTACGAAGCCACCATAGGCGCCTCGTCGTCGACGGGAACGTCTCCTCCCACTGAAAGCGCATCGCCGAAAATCCTGAAATAAATCCAGAAATAATGCGAGCACCAGGATTTGAACCCTGATGGGTTGGGGATACCACTGTCCACCTAACCATCTCAACCACAGGTTGATTCGCTAATGTTTCAAGTTTCAACTGGTGTAGTTAGGAGGCTTCCCGTCAGATTGCTGTGTGTCAGAAACATTTCTTGTAGTTTATTTTGTGAACAACCGGAAAAAAGATAGTTACGAGTTCTAAACAAAAAATAGATCATCCTATAATAATGTGAGGTGAAGAGATACGATTCCGTGGGATGCCTCTCGCTCTCGCTCTCGCTCTCGCAACGCCACACCTCCCACTCACCATAGCCACCGGCCCCGCAGATCCCGCCTCGCCAGCGCCGTGGTATGCCTCCCCGCCGGCGAGAGGTGCGGACGCCGGCTGCACCCACGCCTCCTCCACCCCAACAACTGCCCCCTGCCATCTACGAAAACTTCCCAGAGATTCTGAGGCTAATTAATCTCTCCAGTTCCACAAGCGGTGCTCATGGCGACCGGGGCTCGGGGTTGGACGGAGCGCGCTATCAGGATCTGGGACGCCACCTTCCAGTGGATCTGGTGCGTGCAAGAATGGAAGGCGGCGGATCGGGCGGTGGCGGCGGCGACCGATCTGGAGGCGAGATCCACGGCCGCGAGGGTCGCGGAGATTTGCCAGAGGAAAGCGGACTTGGAGCAGAGGAAGCTGGCACGGCGCATCTTTGAGGAGGCCACGCTGGAGGAGAGGGCAAGGATGCCCCCATTTCCGCACTCTCCGCCGGCCGAGTTCGCGGTATGGGCGAGGGCAGAAGCAAAATCGGGCAAGCCACGGCGGGCGCTGCGCTGCGAATGCATCCTGGGCGTGCTGCCGCCGAGCGCGTGAGGGTGGCTGCGGTTTCTACGGCGGAAGGTTTGTCGTCTAGCCGTGCTAACCTCCTGCCTCGCCGCGGCGTGCTTGAGCCACCTTAGTTTGGTGACCGAGGCGAGGTTCCACCGGGTGCTCGTTCGAGGCCGCGCAAGGGGATTTGTGTCCCCAGGAGCCAAGTGTGTGCTGCGTTTTACCAGTCTTTCGAAAAAGATTGTTGGGCAGAGTTTATGCTCTGAGATTCAAGAGTCCTCGCTGGCGGCGAGGCCCGCCCTGCCGGAGTTGGGGGATTTTTCCACCGTGATGCGTGTGGGGTCGCCCGTGCTGACTGGCGGGGGCCCTCCTGCCACGTCTCTTCCACCAATCAAGTGCACGAGGGTGAAGGCGCCTTTGGTGAATGAATACGCCTCCTGGCCACGATGACGCAGACGAGGTTATATCTAGGGTTTTTGGACAGCTCTGGTCCATTCCCCTCTCCCCACCGCCGCCAACCCCGTCCTCGCCCCACAAGCCAAATCAATTCTACCTCGGGATGGCTCCGGAAGGATCTGGTTCGATCCGAATGTTTCTCCCCGTCTGATCTGTTCCCAGTCAAGAATCTCCGGCCCTTTGATCATCCTCCGATAAAACTCAAGATCATTTGGGAGGGAATCGGGGGCGGATCCAAATCCTTTGCTTAGGTGGTGTCCATGGCAGACAAGACCGCGCCGACTGGGCGCAAAAGCAGCGCGCTCCGGCCCCGCGGAAGAACTCGCTGCGTCGCCAAGGTGCAGGTGGGGTGCGGCCAAATCCCGCTGCCGCCCCTGCCAAAGGTGTTGCCCCCCTCCAAGCACAACAAGTCGTGGCAGCGCCTCCGCCACCAGCTCCACCTGCCCCGTCTATGCAGGTACTCGATGAGCGCTACAAGGACATGGTATGTTTTATTTGTGGAGGGCCTGGCCATTATGTTGGTAATTGCATCCAGAAGAAAATCTGCTTCATCTGTGGATTGGAGGGTCACAACGTCAACAACTGTGCGGCTTGGGCGCAACCTCATCCAGTTGCCACTTTCTTTGGAAGCTCTGCCCTGGGATTAGGGTTCTACCAAATTGATCCTCCTGTGGGTCGTGAAGCAAATTGGGTTAACTTCAGAAACTATGGAGAAGTTTGGGTCATGAAAGGAGAGATTAGCAAGTCGGATCTGATTAAGAACCTGTCAGGGATTTTCTGCAGAAACAAACAGTGGACATGGCAAGTCAGGCCTCTGACAGACAAGAAGTTCTTGGTCAGATTCCCACCCTGGAAAGATGTAGAAGAGTTGATTGAGTTTCCAGCTTTTGATTTACCTATCGATGGAGTGTCTGTGACAGTTGAGAAGTGGACAAGTGCGATTGATCCTTTCAACGAGTTAACTGAAGCCTGGGTTGTCATTGAGAGGCTCTCGTCCAAGTGGTGTACATGGAAAGTGCTGTCACAGATTGCTTCCTGCTTTGGAATCCTCGCGGATGTTGACTGGAATGGTCTAATGAAGAGTTTTTATGACAAAGTGAGGATCAAGATTGCTTGCAGGAACCCAGCGAAAATCCCCTTTGAGAGAATTATGGAAATGAGGAAAAAGCTGTATATCCTGTCATTTACAGTGGAAGGCTTTGAGCAGATAGGTGCTGGTGATCCTAATGATGACAATGGCCCTACTGACATATCCGTGGATGATGATAATAAGTAATTTGAAGATGAGGAGATTGACAAGGATATCCTGGATGATGGAGAAGAACCTATAGATGATTTGGACCTGGCCAACAGGGCCACGAACTTGAAGAGATCCCCAGCTGGAAAACAAACAAACAAAAATGATGGCAGTACATTCCATCCCGCTGCTCTGATTGAGGCCTATTACTCTCCTGTGAGAGTGGACAAAGAGACTGAAGGGAAATAAAAAACACAGGATGTATGCTCTTCAATGCCCTTCTTTGAAGCTATCAAGATGTTGAGTACACCTAGCAATGAGCATTGTGGCGTCACCATTCCCGCTGCTACATCTGGGGGCCCTACTAGTACCACTTCCCCAATATCCATTCAGAAAACATACTGCTCTGATCTGTTAAAAGAACTGGAGGATTCTGAATCTGATACTGCAAGTGAAGCTGTTGATTCAGGAGAGGAGTTGGGTACTTTTGATGCCTCTGTAGTCAGTGGTCTAAAGATGATGGGTTTAGTGGAAAACAGGACTCTCCTCAATGAGCAACCTGCTGCCAAGAACAAGTGGGAGCCAGTTATTGCTCCAAGACCAAGCACCAGGGCCCATAACAGGCAAAATATGATGGAAAAAGCGGCTGCTTACAAAATGAAGAAGAACTTGGAAGTCCCCACCACTTTCAAAAGTAAGTCCTTTACTACTGAGTCTTCAGCTAATTTAGAGGCTTATGCTTCTGCAGTTAACATTAAAATTGGTAATGATGACAAGGAGAAAAAATAGACCACTAATGATATCATTAGAGATGAAACTGAAAAATGCCTATTATTTGCTTCCCAAAATCCTGACATATCTTTACCTGACAATTTAGATACTGAAGTTTCTGAGGATAATGGAGTTTGTACTCCAGATAATGGCATTCTTAACACCAACACACCAGGGGGCACTGCAGGTGCTGTAGGTGGCTCTGGGAATGTAGTGAGAGGTGGACTTTTTTAGTCTGACACACCCCTTTAAAATCCCATGACTGGAATTTTCTGGAATATTAGAGGTTTAGGACAAAAAGGAAAACTTCAGTGCCTGTCTGATCTGGTGAATAAGTATAAACCTGATTTTTTAGGTTTTCAAGAAATTAAAAGAGAAACATTATCTGATTCCTTTCTTAACACATTAGCTGGGTCTAGTGCCTATGAGTGGCATACACTCCCTGCAGTGGGCTCTGCTGGTGGTATCCTTGTGGGTACTAAGTCTAATTGTTTTGAGGTCCTTGATGTAAGTCTTAAGAAATATTGCATTATTATTTCCTTGAAAAACAAGACTGATGGTTTTTGCTGGCACCTGATTGTAGTGTATGGTACAACTTATGCTTTAGATAAATTTGACTTCATTGCTGAACTACATGAGAGTATGGAAGGCTTGTGCTATCCTATCTTGTTTGGGGGAGATTTTAACCTGATTAGGGAGACTAAGGAAAAAACTTCTGGCAACATTAATAACTCTTGGGCTTTTCTGTTTAAGGATTGGATTAACAAATGGGGCTTAACGGAATACAAGCTGTCAAACAGGGTTTTTACCTGGAGCAATAACCAAGATAACCCCATTTTTGCCACTATTGACAGAGTTTTCTCTGCTACTAGCTGGGACAGTCACTTCCCTCTCACAACCTTGTGTGCCCTGCCTAGGGTGGGGAGTGATCATGCTCCCATTTTGCTTGATTCTGGGGTGGGTGTATATAGCCCAACTAGACCTTTTAAATTTGAGAAATGGTGGCTCGAACAGCCTGACTTTAAGGCCTTGGTTGAAAAAAATTGGGCCACACCTTCCTCTTTTACCACTGCTATTGAAACCTGGCTAATTGAAACTAAATATAGAAAACTTGTAAAAGGATGGAGCATCAACACTGAAGCGGCCATGAAGAAAAAAAAGAAAGAATTAATTCAAAAATTTGATATCTTAGATATCTTCTCTGAACAGAATAGAACTAATGCTGAGGATATCCTCAGGATGAAGCAGATAAGGGAAGAGCTCCATGAGATTTGGGAAAAAGAAGAAACTGCCATGTGGCAGAGATCTAGAGACAGGAAGATTAAAGAGGGGGGGGGGGGTAGGAATACAGCATATTTCCATGCTGTTGCTAACCAGCCTAGAAGAAAAAATCAGCTGTCTATCTTGGAGGGCCCAGATGGATCTGTTTACTCCACCTAAGACATGCTGGGGGTTGCAACTAATTTCTATAAAAACCTATTTGGGTTTGAACCTAAACCTAACATTCATTTAGATGACCAATTTTGGTCTGAAGAGGAACGTGTGACAGAGGCTGAAAATACCATGCTAGAAAGGCCTTTTTCAGAGGAGAAAAATTAAAGAAGCCATCATGGGCTCTTATGCTAATGGAGCCCCTGGACCTGATGGTCTCTCCTTTTTGTTTTACCAGCACTTTTGGGGGGGGGGGGGGGTAATTAAAGAGGATTTCATGGCGCTTGTGAGGGCTTTTGAGAGTGGTTCTTTGGATATCCAGAGACTAAACTATTCTATAGTCACTCTTATTCCCAAGGAGCCGGATGCCAAAAATATGAAAAAATTTAGGCCCATTTGTTTGAGTAATTGTTCTGTGAATTTTTTAATAAAGCTATGACAAATAGGGTTTCCCCTGTGGGTCATAGGCTACTGTCCCCATGTCAATCCGCTTTTGTTAGAGGCAGATTCATACTAGAAAGTATAGTGACTGCCCACGAGGCTATCCATGAAGTTCACAAATCTGGAGAGCCTGGGATTGTTCTCAAGTTAGACTATAAGAAAGCTTACGACCGTGTGAACTGGGATTTCCTGGTGGAGATGTTAACATCTAGGGGATTTGGGCCTAAGTGGATTAGGTGGAACCTGTCCATTTTGCAACAAAGTTCCTTCTGTGTTAAGATTAATGATGTTTTAGGTCCTTATTTTGGGGGGGGGGGGGGGGGGGAGTATTGAAACAAGGAGATCCTAGCTCCCCCATGCTTTTCAATCTTGTGGCTGATGTCTTTTCTCGTATGTTGGTGAAAGCCATCAACAACAACATTATTTCTTGGATTGTTCCTCATATCATCCCACATGGGCTTATATGCTTGCAATATGCCGATGACACAATATTATTTCTAGACCCTAAGCCTGAATATGTAAGAAACTTAAAATGGTTACTCGCATGTTTTGAAAACCTTTCTGGTTTGAAAATCAATTATGACAAATGCGAAGTGGTGCCAGTAAATATGAATGAAGATGATGCTAAGTTGCTATCTCAAATTTTTTGCTGCAAATTGGGGGATTTCCCTCTTAAGTATCTGGGAGTGCCACTTCACCACCTCAAATTGAGGAGGGAAGATATCCAATATATTATTGACAAAATCATTAAGAGGATTTGTGGGTGGAAAAGGAGATTACTTAGCTATGAGGCAAAGTTAGTCTTGCTCAAAGCTTGCATTGCTAGTATTCGATCCGGTGTACCTAATGTCTGTGACTAAATTCCCTAAGTGGGCTATTAAAGCCATTACCTATCAGATGGCACATTCCTTCTGGGGGGACTCAGGAGATGAACACAAATACCATCTTGCTAACTGGGGGATGATTTCTCAGAAAAAAGACTTTGGTGGCTTGGGGGTACCCAGTTTAAGAGAATTTAACATGGCTCTGTTAGCCTCTTGGGCTAAAAGATATTTCATGAATCAAGATAAACACTGGGTGAGATTGATAGATCATAAATATAGAACGAATAAACCTAATTTGTTGTGGGCTAAACAGGGTGTGGGCTCACCTTTTTGGAAAGGGGTTACCTGGGCTTTTGAAGGCATAAAACCTTTTTTAGATGGAATTTGGGTAACAGTGATAAGATTAGCTTCTGGGATGACCCCTGGGTGGGGGATTCTTCCCTGAAAACTCAGTTTTGGGAGGTATATGAGATTTGTCAACAACAACAATGTGTAGTGTCCGAGGTGTGGGATGGTACTACCCTAAAGCTCACTTTTAGTAGATGTGTAGATGCTGAATTTAAGAAAAAATGGCCCGATCTGATTCAGGTCATCTCTACCAAAAACTTGACCGATGAGGAGGATCAACCTGTTTGGCTGTTGGAACCATCAGGGATCTACTCGGTCAAATCCTTTTACAACATGATTAACTGGGGTGGGGTCTATACCCCACTTTGGAAAAATTTCTGGAAAATTGTTATACCTAACAGATACTTGGTCTTTGTGTGGTTGGCTTTTAATAATAAAATTCTCACCAGAGACAACCTGAACAAGAGGAGGGTGGTAGAGAACTTAAACTACTTATTTTGTAATGAGAATGAGTCAGTTCATCACCTGTTCTTTGAATGTGTGGTGGCCAATCAGATCTGGATTGATGTTGCTGATACTTTTGGTTTCAGTATTCCTAAAAATATGACTGAGTTATCTTCTTTCTGGAATATGAACAACAAGAAAACTGTTATTAACATTGCTTGTGTTGCTGCCATTTGGGGCATTTGGACTATGCGTAATGATATCTGTTTTCAGGGCATACCGTGGACAAGCACTCGTGCGATCTTGGAGAGGATCAGTTCTTCTCTACACCAATGGAAGATCCTCTACGGGGGCGATCAATCAGTGCTGCTACGACGCTGCCTCCAACTCTTGGACCGTCGAAGAGGCGAGCTGCTCAGGATCGCCTGGGTTGGGAACTGAGAGCGTGCGCAAAGAGGACCCGGGGCGGAATCGTGCTGAAAGCTCATTCGGGATGATCCCACGCGAGGAAGCTGATGGTCGTCCTACTCCCTGAGAAACATTCTGTATTGCTTGACTGATGGTTTTCGGTGTTTGCCCTGCTTGGCGTTAGACTCTCTCTTAGCAGTTTCATGTTCCAGTTTTTCGGTCTAGCGCTTTGTGATGTAGGGTTGCGTTTCTATTCTCTGGTCTGCCACTTCCGGTAGACCCGATTGCTTGTAACAGTCACTGTGACTTGCTTTGCCTCGTTTTCTATGAAAGTGGGATGGGGGAAACCCCTTTTGATCAAAAAAAAAAACGGAAAAAAAAGTAACCTGTACAAATTACATAGGTTCTTCATGTTGGAACTTGGAAGGTATGCTCACAAGACTATTCCCTGATAAATCAAGTTCTACCAAGGAGGTCATATTATCTATCTCGTCCGGAAATGGGCCATAAAAACCATTGTATGAGATATCTAGATACTTGAGGCTAGGTATATTCCAAAACCAGTAGGGCCTGCTACACTTACGGAACTTGTTGCCCGAGAGGAGTGTTTCAAGAGATGTCAGGTTTGAGAGCCGAAGAGAGTTAGGGCTATTTGTAAGCTGGAAAAGGGGAAGACGGGGAAATTTCAGAGTTACACATGGTAAATGAAATCAGAGGGCGCTCTCTCTTTTTTTTAAGAAGGAAAAATGTCTACTTGTAATCCTGAAAGTGGATATCATAGAGTTGTACTAATGTACATGTAACAAGGTTCATGTATGAGCTTATAGAATTATAATGCTGGCATCAGCCGCAGCGTGGCGGTGGCGCAGGTCGGATGGAATCTTGGACGAGGAAAGTGAGGAGCGCGCGTGCACAGGTGGAGATGGAGATCTCTACTACAGCGTCTCTCTACTCTGAATGATTCTGAACTCCGGTGCTCTTCTTTTTTTTTTTTTGAGGGATAGTGCTCTTCTTTCATCTGATGCAAATTCATATAGAGGTTAAAAAAAAGAAAAAAAAAATGACCAAATTGGCTTCGCCCGGGTTCGAACCGGAGACCTTCAGTGTGTTAGACTGACGTGATAACCAACTACACCACGAAACCAAGATGGTATTTTTCTATTTAGAACTTATTTGACCAGAATAGCTCTAATTGCTCACACGAGAGCTTTTCTACGCACTTGCTTCTTCCTTTCTCGTGAGGATGTATATTTGCTTCTTTAAGTGATCAACATTTAAAGTGGTACGTATATTCATATGAGATGCCTCTTACACTCTATAAAATTTCTTCATCGACCATAAAGTATGATTCGGTGCATACAATACATGCTTGTAACGATTTGGGACGAGTCTGCAAAAGAAATAAAAACTGAAGTAGTTTCCACTTTTACCCCATGTTTCACGTTTATGATAGATTTTACCCATTTTTTGAAAAACAAAATCTCAATTTATACCCCCATTGATGCACTTTGTCCCACATTTTGCCCTCAGCCAATATTATTTTCCAATTTTGTACTGACTTGGCATGCCATGTAGGCGGTTTGTTAATTTGTCCTGGTTTTCATTCTGGTTTTTTTTTTGGGCGTCGAACAGGTTTGCTCTCTATTCCCCACTTAGCCAGAATTTTTTAGAGAAAATGTGATAGCCCCAGTTTATAAATAAAGCTAACCAATCAGTTCACAACAGATAAAGTTAAGACGCAACACAACCAACAGAGCAAGTCTCTAATTAAATAACCATAGCAGATAGAACAACAAAGTTCATGGCACACATGCTAACAACCTACAACCAAGTGCAGACAACGACGACACATACACCCGTGAAGAAGGAGCCTGCACTCTTGGAGACAAGAAGCTTACTGTAGATTTAACCCGCGAGATCAACACAACTCCGCGGCGTCGATGTCGCGACACTTAACCAACGGCTTCCAGTGTTGCATTAGGATTAAAGATTTGAAAATAATGTCAGCAGGTTTAGACGGGAACACATGCTCAATAGTAAATTTATCCTAGCCGTCCAAAGGGCACAACTGGTAGCGGCGAAACCAAACCAAAAAAGGAGTCTCTCTGACCAGACAATGAATTAACAAGCGGCAGAAGCTGAGAGAAGGATTGAGGTGACCAGCTAACATCTAGCCATGACCACATGTAGCTCCAGATCAAGGATGTGAAGTCACAAGGGAAAATAGTATGATCAGCATCCTCCACCCGAGAACAAAGAGAGCAATGAGCCGAAGCCCTGCCATTACATTTTCTAATCTGATCCGCAGCCGGCAACTTGCCACGAATAGCTTCCTAGAGAAAGATTTTGATTTTCAATGAACACGAGCGCCAAATGTCATTAAACTTGGAAGAAGAAGAGCCAGTGATCAGATGTTGATATAAAGACTTAATCGAAAACAAGCTAGAGGAAGTATGGGGCCAAGTCACCAAATCCAACACCTCCGAGAGCGAAGTGAAGATGGCAGCGAGACGATGCCAGTCTTCCAACACTGCAGGAGATAAGGAACGATGAAAGCCCAAGTCCCAATTATTAGTAGCCAAATCCGATATGGAAATATCTAGATTGCCACAACACAAAAATAAAACAGGGAAAGTAGATCAAAGGGGGGAATTCCCAAATCACCAGTCAGCATGGATTAAAATCGCGGGAGAAATGATTTCGCGGCGGCCTCTCCCAGGAGCTATAGCGGCCGCCATAGCGGGCAATAGCGGCAAATAGCAGAAAATTTTCTGGTGGGAGAGATGATTTTGGAGGGTTTTGCTGATTTTTGAGCCATTTATAGGGATATGTTGAGGTTTGCGCGGCAACAGCCATAGCTTAGCGGCGAGGCTCTCACGCAGCTATAGCGCAGCTATCGCGGCTATTTCGCGGGCTATTTTAATCTATGCCAGTCAGTCAAGCCAGAAATGCATTGATTTCCCATCATTAAGAAAAATTTTGCATGCGCATGAAATCTTCATTAACAAAAATTTCCGCATGATCAAGAGAATCTTCAATTCCATAAAGGGATCGAGAAGCAGGGTGGACATGAAAATTGGAGCACACAACCGATCCCAGGGGACTAGCACCAATCCCAGGCGCACGAGGAGCAGGAGCCAGATAAGCTTACACTTCAACGGCCTCTGCTCCGGTGCTCCCCCCTAACCTAATTTCGGAGGGGTATTTTTGTCCCCGCGAGTTTGTTTTTTTCCTGGCCCGCCGTAGCCTAGATTCAAGCCCTATATAACCCAAACCGTATACGTACAGTACCCTGGTCCAAAAAAAAAACATCACACGACCCCACGTCCACGTAAGACCTGCCGAATCCAATCATTCATGCAGCTCCATCAATCTCGCGAGCATTGACGCAGCTCCATAAGTCACGTAGTAGATCTCCAGCGGCGGCTATCTCATCGCCGGTGATCTCGTCGACAGCAGGCGCGGCAACGTCGTGAATCTCCAATGAGCGCGCACAGGTACCGCATCCCGCGTCCCCCCTCTAGTCTCGCTCGCGGCAACATCGAAAGAACTGCCGCCGCCAGTGGTAGTGGTTAACCTAGCGGGGCGGGTAACCTAGCTACCCGGCGGCGCATACGATCTTGGATCTTGTTCCGGTAGTGCTGCTCCTCGTGATCTGGGTTCACGTAGCGTCGGTTGCCGTCGGCTATGCGCACCACCAGTATCGTTATTTGATGTGGCGGCTAACCTAGGTATCCGGCGGCAGAGGTAATCACAGATCTAGCTAGGTTTTGAGATCATGCAGTTCCTCGCGATTGAAAGTCATCACGACGGGTGCCGTGGCCATCTTCCTTACTAAGTTTGGCAGATCTGAATGGCCTCGGTTGGGGTTGTTTACATAACATCCGTGATTGTGTGCTATGTGTTGTATATTTCATCATTGATAATGTTTGCACATGTGATGATACATATTATTGGTTGTAGGAAATGGCGGACGAGGAGTTAACTGATATCATGGTAGACATGAAGTTTGGAGAACTGATGAAAGACTGGATAGAAGATTGGTCAGATGATGAAAATTCAGATCATGAAGATCGGTCAGAGAATGGGAACAAATGGGACGATCTTAATGTGAGTGGCATTGTCATGTTGTAATTTTTTGGTGGCATCCGACAACATTAAATCTTTGTGTTGAAAATTTATAGATCGATGAGCTTGATGATGATTAGGAAAACAACTCGGAGCTCTCGAATGAAGATTACATTAGTCAGGTACGGAAGTGAAAATTTTTGTTGGCATGCAAATTGAATTTCTTCTGGAATATTGTATGATAAGTAATTATGTATTGTATTTTTCAGTTCATTTCCGAATGTCATAATGCATACGACTATTACGGTGAATCCGACGTGGAGACAGGCCTTAATGATGAATCATTAGATGCACCTGATTCTGGGGAGTCCCAGTCGTCGGTCACCTTGAGTGAGGTATGTGTGTAATCAATGTTCTATGGAAGTAATGTTAAACCATAGAAAACTGTTTTCATGGCTGTGGTTTGATTGTGTAGGTGACACAAGATGATGGGGCAAAGAATGTCCAAGATACTGCCAGTGCGGATGATAAGAGGGATATGTTCATGTAGATAATGGAAATGACCTTTACGTCTCACGATGTTGCGTATGATTTCTACAACAGCTATGCTAGAGATAATGGTTTCAGCATTAGAAAGAATAAGGTCAGGTATAGCAAAACCGAGTCACGTCATATGCGTTATAGGCGGTTTGTTTGTTGCAGACAAGGGAAAGGTGACAGCAAGTTGCTAACCGAGGAAGGACACAGCCGTAGGCTCAGAGCCGAGACACACTGCTTTTGCGAAGCGCACCTGACCGTCAAGCTTGACCAAAAGCGTGGTGTTTGGTATGTTGAAAGTTTTGAGGACAAGCATAGCCATATGTTGGCAGGACCGGACAAGGTACCTTTTCTTTGGTCCCACAGAAAAATCAAAGAGTACCAGAAGCATGAGATAATGTCCATGGGAGCTGTAGGGATTAGAATTCACGACATGATGGATTGCTTCATCAGCAAACATGTATGGTACGGCGGTGTTGGTTTTACCAGGCGTGACATATACAACCTTTGCGCCAAGGAGAAGAGGAAGCTGCTTTCAAAAGGTGATGCTGCCACAGCCATAGGCATCATGGCCAGTAGGAAATAGAGGGATCCTAGCTTCTTTTTCGAGTACAAGCTAGATAAGGAAGGACATTTGAATAGGATGTTCTGGTGCGACTCCCAGTCTCATCATGACTATGAGGACTTCGGCGACGTGCTTGTATTTGACAGCACGTACAAGATGAATCGCTATGGTATGCCATTCATACCTTTTGTTGGTCTTAACAATCACCGGAAGACCACTGTTTTTGGTTGTGCCATAGTTTCGGACGAGACCGAGGAGACATACGTGTGGCTTCTGCAGACTTTTTTTAGGTCCATGTGTCAAAAGATGCCTAAGAGTGTTATCACAGACGCCGACGCTGCGATGATCAAGGCAATTCGCGAAGTCTTGCCAGATGTGTGGCACCGTATATGTACGTGGCATATAGAAAAAAATATGAAGATTCACCTCAGTCACAAGTCCTTGAAGGAGTTTTGAACTCTTCTGTACTACATCACGGCCACGGCCACATTTGAGGAGAGATAGCACGCATTTTCCAAAAGATGGGAGTCGGAAAAAACTGTAACATGGTTGAGACGGATGTATAAGAAGAGAAGACTGTGGGCCGCGGCTTATCTAACAGAGGGGTTTTGGCTTGGCATGAAAAGCAACCAGCAGAGTGAAAGCCTGAACTCATGCCTTCACCTCCACCTAGACGGTGAAATGACCCTGGTGGATATGATTTTGCACTATGAGAACGCTGTTGTGCGTATCCGTGAAAACGAGGCGCGAGATGACTGCACGGCCTCACAGAGTTTACCGGTGCCAGTTACTATCTCGAGGGAACTTGAGATAGCTGCTTCTCACGTCTTCACTCCAGCAAACTTCTATATGTTGCAAGATGATCTTAGAAAAATTGGCGGCATGGAGATTGTAGAAATTAAGCTGGGAGACGGATCACAGCAGTACATCGTGGCCTGGAAGAATAACCAGAAGCGCCGTTTTTGGGTGGAGTATACACCAGTAAATTCCGCAGAAACTATAAGGTGCAGCTGCAGAAGAATGATTCGAAAGGGTCTACCTTGCAAGCACATATTCCATGTACTGAAGCACTTGAACATATCTGAAATACCAAAGTGTTTAGTTCTTGTTCGGTTCACGAAAGAAGCAAGGTTGGGACTGCCCGCGAGGCGCACAAGCGATCTGTTGGGATTTGGTTGGACTGGGGCCAGGGAAAGAATGAAATATAGCCAGGTCAGTGTGTTAGCGTCTGAAGCTATGCATGCGGCATGCAAACACCCTGCTTTGTGGGATCAGTTACAGGAGAGTTTGAAGGTTGTGATAGCTAAGAGTCATGAGTATGATCTGCTACAGGAAAATTTGATCAAGCAAACAAATGACATCAGTAAGTGTGCAGTTGAATATGTGGACGATGGTGAAGGCAACTTGATTGCGATTAAAGATCCTATGAAAGTGTCAAGCAAAGGTGCAACAAAGGTAGATGAGAGGCGCCCTATCTCGAAAAATGGTAGACCACTCTCTTTTGATGAGCTGAAAACCCGGTGCGGCGCTTGCAAATTGCTAGGACACACTAGACGTAGCAAGAAATGCAAACTAAATCAGAAGTAAGTGTTTGTATGCATTGTGGATTATTAATTTTTTTATCATTCATTAACTTAGCTTGTCTTTTATCATGTGCAGAAAAGTGGAGAAGGAAGAAGAGTAGAACACTTGCTTCAATTATTTACTGTGTTAATCGGGCGGCTCATACTTTGGCTGAGGTAGCCGTAGGCGATTCTCTTTCTTTGGTTTGGAGGCTTTCGCCTCCTGATTGTATCCTTAGTGTATTAGCAGATGAGATCCCAGACTTTGTTTAAATAAAGTAAGATGTTTCCCTCAAAACAAAAATCAAAAAATTCTTTACTGTGTTATGACTGGGGCGGGAGGTAGAAAGAATATTGTACATTTCCCCTCCCCACGTCCTAAATGCCATTAAATAAGTAACTGTACCACTCTCCTCCCCACCATGCACTCACCCACCTCCCACGGGCGCCGGCTCGAACTCCCCTCTTATCCCCACCTACATTAGATCGAGAAAACCCTCGCCGGCGACCGCTGCAGCCGCCTCCATGGAGAGAAGCCTCGGCTGGCAGAGAGCGATGATGGAGCTCGCCGGCGATGACGAGGGGTGGCGCGCGCAGTTGACGGAGGTGTGCGGCTGGTTCCCCAGCACGGAGATGTTGGTCAACCACGCGTGTGGCCTCGTCAAAGTCCTCACCGACGCCGAGAAGAAGCGCGCCTTCCCCTACGGCCGCGGCGTCCTACCGGCTCTCCTCCTCGTGTGGGCAATGCGAGAGGCCATGCTGAGCGACTCCCCTGTTCAACGCGCAAGGTGGTGGATGTACCGCTCCACCACCATGACGTTGCGGCCAGATCCAGCACGCGTCGCGTCGAGGGCGGATCGCGTCAACGTCGAGCTTGCTCTCCCTGTGCCCGTCAGCCCGGACTACCAGGTCCGCCACGTGCCGAAGCCAGTCCTGCCGTTGGGCTCTGACGTCATGGAGGACGACGTGGAGGAGGTACTGGTCATCCCTGATGACCATGAGGAGGGCGAGGAGGACGCCGTGCAGATGGTAGCGCCGGTCGCCATCGAGGGTGGCAAGACAATGCCCATCGATGTCGAGCTCCTTCCCCTCCTCCCTGAAATAGTGAAGGTGGAAGAAGAGGAGGTGGCTCAGGATCAGGTGGCGCAGCTGTCGAACAGGACGGCGGTCAAGAAGAAGGCTTCTCCGTGTGTGGTGCGCCACTCACGCCACCTCAAATTTCTGAAGAAGTGAAGATGGGCACAGTTGCTGAAGGAGGAGGAAGCTGCTGGTTATCTTAAGTTAGTTATGCTTTTATATGTTTCAGCATATAAGTTAACATTATTTTGGGTTTGATGTTGGTTAGGTATGCTTTTATTTGTAAGCATATAAGTTATGCAATCGGTACGGTTTGGTCGGGTTCTTTGTGGCTGAAGAACTGAATATCTACTGCTCACCCTAAGTGTCAAGTTTAGTTAAATTTCAGAATATTGAATATGTACTGTTGCTTTGCTTCAGTGTTCAAAGGTGTAGGTGCTACTAGATGTTGCTCCTATGTTGCAACAAGACAATGAACTGGGCTGCTGCATAAATCAGTAGTGTTGCTAGGTGATGTGCCCATGTGCATCACTTACCAAATATAGAACATGCCAAAAGTGCATTGTCTGTCCAATATAGAACATGCCAAAAGTGCATTGCCTGCCAAATATAGAACATGCTAAAAGTGCATTGTCTACTTATCATGATGGCTCCATGTTATTTATGCTGCAATCTCTGTTACACTTTGCCCATAAACTGAATAGCAAATAATTCACCAGCATTTCATCATGTCAATTACAATGATGTCAATAACTTTATGAACAATCTACTTGTTAACTATGACAACAATCATAATAGCAAGCAGGCCAAGATACAAAAGACCTCCAAATCCTAAAATCCTATCCCTATAGAGCAATATTTCCTTGTGCATCTTAACCATTACCCTCTTTTCTTTCTCATTCCTTTTAATTTCAGCTTCATATTCTGTAATCTTAGTCTCCAATTTCTTGTTCTTCATGGCAAGATACTTAATGACTGACTTTGCTTTGCTATCCCACTCCCCATCGACCCATTCAACATACTCAGAAGTGATATCATCCTAAACAAATCATGAGCAATTCAAGCCATTTTATAACTGAACTTGTCACTGCAAGCGTTAAACACTGAACTTTTTTGCAGCTTGACCGCAATAGCAGTACTAGTTTGAAGATCATGCTCAGTAGACTAACCTCAAACACACATCCCACGAATGCGCTGCCAAAATTGTCTACATCTATGCAGACACGACCACCAGGAGTTTCCTGATGACCACATAGATGGAGCTTGTCATGGTCACAGGTCATGAATTGTGGGCGATAATGCTGGGATGTAAAGAACAACGGTAAAGAACTTACCTTTTTGCCACCAAAGTGTAGCACTGAAGAAACCCTAGCCGTGGGTTCTCCCGGCCCGCCACCGCCCACGAAACCCCCGTCCCCTGTTCCACTCGATCCGCCGCCGCTGCCTCCTGTGCCACTGAATCCGCCCCACCTGCTTACAGGACCCAGGGTTCGACCTAACTTGCGGTCGCCACCGGTCTTCTCGCCGCAGCCGCCGCCGCCCGACGCCCAGCTCGCTGTCATGCTTTCGCCGTCGAGATTTGGAGGCGCAAATGGAGAGAGAGGGCTAGGGATTTGGAAAGGGAAACGAGAAAAGGGGAAAGATCGATGTGAACCTGGCAAAATGGGCTGGTGTAGCGCTGTTGGCACGATAGGCCGCCTGTGGGGCCCCTCATGTGCTTAGATGGGCCGTGCCTGGCATCATGGTGAGTACAGAAAAATTTAGTTATACATACAATAAAAAAACGACGGGTTCGTAAAACAAAATAGAAAAACATGATGCCTGATAACACGCGATAGAGCCAACGAGCTGACATGACTAATTTTCATCTGTGTAATACTACGTTTTGGCTCGATATATTTACTTAGCTAACATGAGTACTTTTCATAATCATGTGATGAGGGGGAATTACCAGGAGATTATGCAAGATGATGACATGCAGATAGGTAAGCCAGAAGGCTAAGCTTGGTAGAGTTTTAAAAAAAGTAAAGAATGTGAAAATTTTAATATGAAACTTACGAGAGCAGTTGAAGAGAAAAATAGAATGCGAATACTATTAATGTGAAAAATACAATTAAAAAAATTGGAGAACGAGAAAAATATTAAGCAAAAACAATTGATAAGTGAAACCAAAACTTTATTGGTACGACCAAATTGTCTTCTCCGAGCGAATTGTATGACCAAATTGTCTGGTACGAGCGAATTGTCTGACAGACACATACACATGTATGTGTCACAATATTCGAGATGCCCTATTTATTACATAAAAATGATAGAAACCCTAAGATAATCATGCCGTTGAAACCTTCGACCGGACTTAATCCAAACCACTAAAATTTGAATCTTGCATGCCGCATGAATTCTTCAGGCGCGCCTTTTCCTTGCAATTTCGCGAATTTTGTTCTTCACACACTCCATCGTGTTCGAAGGTGACATAATCAACTCGGCGACGAAACATATTCTCCTTGCGTCAACGGTGGCCTGCAAAAAATGACATAAAGGTTACATCAACGGAAGTTGCTACACGACCATACTAGCTAGTCTACAAACGTAAATAACAGCATACCTGTGAAAAATCGCGGGTCATTCGGTCCCCGTCCCAATGTTCTAGACATTCTGTGACAAAAAGACCACAAGAGTTCCTCGTACATATGCAAACATTAGCGGTGGGCAATACGAACATGTGTGTTGTTGTTTGAATGTGCATGATGTCCTATTAACTCACCCATCCTCTTGCTGGGCATGTCATACTCGTTGATAGGCCACTTACTTACGTTCGGATATTTCCCTGGTGTAATAAGATTTGCTAGGTGCATATCGTGTGCTATAGCCATTCGCTATAAAGAGGATAGTGTTAAAGATGAATAATAAACAACATGTAAGACCAATGGTACAAATGTTCGTTATATTACCAGTGCTTTATAGTCTTTTCTGTCAGGTCCAGAGGATAGAGCGAACCGAGAACTTGGAATTCTTGCTTGATCAAGTGCATGACCACGGTCATGCAGTGGGCATTGTCGATATTCAACGCGATATACGTCTACAGTGCAAAAAACCATTGTGGATCAAACGAAATACTTGATGAAATGTCCTGTAGTGATGAATTACAAACATAACGTACCTTATCACACACAGTATACTCTTTCGTGACTCTATTAACTGCTCCAGCTTTGGACAGAGCACTATCCATGTTGCAGCTCGACGACAATGGATCATCTCGTGCGATATCACGATCTACAAGGAATTTGGACCTCCACGCTGGACAGAGGTAACGATCATGGCCAACGGCAGCTCCAAATGTCCCATATAAGCATCAATAACCTTCATAGAATATTAGGGCATTACATGTTGAAAGTTGAGACATAGATTATTGAGAACTTTAATTACAGGACATGCAAGTAGTACTTACATCGTCCGACAGCCATATGTGAGTTAGTACCGGTCGAATCCTTTCGGAAGTCAGAGATATGCCACGCCCTTCACTGTAGTAAACTTTCTTCCCCTTATTCTTCTCGGTGCTAGCAGCTAACTCGACAAATGAAATAGCTGCATCAATTATTTCCGGCGTCAACTCATCTGCCACAACCTCCGGCTCATGATTTTCAAAATACAAAACTCCATGAAATAATATGAACGTCAACAATGGTTATCATATGCATTCGTAGTATATAACGAATTAAGAAAGTTAGTTACGATACCTCTACTAGCAGTAGTAGTACCGGAGGGTTTCTGACCACGGTTGGTACGCCTGTTTGGCTTGTCAAGTGCGTAGGGGGATTCAAATTTCTTAGGAATGGTCCGCTTGCGCTTACCGGACATAACTTCCTCATCCTTATCAATTGTTGCACCCTTTTTTCCATTCGCCTTAGCCATGAACTTGCTGACAGAAGATGGACAAATGTCTATGTCCGATGAAGGTGCTTGAGTAGAAGTACCAACGACCCAAGGGTTTTCGGGTGTAGCGCCACATTCATCATTACGCTTAATAGGTGAAGCTCCTTGTGTCCATTCATCTTCGGTGGGGTTTTCTGTTTGGTAAACAAAATCGTGTGAACATTTCAGCACGTAAATAAATTAAAGGAGAAAATTATAGACAGAAATATATATACATAGTACCTCAGGTACGGTTTTATGGTTGGGAACCACTTCATCAGGCTATGTCATGTCAATGACAGGCTCTCCACGTGAGTCTATGGCATCCTTGTACACGAATTCCTTCTTTTCATACGGACCGTTCTCGAACGAATCCAGTTCTTCATCCACATCATTGTCCGCGGATGGCACGGCAGCAGCCGGCTTGTACATGACACCTGATTTGTTCAACTTCTCCAACAAGCTCTGCAATAGAAATATAAATTTAGTAATGCTAGCATGGTATAAAACAACAAACATACTGTAAACTATAAAGTTAGGGTGTGAAAGAACATGCGGTGCCCCCATGTTTGGTTTTGGTAATTGATGACAATCTCTACGGACTAATGGTTGCCTTGAGTTATATTTGAAGGATTTGTCCATAGGCATATCTTGAAGTCCATGTGTTGGTTTCAAGGAGTTTATGTGGTGACCAAGGTGTTATTAAGGAACTATCCAAAGATTGGTCATGTGAGAGTTGAGCTTATTGCAAGCATGTCTTGGAGAAGAAGATTGTGTGATCATTCATGTATATCTTCAAGACATCATCCAAATGAAGAGAGTTGAAAAGATTCATGGTTGATCAAGACTAAGTCAAGAGTGAATCAACTTGATAAACTCACAAAGCGTAGAAGATGTACCGAGAGGGATCAAGCGATCCCATGGTGTGGTAAGCATTGTCAATTACGCTTTGTGTACTAACCCATGTTCTTCGTGAGAGTTCTTTGTGGGGTTAGGTTGCGGTGTGCAAGTTCAAGTGAAGCATCATGAAGAGATCAAATGCTTGAAGCTTGCCGTCCATTGTGGTGACAATGGACTTGTGAAGATGTTGCGGTGTGCAAGTTCAAGTGAAGCATCATGAAGAGATCAAATGCTTGAAGCTTGCCGTCCATTGTGGTGATAATGGACTTGTGAAGATGTGCGGAAGAGTGGCTCACCCATAGTGGAGCATGGGGGAGCAATCAACTAGTCTTCATCGAGCCAACGCAACCAAGAAAGGTGGTCCAACTTGAGGGAGTCAAGATCGTCATCATCTAGCTCAAGTGGACCATGTGCAAGGCAAATGTTTGCTCTTGATAGGTTTTCTATTTTACCGGTCTCATGATGGTAGTTGGGAGACCGGGTTATAGGATCGATTGCCATACTATCAAGGGGGGCTCTCGATGAGTAGCTTGATCGTATCGTTCATAGAGAGCTCAAACCATTGCATCCTTGCATCATCTTTATTGGTTATTGTTTGGTTCTTCTCTTTGTGAGTTTTGGAGCTTATGGTCATCTTGATGACAAGCTCGAGTTCATCGAAAACGGAGTTCACTCGCATCTTCTATGATGTTTTCGATGTTGGAGGTTATGCCGGTTCTTCTCGGTTGGAGGTTTCACTCCTCTATTTGTTGGCATACCTCCCTGCCTCTTCTTACTATAACCAACAAGCTTGAGTTTGCTCAATTCGGAGCTCATATGCCGAAGTTATGGCAGTTTTAGTTTCCTAGCGGTAGTACCGCGGGCCGGAGCGGTAGTACCGCTTGGGTGCTACAAGCGGTAGTACCGCTCTAGAGCGGTAGTACCGCTGGTAGCCCCCAGCCGTAGTACCGCTGCGGTCTCGTGCTAGTACCGCCTCGATTCGAGGGGTCTTTT
Organism: Aegilops tauschii subsp. strangulata; assembly: GCF_002575655.3. Lineage (NCBI taxonomy): Eukaryota > Viridiplantae > Streptophyta > Magnoliopsida > Poales > Poaceae > Aegilops > Aegilops tauschii. Next base: position 25,924,525 of record NC_053040.3, read on the forward strand.
TCGTGTCGGGTTTTACGGTACTAGCCGCGGCAGTGGGGGCCGTAGTACCGCTCATATGCGGTAGTACCGTCCTGACCACAGCGGTAGTACCGCTCTGGGCCCAGCGGCAGTACCGCGAGGGGGAGCGGTAGTACCGCTGGCAAGCGGTAGTACCGCTCTCTACGGGGCTGGTGTGGGGGGTAACGGTTGGATTGTTCCCTCCACTATATAAGGAGGTCTTCTTCCCCAATGAACCTTATCTTTTGAGCTCGTGTTCTTCCCCCATTGTTGACCTTCTTCGAGCTTGCTAACTCTCAATCCCTCCATGGATTCTTGCTAGTTTTTGAGGGAAAAGAGAGTGGAGATCTAGATCCACATTTCCACCAATCACTTTCTCCTCTATGTGAGGGGAACCCCTTGGATCTAGATCTTGGAGTTCTTGGTGTTCTCCTTCTTGTTCTTCCTCTCATTTTCCTCCCTAGCATTAGTTGCTTCGGTGGGATTTGAGAGAGAAGGACTTCGGCACTCCGTGTGCCCTTGCCATTGCATTTGGTGCATCGGTTTGAGTTCTCCACGGTGATACGTGGAAGTTACAAGTTGAGAAGCTTATTACTCTTGGGTGCTTGGTACCCTTGAGCTTGTTCCTCTTGGGTGCTTGGGCGCCCTAGACGGTTGGTGGTGTTCGGAGCTCAATCATTGTGGTTTAAAGCTCCGGGCAAGCGTCGGGGTCTTCAATTAGGTTGTGGAGATCGCCCCGAGCAATTTGACGGGTTCCGGTGACCGCCCCAAGGGTTGCCAAAGTGTACGGGTTCGGTGACCGCCCCAAGGGTTGCCATTTGTACGGGTTCGGTGACCGCCCTCAAGGGTCCCTTAGTGGAATCACGGCATCTTGCATTGTGCGAGGGCGTGAGGAGATTACGGTGGCCCTAGTGGCTTCTTGGGGAGCATTGTGCCTCCACACCGCTCCAAACGGAGATTAGCATCCGCAAGGGTGTGAACTTCGGGATACATCGTCGTCTCCGCGTGCCTCGGTTGTCTCTTACCCGAGCCCTTTACTTATGCACTTTACTTTGTGATAGCCATATTGTTTCTTGTCATATATCTTGCTATCACCTAGTTGTTTATCTTGCTTAGCATAAGTTGTTGGTGCACATAGGTGAGCCTAGTTGTTGTAGGTTTTGTGCTTGAGAAATTAACCGCTAGGTTTATTCCGCATTTGTTCAAGCCTAAACCGTAATTATTTTAAAGCGCCTACTCACCCCCCCCCCTCTAGGCGACATCCACGATCTTTCAGGGTGTGACACCTCAGCAACTTGATCAGGGATTAGCCTCATCTGGGTGTGTATGAAGTCCATGCACCGCTTCATTAGAAGCTCCATCAAATCTTCCGACATTGGGGTTGTCGTCGACTTCTTTGCGTTTCCATTTGCAGGCTTGGTTTTTGGCTTCATGGTAGGCGCATTATTTGGGATGTTGGTCTCCTGCGCCCTATACTCCTGGGTGATATTATTTTCGATCTGCATGCGATATTGAAGTACATGTGATGAATAAAAAATAAATATTATTAAGTTACAAAACATTTAAGAAAGACAGAACACGATGACTTACCTTGACGTTGCCACGGTCGCGCCCATTGTCATAGTCGAACCGATCTCTCCTAGTGGCTGCACCTTCGGTCCAGTTCCTCATAAGAGGTTGTATGGACAAGTTGGGATTATAGGCACATTCGCCTTCGACAGGTTGCACCTTCTCCCGGTACAAGTACTACAAAAAATATATAAGGATTTAGAGTTAGTACAATACATCACATAAAATTGCAATGATATGATAATTGACATTATGCAACAGGTCTCGTATGTGTACCTGCAACAGAGCCAAATTGCCTTTCGGTCATTGGTGGAGGTGTTTGCCTTTCTTGACTATGCGAAGGCAATCAAGGAGAACACGCAAGGTGAATGCATTCCATTTAATCTTTGAAATACGTTTCACATCATCGACCAAAGTGTAGTACTGCTTTGGCACAATCTTGCTCGACATGGGAGCAATAATTGTTCCTAACAGGACAAGGACTACTTTCCGAAGGATATCGTCGTCGGTGGCTTTACTTTTAATTATGTCCTCAATGAGATTATCTATCACTATGTTTTCTGATGTCTTACTCAGAAATTGTGGCAGCACCCGCTCCTTGATGTCCTCGTCTTCTTCAGTCAGAATGTCCGAAGCGGACAGTCCTTGGTTCTCGAGGTTAAAGATGCACTCGACGTCGACCGCACCGAGAGTCACCTCGCCAACCTACTCTTGTATAATGAATCTGGCCGTGCTGGCCTGAAAATTCTCAATCATATACCTAACCAGTAGGGTACACATCTTAATAGATCGTATCTGCAGCATGTTGCGCAATGTTGTATCAGCCACTCTAGCGCGTTGACCGCTCGATAGAGCGGCAACAAGCTTGCACCATTTTTCAACGGCGCATACTATTTCTCCATTCAGCTCGTCCATTCTGTTGAAAGAAAATATATAACTTCGTGACATTAGCGAACACTAATGCAAAAATAACAATAGACATGCAAAAATATAAAACTTTCTCGCAGTAGCTAATACTAATGCAAAAATAACACTAATCCAAATATAAAACTAGCACCATGTATACTGCAACATGCAGCCAAGTGTGTGCTGACATGAGGCAATAAAAAAATAACTACAATTGGTAATTGAATTTACTTGCATCTGATCAAGTTCTTTGAGTATAAAATAAATTATATAATCAATAAATTTAATATGGTAAACTATTACTAATTCGTCTGGTTGTCTTATTAACAGGGTGACAAATTGATCAGCTGTAAATAACTACAGTCGGGTTTGTTTAGGCCTTTAACAACCCGGGGGTCTGTGAACTTGTGTTTTGGTAACGAACAAAGTCCGTTTTTTCACAAATTCTGGCTTGATCGCCCCCGAGGCTTGAGGCGACTCGAGGAGTCGTCTTCAAGCTCTTTGTTCCTGAAATAAAACACATGAATGCATTACACCGTTCGTGATATATAAAACAAAATTAAATAATAATTTTGATGACTTTGTCAACTTGTGTTCAAGTTGTTAATCGTTCGACTCGACTAAGTAGGCTTTCGCATGGACTTTTTTCATGGAATATGATATGTTCAGGGTCGACAAAGTCCATGATAGGCATCAGAGTCGATTGACAATACCGTACCCACTACTTGGTCGGTTACGAGTTGCATCTGACTTAGTAAAGAACGAACGTAAAATTATTTCGCTGATATGTAGGGCACCCATGTTTGAACTGTGCATCGTGGTAAATAGTCCTCTTTGGTAACCTCACGACTCAACTTTATGAGAAGAAACGATAGCCCCCGAGATTAACTCAAAGGTGCCGGATATAATTAATTGACTGGAAAAAATGAAATTTAAATATCAAAGTGACATAGCTTGTTTTTATGATGTGGCATAAGCCAGCGGACCGTTGGGGTCGACGACGCAGTGGGAATGGCAGGCTGACGAAGGCAACTCAACGGAGACGAAGTCACAGTGGCCTAGATGGCGTGGCGATTTACGACAAGCCGTGAGCGTCAGTGGAGTTTTCCCGGGCTCATGCTTTCTGCTCTTACTTGCACCTTCAGTCAAGGTAATGGACCTCCTCAATAATATCAACTTCAGATCTCCAGTACTCATCATGTTGAACACAACTTATCCTTTGTTTAAGGGTCAAGTCCTTTTGAGGTTTTCTTCGAGGCCTGACTCCGTATGATTCCCTTTTTCAATGTGAGGCTGGCCCGGCGGTAGCGGGTCACAACCGTGTCGCGTGGTGAATGTAGCAAGCCTCTCCTGGGGAACAACTTGAGGAAGCCCCGGGGAAGCAGAACGAAACGGCCATAACGGCGGCTCTGTCACATCCATACTTTATACTAATTGAAGCCTTGTTATAGTACTTGATACTAGCACCAATACCGTACGCGGCGCTGTCACATCCATGTACTGCTATAGCTGTAGCTTTGTGCTTCGATCTGTCCTGGCGGTCTGGCCTTCCCAGACGTTGCCGCATCTCCGCTTCTCTTTTTTTTATGGAGGAAACCAATAGCAATTCAGCAGCAGATCTGCAGAACTTTTCCATCTCGATTGACCAGCTTGGAAGTCAACCTTTTTTTTCCAGAACAGACAGGGCATGGCTCTTCACACCAACGAAGGAAGGAAGCCAACGCTGTTGGCCGCAGCGTGACGAGGCCATGGCGGCAAAGGCAATCTGGCTCGAGGCGGATACATGTCGGAAGCAGAGGCGAATCGCCTCGACGGGGCGGTAATGCGGGTTGCCGCACCGGCGCAGCTTGCAGGCGGCTCGGAGGCACATCGGTGTGAGCGGAGCGAGGCCGGCGTTGGTCTAGTTGCCGGCAGCTTGATGTGTGGGTGCCAGCGTTTTGCAAAGCAGCGGCAGCTCTCCATGGCCACGTTGGAGGCGGCTTAGAACAGGGTTGAACGGGCGGAAAAGGCCGCTCGGCGGAGCAGCTCAGAAGCGGACGGCACCGGTGGCGGAGGAGATTCGCGTCCGAGACCGAGGCGAGGCAGATTTATCCGCGGCGGGTCACCGCGGTAGACGGGGCAGAAGCGGCCCATTGGAAAGAGCGGCGGCTCGTCTGCGGGGGAACGAGGCCGAGGCGCACGTGATGATGGGCCGGTTAGCGGCAGCGGAGAAAAACACGTGAGGCCAGGCTGCAGCGGTGGAGCCCGTGTTCCCGAATCACCACTTCCGAGTCGTGGCCAAATCTGATTCCGTCCCGTTGACTATCCGTGGGCTGTCTCTTCTTCTCTTTCTGCTTTTCTTTTGCATGCGGATTTGAAGTGACCCTGTAATACGGCCATTATGGACTGAAAACATGTCCGTGTTCCCGAATCGTGGTGACGCTTGATGGAAGTCGTGTTGGTTTCGCCGACGCGCAAGCGCTCCAAAAGATTTGATCTGACTTTTGATTGCACCGCCTGTCGGTCTCGTCAACTCGGCAACCGTATGACGACCCACCTAATGCAACCCTAACTTTTTGAATCTTTTTCGTCTGATGAATTGCAAACTTCTCGATCCCTCAGAGATCCCTCCAAGAACTCAACACCATCGTGCGCAGGCCCCACGGTGGGTGCCAACTGTCGTGGTTTTGTCACGGCAGATGTCCTAGAGAAAGGACTGAGTCGTGGATCCATTGCTACGGGTTAGCTTAAAGGGGTTAAAGCGGACAAGGGACGCAAGAGAGTTTTATACTAGTTCGGCCCCTTACGATGAAGGTAAAAGCCTACGTCTAGTTGTGATGGAATTGATGGGGTTTCGATGACCAGGGAGCGAATACGCTTTGCCTGAGTATAGAGTTGTTGTCTGTTGTCCTTGAACCGCCACCGGGTCGTCCCCTTATATACATGGGTTGACGCCCGTCGGTTTACAGACTCCAAGGCCGGCTCATAATCGTGTCCGGCTCGGTCTCTGCTACTTCTATCTTACAACACAAGTTTACATATCAATGCCGGTTTGTGTCTACAGGCCTTAAACCGGCTTTGGGCCCTCGGCCTTCATGAAGCGTCACCGTCTGTCTTCATAGGCTTCAGATACAGATGAACTACTTATGGGGTTAACCCGGCCACTCTTGGCCAGTTTACACCCAGTGGTAATATCCCCAACAGTACCTATTTGAGGTTCATCAACATCTAATGCTTATAACTCTTTAATGTTCTATGTGCACAATAATATAATTGGATCGTGTGACAAAAATATAATTAGATCATGTGACAAAAAATCTATTGCATCATGCTTCTCGAGAAACAACATCTTATTCTACCATGCTATGAAAGAACCAAAGATTTAGTTCATCTACGCCATCTGGTCAGAACGCATCTAGTTGAGTTGATACTAGTTGAAAATATGTGGTAAACCTAAGTCCATCAAAGCAACGAGACGGAGGAACTAGCTTGCTATGAAGGCGCGAGGTAAGGATGACAACTTACTTGATCGGTCGACGAAGATGAAAGAAGTCGGCGATGCGTTGTCGATGTAGTTCATCGAGGTCGGCCTGCACGTGCGGACGACCTTGATCTTCTCGGGTTTTTTGTGGCGTGTGGGATGCGGCGGACGGAGCTGTCGACGACTCGCCGGCAGGAGGCGATCTAGTCGACGACATGTGCGAGGAGGAGGAGATTATATACTAGGTCGACTCCTAGGTCGTCGTAACTTCCCTGTGGCCAATCTTGCGAACTATATTTTCCTCCGTTGAAGCGAGGCTGAATGTGCTCCTCAATCATAGGGATTAGGAACATATGGATTAGCACGATCCCTAAATTGTGTAACAGAACGGCAACTACTCCCGTGATCGACGTGCGTGTGATTGACGTGCATGGAAAGCGCAGCGTTGTGGGCTGGGTCGGCCCACCTACCTACATTGTTTCTTCCCTCAAAATAAATATCATTGGTTCTTCCCTCAAAAAAAAAATCTTTGTGACAGCTATTAGTTATTGTATACTTGTATATGTTCAACAATATTTATAGTATCTCTATCATTTCTACAATATTATATATTGAAATGTATTGTTCCTCATTTCCTTTTAATTTGGTTTTCCTGTTATTTTATGATTTCTCCTTCTTATTCCTAATTGTTTTTTCATGTTTCATAATTCCATATCACTTCTTCTCATAGTTTTCAATTTCATTTCAAATATGTATGATTAAATGTTGTCCTATTTATGACTTCCTAATTGGTGGGACCGGCAAGGAAAACCACTTTCAGACCTGCCCTTCGGCACACCCAAATGATCCTGCTTGTACATGGTGCATGTGGAGGCATGCATGAGATGACCCCAACTTTTGGGACCATGTGGGCATGGCCAATGTGGTCCCCCAGGCAAGGTGTGCACAAATTCAGACACAAAACGCACGTTGCGTCACATAGGGGCAGTGTTGTAGGGTTTTGTCGCCGGAAAAACCCTAGGAAATGCATCGAGTGTCGGAAATGAACGATACTTGTCATGCATGCATGCCATGGTCATCCTAGGGTATGCATAAAGTTTGGGATCATTTGGTGGGACTGTCAAGGAAAACCACTTTCAGACCTGCCCTCCGGCAGACCCGAATGGTCCTGCTTGTACATGGTGCATGTGGAGGCATGCATGAGATGACCCAATCTTTTGGGACCATGTGGGCATGGCCAATGTGGTCCCCCAGGCAAGGTGTGCAGAAATTCGGACACAAAACGCACGTTGCGTCACGTGGGGCCGTGTTGTAGTGTTTTGCCACCAGAAAAACCCTAAAAAATGCATCGAGTGTCGGAAATGAACGATACTTGACATGCATGCATGCCATGGTCATCCTAGGGTGTGCATAAAGTTTGGGATCATTTGGTGGGACCGGGAAGGAAAACCTCTTTCAGTCTTGCTCTTCGGCAGACCCGAATGGTCCTGCTTGTACATGATGCATGTGGAGGCATGCATGAGATGACCCCAACTTTTGGGACCATGTGGGCATGGCCAATTTGGTCCCCCAGGCAAGGTGTGCACTAATTCGGACACAAAACGCACGTTGCGTCACGTGGGGGCAGTGTTGTAGGGTTTTGTCGCCGGAAAAACCCTAGAAAATGCATCGAGTGTTGGAAATGAACGATACTCGCCATGCATGCTTGCCATGGTCATCGTAGGGTGTGCATACAGTTTGGTCTTAATTGGTGAGACCGAGAAGATAAACCTGCTTCTAGTACATGGTGCATGTGGAGGCATGCATGCGATTGTCCCAACTAGGTTTGATTTAATAATATTTCAAGTATCAAACAGAAAAGAAAATTTATAATTAGGAAGGAGAACATATTATCTTACATTTAAAATATAATTCAAATGTAAAAAATATTAGATCTATTATAATGAATAAGTGAAATAAAAGATAACATATTATCTTACATTTTGGAAATATTTCAAATATAAAGAAGAGAACAAATATTAGAATGAAGAAGTGAAATAAAACAGAACATTTTATTTTACAAACTAAAAATATTTCAAAAATAATAAAGATAAGAAATATTAGAATGAAGAATTGAAGTAAAACACACGATTTTAGTTTATATTTCGTAAATATTATCAATATAAAAAAGAGAACGAACAAATGAAATAAAACACAATAGAATTTGGCATTTTTTTTAATTTTACTAAACACTGTTAGAAATAATATTGAAAAATAGAGATTTGATTTTAAATATTAGAAATATAAACAAGAAAAAAAAATTGGAGTTAAGAAGTGAAAAACAAAAAGAATATAAAACAGATCAACACGCGGGTAAGGCTGCCCCGGGCCAGCCCGCACGAATTGGGCCCAAGACAGAGCCGCGCAGGGCACAGCGCAGCGCACAGCCGTGGGGTGGTGGGAGTTTAGTCCTACCTCGCCAAGCGAGAGAGCGCCGCACCGGTTTATATACCCGGCTGCGACTCCCTTCCCAAGCTCCTACCATATGCAGGCAGTACATTGCCTAACTCTCGTCCCCTCTGCCCCGTGGGGCCTACTAGCAGCAGAGATTCTGCACCACGGGCCTGCATCCTGGCCCATGAACGGCAGGGTTCCTAGTCGTATGCAGGCCGTGGTGTATGAATTCTCCTGCTCTGGTAGGTGGGCACTTTTTTTGGCATATTGCCATGTGTTTTGATCTTCAAATCACACACTAAATTATACACATGCTCACTTGCATTAAATACACTTTTTTTGCATATATGACAAGTTAATGTTTTGACCTTCAAATCACCTAATAAATTTTACACATGCTCACTTACATGTAATACACATGGCTATTAATGGGATTTCAACAAAAATGAGGCCGTGGTGTATGAATTCTCCTCCCACATGCAAGTCATGGTCATGGTAGGGTGTGCAAAAAGTTTGGGATCATTTGGTGGTACCGGCAAGGAAAACCTCTTTCAAACTTGCCCTCCGGCAGACCCGAATAGTCCGGCTTTTACATGGTTCATGTGGAGGCATGCATGAGATGACCCCAACTTTTTGGGAGCACGTGGTCATGGCCAATGTGGCCCCCAGGCAAGGTGTGCATGAATTCGGACACAATACGCACGTTGCGTCACGTCGGGGCACTGTTCTAGGGTTTTATCGCCGCAAAATGCCTACAAAATGCATCGAGTGTCGGAAATGAACGGTAGTTGCCATGCATGCTTGCTATGCTCATCGTAGGGTGTGCATAAAAGTTTGGTATCAATTGATGAGACCGAGAAGAAAAACCTGCTTCTAGTACATGGTGCAAGTGGAGGCATACATGCGATTGTCCCAACTATATTTGATTTAATAATATTTCAAGTATGAAACAGAAAAGAAAATTTATAATTAGGAAACACAACCATGAAAAGTGAAATAAAAGACAACATTATATCATACATTATCTAAATTTATAACTGTCAGAACAAAGAAAAGAGGAGAATATAGGAAACAGAAGAAAAATTTGAATGAATAAGTGCAATAAAAGACAAGATATTATCTTAAATTTAAAAAATAATTCAAATATAAAAAAGATAAGATCTATTAGAATGAAGAAGTGAAATAAAATAAAACATATTATCTTACATTTTGAAAATATTTCAAATATAAAGAAGAGAACAAATATTAGAATGAACAAGTGAAATAAAACAGCACATTTTATCTTACAAACTAAAAATATTTCAAATATAATAAAGATAAGAAATATTAGAATGAAGAATTAAAATAAAACACACGATTTTAGTTTATATTTCGTAAATATTATCAATATAAAAAAGAGAACGAACAAATGAAATAAAACACAATAGAATTTGGCATAATTTTTTAATTTTAGTAAACATTGTTAGAAATAATATAGAAAAAAAGAGATTTGATTTTAAATATTAGAAATATAAACAAGAAAACAAATTTTAGAGTTAAGAAGTGAAAAACAAAAAGAATATAAAACAGATCAGCGAGCGGGTAAGGCTGTCCTGGGCTAGCCCGCCCGAATTGGGCCCAAGGCAGAGCCGCGCAGGGCACAGCGCAGCGAACAGCCGTTGGGTGGTGGGAGTTTAGTCCCACCTCGCCAAGCGAGAGAGCGCCGCACCGGTTTATATACCCGGCTGCGACTCCCCTCCCAAGCTCCTACCATATGCAGGCAGTACATTGCCTAACTCTCGTCCCCTCTGCCCCGTGGGGCCTACTAGCAGCAGAGATATTCTGCACCACGGGCCTGCATCCTGGCCCATGAACGGCAGGGTTCCTAGTCGTATGCAGGCCGTGGTGTATGAATTCTCCTGCTCTGGTAGGTGGGCACTTTTTATTGGCATATTGCCATGTGTTTTCATCTTCAAATGACACACTAAATTATACACATGCTCACTTGCATTCAATACACATTTTTGTGCACATATGACAAGTTAATTTTTGACCTTCAAATCACCTAATAAATTTTACACATGCTCACTTACATGTAATACACATGGCTATTAATGGGATTTCAACAAAAATGAGGCCGTGGTGTATGAATTCTCCTCCCACATGCATGGCATGGTCATGGTAGGGTGTGCATAAAGTTTGGGATCATTTGGTGCGACCGGCAAGGAAAACCTCTTTCAGACTTGCCCTCTGGCAGACCCGAATGGTCCGGCTTGTACATGGTGCATGTGGAGGCATGCATGAGATGACCCCAACTTTTTGGGAGCACGTGGTCATGGCCAATGTGGCCCCCCAGGCAAGGTGTGCATGAATTCGGACACAATACGCACGTTGCGTCACGTCGGGGCACTGTTCTAGGGTTTTATCGCCGCAAAACGCCTACAAAATGCATCGAGTGTCGGAAATGAACGGCAGTTGCCATGCATGCTTGCTATGCTCATCGTAGGGTGTGCATAAAAGTTTGGTATGAATTGGTGAGACCGGGAAGAAAAACATGCTTCTAGTACATGGTGCAAGTGGAGGCATATATGCGATTGTCTCAACTATATTTGATTTAATAATATTTCAAGTATGAAACAGAAAAGAAAATTTATAATTATGAAAGACAACCATGAAAAGTGAAATAAAAGACAACATTATATCATATATTATTTAAATTTATAACTGTCAGAACAAAGAAAAGAGGAGAATATAGAAAACAGAAGAAAAATTTGAATGAATAAGTGCAATAAAAGACAACATATTATCTTACATTCAAAAAATAATTCAAATATAAATGAGATAAGATCTATTAGAATGAAGAAGTGAAATAAAAGATAACATATTATCTTACATTTTGAAAATATTTCAAATATAAAGAAGAGAACAAATATTAGAATGAACAAGTGAAATAAAACAGCACATTTTATCTTACAAACTAAAAATATTTCAAATATAATAAAGATAAGAAATATTAGAATGAAGAATTAAAATAAAACGCACCATTTTAGTTTATATTTCGTAAATATTATCAATATAAAAAAGAGAACGAACAAATGAAATAAAACACAACAGAATTTGGCATAATTTTTTAATTTTAGTAAACACTGTTAGAAATAAAATAGAAAAAAGAGATTTGATGTTAAATATTAGAAATATAAACAAGAAAATAAATTTTGGAGTTAACAAGTGAAAAACAAAGAGAATATAAAACAGATCAGCGTGCGGGTAAGGCTGCCCTGGGCCAACCCGCCCGAATTGGGCCCAAGGCAGTGCCGCGCGGGGCACAGCGCTGCGGACAGCCGTTGGGTGGTGGGAGTTTAGTGCCACCTCGCCAAGTGAGAGAGCGCCGCACTGGTTTATATACCCGGCTGCGACTCCCCTCCCAAGCTCCTACCATATGCAGGCAGTACATTGCCTAACTCTCGTCCCCTCTGCCCCGTGGGGCCTATTAGCAGCAGAGATATTCTGCACCACGGGCCTGCATCCTGGCCCATGAACGGCAGGGTTCCTAGTCGTATGCACGCCGTGGTGTATGAATTCTCCTGCTCTGGTAGGTGGGCACTTTTTTTGGCATATTGCCATGTGTTTTCATTTTCAAATGACACACTAAATTATACACATGCTCACTTGCATTCAATACACATTATTTTTGCATATATGACAAGTTAATGTTTTGACCTTCAAATCATCTAATAAATTTTACACATGCTCAATTACATGTAATACACATGGATATTAATGGGATTCAACAAGAATGAGGCCGTGGTGTATGAATTCTCCTCCCACATGCATGCCATGGTCATGGTAGGGTGTGCATAAAGTTTGGGATCATTTGGTGGGACCAGCAAGGAAAACCTCTTTCAGACTTGCCCTCTGGCAGACCCGAATGGTCCGGCTTTTACATGGTTCATGTGGAGGCATGCATGAGATGACCCCAACTTTTTGGGAGCACGTGGGCATGGCCAATGTGGCCCCCCAGGCAAGGTGTGCATGAATTCGGACACAATACGCACGTTGCGTCACGTCGGGGCACTGTTCTAGGGTTTTATCGCCGCAAAACGCCTACAAAATGCATCGAGTGTCGGAAATGAACGGCAGTTGCCATGCATGCTTGCTATGCTCATCGTAGGGTGTGCATAAAAGTTTGGTATGAATTGGTGAGACCGAGAAGAAAAACCTGCTTCTAGTACATGGTGCAAGTGGAGGCATATATGCGATTGTCTCAACTATATTTGATTTAATAATATTTCAAGTATGAAACAGAAAAGAAAATTTATAATTATGAAAGACAACCATGAAAAGTGAAATAAAAGACAACATTATATCATATATTATTTAAATTTATAACTGTCAGAACAAAGAAAAGAGGAGAATATAGAAAACAGAAGAAAAATTTGAATGAATAAGTGCAATAAAGACAACATATTATCTTACATTCAAAAAATAATTCAAATATAAATGAGATAAGATCTATTAGAATGAAGAAGTGAAATAAAAGATAACATATTATCTTACATTTTGAAAATATTTCAAATATAAAGAAGAGAACAAATATTAGAATGAACAAGTGAAATAAAACAGAACATTTTATCTTACAAACTAAAAATATTTCAAATATAATAAAGATAAGAAATATTAGAATGAAGAATTGAAATAAAACGCACCATTTTAGTTTATATTTCGTAAATATTATCAATATAAAAAAGAGAACGAATAAATGAAATAAAACACAACAGAATTTGGCATAATTTTTTAATTTTAGTAAACACTGTTAGAAATAAAATAGAAAAAAAAGAGATTTGATTTTAAATATTAGAAATATAAACAAGAAAAGAAATTTTGGAGTTAACAAGTGAAAAACAAAGAGAATATAAAACAGATCAGCGTGCGGGTAAGGCTGCCCTGGGCCAACCCGCCCGAATTGGGCCCAAGGCAGAGCCGCGCAGGGCACAGCGCCGCGGACAGCCGTTGGGTGGTGGGAGTTTAGTGCCACCTCGCCAAGTGAGAGAGCGCCGCACCGGTTTATATACCCGGCTGCAACTCCCCTCCCAAGCTCCTACCATATGCAGGCAGTACATTGCCTAACTCTCGTCCCCTCTGCCCCGTGGGGCCTATTAGCAGCAGAGATATTCTGCACCACGGGCCTGCATCCTGGCCCATGAACGGCAGGGTTCCTAGTCGTATGCAGGCCGTGGTGTATGAATTCTCCTGCTCTGGTAGGTGGGCACTTTTTTTGGCATATTGCCATGTGTTTTCATCTTCAAATGACACACTAAATTATACACATGCTCACTTGCATTCAATACACATTATTTTTGCATATATGACAAGTTAATGTTTTGACCTTCAAATCATCTAATAAATTTTACACAAGCTCAATTACATGTAATACACATGGATATTAATGGGATTTCAACAAAAATGAGGCCGTGGTGTATGAATTCTCCTCCCACATGCATGCCATGGTCATGGTAGGGTGTGCATAAAGTTTGGGATCATTTGGTGGGACCGGCAAGGAAAACCTCTTTCAGACTTGCCCTCCGGCAGACCCGGATGATTCGGCTTGTACATGGTGCATGTGGGGGCATGCATGAGATGACCCCAACTTTTGGGAGCATGTGGGCATGGCCAATGTGCCCCCCCAGGCAAGGTGTGCACAAATTCGGACACAAAACGCAAGTTGCGTCACGCCGGGGCAGTGTTCTAGGTTTTTTTTCGACTACCTCCAAATCACCTCAATTTTCACACACATGATCTCTTGGACAAACAAAGCTAGGTTTCCAAGGTTTTATATTTTTATGATTTTTTTATTAATTTATAATGCCCTCTAGACTGACTGGTTAAAACATCGGTCTATACCTCAGGGGGGCATTGTAAAATATTCTTTTTCAAAATTTTCTTTCATAGCCATGTTTGGCACATGTGGGTCACCATGTGCAAGAAAATTTGGGTGATTTGGAGGTGGTGGGAAAAATCACCTTTGTTCAAAAACTGGCTTAAGTTAGACAAAATGGCCCCTCCGGAATGCGGTCATTTTTTCGACCACCTACAAATCACCTACATTTTGGCACACATGATCTCTTGGACAAACAAAGCTAGGTTTCCAAGGTTTTATATTTTTATGATTTTTTATTAATTTATAATGCCCTCTAGACTGACTGGTCAAAACATCGGTCTATACCTCAGGGGGGCATTGTAAAATATTCTTTTTCCAAATTTTCTTTCATAGCCATGTTTGGCACATGTGGGTCACCATGTGCAAGAAAATTTGGGTGATTTGGAGGTGGTAGGAAAAATCACATTTGTTCAAAAACTAGCTTAAGTTAAAAGACCAAATGGCCCCTCCGGAATGCGGTCATTTTTTCGACCACCTCCAAATCACCTCAATTTTGGCACACATGATCTCTTGCACAAACAAAGCTAGGTTTCCAAGGTTTTATATTTTTTGAATTTTTATTAATTTATAATGCCCTCTAGACTGACTGGTCAAAACATCGGTCTATACCTCAAGGGGGCATTGTAAAATATTCTTTTTACAAATTTTCTTTCATAGCCATGTTTGGCACATGTGGGTCACCATGTGCAAGAAAATTTGGGTGATTTGGAGGTGGTGGGAAAAATCACATTTGTTCGAAAACTGGCTTAAGTTAAAAGACCAAATGGCCCCTCCGGAATGCGGTCATTTTTTCGACCACCTCCAAATCACCTCAATTTTGGCACACATGATCTCTTGCACAAACAAAGCTAGGTTTCCAAGGTTTTATATTTTTTGATTTTTTTATTAATTTATAATGCCCTCTAGACTGGCTGGTCAAAATATCGGTTTATACCTCGGGGGCATTGTAAAATATTCTTTTTTCAAATTTTCTTTCATAGCCAGGTTTGGCACATGTGGGTCACCATGTGCAAGAAAATTTGGGTGATTTGGAGGTGGTGGGAAAAATCACATTTGTTCGAAAACTGGCTTAAGTTAAAAGACCAAATGGCCCCTCCGGAATGCGGTCATTTTTTCGACCACCTCCAAATCACCTCAATTTTGGCACACATGATCTCTTGCACAAACAAAGCTAGGTTTCCAAGGTTTTATATTTTTTGATTTTTTTATTAATTTATAATGCCCTCTAGACTGGCTGGTCAAAATATCGGTTTATACCTCGGGGGGCATTGTAAAATATTCTTTTTTCAAATTTTCTTTCATAGCCAGGTTTGGCACATGTGGGTCACCATGTGCAAGAAAATTTGGGTGATTTGGAGGTGGTGGGAAAAATCACATTTGTTCAAAAACTGGCTTAAGTTAAAAGACCAAATGGCCCCTCCGGAATGCGGTCATTTTTTCGACCACCTACAAATCACCTAAATTTCGGCACACATGATCTCTTGCACAAACAAAGCTAGGTCTCCAAGGTTTTATAGTTTTTTGAATTTTTTATTAATTTATAATGCCCTCTAGACTGGTCAAAACATCGGTCTATACCTCAGGGGGGCATTGTAAAATATTATTTTTCCAAAATTTCTTTAAAATTTCTAACGCCCTCTTATATTTGTTTATAATGCCCTCTTATATTTTCTTTGAAATTTATAATGCCCCCTTATATTTTCTTTGTATTTTTTTGAATTTTTTTTAATTTATAATGCCCTCTTATATTTGTTTATTTTTTAATGCCCTCTTATTTTTTGAATTTTTTAATTTATAAAGCTATGTTTCCAAGATGGCTAGGCTGGCCCATGCTTTTCCTTTTGTTTATTTTTTTCCTTTTCCTTCTGTTTACATAAAAATTACCTAAGCACTCATAAAATAACATAAAAATTACATGACCCCTCAAATAATAACATACCAAAAATTCAAAAGGTATTTTTATCAAACACATCTTTTTAAATATTTATATTTTCTTTTCTTATAAATAAGTGACATTTTCAAAATTCTAATAAGTAGGGTAATATAACTTTATTAAATAATAAAGTACATGTTATTTCAAATTCCTTTTTTTGCACACATTATTTTTAACTAGTATTACATTACTCTTCTAAATTTACGTTTAATTCCTTCACACTTTGATGATGGAATATTTGCTCTGTTATTGCAACATAGATTCAAATGACGGAACATTCGATCTTTTTGCTTATTCAAATTATGCATTGATGGAATGTGTGAGGATGAACAATTTTTAGTAACTTTACTAAACCCCATGCACTATAATTCATGACAGCCAATTTGGAACATTGCCAGATTCAATATTTGGTATAATTGGCACATAGGCACAGCATGTTGCACTTGCCCACAGGATAGACAAGTGTTGCAGCATGTGTGAAGCAACACTGAAGCGCCATTTGTGATCATTGCACCATCAAAACAACAACTAAACATGAAGGAAGCATTCACCACCAATAAAGTTAAGGCCACACATATATAGATAGCATTCTAGGTTACCACCACAGGTACCAGGCAGTTCACAACAAATCCAGTTCAGACACACAATACATTACATTACATTAATATAGCTAGTTTCCAACTAGTTCAGACCCAGATGCAGCTTTCCAAAAGTAAAACATCATCAAATATACTGATGATGAGTACGGCTTCTAGCTTCTGATGATCAGCATGATGTAGGACAAGAGGTTAGGGTTTCTCAGGACCTTCAGGAGGGCAGAATGCTGAGCCCTGATCTTGTACTCATCACTGGAGATCGATGTAGCCCGGCAATGTTCCATCAGATGCTCCAATAACTCATACCTGGGCTTGGCCCTGCTGCAGTAGGGGCAGCGGTACTTTTCCGTGCTCCAGTTGTGGTACATACCAGGTCCTTGGGCCCTGATCTTCAACACCACCTTCTCTTCAAAGGACTCGACGTTCCCCTCGACCACATCATCTCCAGATTCATACTGCACACATTAATGACTGACATTAATACATTATGCATTCAAATACTATAAACACGTAATACTAACTCAATGCACAAATAACATTTCAATTAGGCCTTACCTCGTACGGCTTCACTAGTAGAAAACTGGGCTTTGGTCACAGGGCAATATTCACATTAGTCCCGGTTCAGTCACGAACCGGGACTAATGCGAGCATTGGTCCCGGTTCGTGCGGCCAGGGGCCTGCCGGGCCTCGTGGGGGCATTGGTCCCGGTTCGTCCGGCCCCTTTGGTCCCGGTTGGTGGGACAAACCGGGACCAATGGGCCACGCTCCTGGCCCACCACCCTTTAGTCCCGGTTCATACCACAAAACGGGACTAAAGGGCTGGTCCTAGTTGCGGCCAGTGTTTAGTCCCACCTCGCCAACCGAAGGGCGCTCACACCAGTTTATAAACCCGTCCCTCTCTGCCTTGTTGAGCTCCTCTCAAAGTGAAAATAGATGCCCTTATACAGGGAATTTGACCTAAATTCGCAGTAAATTTCTTTGAATTTCATAGAAATTTATTATGAATTTAGGTTGAATTTTCTCTATAGGCGCATCTATGTTCATTTTTTATAGTAAATAAAATAAATAAACCTTAATAAAATAAATAAAAATAAATAAACCTTAATAAAATAAAATAAAATAAACTATAGTAACTAAAATAAATAAATCTTAATAAATTAAAAAAAATAGCATCAGTAAAATAAATAAAAATAGCAGCATTAAAATAAATAAAAATAAAATAATTAAAGTAAAATACATAAGTAATTAGAAATAAAATAAATAAGTTTTTTGTGGTAAGTAGAAACAAAACAAAACAAATAAAGCAAAAGAGAAAACAAAAAACAGAGAAAAAAAATTATGCCACCTACTGGGCCACCACGGCCTGAATACGACTTGAAACCCATCCATGGGCCAGGATTCAGGCCCGCAGAAGGCCCAGTAGGCCCCACAGGCAAAGAGAACGGTTAGGCCCGAAAGCCTGCAGTTGAGAGGTGCTCGAGAGGGTGGGCGCAGCAGCGCTTATAAACCACTCTCGAGCCCTCTCAACTAGCGAGGACGCGGGGCAGCACAAGGCGTTTGGTACCGGTTGGTGCCACCAACCGGGACTAAAGGGGGTCATTGGTCCCGGTTCGTGGCACCAACCGGGACCAAAGGCCTTTGGTCCCGGTTGGTGCCACGAACCGGGACCAATGAGTTCCCTATATATACCCCATCGCCACAGCAGAGCACTCCACAGTGCTCTATTTTTTCTGGCCGGCGAGGGGAGGGCATTTGGGTGCTCTAGCTCACCTCCTATGCACATGAGGTGTTCGATGAAATGTCTGAGCCACACTAGTTAATCTTTCTCCTCTCGAAACTCGACCTCGGAGCTCCATTTTCCCCGAGATTTGTCTAGGTTTAGCGGTCCGTCACGTCCCGTCCCCGTCGTCACCGCCGTCGATCGCCCGCGCCGATCTCGTCGCCAGCACCACCGTGGTGAGCCTCTTGTTCTTATCTTATTTCTGAAATGAAAAAATTCTTACTTTAGATAGTTACTTGTCTAATTTTGTTACTTTCATTATTCCTTCTTATTACATAGTGCGATGGTTTTGGTATCCGCCCCCGTCGGCCCTCGTCCTGTCTATGATTCGGATGTGGTATATATTATCTTTTTATAACTATTTGGTTCATTTATTGTTTATGACAAATATACCGACCAACGTGACATAGATTTTATTTATCTAGGAGGTGGTTGAACCGAAAATTCTAACCGACCCTATTGTCGAGAGGTTAAATTTAGTTGAAGAAGAAAACAATTACTTGAAGGAAAAAATAAAAAAAAATTGAGGAGGAGAAGATGATATTGGAGTTGCATGTTGCGGATGTCGTCGATGATCACAAGATCAAGATGGATGCAATGCGCTTGAAGATTAGAAAGCTTAGAAAATATGCCATTCATACCGAGGCTTGGTATCATTATGTTGTTGGATCAATTGTTACCTTGGTTGCGACTATGATCGCATTTGTTTTTGCATTGAAATGTTTTACATAGTTTCAATGTATGGTTTAATTAATTAGATGCTCTGGAGAGCTATATATATGTTGTTAGATGAGAACTATGTATGTATTTTGGTTTTAATGTGATGATGAACTTCTATTAATTTGGTCACTTAATTATCTATTCATGATGTTCTGTAATGGTTTTTGACACACTTAATTATATATAATGCACGTAGATGAACCGGCAATGGATGTACGGTGACAGACACACCTTCGAGTACATTAAGGGCGTGCATGATTTTCTCGAAGTGGCTGAGGCAAACAAGCAGAATTGTTTTATGTGTTGTCCATGCCCTATATGTGGGAATACGAAGTCTTACTCTGACCGGAAAATCCTTCACACCCACCTGCTTTACAAGGGTTTCATGCCACACTATAATGTTTGGACGAGGCACGGAGAAATAGGGGTTATGATGGAAGACGGCGAAGAAGAAGAGGACGATGACAACTATGTGCCCCCTGAATACGGTGATGCTGCAACAGGGGAAGCTGCTAAAGATCAAGAGGAACCAGACGATGTGCCCAATGATGCTGCAAGGGGGGAAGCTGCTGAAGATCAAGAGGAACCAGTGCCCGATGATGATGATCTCCGCCGGGTCATTGTCGATGCAAGGACGCAATGGGAAAGTCAAAAGGAGAAGCTGAAGTTCGATCGCATGTTAGAGGATGACAAAAAAGGGTTGTACCCCAATTGCGAAGATGGCAACACAAAGCTCCGTGCCGTACTGGAATTGCTGCAGTGGAAGGCAGAGAATGCTGTGCCTCACAAAGGATTTGAGAAGCTATTGAAAATATTGAAGAAGAAGCTTCCAAAGGATAACGAATTGCCCGACAGTACATACGCAGCAAAGAAGGTCGTATGCCCTCTAGGATTGGAGGTGCAGAAGATACATGCATGCCCTAATGACTGCATCCTCTACCGCGGTGCGTACAAGGATCTGAACGCATGCCCGGTATGCGGTGCATTGCGGTATAAGATCAGACGAGATGACCCTGGTGATGTTGACGGCCAGCCCCCCATGAAGAGGGTTCCTGCGAAGGTGATGTGGTATGCTCCTATAATACCATGGTTTAAACGTCTGTTCAGAAACGAAGAGCATGCCAAGTTGATGCGATGGCATAGTGAGGACCATAAGAAAGACGGGAAGTTGAGAGCACCCGCTGACGGGTCGCAGTGGAGAAAAATCGAGAGAAAGTACTGGGCTGAGTTTGCAGCTGACCCAAGGAACGTATGGTTTGGTTTAAGCGCGGATGGCATTAATCCTTTCGGGGAGCAGAGCAGCAATCACAGCACCTGGCCCGTGACTCTATGTATGTATAACCTTCCTCCTTGGATGTGCATGAAGCGGAAGTTCATTATGATGCCAGTTCTCATCCAAGGCCCTAAGCAACCCGGCAACGACATTGATGTGTACCTAAGGCCATTAGTTGAAGAACTTTTACAGCTGTGGAATGGAAACGGTGTACGTACGTGGGATGAGCACAAACAGGAGGAATTTAACCTGCACGCGTTGCTGTTTGTAACCATCAACGATTGGCCCGCTCTCAGTAACCTTTCAGGACACACAAACAAGGGATACCACGCATGCACGCACTGTTTAGATGACACTGAAAGTATATACCTGGACAAATGCAGGAAGAATGTGTACCTGGGCCATCGTCGATTTCTTCCGACCAACCATCAACGTCGAAAGAAAGGCAAGCATTTCAAAGGCGAGGCAGATCACCGGAAGAAGCCCGCCATGCGTACCGGTGATCACGTACTTGCTATGGTCAATGATTTACACGTAATCTTTGGAAAGGGTCCCGGCGGACTAGCTGTTCCGAATGACGCTGAGGGACACGCACAAATGTGGAAGAAGAAATCTATATTTTGGGACCTACCCTACTGAAAAGAGCTAGAGGTCCGCTCTTCAATCGACGTGATGCACGTGACGAAGAACCTTTGTGTGAACCTGCTAGGCTTCTTGGGCGTGTATGGGAAGACAAAAGATACACCTGAGGCACGGGAGGACCTGCAACGTTTGCACGAAAAAGACGGCATGCCTCCGAAGCAGTATGAAGGTCCTGCCAGCTACGCTCTTACGAAAGAAGAGAAAGAAATCTTCTTTGAATGCCTGCTTAGTATGAAGGTCCCGACTGGCTTCTCGTCGAATATAAAGGGAATAATAAATATGCCAGAGAAAAAGTTCCAGAACCTAAAGTCTCATGACTGCCACGTGATTATGACGCAACTGCTTCCGGTTGCATTGAGGGGGCTTCTACCGGAAAACGTCCGATTAGCCATTGTGAAGCTATGTGCATTCCTCAATGCAATCTCTCAGAAGGTGATCGATCCAGAAATCATACCAAGGCTAAGGAGTGATGTGGCGCAATGTCTTGCCAGTTTCGAGCTGGTGTTCCCACCATCCTTCTTCAATATCATGATGCACGTCCTAGTTCATCTAGTCGACGAGATTGTCATTCTGGGGCCCGTATTTCTACACAATATGTTCCCCTTTGAGAGGTTCATGGGAGTCCTAAAGAAATATGTCCGTAACCGCGCTACGCCAGAAGGAAGCATCTCCATGGGCCATCAAACAGAGGATGTCATTGGGTTTTGTGTTAACTTCATTCCTGGCCTTAAGAAGATAGGTCTCCCTAAATCGCGGTATGAGGGGAGACTGACTGGAAAAGGCACGCTTGGAGGGGACTCAATAATATGCAGGGACGGATATTCTTGGTCTCAAGCACACTACACAGTTCTACAGAACTCTACCTTGGTGACCCCATATGTCGATGAACACAAGAACAGTCCGCGCTCCAAACACCCGGAGCAGTGTGACGACTGGATTACATGTGAACACATCAGGACTTTCAGCAGTTGGTTGGAAACACGTCTAAGAGGTGACACCACTGTTTGTGATGAGTTGTACTCGTTGTCCAGGGGACCATCTTCGACTGTATTGACTTTCAAAGGATACGAGATAAATGGGAATACATTTTACACGATCGCACAAGATCAAAAGAGCACCAACTAAAACAGCGGTGTCCGCTTTGATGCAGCAACCGAGAGGGGAAAGGACACATATTATGGTTACATAATGGACATATGGGAACTTGACTACGGACATGATTTTAAGGTCCCTTTGTTTAAGTGCAAATGGGTCAATCTGTCTGGAGGCGGGGTACAGGTAGACCCACAGTACGGAATGACAATAGTGAATCTGAACAATCTTGGGTACACTGACGAACCGTTCGTCCTAGCCAATGATGTGGCACAAGTTATCTATGTGAAGGACATGTCTACCAGACCGAGAAAAAGAAAAGATTAGGAAGCGAATACATCATACGATGAGCCAAAGCGCCACATAGTTCTTTCAGGAAAAAGGGACATTGTGGGAGTGGAGGGCAAGACAGGCATGTCTGAAGATTATGAAAAGTTTCATGAAATTTCTCCCTTCAAAGTCAAGGCTGACCCAAGCATCCTGATAAACGATGAAGATTATCCATGGTTACGGCGCAATAAGCAAATGACACAAGCGAAGAAAAAGTGAAGACTTTCTCCCGCAACTATTATGATGATACCATGCCAACTTTGTAACAGACGAGTATGATACCATTGTCCGTTTTGTACACGAAGTGCATCTAGTTTTTGCCCTAACCCTCTCAACTTTCTTGCACATGCTATGTGGATGAAATGATGATACCATGCCAACTTTCAACCTTTTCAGAGTTCATTTGAAATGCTTTTCAATTTTAGGGTCTTATAGCTCAAAATAATTAGTAAATGCATGAAAAATAACAGGCCAAAAATTAAAAATTATGCCACCTACTGGGCCACCACGGCCTGAATACGATTAGAAACCCATCCATGGGCCAGGATTCAGGCCCGCGGAAGGCCCAGTAGGCCCACAGGCATGTACAGAGAGGTTAGGCCCGTAAGCCTGCTTTAGAGATGAGCTCGACAGCTCAGGCGCACCGCACCTTATAAACAGGTGCGGCTCTCTCTCAGCTAGCGAGGTGGGACTAAACTCCCACCACCACGCCGATGTGCAAGGCCATTGGTCCCGGTTGGTGGCACGAACCGGGACCAATTCCACCCTTTGGTCCCGGTTGGTGCCACGAACCGGTACTAATGAGGCTGTGGCCCCACGAGCACCTTTAGTACCGGTTCGTGGCACGAACCGGTTCTAGAGTTTCTTACTAAGCAGTTTTTTAGTCCCACCTCGCTAGCTGAGAGGCACTAGGAGCGGTTTATAAGCCTTGAGCGCAGAGACGATGAAGAAGAGGCGCAATGCTCACCTTCACGTTGCTTAGCTTCAAGCCTTGAGGAATAAGGTAGACTGCATGGAGCTATGTGCAGTGCAGTCAACACTATTCCGAAAGGCTTGAAGCTAATCAACGAGCATTGCGCCTCTTTTTATTTTTAATAACTTATTACAACTCTGGACTTCTTGTGTTACGACAAAATAAAATAAACTTTAATAAAATTTATGAAACTAAAATTAACAAAGTATTTTCTGTTCAAAACATTATAAGAAACCTCTAGTACTATTCAAACTAAAATCATATAAAATTGATGCAACTAAAATTATCGGAGTATTTTCTGTTCAAAATCATTAAGAGCAAAAAGAATTTTCATAAAGAACTTTTTTTGATAGAAACTTTAATAGCAAAAGGAATTATCATAAAGTAAAATAAATAAGTAATTAGAAACAAAACAAAATAAAATAAATAAGTTTTTTGTTGTAAGTAGAAACAAAACAAAATAAATAAAGCAAAAAAGAAAACAAAAAAACTAAATACAGCAAAAAGAATTTTCATAAAGAACTTTTTTTGATAGAAACTTTAATAGCAAAAAGAATTATCATAAAGTAAAATAAATAAGTAATTAGAAACAAAATAAAATAAAATAAATAAGTTTTTTGTTGTAAGTAGAAACAAAACAAAATAAAAAGCAAAAAAGAAAATAAAAAAACTAAATACAGCAAAAAAAATTGTTGGGGCGCTGCCCGCTGGGCCTTCCAACCCTCGGGTTTGCAAATACAGGCCCAGAAGGGCTAGAGGGCTCAACGGGCAGCGCGCCAAAGTTAGGCCCAGAAGCCTGCTATAGAGAGGAGTTCAAGACAGCAGCCGCGCCGGGGCTTTTAAACTGGTGCGGGCGCCCCTCGGCTAGCGAGGTGGGACTAAACTTTTGGCCGCGACGCGGGCAGCAAGAGGCCTTTGGTCCCGGTTGGTGCCACCAACCGGGACTAAAGGGGTGCATTGGTACCGGTTCGTGGCACCAACCGGGACCAATGCCCCCCTTTAGTCCCGGTTGATGCCACCAACCGGGACCAAAGGCCGCCGCTTCCCGCCCTTTGGGCTGCTGAAAAGAGGGCTTTGGTCCCGGTTGGTGGCATCAACCGGGACTAATGCCTACCTTTAGTCCCGGTTGGTGCCACGAACCGGGACTAAAGGCTTTGCTATATAAGCAAACACTTAGGAAATTTTTCAGAGTTCATATGCAGTTTGCCCCGACGACGCCGACGCCGCCCGCCATCGCCGTCGCCCGTGCCCGTCGTCGCCCTCACCGTTGTCCGCGCCCTCGCCGTCAGCCGCGCCCCCTGCCCCGATGCGCGCCGCCCCGGCCCGTCCCCGTCGTCGCCATCGCCCTGCCCCGCCCTTCGCCGCCATCGCCCCCTACCCCGAGCGCGCGCCCACTGCCCCGTCGCCATCCTCGCCGCCGACCCCGCGGTCTTCCTCACCTTGGTCCGGTCGGCGCCCTTTTTTCATATATATGCTTGTTTTTTTTCATATATATGCTTGTTTTTTATATATATGATGATATGTTCATGTATGAGTATATGTATGTATATATGTTCTCTGTGTATATATATGTTCATGTATATATGCAAAAGATAGATTTTTAGAAAAGTTAGGATTTTTTTCTGTTCACAGATTTTTTTGGTGATATTAATTATTGTAGAATATGCAAATGTTTGTATATTCATATGAACAATGCATTAGGCAAAACCTTTACTTTTTTCGAAATTTTCTATTTGAACATTTTTTTATGAATGAGAGGAAAAAGGAAAATAAGAAGAGGAAGAAAGGAGAAGAAGAGGAGAGGAAGAAGAGGAGAAATAAATAAGAAGAGGAAAAATGAAGAAAAAGAAGAGGAGAAGAAGAAGGGAATAGAAGAGAAGAAGAAAAAAAATAGAAAAAATTCTATTTTTTCTTCTTCTCTCCTCTATTCCTTTCTTCTTCTCCTCTTTTTTTTTCTTCTTTTTTTTCTTCGATCTTCTCCTCTATTCCTTTCTTCTTCTCCTCTTTTTATTTCTTCTTCGTTTTCTTATGTTTTATCGGGTCTGTCGTCGTCGATATACCCCTCTCCCGATAACTTCAACACGAGGGGGGGTCGATATACCCCCTCCCCGATAATATTATTTTCCCATGTACGTATGTCGTCGTTGTCGATATAACCCCCTCCCGATAACTTCAACACGTGGGGGGTCGATATACCCCCTCCCCGATAACATTATTTTCCCATGTATGTATGTCGTCGTTGTCGATATATATAACTCCCTCCCAGATAACTTTGACATGATGGACGGTCGATATTTATACCCCCTCTCGACCATGATAACTTATACCACGGGAGCACCCCCCGGCCCTCTCGCTCGACCAAAACTCTCGAGGACACCCAAACCCTAGAAAAAAACGATGTCGGTCTCCTACCCCCTCCCGTCGCGCCCCTACCCTTGAAGCGTTGCCGAGGCCACCCCAAACCCGGAATAAGCTAGGTCTACGTTTGCACTAACCACCTGCTGTCATGTTTGTGTAATAATTGCCATGTTGTAATATTTGCAGAAACAATGGAGCACTCACGAGACGAGCAAGCAGAGGAGGTGTTGGGGGACATAATCTTAGCCGGAGGTGATATCTTGTCGTATCTTAACGACAATGATGGTCTAGAAGAACAGGGTGAAGAAGCAGGCTACGGTGATCGAAGAGTGGAGGAGGAAAGACATGATTATGATGGCTCCGGTGACCCAATGCTGGTGCAAGAAGGAGCCCGTGGTGACGGCTCCGGTGACTGAACAGAGTCCGGCCAGGTAAATATATTAGTTAAGCCTGTGCTGACTAGCTAATTGATGCATTCATTGTTTTGATATGTACACATATTAATTAACACTCGGCTTTCTTCTTTTTTCTAGCCCTCCGGATCGAGCACAACTGTGGTAAAGAGACGAGGCCCGAAGAGAAAGTTGCGCTCGGATGAAAGGTTTGAG
Organism: Aegilops tauschii subsp. strangulata; assembly: GCF_002575655.3. NCBI lineage: Eukaryota > Viridiplantae > Streptophyta > Magnoliopsida > Poales > Poaceae > Aegilops > Aegilops tauschii. The sequence continues at coordinate 25,951,112 of NC_053040.3, forward strand.
ATCACAGCAATCGCGCGCGACGGCCAACCGATTGAACCCATCCGGACAAAGGATGCATTTGCTGCTCAGTGCGGGGTTCTAGTTAGGGACAAGATCCCGATCAACATCCAGCAATGGTATAAGCCTAAGAAGGAAGACCCTGAGGTGTCTTATGTCAGTGATATGCAGAAAGATGATCTTTGGACTGAGCTGAAGGCAAATTTCACCCTACCGCCAGAGGACGATCCGGAGAAGCCAGTTAAAGAGCAATTAATCAAGTCCCATGCTCTTAAGAAGATGGCAGACCTATTCAGGAGGTGGAAGAATGAGCTGAAAACGTTTGTCGACAAAGAAGAGACACCAGAATTCATCGGCCGGTATGAGAAGATCAGAGATTACTGGCCCGCATTTGTGGCCCACAAGACATCGGAAAAGAGTAAGAAGATGTCAGCGACAAACAAGAAGAATGCTGCGAAGAAGAAGCTTCACCATCGCACGGGGTCAGGTGGCTACCTCAAAGCCCGACCTAAGTGGGCCAATGCTGAGAATGATCTGCTTGAAAAAGGGATCGAACCACAGATAATGAACTGGACAGACCGTTGCCGGACTTGGTTCTTCGGGGCTGGCGGAACCTTGGACCCTGTATCAGGGAGGTGCGTTTGGACGAACGAGCTTTTGAGAATACCAGTCAAGAAGATTCAACAATATATCAATGCAGCGCAGGAAGGGATGTTCGTTCCAGACAGAGAGAACGACGAGCGCACAATGGCCCTCGGGAATCCTGAGCACCCTGGACGGACACGAGACACGCCAGGCTCCGTTCCGTGGAAGGCTGGTTTTCCGGACGCAGGCGGTTACAAAAGCCAGGAGAGGAGGAAAAAAATGAAGCAGACCCAAATTCAGAAGCTGCACGAAAGGGTTCAAGCGCTAGAGGAACGAGACGGCAATCGACATGCCGAAACTACCCCCGAAGCTACCCCGCCATCTCAGCGGAGAAGCAGCGTGGCTTCCACCGAGCTGCTTCAGCTGGAGCATGTCTTGACGGCTCCTGCTAGCTACCCTGTGGATGCTATCACGGAGTCTCAACATTGCCACCTTATGGCGCAATGGCAGAACTTCAAAGTCAAGGCGGCTGTTGGCTCTGTTTTACCTCCTGAACCCGGCGCAACCTACCACTGCCGGCCGATTCCAGAAGGATATGCTAGGGTGATGGTGGATGAAATAACGGAGGGATTTGAGGACCTCCAGCTTGACCACCCTACCGGTGAAGGGGAGACTCGGCTAGGTTTAGCTCTGAAGAATCCGTGCCTATGGCGGAAGGACCTCATCAACCTTTCGAACTGGACGGCTCCGGCGAGTAAGGGCACTCCGCCTCCTCCTCCGGCGAGTGATCAGGGCACTCAGCCTCCTTCTCCGGCGCGTGGCGGCACTCCGCCTCCTTCTCCGCCTGCGCCGGCGCGCCAGAGCAGCCAGCCTCCTCCTTCTCCGCCTCGTCAGCAAGGGCGGAAGAGACCCGCCGCCGCTCTGGCTGCTCCGGCGCGTCGTAGTCCTTCTCCTCTGCCTCGTAAGCAAGGAAGGAAGACAGCCGCAGCCGCTCCGTCTGCTCTGCCGGCGTCTAGCAGTACAGCTGCCAGAGGCGGGAGGCAATACATATTCGGTCCTTCTCTGAAGACTCCAGAGAAGTTACCATACGAGAGGACCGAGGAGGAAACCAGGAAGATCGTGCGAGCCGAAGTGACAAACTTCTTTGAAGGGGTGAAAGCAAAGAAATATCCACCTCCGGAGGAGAAGGTAGATCTGGTGAAAGCAAAGCGCACTCTGGCTGCCCTGACAAAACCACCAAAGTCTCCGCCGAGAGGCAACTATGAGCGCATTCTTGCAAAGACATATGCCGAAGCGGAGCGGTCGGGAAGTACTGTCAGTGATCAAAGGTTAAAAGAACGACGAGCTGGGAAAAAAATTGCCCAGCTCGGCGAACAAGCGAACCAATCATGCCCCCCGCTCAAGGTGTCAAAAGACATCGTCACTAGTGATCCGAGGATGGTGGCCGGTTATAGCAATCTTGGAGATTACCTGCCCGACGATGTACATTATGAAATCATGGAGGTGGACGAAAACAAATACCATTACGAGAAGCCTCTCGTCAAAGATGAAAGATCTCTAACAACGATAATGCGAAGATTACATGATTGGTACATGAAAACCTGCAAAGAGTCTGATGGGATGAATACTTTGACGCTGAGAGTTAAACCGGAGCATGACCTCGTTGGAATTGAACTGCTGAATGTTCCATTTGAGGATTTCTTCCAGTTTTACAATCAAAAGGCCCTCGATAAAACAAGGATCACTTGCTACTGTCTGTAAGTAGTACTACTTCAGTCATTAAGTCTCTCTATATAGGTAAGCTCTTTCATTGCATGTATTTATAATTATCCTCACTATATAATGCAGATTGAAGATCGCCGAATTGAAGAAAAGACAAATCGGTGATATTGGGTTCATTAACATAAATCTCATAGATGCATATACGATTGAAAAACATGCCAAAGAAGCCGAGGCCAACTTGCTACGATCGTTGGTATTAAATCAAAACAAAGATATAATACTCTTTCCTTACAACTTCAAGTGAGTGTTACTGTCTTGTGCATATTCGGTTTCCCTTATTAGTCCAGGTTATGGTAATGTAATTGATGACTTATGCATGCATGCGCAGCTTCCACTATATTCTCCTAGAGATTAAGCTTGAGCAGGGAGTATTAACCGTTTTAGACGCGAGACGAAAAGATCCCCAGGACTATGCGAACATGACTCAAATGCTCGAGAAGTAAGTTAAATCGATCATTATCCACCATATCAGCCACTTTGTTCATTTCCTGATATCAAGTAATTGTTTTGTTTGTCTGGCAGGGTTTGGAGAAAATTCACCACAAAAGCTCCGGGACTGCCGAAGAAGCTGCAATTTAAACACCCGAAAGTAAGTACTATAGTAGCATGTTCCGCGCATCTCCTAGTGATTCAAGCGCTAGTTTCATCAATACCATTTAGCATGCTTGCTTATCAGTTTGATTGACCTCTATTTCTTGTAAAGTGGTTGTGGCAGGAACCCGGGAATAATTACTGTGGATACTACGTTTGCGAGTCCATCCGCTACACGACCTGTGAGCGGGGCTACTCTGACGAACAATATGAAGTGCGTAAGCAATAATATTCACAATTTTATTTTATTACCATCATTTGTGTTGAGTTTCATTTATTCATATATATATGTGTATTGACCCCTTCTTCAAATTAGATGTTTCGGAAGAGGGATGAACTCCTAGCACCAGATCGTATGCGAGCAATTCAAGAGGAATTGGCGGCATTCTTCCTTGACCACGTGATCGCTGAAAACGGAGAATACTATGTGGACCCTGTGTTCTTACAATTTAATTAGGAGATTGTATTGTAAGAGATAATTATTGTATATATGTAGCCGGTAGTGTCGGATAGATATACGAGAACTTGTTGTTCGACCAATCTCTCGGAGAAGGAGAGGTGGTCGATATCACTTCTCTCTGTATGCATATGTTCATGACGATCTTCTGTTTCCTTCATTTGATTACTAGCTAGCGTGTCTAGTCCTCTCCATACGTATATAGTACGTAGCGTCGACGAAGCACGGAGATAAGAGAGGACACTTCTCTCTATTAATTAGCTAGCTAACACAATATATGAAACAACTAAATTAACCCCCCAACCCCCCCCCCCCTGAAATGCTGACGCGTGGATGCCTATTGGTCCCGGTTGGTGACACCAACCGGGACAAAAGGCCCTGCCTATTGGTCCCGGTTGGTGGCACCAACCGGGACCAAAGGCCCCCTGCCTGGGCTGGCAGCAGCGGCCACGTGGAGGACCTTCTGTCCCGGTTCGTGTAAGAACCGGGACTAAAGGGTTAGGGCTTTAGTAACGACCCTTTAGTCCCGGTTCGAAAACCGGGACAAAAGGCCCTTACAAACCAAGGTAAAAGCCCCTTTTCCTACTAGTGCTCATCTTCATCAGAGTCATATGGGTAGAACCCAGTCTTGTCCCACTTCCTCTTGTTGCCCACAAGATCCTCCTCCTCTTGCTATATTGTCAAACAAGCACATCAATTACAATGAATTGAATTGCAGTTCAAAAAATGTCATTATAAAAAAAAATTGTGAATGTGAACCACATTGGTATGTTGCAAGTGACCAAATGATTTCCTTATAAATACAGAATCTAAGCAATCAATCAACAGACAAATGCTTTCCTTCATAAATGCTAATGAAAATCCAAACTGGATTCTTGACATTCCCTCGATTAACCCAACACTTTTCTTTTGAGGGAATTCCCCCCCCCCCACACACACACTACTTAATGGAAACATAAAGTATATTTTGTTGCTAGGATCCTGCCTTGGAATGTTTAATTCATAGTTATACAATGGTGACATCGCAGCTGCATATTTTTGGAATTCATCATAACTATTTGCACAAGAGGAAAACATCTAGCCAGGTTAATTTTATGAGGCTGGACAATAGGCCTGCCTACAACATTTGGTTTATAAAATTTTGGGCAAGGACAATATTTCAAGGCCATGTTACTGTTTTTGAGGCCACCCTTGTGCAATTGTAAAGTGAGTTATCTCTTAGCCCCCTAAATATAAAATTACATCCATTGCTACTAATTACAGAAGCCAACTACAAATTTTAATATGCACAAATTACTGTTTTTGGTATAATGCAGCAAAGCTCCTACACATATTAACATAATTCAGTAGTTAATTAGGTACAACTTCAACTATAAATGCATACATCTCCAACAAACATCTAAAATTTCATTACTTACCTAAACAACAACAAATTATACTATAGATGAATCTTGTATCATCTAAATCAATTCATTGGCACATCAAAATTAATGCATTCCAAATCAAATATGTTTCCATCCAGTATCGTTGAACCACATATCAAATCAAATAATCATATATGTCTGCAGCATTGAACTACAGATCTAATAATAATATGACGTCTATCTGACCTTAAATTCCCCCTTAAATAAGGTATTCAACCTCATACTAATTAAAATCTAACAAGCAAAAATTCCACTACTAATCTAATAAGCATCTGAAAAAACCCCAAGATGCTTTTATCTCTAAAGCAACGGCATTGCAGAGGATGTTCAATGCTGTAAATATCTCTGAAGCAACGGCAAAATTCCACTACTAATCTAATAAGCATCTGAAAAAACCACAAGATGCCTTTATCTCTGAAGCAACGACATCTGAAATAAGGTGTTCAACCTTATACTAATTAAAATCTAACAAGCAAAAATTCCACTACTAATCTAATAAGCATCTGAAAAAACTCCATCCCTCAATCCGGCTACTTCTAACCTAATCTAATAATCATATGAGGTCCACCATTCTTGCACGAATCAAATACAGAAAAACCCAAATACAGAGAAAACCCTACATCCAACAAATCTAACCAAAGAAATTTCTGGCCACAAACCCTACAATCTAAAAACTACCAAATTAAAGTGATAAGCAGATACCTTCTGCTCCGCCTGCTCCTCGCCAGAGCCGGCCTCCACCTTCTCCAGCTTCTCCACCTCGTGTGCCTCGCCAGAGCCCGCCTCCACCTTCTGCGCCTCGCCGGAGATCGCCAGAGCAGGCGCATCTTGCTGGACTGCGCCGCTGCAGCCCGCCCCCGCCTTCTCCAGATCTGCGGCGGGGGGGGGGGGAGCACCGCGCTGGATGCCGGCACGTCCCCTCACAAAGGTGCCCGCAGCGACCTGCCGCGCCTGCTCCACCTGATCTGCGCCCCAATCGGGGCGCTCGCCTCTTGCGTCCGCCATGGCGATGGAGAGGATGCGGTGAGGGCGACGAGGAGGTTGGAGAGGAGAGGGAGTGGGGAGTGGGGAGTGGAGAGAGGGAGACGATGCGGCGGGGGGAAATGGTGGGCGATGCGGCCGGAGGTGGTTACCGTCCACATTTATATGATGGGACAGTTTTGGCAACTACCCGTGACACGTGCTGCCCCACGCGCGGGCGGCTCCACGCGTGCACGAAATGCCGCCATATACAAATACGTATGCGGCCGGGCATACGATCTAACCGGGCCCGTACGGACCTCCCAGGGCTCCTCGACGGCTATACGTGGGGGCAACAAAGACGATCGTGCCCCTCGTTATGAACCGTTTTTGGTTCATCCTGGCCATCGATGTGTTTTTCCACCTCACGTTCAGCCGGGGGGGGGGGGGGGGGGGGGGGGAGCACCGGAGCAGAAACGCACTTCAACAGCCCCATCTTTAGCCCCACCACCCATAGGAGCAAGGTCGGGATAGAGTTGTTTCAGAATAGGGCCAAGATCATCCCATTCTTTTTGGGATAAAGGCGGGCAAAGACTCACTCCACCCATACTTCCACCATTGTTCTGATCCTCATGAGTCGCAGGTAAAGCAACGCTGGGAGCCTGACTCGTAGCCTAACCTTCAACGCAGATGTTGATGCAAAAAGCTTTAGAATCAGGAAACACCTCAATGAGTCCACGCACACAATCCAGAGCACAGTACCAAATACGAACTGGGCCCAATCTGGACAAGGATTCTTCGTCAACAGAGATTTTTTTCGACAAAGGGTGAATTTATTGCCTCAAAATAACACATTGAGAAGATATAAATATATTTATGAGCACACACCTGGCCTCTGCATAGCTAAGATGCACACAGCCAAACACACGCACACAAAAAACACACCGGAAATATCAAAGTCATATAAGACCAAAGCTATGTATAGGCTAGAAGAAAAAAACAACCCTAAAGCGATCAAATCCGGGATTCTTCGTCAACTGAGATAGGTTCACCAATGAGCTCCCAAAATGCTAGCAAGCAAGATTTGTTTCACATCACCGGAGGAACATCATCAAGCAACACACAAGTACCAATCAGATTGCCAACGAGCGATCAACATGAGCAGCCTCCTTCACCAAGACCACAAGCTGGTTCAAAGGCAGAGTGAAGCTCGCACGTTTAGATATCATCTTCAAACTTTCCGGCGAGGGAAAGACGACACCAAATTCGGTCTAAGAATTTTGCCGCAACTGCCAATCCCAGCTCCCAAGCCCCATTCACGTAACTCATCTACAATCATGCATGTGAAGAGACACACTAGCGGACTGCACGGAAATGACATCGGCATTTCTGATGGATCCTGCGGTCACAACCACATCCAGCCCACCACCAATCCCAAAGAAGCTGCATCCAGGGAGGCCGATACCATACTACTTGACCATAGGCGCTTGTAATGGTTCATGCATCCAACAAAAGGATGACCTTCAGAGCCATAGTCAGGCAAAATGGAGGAAACTGACGGTGTGACTGAAAGTGACCCGGTCCGTGGCAAGAAAAACACGTCAAGGTAGAGGAAGAGGAAGCGCCACGAGGAGGAGTAGTGCGGGGAAGCCGCGCGCGCCCCCTCCAACCATTCCTCCTCCAATCATCTCTCTCTCTCTCTCTCTCTCTCTCTCTCTCTCTCTCTCTCTCTCTCTCTCTCTCTCCAACCGTTCCACCTCCAACAACTTTTTACTTAGCGACTCCACATTTGTGAGTGAAGATTTGAATCTTCTAGCTTTATGCACTTCTTTTATTTTGGACATTTACATAGCAGGCTATTATAGAAAAGCTGCATAAAAGTGAAAAAAAAACTCGAATATGTCTAAAATTGAGGGGGTGCAACATGCACGAACAAAATGCTTCGATCGGGTGGTGTACAACGCAACAATAAAAGAAGTCAAGTTATTGAGACACGCACGTACAGATTTTCGGCATAAATCAGTTTGCACTTTGCTTGTTTACGATGAATCAGTTTCAGGTCAAGCTGTTTGATGAGTTCAACATCACTGTTTTGACGAGAACTTCTAAATACTGAAAAAGAGAGGATGTTGTTAACTAGTATATTTACATAGAGCCGCTGAATTATTTCGTCATGAAACAGGGCGTTTGGTCTAGTGGTACGATTCTCGCTTCGGGTGCGAGAGGTCCCGAGTTCGATTCTCGGAACGCCCCTTTTTTCCTTGTCCTTTTTCCTCCTCGTGGGCCCCTGGAGCCACGACGCTGGAGCGCATGCACAGCACCTAAAAAAAACAGATAGGCTGTTCTTTCTCAAAAAAAAAAAAAAAAAAAAAACTGATAGGCTGTTGGGCTAACTGTCCTAATTATCAATCAACCGCGGACCCACTACTACTTCGCCCTAAAAAGTTCCTTCTTGAAAAAGTAAAACAAAATCTTCTCAAATAAAAAAATTAACGTAATAAAGCAAATAAATAAATCTGCTAAACACAAATTTCCCACCCCAACCTCCCTATTGACAATTATCTGAAGCCGAGGTGTTTTTGGAGCATATGCTAGTGTTTTTCAGGGATAAAGAGATTGTATTGATTAAATAATTGTCACATTACAATCCCGTAGGATGAGGTCTAAGATTTCATCATGCCTCGATCCTAACCAAACTACCGTTCGTTCCTCTAGGCGACAGAGTTGCTTTTATTAACTAATACAATCTGCGTCCCAAATTACGTGTTGACAAGTAATTTGGAATGGAGAGAGTATTATCTATAAAAGTTAGAACAACGAGGCAACTCTATTTGCACAACCATAAAATTTAGTCAAACAGGACAGGAACATTCAATTCAGTTAATTCAAAACCCTAAAATTCAGTCAAACAAGACATAAGCATTCAGTTAATTCACAACCCTAAATTCAACACTTCAGTTAATTCAGTCAAATAGCAGCATTCAATTAATTCGAGTTTCAAAAACATGTGCAACCCTAAATCAGCAAACCCTAGTTTCCAAATCTAGAACCCTAAAATTCCAGCAGCGAAATGGATATTGATTCAGGCATATAGCTCACTTAGGGGAAAATTTGCAGTGGGTGACTCGACCACCACCCTGCGGGAGACATTTGCGCCGCCGACAATGGCTATGATGAACGGAATATGCTGCTGCCACGACAATCTTCCTCCTCACCATGGGTGCCTCCTGCCATGCCGCCCAGCCACGCTTCATGCTCTGTCCTCATCACACCCTCGACGATGGATCTAAAGCCGCCTTCGACAAAACCCGCCGCCGTCATGCCACGCGAGAGAGAGGAGAGGGAGAGTGAGAGAGGGGAGTGACTAAGGGAGCGCTCGGCCCAATCACTTTGGACAAAGGAGTGAACGGCCGTCAACGTTGTGGCGTCACCATTGTCGGCGCACAAGGGATCAGCCACGTCAAAACATGTTCAGAAAGTAGCTCAGTGTTTTTTGCCACTGTCAGAAATTCGGTTCGGTGCAAAATCTCACGAATCGTAAATTGGCGGTTTTATGCTAATTGTTACACCAATATGGTGGTTCTGTGCATTTTACTCAAACATTGATTTATTGATGTCACATGTGTCTTTTGATCATGGTTTTTAAGGACAATAATTGAAATTTATGACGGATGGATGCTTCAAACCTGATGCATGCGCATGCTCAGGCTCTATAAATCCTAATACAAAATAATACTCCCTCCGTTCCTAAATGTAAGTCTTTGTAGAGATTTTACTATAAACCGCATACGGATGTATATAGATGCATTTTAAGTTTAGATTCATTCATTTTGCTTCGTATGTAGTCCATCTAGTGGAATCTCTACAAAGACTTATATTTAGGAACGGAGGGAGTAGTAACATCTTGACATCCCAGTTACAGTTAATTTTACAATCAAACTATAAAATAGAAAGATTGAAACTTGAAACAATTTTCCATTCATCAATTAGGAAGTACAATTATTTTGCAACTATAAATATATCTTTTCTGTTTCCTGTTTAGTGTACTGCCGAGGTTAGTATAATCCACCTTTTATAATGTTTATATATACTGATCTATACTATTTGTACCTGAACAGAAATTAGCTCATGTAGTATAAATAGCATGCAACCAAACATATATGTAACGTATGGGACATAATGAAAATTCTCTTTAACTTTGATGAAACATCATTTAGTGCTACTTACTTGAAGTTCTGACCTTGAGCATAACCCGGTAATGTTGTACATGCATATGGATATTTTCACTTAAGGAATAAAATGCATAGTATGGAGAAATATTAATTCTAAAAGAACTTTCAAGATAGAAATGTACTGCTACAATATAAACTCTCTGTCTTGAAATTTCAAAGCTTGTTATTAGTTAAATACTTGACCCATAGCGCCAAATGGCGCAGAGACCCACAAACATCATGTGTGCTTTGAAAAAAATTCCATGTATTAGCAGTGGGCAAGCCGTATAGTAACAATTCTAACCCCTTTGTATAGAAAAAAAGAATAGAGGCTTGTTGTTTACTAACATATGCACATAAATATTTGAATCAGGTAGATGACTCATTGCGCCAAATGGCGCAGAGTCCCATATAAAACTAGGAGTGCTTTGAAATATTTGAATTTTAACTTTAGGTTGCAGCAAGCACACATGGCATGAATTGTAACCATTTTATATGAAAAAATAAGAAAGAATTGTCTTTCAAAATCAGTACCATTACTGTTTTTATAAGGTTTTTCTTTCTTGGTACAGATAGATTTAAGCAGCCACTTAGGCTATGGTACTTGTAACAACATTTATTAACATCAATACCATTATATATCTGCCGTCACGACAAAAGCAGTGGCAAGTACCAATTCACACTTGTAGGTTTAGACCCAGACTTACTTGAAACGCGTTGCATTTCTCCAATAACTTTAGGGGTACTAAATTATAGATAAGTATATAATATCAACTGTAGCTTGTAACATCATTTTATTATCTTCATGGCATTTTGGATCACAGATAACCTGCGTACATCTGAATGACATCACAATCACCTTGAGCGACTTTACACATGTTAAGAAAGACAATACTTGTGTAAAAGGATCTATGATCATTGTCATATAAATGCTATTGCTCAAAATCTTCTGATTTTCTTACAAAGATAGCATGGATAGCTGGTTCATCCAAAAAACTATAGTTGGCACATTGGAGGAACTATAAAAAAAGATGATAACAATGGAATATAGTTATATCACATACAAAAGACAACAGAATGAGTTATTGCCAAGGAAGTAAAACATTTATAAGAAACATAATCTGACATCTTATTCTCTAAAGACGCATTTAAAAAACATGTGATTGATTACCCGTGTGTCTTGATGGTAACCTCCTAGGAACAAGCAACCTCAATCTTTTTCGATTGCTTTCACCATGCGAAGCACAAGGCCCTCAACTCCTGGTCGTCATGATAATTAAGTGTTGTAGCCAAAGCACATGAAAAATTGGAGAAGTCAATACACGATTCATTTTGGAACCTTGGTGGTTTGACTATCAGTGTGACGGTGCCTTGGCTGGTTCTAGCATGGACTTGTTCTCCTCTGCTCCTCAAAGTTAAAAAAAAAACACAAACCTCAAGTATAAGCCTACTTCTTGCTTTAAAGTTTTGATTCAGACTATAAACCTCAAGATTGCAAACAAAAAATGGTTCCTCATTTAATTTTGAAATGCAATGTCGAAACTGCAGCTCTAGGTATTAACCAGTTGTGTCAATCAAATAGAGGCATGCCATCTTCATCACCTGGTACAAACCAGTAAAGGAGCTAGATGGAAAGAGACATCTTTCATCGCAACCCCTGTTGTATGTGCGTACCTGAAAAATCGAGATTTCTGCTTGTTAACGACCATCTAGGCACCTAGCGTATCCAAATAAATAAAATTATCTGTACTTTGTCAAGAATGAAAAAAAGGAGCTATCCAAAAGACAACTGAAATGACAAAGGTGCAAACCTTGGCCTTGGGGGCATAGGGGAGGGAAACAGAGATGGCACTGAAAGTGACAGATGCAGTGAGGATGGCGAGTATGAGAGAGCCAGTGCCGCCATTAAGACCTGCCATAAATCAGAAGGAGGAGCAGTCGGTTAACTGATAACAGGCTCACTAAACAGTTAAAAGGCCATCATACTATTCTCTGTGTTAACGTGTAATACACACATATACTGGAGTAGTGGGCCATGAGAAGGTGGATAGATTTAAATCCTTGGAATAATAACATAAGTTCATCATCTAATAACAAGAGACTACACCGGTGAATAATTATAGAAAAAGTTGTGTGTGTGCAGATATGATGATATAAAGCCCGACTCAATTAATAAGTGCACATCGAGGTAAGGCCATCTCTTTCTTTTCTCAAACAAATAACACCAGGATCATCTTCAGTAAGAAGTGCACACAACAATCATGCCTCGGTTGATAAATAATAAAGCAGTGATCAGAATATATAAATACTTGACTTAAACAATATTGTACTGTCCCTTCTGAACATAAACCAAGCAAATTAACATGGAATCTTTATAACCTGACCCACATATAAGAGTTCAGCACAATAATTTTCAGACCTTTAACTTGCACACCATCCATATAAAGTGTAAGATTACTACAACCTGATTAATTACAATACTCAGTAACAACATACATGACAAACAAAAGATCATATCTGGTCATTTCAGAATTCAGAGTGGCATGTTCAGATATTAATCAGTAGTACATCATACAACTTTTTTCAAATTTACATGTACCACTTATCATGCTCATAAATTTTACACTCATTTGTCTGTTCAATCAACTAAAAATGTAGATGCTAACAATTCTCAACAGCGGATGCTCTCAATTTTACACTCATTTATATGTCCAATCAACCATGGCCGAGTTAAGCGACTCTAAACTAAAGCAATTGCTTATACGTAGAAGTGAGCACGTGAAACAAAGATGCAAATGTATGAATATTTAAGAAATGAGAGTGGATTTTCTACTCTCGGGTTTACTACACCCGAGTTACCCAAAAGTTCAAAAAACGCTATCAAACTATATACAAAGACATCAAATTCTATCAAATGTTAGAGCTTCTGGCAAAATTTAATAAATAAATAACATCTGAGGTGCTCCCACAAAAAAAAATTGCTGCTCAAACAGTGCACAAAACTTTGAGCAGCGATTTTGTTATTTTTTTGTGAGAGCTCAAGGGATGTTACTTTTGGATGAAATTTGCAAGAACCTCAAACATTTGAGAGTAGCCACATATTTTTGGACAAACTCGGGTGTAGTACACCCGAGAGTAGACACTACTTTCCGAAACTTTAAGCTGGTGAAGTATGTCACTGTGTCAAAGTTCAGTTTTCTAGTCCTAAAGTGAAAACAGTACACAAAATTAAGAAACTGATCAATGTTGTTGTTTTTAAAATGGTTTCGGCACTACTAATAGATCCTCGTTGGAACTAAACAATGTTCAGAAAGAGCCAACTACATAATTGATGGGGCAACAGTAGCTACACATGGGATTCCGCTCCAACACCTCTCCTGATGAATGACCCCTTAACCTATCAATATCATTAAAGTTAATTTTAGAAGTAGATGGGAGTAAGGCCAGCAAAGATCAATTGAGTTCAAGACCGCGGCGTTGGCCTAATTTGCATGGCACCAGCATTTTTAGCACAATAATAAAAACTGCATCCTTCGCTAGGTCCTCAGAATTATCTTGGCCAATTACTCCCTCCATTTCATAATATAAGATGTTTTTGCAAGCTAACATAGCTTGCAAAAATGTCTTGTTCTGTGGGCCGGAGGGAGTAAATCTTAAGTTGCAGCTACCGATCAGTGTGAATGTAAACACAGTGCAGTGAATGTAGCAGTTATATTCCAGTAACTCAAGCAAATCCATCCATAAAGAAACTCTAACAATAAGATAGATTAGTGTGCCAGGTTATGCTCATACAGTACCAAGCAACATAAAAAAGGAATAAATCAGACTACATATAAAAAAATTCCATAGAAAAACAATGCACACAGCCAGAGTTAGTAATAAGCTTGTTCTCAAGCGGCAGTCCACCAATCGAGCATGGTGTTTCTGAGCTTTGGACAATAATATAAGCAATCAATTTATAAAATCTAAGTGCTCTTTGAGCCAGAGAGAGTAATATTTACCTAAAAAGTTGTTTTTGTCATGATACACGCCAGATATTCCTGGCAAGGGCACAAAGAATGTACTGCCACCAAAAGTCCCATAACCAACCATTCCAGGTCACGCCTCAACATCTGCAGAGCGGTAGAGTACAAAATAATTAGTTCTTTAGCACAGTATATCTTAGAGCAGGACTCTTAATCTGTATAAGCAGCCTAATCCCCCACGCAGAAAAACAGTACCCTTAGCAGGAAAAAAGAGCAGATAATGGAATAGGAAAAGCACTAAAATATCTACTTCCAGGTCCATGGGCGTGCAAGCACCATGGAGTATAATTACACAAACAAATTATAAATACATAGGATGGGATGAGAAGGAGGAGGGGAAGGAGCAGGAAGAGAGCTAGTTCAATGGATTGGAGGAAGGAGCTCGGGACCGGCTCATCCTTTGTGGAGTGAAGTCTATTATAAACCTTGAATTCATATACTTCGTCGGAATCAAACCCTGACCTCTCAATCCCGCCCGTTTATGGGTTATTCGCAAACATCGCACACCCGCTGGCTACGTACATCTTTCTCTACCTTTTCATCCATCTAGTTTCCTTTTTTTTTCCTTCTTCCTGGTTCAATGAAAATTTGAAATTTTTTGTGAACCTTTTAGCAAAACCAATGAACTTTTTCTTAATTTTGATGAACTTTTTTCAAATTCGATGAACTTTTTTCAAAATCAATGAACTTTTTTCAAATTTGACGAATTAATTTTTCAAATTCAGTTAAGTCTTTTTCAAAATCGGTGAACTTTTTTCAAAGTCGATGAACTTTTTTTAGGAATAGGTCAACTTTTTTCAAATTCGATGAACTTTTATAAAATTTGATGAATTTTTTTCAAATTCGGTGAACTTTTTTCAAATTTTGATGAACTATTTTTCAAATTCAAAGAACTTTTAAAAAACTGATGAACTTCTTTTCAAACGTTCAACTTTTTTTTCAAATTCGTGAACTTTTTTTTAAGTTTGAGAACTTTTTTCAAATCCATCAACATTTTTGAATTCACGAATTTTTTATATATAAATATTTTTTTAAATTATACAGCGTCAGTGGTGGCAGTGTGGCGCCGAAGGCAACTTCATCTCCCCGAGATCGCGAAGCAACTTGGAGTGACTGGATGCAGCCTACGGTATCGGTGGCGTACGTGACCTTGGTGGTCTGGCGTGCAAGTCGGCGCGGGCATGACGTGGGTCATCGCCGGCAGCGGCGTGCAGTTCCTCTGGGTGGTATGACCCGATGCCACTGCCGGACAGGTTCGATCGAGGCAGACATGCGCGAGCGTGGGGTTGTAGGGAGTCGGCGCCGCGGGAGGACGTGCTCCGGTCGCCGGTCGCCCGTGCCCACGTGCTCGTCCTCATCCGCAGTTCGTGGAGATGGTGCTGCGGACGCCGCAGCGGTTGGCGGAGGCATGTTCCTTGAACAATCTTCCTGGTCACCACCGACATGTATTCCCATAGTGTGATTAGTTCATTGGTTTTTTCTGCTCGTTGCTCCTTACTAGTCAAGTTTCGTTTCAATTTTCATATTTGGGTTCGTCTGTGATGAGTTCCGGGGTCGCACGCACCGAATGGTCTTATGCAACACATGCACGACGGTGGAGCGTGCCGAAGCAAAGTTAGAGCTCGAGGGAGAGAAGAATATGACGTGTGGACCCCTATCGCCAGCAAGAGTATACAGTGATCCCGGCCAGGATTCTCATTATTCCAACGCGCCAAACTGGACTAAACTGGTCAAAATAAGACTGGGATTACGGAATACAGGGTATCAATTTGAGGGATCTCAAGGTTGAGGTTGAATTCCGACGAGGCCTATGAATTCAAGGTTTAATGCAGACTTCACTCTCCTTTCTGCGAGCACGTTCTTAGTGGGGCAGAAGGCGCGGAAGGAAGGGACAAGCCGCCCACGCCGTCGCCTCTCCCTCTTTCTGATATCTGCGCCGAAACCAGAATGAAATAGTCCCACACATTAACGTGTGGGACCAGAAGCCAACGCAGCCTACCAGTCACAGTATGCGGGGCGGGTGTGTATGCACGGGGCGGGTGCGTACGCGTGAGCCCATCTTGTCTCCTCTGTACAACCACAGACAATAGACGAAAACAAAAATAAGCCCATCCACTGAACTGTTGGATCAGAAGCCAATGCGGCCCACCTGTCATAGTGGGCGGGGTGTATGAGTGTGTGTTGTGTGGGTACGCATGAGTTCATCTCTCTCTTTCCTATATCTAATTAACAAGCGCGACGAGGGAATAGAAAACATAGCGCCAAGCGAGCGAATCGCGCGACGTGCACGAGACACATAAGGAGAGGGTGCTCGCGCACCCCAAAATGACCGACCCAACAAATCACGGGGGAGGCTGAGCCCACAGGTCAATGACCCTCCGAAACTACCGCGAGGTGAAAACTAGACACAAAGATCCAATGCCCCAGAACACAGAGAAGACCGTTTTGACCACCATCCGATGGCTGAGAAGGCAGAAAATCGAGGGAGCCTCCTGGAGCTAAGTTGGCTAGCAACCTTATAATTTAGAATTGGCAGGTTGCTATGTATTAATTTTAATTTTATCGAGTGTGCGGTCTGCCTTTCCCCTTTCGTGGTTATATATTTGAAAAGATTGCAACATTATATGGTAGTAGTACTCCTTTTACATCTTCTTGTACTAAATAGCCAAGTAGAGCTATTGATAGGCTCAAACATATCAGAATACAATGAAAAGCACAAACATACATAAGTAACTGGAAAGCGACAACATTAATTACCTTCAATCCTTGGCTTCCTTGTTTTATAGTAGTTTGGCACCGATCCCTCTATCCGAATAACAGTGACAATGCTAATGTCAACCACAACTTATAATCCCATAAATATCAATTATAGATTACAATATTTTCTCGACTATTTTCATATCCAACACAAATAGTTAATGCATTTTTTGTGCTTTTGAAGCACTAAATACCACACACTGTTTCCATCTTTGAGACTTGATGATCATGGCTTTTTCAACGAAAAAATAGCGTGTCGGTTCTTCGCTAATAGGGCGCTATAGCTTACACGGAGAGCCCACACTAAAGTTTCGCACGGCATAGCTTGTAGCGCGTTGTTTTTTTGGGCAGCCCATTAGCCCAAGGCACAAGCCTGACCTAGCCCAAATAGGTATAATACCCAATCCTCCACCCGACCAAGCGCTCCTGCACGGCGGCGGCGGCGGCTTCTTCCTCGTGCTAAGCCCCTCTTCTTCTATTCCTCATTGGTCTTCCCCTGTTCTCCGCCGGTCTTCCCCCGTTCACGGCGGCATGATGCCGCAACCCGTTGTGGCACCGACAAGCGAGGCACCAGGCAAGTTCTTTGGTCTCGCAGATTCGTGATGTATGTGTTGGGTAATGATGTTTGCTAGATGTTAGTTTCCGACTGTGTTGCAAGTTATCCATCTTAACTCCTAGCACCCGATTGATTGTCACTTTGATAAATAACAATCTACATGGAGTACTTCCATGGACGGCAAGGAGAGGTTATTCTTTAGGAATGGAAATCCTGGTGACACTTGATTCTAAATTAGTATATTTTTGCTATGTTGTTGCCTCATGGGCTGTTGATGTTAGGCTACATTAAAGCTTTTTTAGTACTTTATTATTGAACTATATCCTTTATTGTTGCTAAAGTCCTTTAATTTTAGGCCATACCTGGCATTCTTTTAAAACACATTTGTAAATAGAGTGAATTGAAGAAAACCACCACATTGACACCTAGGTTTGCAGAAAACACCACTTTACGGATTTGTGACAAAAATCGCTCATTCTTAGCCTAATCTTTTGCCAAAAAAACATTGATCAGTCGCTTCGAGCATTTTAACCGTGATTATGACATGTGGATCCCACATTTGATGATGTGGCGTAACAGTTCACAGTAGACAATGTTGGACATTGTTAGATGAGGGATTTTCTAGATTTACAAAATAGTCCCTGAAATTTTAGAGAGACACCCTTCAGTCAATAAATAAAAAGCAATCAGCTCCACAAATAGATTTGGGCTGCCGAAGCAACCGATTAGAGAAGCAGCACGACGGCAATGGTTCTCGTCGCCGGGAACAGGAGTGGAGGGCACAGGCACAGGCACGCGGCTGTTGTGGCAGCCGGCGGCGGAGCTGGCCGGGCCGGTGGGCTGCGCCTCGTCCGTCAGCCTACGGGCGCGAAAGGTCCGTCGTCCTCGTCCTCAGTCATCAGACCATCATCCTCATCCTATGGTCGAACCACCAGAGGAAGCCGCACACCGTCTAGCCGCAAAGTTCATCAGATCCAGCGCCTCTAGTGCCAAAGGTCACCGGATCCAGGACGCGCGGGGCCACGGTGGATCCATGGTCGCGCGGTTAGGATCCGCCATGACCAGCACGTTGTTCTTGACGCCGGTGAGGTCTGCTCACGTGGCCGCCATGACACGGGATGGGATGGGCACGAGGGAACCGCGAGGAGGGAGGATGGAGAAGGGGAGGCACGGCCATCGCCGGCCCCAAGTTCGCCCCTGCTACGCAAGGCCGGCTCGGGAAAGAGAGAGAGGAGGGAGGAGGAGAAGTGGAGGCGCGGCCGGCCGACCGAGATGCGCGCCGCCAGCTCGAGGCAAGCAAGAAGAGGGAAGATGGAGAAGGGGAGGCGCGGCCGCTGCTACTCACGCCCGGGCCGGCACGGGCGGCAGGGTCGCACGACTTGGGGCCGGTCGGCGCTGGTCTAGGTGGTTAACGCTTTTAAGGCAAAAAATTTCGAGAGGGGTGGTGTTTTTTCCAAAAAGACCCCTTTAGCGTTGTTTATTGTGTACTCTTACCGACATAAGTAAAGGGTGAGCTCCATATGTCATAATCATCATCAAATGAGCCAAACCCGCCAACTATTGTTTTTTGCAAAAGATTAGGCCGAGAATCAGTGGTTTCTGGCAGAAATTCATAAACCGGTGTTTTCTGCAAACCTAGACGCCAATATGGTGGTTTTCTGCAATTCACTCTTTGTAAATAGCGTGCTATAGCGTGTATACCATTTGGAGGAGCCCGCTCCTATTTCTCTTAGCATGCTTTTTTTTATGAAAGGCACAATCATTTATTCTTACCACTGAAGGCATAGTGCTCTCTCCCACAAACAAATTCATCGTAGAACTTGAGGCCCCCGCACAGATTCTTCTCCACCTTTAACTTGTATCTCTGGTAGTAAAATAAAATATCAGAAAATATGTAGCCTGGAACACAACATCAGCTCACAGATGCTTCTCTGGGAAGTTGTATAGGTAAGTAAGGCATGTACAAGTATCTGCAAAATAGAATGTTGCAGGAGGATTACATATATAAGGTAACATGATTTACATGGATGTTAAACAACACATTATATTTCTAATGCACTGTCATCTCATTTTTCAGATGATGATATGCAGTTTGTCATTGGTTCCGTATCTCCGTTTGCCTGTACAAGTCTGGGGGGTGGTGTGATCAGACTTAAGACTACCACGGTGCCTGTTCTCGCCTTTTTTAGAAGGTAAACAAGTACCTTGGTTATGCTTTCAAATGATATCTTTTGACATCATTCTTATTATTGATTTAGTATAATGTTTTCATTGTTGTGTCTTTAGAGAAGTAGTAGATTTTGTTATGATAACAGACAACCCTATACATCTAAAAATGGTTGGTGTTTTGGCTTACCAAATTGGTGTTTTGCACTAATGTAGGTTTATTTTGATGAGTTAGGACAAATGTCAATTTCGGCTGATAAAGTGATATTTGAACCACGATGAACATTAAGTTTGTGTCAACCAATTTTAAACTTTTGAATTTATTACTACATGGCTTCTAGTTCCGGTCTTCTTTGGAGATGGCCTATTATTAGCTGCAAGTCGTATTAAAGTGATGATGCTTTTTAGAACAATTAGTTCATGTACAATACGTGATATGTCATATAAAAATGGTCTTAATCAATGTTTCCTCAAAATTCCTCGGTGAAAAACCAGTAATGTGATGTTTAAATAGGGATTTTTTTTTCCTTAGGCACCATTTTCCTTAGATATCCCATTTTCCATGTTGCTTTGAATTACTTGAAATAGTTCGAGCTATTAGAATACATACACACATATAATATGATTTACAACCAAATTAATTCGAACATCATGGATTGTGTAACTCAGATGACATTTTTCACAGTAAAGTGTTGTTGTCTATTGGGGGGGGGGGGTCTGGAAACACACTTGATCTCTAGCTACAGCCTGCAAGTATGAGTGTATACATAAGAGTAAGCCTTTAATTTGGTCGAAACCCGTACACACACCCCACACATAGAATCAACCCCCCCCCCCCCTCAATTTCCCCAAAAAAACCAACACCCCCCCTCAGATGGGTGATAAATATCTATCATTACCATCTTGTTACAAGCTAAATTATATTCCTCGAGTCCTAAGCCCTTAGTTAGGCAATCTATGACTTGATTTCCCAAGCTTATATGATTTAATTCTACTAGCAACATTCTTGTGCTTTGCAATGGGAGAAAAAATCACATGCCCCTAGCCCAGTAAGCATGCCTCAATACTCACACAGGTCTAGATCCTCTATTTCAATATGGCGCCCCATGCGTGCCACTGCTTATCCTCCTTTTCACCCTCACTGATAGTGATCCTGGTGTCCACCCTATCACAAATATGTCTGAAGGTGGTCAATCCCAAGAAGATGATCTCGGCCACTGCATAGCTCACCTTTCATTGAACCGCACCAGTGAAAGAGAATGTTTGAAACATCTTTCAGTTTGTTACAATAGTAGCTTAAATATCATGCAGCACTAAGCAAAAAAAATTCTGGTTGAACAATTAGCCACAATAGTTGCTTCTAAATTGACATGGCTTCCTTCTATTAGTGTCTTAGGTATGAGTGAAAAAAATATCCAGTCACAAAAGACAATAAATAAATGAGAGCAAAAAAGAGAGTCTTATTAAAATTGCATGCACGCCTTATATACTCAAATGAGACTGAAGAAGCAATATGCCATTTAGTCATATATGCACAAAGGTATGCAGCCATTTAAAAAATGTTTGAATTATAAGCATGAACTTGTATGTTGTGCCACTTACAGTGATCCCTTCTACCAATTGGTCCACAATGAATTTACTAATGCTTGTTGCATGTATCCGCTGGATGGCTTTGTTTCTTTGTTTCTGAAGAGAGAATTCATAACTCATAAATTGAATGCCATTGACACCACCTCTGAAAGAGTGTCTCGTCATTCTTTAGGGGCCCCTTCCTATTCCTAATCAACTATCAGATCTGGAGAATAAAACATACCGCATCATGCTTACTCAAGCACATGTAGGATGGATCAAGAGCCGATCGTGAACTTTATATATAATTTTAAAATCATCAATGATAGATGAAAAGAAAATCCTGAAATTTAAAAATTATCAATGAACTCCACCATTCCACCTTGTCATCGTCTCTATCCACCTTGACCTCCACGGCGAGAGGCTCGTGCCACGGGAGTGATGGCGGCCTGCAACCTCCTTCTTCTTAACAGGGCACAATCGCAGCAAGCGATCAGAGCGAGACGATGGTGCCCGTCGGTGCCCCGATGTGGAACTATGTCAGCACATCATCAGCGCGCTCGCTGTGCACCCCTTCCATGATGTGAGGCTTGCAAGTACCCTACCCGTCTCCTTCACCTCCTTCCAGTGACTCCACCACGACTGGATTGTTGATTCCGGCAAAACCCTACTCGATTCCTCCCGCATAGAGCCTCCTCTACACCTCCAACAGCGTCCTGGCTAGGCAACACATGCAATAGTATGCGCAGAGGCACTAACCTTTCTATGACACTACCGGCGAATCCTTGCCCTACAACGAGGGCGGCGAGCGGCCATATGCTGCAAATATAAAACACTTCGGCTGCTGCCGCAAAATTTGCTCCAAACGGGGGACCACGTGGGACCACAATAAAATGGATGTTTTACATCACTTTATGCCAAAAACGTTGCTCCAACAAGTGCCCTAAAATAGGACAAGCACGAAACGACATCCACGGTATTTTTGGGGCACCAATTTTAGGGCTTCTATAGTTGATGAGCATTTTCTGGTGCCCTAAAATTCACTTTTTGGTGTCCCAAATTTTACTCCAACTGCTTTTCTGTGCCCTATTATAGGGCCATTGTTGGAGATTCTCTGAGTTTTTGTGTGTGTTTTTGAAGTAGCTTCTCAATGCGTTGATTTTCCCCCATGGTTCAGTGTAACTAGAAAGCACCAAGAGCAAGCGACTATGCCTCCTCTCTTCTGCTCTATCGGGTATTAAGTTTTAGCTTACTTGAGCAACAACAATCAACAACCAGAACCAGGTTCAATGCAACTAGGGCACCAAGGCCCTAAATCCATCACACTGTTACCTGTCAAAACACCAGCCACACCTCCTACAAGATGTTCTGCTTTGCCTTCTTTCCGCAACCAGCAAAAAAACATCTCCTTCTCTCCACTCTAAGACAGCAGCATCGGCAGCCCACAAACAAATTTAGGCAACAACATCTTCTCTGCTTCTTGCTACAGTACTCACTACACCAACACCGCTACCTCCAAGTGATAGTAGCCGTACAGACCTCACCAATCTCTCCTTTCACCACCACGGACCAACACCGCGGACCTGCAGGTCCTTCTACTTGCACGCACTATTGGCCGTCATCTCGGATGAGCTTTTGATTTTGAGCAGCCACATGTACGCCTCCTGCTACTACCCCCAGCACCCATGACCTACAGTTCCTGCACGAGCCACAAGGTTGCATGCCACAAGCTTCAATGCCGATTTGCTGCGCTGCCCCACGCTCCTGGCTGCAGGCACCTCTTCTCTCTGCTCTGGTCCACCACCACCAACGGTTCTCCCCCCTGCTCTAGACCATTTGCTATCTGCTAAAGGCTACGGCTCTGCTGCAGCTTCTCCCATGCGATTTTCTCCTCACTCCAAGAGATCCACTAGCGACAAAACCTATCTTCACCCATAGCCACGAGCACCACCTTTCCTCTCGCCGCTAGCAATGTCTTTAGTTGTAACCTGGGTGTCATACCATGTTGTCTCTTGGGGATAAATATGTAACACTCTTGCTCTTTAACTATAACCTACAAGTATGAGTAGATATTCACAAGGGTGGGCCTTTGGGCCAAACCCATACGCACACCCCACACATACACCCAACCCAACATATATCCTTACTAAGATGTTGATTGGTAGAAGTTTGCACCATGTTTCAAAGTTATGTAACTGTTTTTCTACTCAATCCACTCAAATCCCCATTTCCTTGCATAATAGGTGTTGAAGCCTTGAAGTTAAATTGTAGGACGTGAGATGGTCTTGGTCCTTTAGGCATCAATTTTCATAATAGTACAGGGAGGGCACATACATTTTCTATTGGTACTAATTAGTGGGGCATATTGCCCAAAAAGAATTTGATAACGAGAGGCCAATTAAGTCAAAACAAGTCAAACTCCAACAAAATGAGTATTTCATCATATTATTGTATGGATTATAGAGGGTATTAACATGTTAATTAATTCGGGATTGAAACATTTCATTGTTGCAACATCTCCACTACATATGATTCTATTCTTTTTATATGGTGCTTTGATTGCTTTTTACAAGTTAGAATTAATATGATTTTTCTTTGCATGACAACACATGCATGCCTTGAATTGACCAGATTTAATGATAATGTGATGCACATAATATATTTATTTTTTACACTGTAATCATAAAGTAGGATTATATTTGTTTCTTAGATTGAAAAAAATATATTTAGTTGTTGTAAATGGTGGATGTTCGAATCATGTTGTTTCTGATTATAGATTTCCATGTGTTCTCTTTGCAGTGGGGAAAAAATTCAAGATATTGTTTGGCCGCAAACCATAGAAATCAAAGGAAGAGTGAAATGGGGGGTTTTTAAAAAATTCCTCAAGGATCTTCGTCACTCTCAAAACCGCTCAGTAATGGTAAGATCATTTTCTTACATTATAGATGAATCATCCTTGTTCTTATGATTTGACATTCTCCTGTTTTAGGATTATTTACTTTTGTGCTGAAATGAGTTTGAAATTGTATTTGATATACCTAGATAACTATGTGTTTTCTAGCGTTAGTTTGCTTTCATCATAAGTTTTAATAGTTACTGAAATATCACAGAAATAAACCAAAACTGATTTTTACTTGCAACCAATATCCTATTAGGTGATTTCCCTGTTGTTGAATGTTGAATCTTCGAAAAATGGCTTAGAGGGAATGAAGCAGGTAAAATTGACACTTGATTTTTTATTTCTAGTCTTTAGAAGGTATGGACATTCAGAATATTACGCTTAAGCTATTTATGACACTGATGCAGGTTGCAAATATGTTAAAAGTGAACAAAAGAATTGGTTTAGCAACAACAGAAGATGGTTCATATATTTATGTATGTCCTGGACACAAGGACATAATAACGGTCCTTGCAAAATATGGTTTCTGGAAAGGCGCGTCAACAATCGATAGAAACCAAGACTCATTAATCGGTTTTGTTGTAAGGGACCGAAAACCACCAGTAAACACAAGTGAGGGAGAGGTAAGTATTGAGAAAATACAAGAAATCGGGGGCACTCATGTGGAAGCACAAGAAGTGATATATGGTAAGCTTGTATTATCTATTAATCCACATGCATGGAAGTCTTATTCTCTCGATGTCCTCCTCTAGTACTTACTGATCATGGACATCATCCTTCTCTTCTTTCAGATAAGCAATCATACCCTGTTCATCCTCTTTGTGCACCAGTAGATCATGGCCTATACTTTCGTCGTCCTCCCCTGGTACTAGCAGAGCAAGGCTCATATTATCCGTATCCTCCTCCTGGACTACTAGGTCACGACTTCCATGCTCGGCATCCTCCTATTGGACTATCAGGTCAAGGGTTACATCCTCATGCCCCAGAATGTCAAGGCGTCTTTCATCAGCTTCCTCCTTGTGCAAGAGGTCAAGGCTTCATTACCCACTGCGCTCCCAATTTCGCACTAGAATACTTCAAGCCATTAACAGATCATGGAAACAACAACGGTATTTCTCCTGACCAACAACATTGGATGTTTAGTGAATGGCTTGAAACTGACTATGTTATTGCAGGTTCACAACACATGAGGCCACCTAGCGGCTCTGCTCCTGGTCATTTGTGGCATAGAATGTCGTGCGCAAGGTCCGGGAATAATCTTCCTGGTTTTGAAAGATCAGAAGGCTTCTCTGGCTCTAGCTCCACATATTACTCTAGATTCGAAAATGGGTCGGGTAGCATGCCTCCCAACTAAATTCATTGATGAAATTGCAACCTTGTCCCAAGAAACATTATGAATGATTTGTCTTATATTGTTGTATTCAGAAGTACAAGGAAGACACCAGGACATGGATTCTTGTTTATATTTCCGATTGGGCCAATTACTCCCAATATCCATAGAACATAATTCCTGATGTGTACAATGATGCATATGACATTTCATTAGTCTCCTGATAGGATGTTTGCCAGCACTAGTATGTTCCAACCCGCATTGGTACTTGTATCTTCAGAATTGGTGATTAATGAGGTTATTATGTATTTTTCTGGATAGTCATACGAAGTTTTTCTTCTGAATAGCTAAAAGTGTATGTCTAGTAAACTATTCCGTAGGGTAGATATTGCGATGGAACAAGTCCTGTAGTCTCATCGTCTTACTAGTGGGTTTGTTCTTTGTACTAAATTTTTTATCAAGCACCTCCCTTGTTGTCGACTTCCAGAGAAATTCCCCTAGGATATGCTAGCCATTTACCCAATAAGCTTGGCTGGGGGGGGAGGAGGGGGAGGGGGGTCCGCATCTAAATAAGTAAATATTGATCTGAGTTCAAAAGAAATTGAACCAGGTCATGAGGGAAATTGGGTCAAAAACCATGAGCTAGTTTACAAGGAAAAGCCGATCGAAAACCTAAACAAATTGACCCAATTATGAGGATACAGAACCAAAAAAACATACAAGTAAGTGGGGAAAAGAATAATGATATAACATGGGAGTCCATGACAAGGCACACCCCAGCAAGTAGATTGCAATACCAGGAAACACAAGTAGATGTGGGGTGTTGTCTAGGATCACAATGCAAAGACTTGAAAGCTAGTTGTTTTTCATGTGGGTAACAGTCGAGTTTTTCTCCCATTCATGTTGTGACGCAACATATATGAGTGTGTCCCTTTTTGTCTGCCTTTGATTTGGGTCATAGCCAAGTTTTTCCCTTACTAACTTGAGAAAATAACAGGCCAGGAAAAATTGAAAAAGAATTCTCTGTTGTGGACCGGCGAACGACTGGCGCGACTATCCTCTGTGATCAGGCTTCCGAGGACATGCAACATCTACCGAAAATATAAAATAGAACAGCTGCACCCCGGCCCTCTCTATCTAGCCATCCATTCTGCGCATCGCAATTCGTGCAAACACATTTCTCCATAAATACCTTCTCAGTCCGCAGCAGTGCTGTATAGTAGCTATGGCTGTGTGCTAGCAACCCATTTTCCTTAAGAAATTTCACGACATAGTAGCGGGGTCTGGGCCGGCCCTCCAGGCTGTAAGTGAGGATTGCCGGTCGATGAGCAATGTAGGCCGGCTCCAACCCCAACTCAGAGAGAAGGAACTCGGATCTGCGCTGCAGCATGTTCTTTGACCTCCTCAGCACAGACGGATCCTTGGACAAGGCAATGCCCACCTCAGCATCCGACCAGCCCAAGGTGCTCTTCAAGTACTTCACTTTGGCGGCAATCTTCTCCTCGCCGAGCAATTCAACACACAGCAGAGTTTTCCTGAACATCACGGAGCCACGGGGCACACCAAGACCTTCGCCGCCGCCGCCCGTATTTGTTCCGCGCTGGCGGTGAGCATCCTTGGTACAGTGGCACACACCTTGGCAATATCGCAAGCACCTAGCGTGCACTCCTGCAGTAACGCCACATTTGGCTTGACGACCCTCTCGAGGCTGTGCGAGAGGAGACGGTTGTTACGCTTGAACGCTTGGAGGAACTTGTCGGAGGATCCGAAGAGGCGCAGGTAGTAGTGCACGTTGGAGACGACGGATTTGCAGCGGAAGGAGAGCGAGAGGAGGCGCGCGATCTCGGAATGCGACAGACCGAGGCCGGTGAGCCCGGCTACGATGGGGGACAGGGTCCTCTTCACGCCGGCGCAGAGGAGCTGCGGGTCCCTGGCGACGGCGGCGGCGACGTCTGCGGTGGAGAGTCCGAGGCCGGCGAGGAAGGCGAGGACGGCGTCTGGCTTGGTGGGGGATCTGAGGTGGGAGAGCTTCGTGGAGGCCTTCAGCGCCTGTGCTGGGGTGAGGCCGCAGGTGTCGACCAGGTACTCCTCGACCGCGAATCCGGTGATTCCGGTGCGTTGGGAAACGGGGGGTGCGGCGGCCGAGAGGAGACGGCAGAGAGGGGAAGGGGATCTGTGGCAGGTGGTGGGAGAGGATAGAAGGTGGGCGAGGATGCAGATTCGGAGGCGGAGCATGGCGCAGGCGACGGCGAGGCGGCGCCGGCGGCGAGGGCAACGAGCGCCGCCGGTTGGTGAGAGAGATGCCCAACTTGTGATTGGCAGGTGAAGCTTTGCAGCGACGCACCAGAGAGAAACCCAACTTGTGAGCAAAATGGGCCTCAAAGCCCAACTTGTCGCTCCACGCGCTCCAAGAAAAGAAAACCAACATCTGATCTGAGCGAAGCCAAGCCATTCATCAGTGCGAATTTGTTTAAGCCAAGCCATTCATCTGATCTGAGCTACATGTAGGCCTTTTTTTGAAAAAAATTGAAAAACATATTTTTAAGCCTCAAAAAATTCTGGACAAAAAAATACACATGAACATAGAGATGTATACTGCATTCCTGTTAAATTTTGTGATGAAATAAGCTTTGGTGTGGGCCGCATAAAAAACAAAATTATGGACTTTTATAGTGAATAGCGTTTGTGCTGAAAATACATGATTTTGTCGTCTTTGTGTATCTTTCATCAAAACATATTTTTTCTAGGGGACATCAAAACATATTTCATCATGTAAATTTGCTCGAGCTACACGTAGCTCTTTTTTGAAAATAATAATCTAAAATCATACTTAAAAGTTCCAAAAAGTTCTAAAAATGCACACGAACCTAGGTATGTGTACTACTCCCTCCGTCCCCAAAATGATGTTAGGACAAAGTTGAGTCACTTATTTTGAGACGGAGGGAGTACATCTCTGCAAATTTTATTTAAAGACAACTATTCACTTGAAAATAAGGTGGCCTTTCATGAGGGGGCTGATATTCAAACGAAAGCACTCGCGGAGAAATATTTGAGGCTACCTACTGCTTTGGGTAGGTCTACAGAGGACCAGTATGATCTTATAATACCTAATACTCACTAGTTGAACCGGGACTAAAGGCCCTTCACGTGGCTGTTGTTTGGAGCTCCACCTTTAGTCCCGGTTGGTAACACCAACCGGGACTAAAGGAAATTTTATGATTTTTTAATATTTTTTTGAACTTTTTTCCGATTTTCAAATTTCTGAATTATTTTACAATTTAATCTCTAATCATCCCTCATCACTGCTCAATTTAACCTCTAATCTCTAATCACCCCTCATCATTCCAAATCATCTAACTTTCCGGCCAGTCACCCATCCTCTCACTACTCTAGCCTGAGCACGCTTAACTTCCGGGTTCTATTCCCCCTCGTTTCCAAGTGTGCACTTGTTTTTTCCTGACAATAGTAAGATGTCAATCCTATTAACCCTCAGGAGTTTAGCTTGAGCATGAAGTCACACGTTTCACTGTTTGAGTTTGAAACTATTATTCTAAAAAACAATAATTATTTAGTAAAACTAATATTTCTGGAGTAAGTAGTTTGACCATAGTTTGACCACAGTTTGACCAGATTTGACCAAAATTCAAAAAAATTGAAATAATTATTTAGTAACACTAATATTCTTGAATAATTATGTAGTAACACTAATACTTCTTGAATAAGAAGGTTGACCATAGTTTCACCAGATTTAACCAAAATTAAAAAAACTGAAATTTGAGCATATCTTTTTTTCCTTTTAGAATTTGAGGATTCTAAAAAATTGCAAATAGGCCGTAGGCGGTCAAAACCGGATGCGGATTTTCGTGCTGAACATTTTAGTATATTATACTTTTTTTTCCGACATCGTATGCAAAAGTTATAGCCGTTTTACTTTTTCATGACACTTTTTTGCAAAACATGTCCAAATTTAAGTTTTTTAATTTTCCTAACTAGTAGATGTAGTAATATAACTACATCTCGAAGGATTTTATTTTTTGAAATTTTTATCATTTTCTTTTGTTTTTTCAAAACTGAAATGGCGATACAAGGGGGGGGGGTAGAGTTTGAGATATGGGCCCTTTAGTCCCGGTTCGTGTCTCAAACCGGGACTAAAGGGACCATTTGAACCGGGACTAATGCCTTTAGCCGCTCGAACCGGGACTAATGCTAACATTAGTCCCGGTTCGTAATGCAACCGGGACTAATGTATATATTGCCCTGTGACCAAAGCCCTGTTTTCTACTAGTGACTATAAAGAAATTTGTCACTGCTGGGATCACAAGCTTATGAATAGTGCGGCTAGAGAGGTTTTGATCAAGTCAATCTGTGAAGCTATTCCTACCTACCTATTCAATGAGCTGTTTTAAACTGTTAAAGAAAACATGCAAAAAGATTGCTAGCATTGTGGCTCGGTACCGGTGGGAGGAGATGAAATTAAAAGGAGGATGCATTGGAAGAAGTGGCAAGCTATAGGTATGCCCAGAGACGGAGGACGAAAAAAATGAAGGTGTGACGAACTCTAAGTAAATTTTTTTTATGCAAATGCAAAACCATAATAGTCATCCTGAAAACAAAAACATAATAGTCAATACCTATCCCCTTATGAGGCAATCATTTTGCCTCCATTTCAGAAATACCTATCCCCTTCCCTTGGCGTTGCTAGCCCTTTCCTCTCACTTTCCATCTTCTGCTGGCGAAGCACGAGGCTGCGCTGCATACTGCTGGCCGTGGCATGAAGGATGAGAAATTGAGAAGTTGTTGCTACTCGGTGCGCCTAGGTCTCGACTGCTCGGTGCACTACCGCGCCATGCGTGGGAGCGCCCAACCGCGCCACTTGCTCGACGCCCACCACAAGCCATAGCCGCCATCATCCGCCACTCCCCTTCGTACCGGCTAGCCGCCACTGCACGCTAGCTGCTGCATGTCACGTGTGTGTGCGTCTCTATCTGGCTCTCGATTGGTTCGTTTTTTTGGGTAAGTGAAACATGTCTTTTTAATTGAAAATGAACGAAACTTAATTTATCAAAACAAGTGAAATTTCCTTTTGAAATGAGTGCAATTGTTCTTGAAAATGGGTGAAATTTGTGTTTCAAAATAAGTGAAACCAGGGTTTAAAAATGTGCAAAATTAGTTTCTTTTAAATGAGTGAAACAATTTTATGAAATTAGAGAAATATGCACTTTAAAGTAAGTGAAACTAGTGTTTAAGAATGAGTGAAATTAGTTTTCTTTCAAATGAGTGAAATCATTTTTCTGAAATTAGTGAAATTCTTTTGAATATTAGTGAAATATGCATTTTAAAATAAGTGAAACCAGTGTTTAGGAATAAGTGAAATTAGTTTTTTTAACGAGTGAAATCATTTTTTTAAATTAGTGAAATAGCCGAAATCACTTTTATGAAAAACCAAAACAATCTTAATTTTTTGAAAGTGATTTCAAAGATAATTGAAATATATAAAATAAAAGTTGTTCAAATATATCCTAGACTGATCTTGTTTTGAAGGTCTTTTCAGCATGAATTGTAATATTTAAAAGTTTCAAAAATGGACATTTGATTCAAAAGATATCAATCATTCGAAATATGAGAATGACAATTAATACATGCCAGATGTAAGGGGTAGAGAGTGCATGCATTATTTTTCTCCTCTCTAACTCTTTCTCCTCTGTAGAAGTCTGACACCCAGTAGGTATATGTACTTTTTGTCAGGTTGTGTCAGTAGTATTCACAGTGTATACAACAAGAAGTGATTTACGTCCTCATACCACACGAATCTTGACGAATAGCATGTGTAGTGGACTTCCAACCGGTAGGTACCGGTTCCGATAAATTTACATTTTCGTCGTACCAAATCCAATGACTGTGAATTGCGAGGAAAATTTGGCAGGCGGGCAAGTTTCAACTACTAAAACTTGATATGAACTTTGATAAATTTAGCAAGTTTCAAAAACTTTACCCTAAAACCCTAAAAGCATATGAATATTTTTAACATAGTATAGACATAGACGCTCATACATATGCATTCCCACTTACCCCTATAAATGCACGCACGCACACCCTATTCCTATGAGCAGCTCTGAGAGACTGAATCTACATGTGATCTTGATATTGACGAAGTCAGCACAGGCGCATCTGTAGTCGACGGGTACGTTTCTCCCGTTGAACGAATATCGCCGGAAAGTCTGAAATAAATTCAGCAAAATGCGAGCATTAGTGCGAAGTCTAGGACTTGAACCCTGATGGGTTGGTTCCACCGTACATAACCTAACCATCTGAGCTAGGCCAGTTCGCAAAAGAATATGAAACTTGATTATCTCTCCGCAGCGTGACAGCGTGTGCGTCTCGCCGCAGCCATCGCCTGGATCGCGTGGTCTCCCGCCCGGCTTGCGCCGTCTTCCATCGCGTCGTCTCCCCACCTGGATCGCTCCGTCCCGCCGTCACTGTTCAACAGCTCCGGCTGCACCAGACCCTGTCGCCGCCGCCAACAGCACCGCCCTCTCCCACTGGCCACTGTCGCCGCCGCCAACAGGTCTCCTACTGAAGCGGCCGACAGATGGATTCTTTCTAAATTCCCTTGCAGATGGATTCTCCAACACCATCCAGTGAACGTATTCCTTTCAAAGAATTGTCCAACTCCATCAACGCAGGTAATATTGATTAATCGGATAAATTGTAGATGTACCATGTGTTGCACAACATCTAATTATTACATTATGTATTTTTTAGGTGTTGTCAACCTTAAAGGCCAACCTAAGGATGCGGGAGAACGGAATAGACAACGTGCTAGGGAGCGATATGCGCAAATGGATCAACAGAAGAAAGTTGAACTACTTAAGAAGCGTCGTGAAGCCTACAGAAAAAAAAAGGTCAAACATCAATTAATTCTGAAGAGGCGCAGTTAGGGACAACTCGACTTATGCCCTCCCAACTGCAAAACAAGCAAATTGTTGAAGGTGCACTTCACGATCAATAACCTCATTAGTGCAATCATACCACTTATTGGTTCCATTTTCCTAACGTAACTAAAAAATCTGGTCCTTGATTCTGCCTAGGAGACAAGGCATGAAATGAGGAAAATGTGGACCATAATTAAGCTAGCGAATGGTTAAACATAGATGGCACATACGAACGTCAAACGATCCATATGCCATCTCAAGGGCAAGACAACCTCCTAACTGGTATGAAGGCAACTAATTCTTTGTTAAAATGAGTGCTATACTGATAATTCATGCCTTATGGAGCTACACACGTGAAGATTTTTTTTCCATCGTAGATATTGTTGGCGTACCTAATTGCAATAATGATGGGCTCGCATCATCCATCATTGAGCCACGACGTACAGATGCCAAAGAGCGGAAGAGGCAGCATGATACGGATCGATATGCACAGATGCATAGCACGAAGAAAGCTGAACTATTAAAAAGGCAACGTGAAGCCCATCAAAAAAGAAAATCATCGATAAGGAACAAGGAAAATGAGGTTCATGTTGAAGATATCGAGTGGCTAAACAGAAACGACACATACCAGAGGCAACCCGTTCATATGCCATCTCAAGTGCAAGAAAACATCATGGCTGGTATGATTGAACTAATTCCTCTTTGAAATGAGTGCATCTATGTTAGTAATTATGTCTTGTGGTGACAAAGTATGTGATGCCATTATGCTATGTAGATATTGAAATCAACAATTTTAGAAATGATGAATCCCCGCCATCCGTCATTCAACCACAACCCCTAGATCCCAAAGAGCGAAAGAGGCAACAAGATAGGGAACGATATGCACAAATGGATATGACCAAGAAGAAAGATGAACTACTACAAAGGCAACGTGACGCAAGGAATTCATCGTCAGGTAGGAATTGCACAACACCGACCACTAATAGCATCAACACATTTTCTATGATCTTTCCACACCAGCCAACCATCTTAATTATTTAGCATTATCATTAGAGCAAACCAATACTACACGTGCAGAGGATAGGGCACGCTATGCCAATATGACTGCAGAGAAAAAGCAAGCAAAGAGGGCTCTCCACGCGTCAGGCCGGAACACTCTGAGTCAAGATTCCATAACCATGGAGAACCCATTGTTTATCCCCGAGTTTGATCATATTAATGCGGACGCATCTGGTACTCATAGTTCCATAATCACACATGATTGGTATATTCCCCAGGACAATGGCACCCCTGTTTATATCCAATCTTCTTCTTAGCATATGTCGGGTGTGGAGACCCCTGATATGGATGTCAGTAAAGTACCACGAAGAAAACATGTGATACCCAGAGAAAGAAACACTTTGATGGAGCACCGAAACCAAGCTTTCCACGCAAGTGGTAGGAAGAATATGACCACATCAATGGATGAAAACCCATCGATTAACAATGGTAATATTTTTTACTTCATTTGTATGCTTCTCTAATATAGGTCACTGAAAATTGTAATGACCATACTTTACGTTGTATTCGCAGAAAGTACATCCCAAGTACCTGAGACTGACAAAATACATTCAACGCCCAACAATGATGTGGATCCATTGACGAATGAAAATCTGTTGATGACTATGGAAGGTTGCAACCATTTTGAACTTCCAACACACTCAGAAGCCAATAATGATGGTATTTTTTTACTAAAGTTATAACACAACCTATTTGAGGCATAGGGCTCATAAGTAATAATAAAATAGGCAATGAAGAGGGTGTCATATTGGAGGAAGACTTAGAAGACGAGGAAGGTTACATGTTCGCTGGGCAAGGTACTTTTGTCAGGTTCCACGTCGTTGTGGATATATCATGTGTGTATTTTTGTACTCATGGTGTTAAGTACCATTTCAGAGGACACTGATGAGGATATCGATATGGATGAGGCTGATGATGACCCTGCTTCAGTATCAAGTGTTCTAGGTGTATAGCGAAATCCCGACAAACACGCACAAGCTGAAGCCAGTGGAAGACTGCAAGCATTGCTATGCAAAGAAGTTTGAACGTGAGGCCATAGAATTCTCCTGCCGTAAGGGGAAGATCAAACTAGCCAACATGGAAACACCACCCGAGCTCATGAGGCTGTGGACGAGTGCAGACCCTGATCCTATTCATTTTCGCGACAACATCAGGTTTTTCAATAGCCATTTCTCATTCACCTCACTATATTGTCACGTTGATAGTGATACAACAAACACATGAAAGCACCCTATCTATATATTTCGTGCCCATGGCCAAATGTACCACAACATACAGTCATTTGGTAAACAAGAAGGTTTGGATCGTAGTTGCCTAGAGCTCTACTTCTATGATGATGACCCAGTTTAGAGCATAGGTACCGCAGTTGCCGCAAAGAGCAATGTCAGAAAGACAAACAAGTAATCACACAACTGGTCGACATACTTCGTGGCAACCCATACTCTGAAAACCTTTGGAGTATGGGGCATGTTGATGATGTTGATGACTATTGTATAACACTTAACCTTGGCCAAAGGATGGACCAGAAAAAATATAATGCACCAACCACTTCAGAAGTAGCCGCTGTGTGGGTGGAGGGTAGTGAACGCCGAAGGCAGTTCGATAACAGCGTCACCCTACAAGGGAAGAATAGAGATATATATGGCATCAAGTCCTATCATGGATGCTATGATGCGCTGTCCTACCCAATGTTCTTCCCTAGAGGTGACCTTTGGTGGCATATCGATATCCCGAAGGAAGGTGTGTACTATGAAACTGTGATGGCAGCTCGTCTAGCTCATCGTTATAACAATGTATCTAACAAACCCCCACTCAACGCCAACAATGATGATGATGAAGGTTAGTGTTGCAATTAGTTGTTACATGAGTAGTCTGGTTTGCAATATTTTCTACAGTTATCAACACCATTGAGTTTCAATTTTGTATGCAGCTTCTGGAGGCAGACTATGTGTGTTTGTGTGGGACTACTATTGCTACAAATTCCAGATGCGTCCAGGGATA
The DNA here is from genome assembly GCF_002575655.3 of Aegilops tauschii subsp. strangulata. Classification (NCBI taxonomy): domain Eukaryota; kingdom Viridiplantae; phylum Streptophyta; class Magnoliopsida; order Poales; family Poaceae; genus Aegilops; species Aegilops tauschii. The sequence continues at coordinate 25,986,413 of NC_053040.3, forward strand.
TTCAATCCGATCCTCTATGGCAAACGTCTTTTCCAACAGTTCACAGTTGACACATACATCAAGATCGAGAACTCTCGTTTGGATTATATATGGGGCCATCAAGATACAATAAGGGAGGACCTATACCAAGGTTTGATGGACAACTTACATGCTGGTGAGGGTAGGGAAGATGCTTTTGGAAAGCGTACAGTGCTAGGCACAACATTTATCGGGGGTCCACGGGACAAGAGGCATCGCTACATGGATGCTATGGCCTTAGTGCAGAAGTATGGCAAGCCGGATGTCTTCCTCACAATGACATGTAACCCAAACTGGGACGAGATTAAGCAACAACTCTATCCTAGCCAGAGACCTCAGGACGTCCAGATCTCGTTGTTCATGTTTTTAGGGCAAAGTTGGTGGAACTCAAGAATAAGTTGCTTCAAAAGGACATCTTGGGCAAGTTGAGGGCTTATGTGTATGTGGTGGAGTTCCAAAACAGGGGTCTGCCCGATGCCCACTTGCTTCTCATCATGGAGGGGCGGTACAAGCTCACATGCTCCGAGCAGTATGACCGTCTTATCTCAGCCGAGCTCCCAAACAAGAAGAAGTACCCAGAACTATACAAAATGGTCGTGAAGCATATGATGCATGGACCATGTGGTGCTTTGAATCGTGAATGTTCATGCACAAAGGGTCGTCCTACTTGCAAGAATCACTATCATCGGTCTTTCAAAGCAGCTACCTTGCGAGTCAAGGACTCCTACTCTCTATACAGACGACGTGAAGACGGTCGCAAAGCAATGATTCGAAAGGAATGGCTAGATAATAGGTGGGTCATCCCATACAACCCGCACCTACTGCGTTACTTCAATTGTCACATCAATGTTGAGCCATGTGGAAGCATAAAGGTAGTTAAATACCTATTCAAGTACATATACAGGGTCATGATAGGCATCTATTTCTATGAGTGAGGCTGACAAGGGTGACAAGAATGGAGAAATAGATGAGATCAAACAATAGAGATGCTAGGTGGGTGACTCCTCCCGAAGCCTTGTGGAGGATATATGGCTTTGAATTGAGTAAGAATTCCCCACCTATGCTGCAGCTTCAACTCCATCTGCCAAACATGCACATCGTGTCATTCAGAAAGGACCAAGATATCGAACAGGTGGTTAACCGTGAAGGTGTCGAGAAGTCAATGCTTACCGAGTACTTCGAGGCAAACATGTTACATGAGGAGACTCGTCCTATCTTGTACAGGGACTTCCCCGAGTGGTATACCTGGCAGACAAGTCAGCAAAATAAATATTGGAGAAGAAGGGAACGAGATACAGGTGTACAAGTTGGAAGAAATGTGGCGGCTCATCCAGCCGAGAGGGAACACTATTACTTGCTGATACATCTCCGTCGTATCTACTTTTCCTAAGGCTTTTCCTCTTGTTTTGGACTCTAATTTGCATGATTTGAATAAACTTACCCGGACTGACGCTGTTTCAGCAGAACTACCATGGTGTTGTTTTTTGTGCAAAAATAAAAGTTCTCGGATTGGAACAAAACTTTGCGAGGAATTTTTATACAATAAAAGAGAACTTCTGGAGCCAAGAACAACCGGACGGGGGCACCTGGGTGGGCACAACCAACCAGGGCGTGCCCACCTCCAGGCACGCCCAGCTGGGTTGTCCCCACCTGGTGGCCCTGCAGGCCTCAACCCTGATAATATAAAATCACATATTTGGAGAAAAAAAATCATGGAGAAAGAACTATCGCGTTTCACGAGACGGAGCCGCCGCCACCTCATGTTCTTCATTGGGAGGCCAGATCTGGAGTCCGTTTGGGGCTTCGGAGAGGGGGCTCTTTGATCTTCATCATCACCAACCCTTCTCCATCGCCAATTCCATGATGCTCCCCACCGGGAGTGAGTAATTCATTCGTAGGCTCGCTGGTCGGTGAGGAGTTCGATGAGATTCATCATGTAATCGAGTTAGTTTTGTTAGGGCTTGATCCCTAGTTGATGTTGGATGAGATTCATTATGTTCTGAGATTGATGTTGCTATGACATTGCCATGCTTAATGCTTGTTACTTTGGGCCCGGGTGCCATGATTTCAGATCTGAACCGTTTATGTTATCACCATTATATCTATGTTCTAGATCCGATCTTGCAAGTTATAGTCACCTAGCTACTACGTGTTATGATCCGACAAACCCAGAGTGTCAGAAGTCGGGACACTTCCCGGTGATGACCGTAGTTTGAGGAGTTCATGTATTCACCATGTGTTAATGCTTTGTTCCGGTTCTCTATTAAAAGGAGGCCATAATATCCCTTAGTTTCCAATAGGACCCCGCTGCCACGGGAGGGTGGGACAAAAGATGCAATGCAAGTTCTTTTCATAAGCATGTATGACTATTTACGGAATACATGCCTACATTATATTTATGAACTGGAGCTAGTGTCATATCGCCCTAGGTTATGACTGTTATATAATGAATATCATCCAACGAATTCACCGATCAAATGCCTACGAATTTCTCTCATATTGTTCTTGCTAAGTTACGACTGCCATTGTTACTATTGCACTTGCTACAAAATCATTGCTATCACTGCTACCATTACTATTGCTGTTGCTACTACTATCAAAACTATCATACTACTTTGCCACTGATCACTTTGCTACAAATAATTAATCTCTAGGTGTGGTTGAATTGACAACTCAGCTGCTAATACTTGCAAATATTCTTTGGCTGCCCTTGTGTCGAATCAATAAATTTTGGTTGAATACTCTACCCTCGAAAAATGTTGTGATCCCCTATACTTGTGGGTTATCACTTGCGGGTACTTCTAAAACATGTAACTGGCGCCACCTCCTATGAGGACCTAAGGACAGTTAATGGTGAGATCCTACCAACCTTTCGTGAAGCTGGAGAAAGAAGGGGGTTGGTCGAAGGAGACAACACACTAGATGAGTCCCTCGCTGAATCTACATTATATGATATGCCATCATCTCTACGAAGGCTCTTTGCAACAATATTGGTATTTTGTGAGCCAAGCGATGTGCGTGGGCTCTGGGAGAAGCACCTGGAGGCATTGTCAGAAGACTATCGCCGTAACAACCCATCCAAAGTTGCAGTTGAGCAAATGGTTCTAATAGATATCAGGAATATGCTACAATCAATGGGCAAGGAGATAGAGTCATTCCCTCTTCCCGATATTAATGAAGATTATTACACTGCCAACGGTGTCCAAGGGAGTTCTTCGAGGAATCCACCATCGAGTTCAACATTGAGGACACAAACCTATCAGACTCATTTAATACGGATCAGAGGAATGCGTACGATGAAGTTATATCTGTTGTTGATGGTGATGTGGGTGGTGTGTTCTTCGTAGATGGACCTGGAGGCACCGGCAAGACTTTTTTGTATAGGGCACTTCTTGCAACGGTGCATATGCAGAATAAGATTGCTCTAGCAACAACTACATCTGGTGTGGCAACTACCATAATGCCTGTTGGGAGAATGACACAGTCACGGTTTAAGATACCGTTGAGCATTGATGATGGTGGTTTTTTGTAGCTTCACTAAACAAAGTGGGGATGCCAAGCTCTTACAATCAGCTTCTCTCATTATTTGGGATTAGGATTCCATGACAAAGAGACAAGCAGTGGAGGCTCTAGAAAACATTATCCGTGATATAATGAGCTGACCAGACTTGCCATTCGGTGGAAAGACAATAGTGTTCGGTGGAGATTTCAGGCAGGTACTCCCTGTCGTTCGTAAGGGTTCAAGGGCTCAGATAATTGATTCTTCCTTGCGTAGGCCTTAACTTTGGGATTGCATGCGTCATCTAAAGCTGACACACAATATGAGGGTAGATAGCGACCCATGGTTTGCACAATACTTGTTGCAGATTGGTGACGGAAAGGAGGAGGCCAATGATGATGGTGATATCCACCTTCCAGACGAGATCTGTGTCATGTACTGGGAAGGACACTGACCTTGATACACTGATATATAATGTTTTTCCCGGTCTTAGTGCTAACATGGCAGACCCAAACTACATCACCTCAAGAGCAATATTATCGACCCGAAATGATTGTGTGGATAAGATTAATATGAAGATGATCAATCAATTTCAAGGAGATGAGATGGTGTATCATAGCTTTGATTCTGCGGTCGACGACACTCATAACTACTATCCTTCTAAGTTCCTTAACACTTTGAAACCTAATGCATTGAATCTGAAGATTAACTGCCCTATTATATTACTTAGAAATATTGACCCCGCAAATGGACTTTGCAACGGCACGAGGCTGGTTCCAAGGATTCCAGAGGAATGCCATCGATGCTGAAATTGTGTTGGGGCAACATGAGCGTGGTCTCCACCCTATCACAATATGTCTAATCGTAAATCCCAAGGCGATGATCTCGGCCACCGCATGGCACACCTTCATTGAACCGCGCTAGTGATAGAGAATGTTTGGAACATCTTTCAGTTTGTTAAAATACTAGCTTAAATATCATGGAGCAGCAAGCAAAAAAAATTGCCCATTGAACTATTAGCCACAATAGTTTCTTCTAAATTGATGGGGCTTCCTTCTATTTGTGTCTTGGGTATGAGTGAAAAAATATTCAGTCTCAAAAGACAACAAATAAATGAGAGCAAAAAAGAGAGTATTATTAAAATTGCATGGACGCCTTATATATTCAAATGAGACTGCAGAAGCAATATGCCCTTTAGTCATATACGCATAGAGGGATAGAGACATTTAGAAAATGTTTGAATTATAAACATCAACTTGTATGTTGTGCCACTTACAATGATCTGTTCTACCAATTGGTCCACAATGAATTCACTAATGCTGGGAGCATATATCATCTGAATGGCTTTGTTTCTTTGCTTCTGAAGAGAGAATTCATAACTCGTAAATCGGACACCATTGACCCCACCAATGAAAATTGGCTCATCATTCTTTAGGGACCCTCCCTCTTTTCAATAAACTCTAGTGACAGAACAAACACTGTGAGACGCAACCTAATCAACTATTAGTTCTGGAGAATAAAACACAACGCATCATGCTTACTCAAGCACATGTAGGCTGGATCAAGAGCCAATCGTGAACTTTTAATTGAATTTTAAAATCATCAATGATAGATCAAAAGCAGATCACGAAATTTCAAAACCATCAATGAACTCCACCCATCCACCTCATCATTGGTTCTATCTACCTTAACCTCTTTGGCAAGAGGCTCATGCCACAGACGCGATGGCGGCCTATAACCTCCTCCTTCTTTATAAGGCACAACCACTGGGAGCGATCTGAGCGAGATGATGGCGCCCTGATGTGGAACTACACCAGCACGTCTCTGGCACACTCACCGTGGACCCCTTCCATGAGGTGAGGCTTGCAAGCCGCCCAGTCTTCCTCCTTTATCTCCTGCCAGTACCTCCATCGCAACGGAATCGTTGATTCCGGCAAAACCCCACTCGATTCCTCCTGCATAGAGCCTCCTCAACAACTCCGACATCCTCCTAGCCAGACAACACATATGATAGTATGCATAGAGGCGCTAAACTTTCTACGACACTTCCGGTGAAGCCTTGCCCTATAACGGCGGCGACAAGTGGCCATATGATGCAAATATACAAACACTTCGGCTGCTACTTCATAATTGGCCCCAAATGGGGGACCGTGCAGAACATCAATAAAGTGGTTGTTTTATATCACTTTGTGCCGAAAACGCTGCTCCAACAACTTCCCTAAAATAGAACACCCACAAAACGACAATCGCGGTGTATTTTAGGGCACCAATTTTAGACTGTTGTTTGAGATGAACATTTTCTGGTGCCCTAAAAATCACTTTTTGGTGCCTCATATTTTACTCCAACTGCTTTTTTGCGCCCTATTATAGGGTTATGGTTGGATATTCTATGAGTTTTCTAGGTTTTTTGAATTAGCTTCTCAATTTTTGAATTTCCCCCATTGTCCAGTCTCACTAGAAAGCACCAAGAGCAAGGAACTATGTCTACTCTCTTCTTCCCTACCAGATATTCTCTTTCAGCTTACTTGAGGAAGAACAATTAACAACTAGGTTCAATGAAACTAGCACACCAAGGCCCTAAATCCACCATGCTCCTCCCTGCCACAAACACTAGCCACACCTCCTAAAAGAAGTTCTCATTTGCCTTCTTTCAGCAACCAGCAAAAAACTTCTCCTTGACTCCACTATAAGACAGCAGCATTAGCGGCCCAAAAATAGATTCAGGCAACACAACTCTTCTCTACTTATTTGCTACAGTACTCGCTACACCAGGATCGCTCCCTCCAGGTGATAGTATCCGTACATACCTCACCCATCTCTACTTTCACCAACACAGACCAACACCGTAGACCTGCAGGTCCTTTTACTTGCACGCACTATCGACCATCGTCTCGGATGAGCTTTTGATTTCGAGCAGCCAGCCAGCCACACATCCACCTCTTGCCACTACCCCCAGCACCCATGACGTACAATTCCTGCGCGAGCCACAAGGAGGGGCCCCGGTCCCTGGTTGCACGCCAAAAGCTTCAATGCCAATTTGCTGAGCTGCCCGACGCTCCTAGCTACAAGCACCTCTTCACTCTGCTCTAGTCTACCACCACCAGAGGTTCTCCCCTCTGCTCGAGACCAGTTCCTCTCCGCTAAAGGCTATGGCTCTGCTGCAGCTTCCCCCATGAAGTTTTCCCCTCACTCCAGAAGCTCTGCTAGCACCAGAACCTCTCTTCACCCACAACTACGACTACGAGCACCAACTTTCCTCTCGCCGCTAGCAATGGCTTTAGTTGTAACCTGGGTGTCATACCATGTTTTCTTTGACAGGAACCATACCATGTTATTTCTTGGGGGGGGGGGGAAACCTATAACACTCTCTTTCTCTCTAGATATAACCTACAGGTATGAGTAAGTATACACAAGGATGGGCCTTTGGGCCAAAACCATACACACACCCCACACATACGCTCAACCTAATATATATCCTTACTAGGATGTTGATTGGTAGAAGTTTGCATCGTGTTTCTAAGTTATGTAACCGTTTTACTGCACAATCCAGTCAAATCTCCATTTCCTTACATAACAGGTGTTGAAGCCTTGAAGTTGAAGTGTAGGATGTGAGATGATCTTGGTCCTTGAGGCATCACTTTTCATAAAAGTACAGGGAAAGCACATACATATATTTTCTATTGGTACTAATTAGTGGGCATCTTGTCAAAACATGTCAAACTCCAACAAAACGAGATATGTTTCTCCATTGTCTAATCACAACAAAGGGGTCTCTTGGTTTCTTTCGGATTACAATCTCAACGATGTCTAGGTCTAAGTAGACTAGCTACTATTACATATATGTTTCAAATATATGTCCTCCAGAGAACATCTTCTCGACAACTTTTACCAAACCATATTTCTTCAAGTAGTGTAACTAATAAATATTTATATAGGACCACAACATCTTACTATTTCAAAACAAAAGATGGCATTTCCGCTACAAAAAAGTGAAATACAAAGAATTCAATTATGTTACTATTACTAGGGAGAAAACAAAGGAAAAATGCATAGTAAAAAAATTATTTCCTTTATTATCTAATTATTTACAAGAATTCAATGATGTGGTTATTCTTTGCTCGACAAAAAGAATCTATTGAATAGTAACACTAAAACCATTGAAGAAGCTTATGTGAGGAGTGTGAAACCATCAAAGAATGTGATAGATTATGAAGAAACTATCATAGATTTCCCATGTTTGGTACCTTCCCCCTAGTGAACCATAGAGAGAACCACCAACATGGATAAATTTATCTAAAGGCCAACTAACATTGGACATTGGCAAGGCAACCCGTATTGACGTCCATCGTTTTTCTACATGTTACTCATGTTTTAGCTAGCTTGAGTTATGTATATTTCACATCGAGTAAAGTAGATGTTCACTTTCACGGTTGAGCTATTGCTAATTGTCATGTACAAAACATAACTAATCTTCCTGACAGAATTCTCAGTATGGTTCGTTCATTCACTATAAATCATTAACTATTTCTAGAATTGTCGTTACTCATAAAAAAATCACAAAAATGTTCAACGCCAAATTAATTGAAGCAAATTTCAAGTGTGTCAAGTCCACTTTTAATAGCATATGAGTGAATTTATCCTACCAAAACCGTCTCTTGAGAATCAATGCCCATGCAAAATATAACTAATATCTCAGAGTATAATTCACATCGTTTCACCAAGAATTTTATGTACTAAAAATCATATACACAGAAAAAGATTCAAAACACAATTAGAAAAGGTTGTATCGTTTCATGTTTTTACAATTAGTTTATATGGAAAACACACATTTTTTATGATGAGAATAATAGTAACCTAATACGACATTGTAATTTCATAATAAGTTAACAACGGATAATGATGATCCCCGTGCATCAAACATGCCTAAGACAAAACTATGTTCACCAAAGGCGCATATTTGAGAATGTGATCACATTTGGATGCAACTTTCCTTAGACAAATTAAATAATATGTGTTCAGGATACAACTTTATAAAATTCTAGCCCGCACATTGGGCGGGCCATTATGCTAGTACAGTAAACATACATAAGTAACTGGAAAGCGACAACACTAATTACCATCGATCCTTGGGTTCCTTGTTTTATAGTAGTTTGGCACTGATCCCTCTCTCTGAATAATAGTCACAATGCTAATGTCAACCACAACTTACTCCTTAAATCTCAAGTATAGGTTACAATCTTTTCTCGAATATTTTCATGTCCAACATAAATAGTCAATGTATTTTTGGTGCTTTTGTAGAACTAAATACCAAATACTGTTTCCATCTTTCCGACCTGAAGATCACGTCTTTTTTCAATGAAAAAATAGTGCGCAATTTCTTTACTAGTAGCAACCTATAGCATACGAGGAGAGGCCACACTAAAGTTTGGTAATTTTTCTTATGATGGGGCTATTCGTGAAACAGCACGCTATATTGCGCTAAAACGGTATAGCTTGTAGTGTGCTATTTTATTGGCAGCCCATTAGCCCAAAGACACAAGTCTGACTGAGACCAAATAGGAAAAATAGCCAAATCCCCATCCGACCTAGCGCTTTCAGTCCCCAACTCTCTACTTTATTCTCCACCCAACCACGCGGTCCTGTGCGCCACCGGAGGCGACTTCTTCTTCCTCCTATTCGGCCCGTCTTCTTCCGTTCCTCGCTGGTCTTCCTCTGTTCTTCGTCGGTCTTCCCCCGTTTGTGGCGGCACGATGTCGCAGCCAGCTGCGCCGGTGACAAGTGAGGCACTAGGCAAGTTCTTTGGGCTCATAGGTCCGTGATGTATGTGTTGGATCATGATGTTTGCTAGATCTTAGTTTCTGATTATGTTACAAGTTATCCATCTTAACTACTAGCACTCGATTGATTGATCGTCGCTTTGTTAAAAAGCTAGCTACTATTTTATTACCTGTTTTGATTGTTCCAACGTATCCAACGTATCTATAATTTTTGATTGTTCCATGCTATTTTATTATCTGTTTTGGATGTTTTATATGCATTAATATGCCATTTTATCTTATTTTTGGGACTAACCTATTAACCTAGAGCCCAGTGCCAGTTTCTGTTTTTCTTTGTTTTTGAGTTTCGCAGAAAAGGAATAACAAACGGAGTCCCCAAACGGAATAAACCTTCATGATGATTTTTCTTGGACCAGAAGACACCCAGGAGACTTGGAGATCAAGTCGGAAGAGCCAAGAGGCAGCCACAAGGGGGGAGGGCGCGCCTGAAAGGATCGATATAGTTGACTAGAGGGGGGGGGGGTGAATAGGCAACTAACAATTTTTAGCTTTTCTTTACCAATTTAAACTTTGCATCAAAGTAGGTTGTCTAGATATGCAACTAAGTGAGCAACCTATATGATGCAATGACAACAAGCACACAAGCAAGCAAGGGATTTAACACAAGTACGCTTGCGAAAGTAAAGGGACGAGATAACCAAGAGTGGATCCGGTGAAGACGAGGATGTGTTACCGAAGTTCCTTCCTTTTGAGGGGAAGTACGCCTCCGTTGGAGCGGTGTGGAGGCACAATGCTCCCCAAGAAGCCACTAGGGCCACCGTATTCTCCTCACGCCCTCACACAATGCGAGATGCCGTGATTCCACTATTGGTGCCCTTGAAGGCGGCGACCAGACCTTTACAAACAAGGTTGGGGCAATCTCCACAACTTAATTGGAGGCTCCCAACGACACCACAAAGCTTCACCACAATGGACTATGGCTCCGCGGTGACCTCAACCGTCTAGGGTGCTCAAACACCCAAGAGTAACAAGATCCGCTAGGGATAAGTGGGGGGAATCAAATTTCTCTTGGTGGAAGTGTAGATCGGGGCCTTCTCAACCAATCCCGAGCAAATCAACAAGTTTGATTGGCTAGGGAGAGAGATCGGGCGAAAATGGAGCTTGGAGCAACAATGGAGCTTTTTGGGGGAAGAGGTAGATCAACTTTGGGGAAGAAGACCTCCTTATATAGTGGGGGGAACAATCCAACCGTTACCCCCCAAACCAGCCCCGCAGAGGGCGGTACTACCGCAGAAGGCAGCAGTACTACCGCTGAGAACAGCGGTACTACCGCTTCCCCGGGCGGTACTACCGTGGAGCTCGGAGGGCAGGAGAGATACAGACTCGAGCGGTACTGCCGCGGTGGTAGGGCAGTACTACCGCTCATGAGCGGCACTGCCGCCCTACTGCCGCTGCAAAGTACCGCACAATCCGACATGAAAAATTACCACTCGAGTCGACGCAGTAGGGGCCTGGTACCGCAGCGGTACTACTGCTTAGGACCCACCGGCGGTACTACCGCTGCGGAGCGGTACTGCCGCCTGTGACCCCTAAGCGGTACTACCGCTGGGTACCGCCGTACTACCGCTAGGACCAGACTCAGCCCAAAGAAGGGGGAAAGACACCTCCAATGAAGCGGAAAGGCTCAGAGGGTGTAAAGAGGATGTGTACGTGTTGATTCCACCCTAGCCTTACCAAAGCGGACCCCCTCTTGATAGTACGGTGACTCCTACGAAACTAGTCCACCAGAAAAGAAGCGAAAGAGCTACACCATCTTGAATGACACTCCGAGGGGAAAGAAATCGTCTCGTGCCAAATGATGAATCTCTGAAATGCTCAAAACACACGATTAGTCCGCAAACATGTTGTCATCAATCACCAAAACTACATCTAGAGAGATATGCCTTAACAATCTCCCCTTTTTGGTGGATTGATGACAACCAGGGATTTTCTCAAGGATATATCATGAAAGTGAAGATACTTAGAACTACAAAATATAGACGGGCTCCTCCTGAATGTGTGCACCTAGTTAGTAGTGCCTTTGGAATGTAGGACACACATATTTAGGATCAACACTCCCCCTATATTTTATAGTCCAACAACCTAAGCATAGGATACGTGAGAGCAGGTAATATAACAGGATAGACAAGCAACTCGTAAGATACAAAAGTACTAGAAAGACATAGATAAAGATAAGGTAGCATATGTCCTACACCATATGTCTGGAACTTAGGTCTCACTGGCACACAACCAAACAAGGCAAAAAGCGAGAAAACACAACGACACAACAAAGAAAACGACGACACCATAAAGCACAAATCCCAACAAATCCCTAAGCTCTCTCCCCCTTTGGCATCGAGACACCAAAAGGGCAAAGAGCGACGCTATGGCTCCAGGTGAAGGCAAACTGAGGACCTCTCTCATCACATCCTGGTAGGGTCATCTGCACTGCCATCTTCAGTCGGAAACTGGTCGGTGTCGGAATCGGTCCACGGACAGTGCTGCTGAATCCACTCCTCTTCCTCAGTGATCTGGCCCTCAGACAAAATGACAACAGTCGCACCCAGCTGACGCATGAGCTCCTTGTGACGCCCCTGGCCTTCTTCTCAGCCACATGAGTCATGTACTGACCACGAGACTCCATGCAGAAGAGCTTCTTCATCTTGCGCTTGATCTTCTTTGCCCAAGAGGGCTCTATCCCAAAAGGCCCATAATCCTCATCGTCATCATCTCCCTCAGCCCCGTCCTCGGTCTCCATGTCAGCAGCAATAGATGGACCCCCGGATCTAGGGGCTGGGGTGCCCCAACTGTCCTTCTTCCTCAGACGCTTGATCTCATGAGAAACTAATTCTCCAGTTTCCAGCATCACCTGGGGATAGACACGTGCCCAGGCCTTCTCAATGAGCAGCATGATGAACGGACCATAGATCGGTCACTTGCACTCAGAAATGGCAGTGAGAAGTTCAGACCACATAACATGAGAAATGTCTAGGGACTCGCCAGTGTTTGCTTCCTTCTCATGCTGGCAGAAGAGAAGCATATCCACGAGATAGGAGTGGACCATATCCAGACTCCCGATGCGAGGAAAGAGGGTCTCTCGAAAGACACGATGAAGGATGTCCAGGTAGGTAGACAACTCATAGGTTTCCTTCTTAGTCACAGGGTGAACCTTCACAGTGCAGTAGGGCCAGAGGGCTTGCTTGTGAGTGGAGTTGACGTTGTGGTGAGGGCGAAAGCCGACAGGAGTCTCAAGCCCGCGATCTTCCACCTCAAGTAACTCCATGAAGGCCTTCCACTTGACAGACAGTAACTTACCATTTGTCATCCAGGTCAGAGTCCTTTCTTCATCAGTGCCAAGATGGACAGTGGCATAGAATTGAGCCACCAAATCTGCATCAAAGTCCTTATTGAACTGCATGATTCTAAGAATGTTTAGCTGAGCACACATCTGAAGAGCTTCACCAAAGTATTCAGGATCCTTTTCCATGGCATCTGTGTCGATGGAGCGAACATCAACATAGAGATTCTTCTTAGCCTTGATCACATCAAAGTAGATGGCAAACTGAAAGCGGTTCCAGAATGGGCGGTTGACCAAATTGGGTTCTTGGTCTTCCGCATAGGGGTTGCGGCGACGCCTTTCCCAGAACTCCTTGGCAGACAACTCAGTCACAGTCTTGCCCCTTGGCTTCGGCCTGTTGGCAGGTTTCTTCTGGAGCTGAGGCGGAGGTGCCGCACTTGAGGAGGCACCTACTGACTTTGAGGTGCGGTAGCGCTTTGAAGTTGCACGTCCGGGGTTGACACGGCGGACTTGCTGCTCAGGATGTTCATCACCTCGAACCAAACACACGAACATAAGAACCAACACGAAAGAAAGAGCGTAAGCTTCCAAACAAAACAACATGGATCAAAATAGTGGTAGGAAAACGATGGAATCTGGCAGGCAGCGGTAGTACCGCTGGCCATAGGCGGCAGTACCGCGCAAGCGGTAGTACCGCTCCAGCAGGAGCGGTAGTACCGCTCAGGACTGGGAAACGGCGGTTCCTACTGCCGTGGTCAGATCCGGCACTACCGGACTGCCAAATTCAAAAATACTCCTACCAAAACTTAATCCACACAGTCTAGACGCCTTCTCCAAACTACTCAAGCGAGATTTAGCCAAAAATCGAGAGATGCAACCACTATTGCCCCAAAAACGCTAGATCTGAGAACTAGACCAAAAGAGAGAAGGAACGAGGGCAATACCGGCATCCATGGCAAGAGGACGAGGTGGGGATCGACTCCACCAAAGGGAATGGAGAGGGATGGCCCGGAGACGGCGGCCCGCCGGAGCCCTCCCGCGACGAGGCGATGCTGGAGAGAGGAAGAGGGACGAGGGGGCGGTGCGAATGGGTATGGGGGAGGAGAAACCTCCCCCTGCCCTGACATAACCCCCTGGTCCCGCCCCCCCAGTGGTAGTACCGCTCGGGTGGGCGGTAGTACCGCTTGTCAACATAAGCGGTAGTACCGCGCACCACCGGTGGTAGTACCGCCCAGCCAAGACCCCAAAGACTGGACACAAAAGGCTTAGCTCAAAAAGAAAGAAAAAACAAACGACAAGAAGAGAGAGCAAACACAAAGCAACAAAAACACCAGCGAGAGGACAAGAAACACACACCTCTTCAAGAGAGGGCGGTGGCCGAGGCCACCTATGTTTGAGTCAATTGGTATGGCACCGCGAAGAATCATCCTTGGGCCCATGACCAAAACTCATCTTTGAAGCACAAGTACCATCAAAAATGGCTAATGTGAAAGAGTTGATCAATTTATGCATAATAAGGGGAGGGAGAGTTCATTAAGAGAACAACACTCCCCCTATGTCCATGCCTACACCTAAACAAGATAACAAGTTGAGTATGGTGGGGCGTGCAAGTGTTCAAGCAACATTGCTCGAATCAATGATATTTAGCTCATGCCTTAACTCGCGAAATCTTGCTTCATCCAACGGCTTCGTGAAAATATCTGCAAGGTTATCATGAGTGTTGACATAGTTGAGCTCGATCTCCCCTCGCCTAATATGATCCCGGATGAAGTGATACCGAATCTCAATATGCTTCGTCTTGAAGTGTTGCACCGGGTTGAGAGAAATCTTGATGGCACTTTCATTGTCACACCAAAGAGGCACTTTGTCACAAATCACACCGTAATCCTTTAAAGTTTGCCTCATCCATAAGAGTTGTGCACAACAACTGCCGGCCGCCACATACTCCGCTTCGGTGGACGAGAGAGACACAGAACTTTGCTTTTTAGAAGACCAACTTACCAAAGAGCAACCAAGGAATTGGCACCCTCCGGAAGTGGACTTCCTATCCACTTTGTCTCCCGCCCAATCGGAGTCCGAATACCCTACAAGCTTGAAGTTTGCTCCTGTTGGGTACCATAAGCCAAAGTTTGGGGTATGAGCCAAATATTGAAAGATTCGCTTGACCGCCACAAAGTGGCTTTCCTTAGGTGCGGCTTGAAAACGTGCACAAATTCCCACACTCAACATGATATCCGGTCTAGATGCACAAAGGTAATGTAAGGAACCAATCATGGAGCGATATACCTTTTGATCCACCGCTTTACCATTGGGATCGATGTCAAGTTGGCACTTGGTGGGCATTGGAGTGGACGCCGGCTTGACATCACTTAGCTTGAATCTCTTGAGCATGTCTTGAGTGTATTTGGCTTGGTTGATGAAGGTTCCTTCTCTTCTTTGCTTTACTTCGAAACCGAGAAAGAACTTCAACTCTCCCATGGAAGACATCTTGAACTTTGAGGTCATGAGTGCGGCAAGTTCCTCATTGAAAGCTTTGTTAGGGGAACCAAAGATAATGTCATCAACATATAATTGGCACACAAACAACTCCCCTTTGACCTTCTTAGTAAAGATAGTGGGGTCGATTAGCCCAATTTCAAACCCACGATCTTGTAACAACTCGGTAAGATGGTCATACCACGCACATGGGGCTTGTTTAAGGCCATAGAGTGCCTTATCGAGTTGATACACATGATCGGGAAAGTAGGGATCCTCGAACCCGGGGGGTTGCTTGACATAAACCAACTCATTAATAGGACCATTAAGAAAAGCACTCTTCACATCCATTTGTTGCAACTTAAAGTTGTGATGAGAAGCATAAGCAATCAACAAACGAATAGATTCAAGGCGAGCAATGGGAGCAAAGGTTTCACCGTAGTCGATACCCTCGACTTGGGAGTATCCTTGTGCCACCAATCGTGCCTTGTTGCGGATGATGGTCCCATGAGCATCTTGCTTGTTCTTGAATATCCACTTGGTTCCAATGACATTGTGGTTCCCCGTTGGCCTTGGCACTAATCTCCACACCTTGTTGTACTCGAAGTTGTTGAGTTCTTCATGCATGGCATTGAGCTAATCCGGATCTTCGAGTGCTTCATATACCTTTTGGGGTTCCACACAAGAGACAAACGCGTGATGTTCACAATAGTTTGCCAATTGTCTACGAGTGCTTACCCCCTTTTGAATGCTTCCAAGCACATTCTTCATGAGATGACCCTTGGTGGAGAGCTTGGAAGCAATCTTGGCGGCACGACGCTCCAATTCCTCCTCGGTGGTGAGTTGAGGAGCGGTCACTTGATCATCTTGAGCGCCGTCTTGAGCTTGTTCTTGATCTTGAACTTGCTCGGAGGAGAGAACTTGACCTTGGGCATCACTTGGTGTGTCACCACCGTCTTGAGCATGATCTTGCCCTTGGTCTTGTTCATGAGGTTGAGGGCCTTCACTTTGTTCTTCGGAAGCGTGTGGGCCTTGGGTTGGTGATGGCTCCACTTGAGTGGAGCATTGTCCTTCTCCTTCAGCCACAAGGGGTTCCTCAATGGGTAGGATAAAACCAACACCCATTCTTCTTATGGCTTGAGGAGGAATTTCATCACCTACAACACAAGTGCCACTTTGCTAAACTTGGGAGCCGTTATTCTCACCAAACTCCACATTACACGTCTCCTCAATAAGTCCCGTGGATTTATTGAGGACACGGTAAGCATGAGAGTTTGTAGCATAACGAACAAATATGCCCTCATAGGCTCTAGCCTCAAATTTAGACAACCGAACACCTTTCTTGAGAATGAAACACTTACACCTGAACACCCGAAAGTACTTGAGGTTGGGCTTGTTACCGGTGAGTATCTCAGATGGAGTCTTGTTCAAGCCCTTGCGGAGGTAGAGCCGATTGGATGCATGACACGCAGTGTTGATGGCTTCGGCCCAAAAGTTGTATGGAGACTTGAACTCCGCCATCATGGTCCTTGCGGCATCCATCAACGTCCAGTTCTTCCTCTCCGCAACACCGTTTTGTTGAGGGGTGTAAGGTGCGGAATATTGATGCTTGATCCCCTCATCACTAAGAAACTCATCCAAGGTGTAGTTCTTGAACTCGGTGCCGTTGTCACTTCTTATTGTCAAGATCTTTGCATTGTGTTGACGTTGGGCTTCATTTGCAAAGTCAATGACGGTTTGTTGGGTCTCACTCTTCCTCTTGAAGAAATACACCCAAGTGTATCTTGAATAGTCATCCACAATCACCAAGCAATACTTTCTACCCCCAAGACTATCAAAGGATGGAGGCCCAAAGAGATCCAAATGAAGGAGCTCCAAAGGCCTCTTCGAGTAAATGAGAGTCGTGGGAGGGTGAGCCTTCTCATGAAGCTTTCCTTCGATACAAGCACTGCAATCACGACCTTTAGCAAAACTAACGTTCGTTAGTCCACGGACATGGTCCCCCTTGAGAAGACTTTGCAAAGATCGCATATTGACATGGGCTAAACGGCGATGCCAAAGCCATCCCACGTCAACTTTAGCCATTAGGCATATCGCGGTCTTAGTGGGTCGCTTCGAAAAGTTAATCACATAGAGACCGTTCTCGACATGCCCAACAAAGGCTACTTTAAGAGTCTTGCTCCACAAGAGGGCCACGGAATCAATATCAAAGAAGGTGGCAAAACCCATGATTGCAAGTTGATGAACGGAAAATAAATTGTATGCAAGGGACTCAACAAACATGACTTTCTCGATCGTGAGATCATGAGAAATGACTACTTTGCCGAGTCCCAATACCTTAGAAGACGAGGCATCACCCCACTCGACATTGGTGGGCATAGATGGAATCTTGTGCACGTCCACCACCAAGTCCTTGCTTCCGGTCATATGATTTGTAGCTCCACTATCGAGCAACCATGATCCCCCACCGGAAGCAAACACCTACAAGAGATCAATGCTTGGTTTTAGGTACCCATTTTGTAATGGGTCCTTTGATGTTAGTAACAAGGGTCTTACGAACCCAAATAGACCATTCAATATACTCATGAGGAGAACCAACAAATTTGGCATAAACATGCCCATCACTAGCACGGCATAGCACATAAGAAGGATTAAAGTCGCCGGCTTTGTTGGAAGGGGTGGCATTGCCCTTCTTGACACCGCCACCCTTCGCATTGTTCTTCTTCTCCTTGGAGGCACCCTGTCTCTCCTTCACAAAAGATTGCTTGAGAGGAGGAGGTCGTTTGGTCTTGTCATTCTTCTTCTTGTTCTTGGGCTTGGGTGCGAAACCTATCCCCTCCTTGGCCACAACTTCCTTTTGATTGCTCAAAAGGTCGTTGAGGTTCTTCTCACCTTGTATGCATGACACAAGGCCTTTCTCAAGTTGCTCCTTCAACTTAGCATTCTCCTCAACAAGATGCACATGCTCACAACAAGGGTTAGTAGCATTTGCATTATCAATTAACACCATATGAGGAAAGGTGGCTTTCTCCTTAGTTAGCTTCACTTGGAGTTGATCATGAGACTCCTTGAGGCTACCATGAACACCCTTCAAGACTTTGTGAGCCTTGTTGAGAATGTCAAACTCCTCTTTGAGTCTAACAAGATCAACCCCAAGCTTTGCCTTCTCGGAGTTTAGCACACGAGACACAACAAGAGCATGATCAAGATCTTTCTTTAACTTAGCATGATCATCGTTGTATGACTCCTCAAGAGCCAAACGAAGACCACGCTCTTCGTCAAGAGCATTGGAAAGATCCGAAATCTCATCGGCATAGTCACGACTATGCCCCTCCATCTTAGAGATGGTATCTTCGTGAGCCTCGATCATGTCATTGGCTTCACCAAGTTGTTCCAAGAGAGCAATGAAGTGCTTCTTGGATTTACCCTTGAGTTTACCCATAAAGGTCTCAAACTCATTTTCCTCCACATTTGTCCCCTCATGTTCATCAATGCTATCCGTCAAAGAAGGATGATTAATGATGGTAGTTTTGATGTTGGGGGTTACCTTGTTGGTGGCTTTAGCCATGAGGCACTTGGCGGTGATGTTATCATTGGGTGAGTCAAAGAGAGACATCCGTGGAGTCATCGCAATGGCAACGGAGGCCATGGCAACCGACTCACCATCTTCATCATTGTCATCATCCTCATTGTACTCTTCTTGTACCACCAATGCCTTGGGAGGAGTCTTCTTGGTGAGGTTGCTCTTGTTGGGGAACGACTTGGCCTTGTCCTTTCGAATGAGCTTGCCACCATTGTCTTCCCTCTTCCCGTAAGGGCACTCCGCAACAAAGTGGCTCACATTGCCACAATTGAAGCAAGTCCTCACTCGTTGCTTGCCCTTTGCGCCACTTGAATTGTTCTTGTTGAAGTTTGGCCTTGTGTTCTTCTTGCTCCAAAATTGCCTTGAAGCAAGAGCCATGTGTTCATGATAGGCATACTTCGTATCTTCGAGGTTGCTCTCTTCTTCTTCCTCTTCATCCTCTTCCTCCACACTAACCTTGGCCTTTAGAGCAAGGTTGGGCTTCTTTACTCTTTGAGAGCGAAGAACCGCATTGTCGGCGGTCTTGTCCAAGATTCTCATGGCAACGAACTCATCCAACACTTCACTTGAGGACAAGGTGTGGAAGTCCGGCCTTTGACAAATGATGGAGGACATGGCTTTGTGGTAGGGCATCATTGCCTTGAGGAATTTGCGCTTGATCCAATTGTCATCTGTGTCCTTACTTCCATGATCTCGGAGAGAGACCGCGAGTTTGGTTACTCTCCGAAAAAGCTCACGAGGTTCTTCATCTTCTTTCATTGCAAACTCGTCGGCTTCATCTTGCACCACTTCATAGTTGGAGCGTTGAATGCTTGTACTTCCCCGATAGAGGGAAACAACTTGGAGCCAAGCATCTTTGGCCACGGTGTAGGGCCGGAGATGAGGAAGATCTTTGGGTGGGATTGCTTCTTGGATGATGAAGAGATTATTCTCATTGAATTGATGATCCACAACTTCTCTAGGAGTGAAGTTACTTCGGTCATGCGGATAGAAACCTTCTTCAATGATTCTCTAAAGGTTAGTGTTCACATGATTTAAATGACGCTTAAAACGATAAACCCAAGAATCAAAATCTACATTCTTCTCAATCTTAGGGGCCGGGCCGGCATGATTCAAATGAGTGGAAGGGAGCGGTCCACCATAGACAAGTGGAGGTTCCACATGGGCAAAGATGCCGGTGCCATTTTTACCACTAGAAGAAGGAGCTTTCTCGCTAGTAGCTTCCCCTTTGTCGGAGGTAGCATCCGTCACCTTGTTGGCGGGATCACCCACTTTCAACAGTGCGGTGGAAAGTTTAAGCCCTTCTAAGAATTTATTAAACATGCTTTCGACCTCGGTAGTCATGGAGGTTTTCAATGTGTCCAACGCCACATTGAATTCCTCACGAGAGACCGCGGTTCCCCCATCTCCCGTAGACGAGACCGGATTCACACCGGAGTGCTCCTCCACCCCGTCTACGACGTCAACCATACTCTTTGGACGGTAAAGTCCTTAATAAAGAGACGAGTCTCTGATACCAATTGAAAGGATCGATATAGTTGACTAGAGGGGGGGGGGGTGAATAGGAAACTAACAATTTTTAGCTTTTCTTTACCAATTTAAGCTTTGCATCAAAGTAGGTTGTCTAGATATGCAACTAAGTGAGCAACCTATATGATGCAAGGACAACAAGCACACAAGAAAGCAAGGGATTTAACACAAGTACGCTTGCGAAAGTAAAGGGACGAGATAACCAAGAGTGGAGCCGGTGAAGACGAGGATGTGTTACCGAAGTTCCTTCCTTTTGAGGGGAAGTACGTCTCCGTTGGAGCGGTGTGGAGGCACAATGCTCCCCAAGAAGCCACTAGGGCCATCGTATTCTCCTCACGCCCTCACACAATGCGAGATGCCGTGATTCCACTATTGGTGCCCTTGAAGGCGGCGACCGGACCTTTACAAACAAGGTTGGGGCAATCTCCACAACTTAATTGGAGGCTCCCAACGACACCACAAAGCTTCACCACAATGGACTATGGCTCCGCGGTGACCTCAACCGTCTAGGGTGCTCAAACACCCAAGAGTAACAAGATCCGCTAGGGATAAGTGGGGGAAATCAAATTTCTCTTGGTGGAAGTGTAGATCGGGGCCTTCTCAACCAATCCCGAGCAAATCAACTAGTTTGATTGACTAGGGAGAGAGATCGGGCGAAAATGGAGCTTGGAGCAACAATGGAGCTTTTTGGGGCAAGAGGTAGATCAACTTTGGGGAAGAAGACCTCCTTATATAGTGGGGGGGAACAATCCAATCGTTACCCCCCAAACCAGTCCCGTAGAGGGCGGTACTACCGTAGAAGGCAGCGGTACTACCGCTGAGAACAGCGGTACTACCGCTTCCCCGGGCGGTACTACCGTGTAGCTCGGAGGGCAGGAGAGATACGGACTCGAGCGGTACTGCCGCGGTGGTAGGGCAGTACTACCGCTCATGAGCGGCACTGCCGCCCTACTGCCGCTGCAAAGTACCGCACAATCTGACACAAAAAATGACCCCTCGAGTCGACGCGGTAGGGGCCTGGTACCGCAGCGGTACTACTGCTGAGGACTCACCGGCGGTACTACCGTTGCGGAGCGGTACTGCCGCCTGTGACCTCTAAGCGGTACTACCGCTGGGACCAGACTCAGCCCAAAGAAGGGGGAAAGACACCTCCAATGAAGCGGAAAGGCTCAGAGGGTGTAAAGAGGATGTGTACGTGTTGATTCCACCCTAGCTTTACCAAAGCGGACCCCCTCTTGATAGTACGGTGACTCCTACGAAACTAGTCCACCAGAAAAGAAGCGAAAGAGCTACACCGTCTTGAATGACACTCTGAGGGGAAAGAAATCGTCTTGTGCCAAATGATGAATCTCTGAAATGCTCAAAAGACACGATTAGTCCGCAAACATGTTGTCATCAATCACAAAAACTACATCTAGAGAGATATACCTTAACAGCGCCCCCTGCCTTGTGGGCCCCTCGTGACTCCCCTGACCTAATTCTTCGTCCTATGTATTCACATATATCCCCAAACCACCAGAAGCATCCACGAAGACACTTTTCCACCGCCGCAACCTTCTGTACCTGTGAGATCCCATCTAGGGGCCTTTTCCGGCATCCTGCCGGAGGGGGATTCGATCACGGAGGGCTTCTACATCAACCCTATTGCCCTTCCGATGAAGCGTGAGTAGTTTACCTCAGACCTAAGGGACCATAGCTAGTAGCTAGATGGATTCTTCTCTCTCTTTGATTCTCAATACCATGTTCTCCTCGATGTTCTTGGAGATCTATCCGATGTAATCTTCTTTTGCGGTGTGTTTGTCGAGATCCGGTGAATTGTGGATCTATGATCAGCTTATCTATGAATATTATTTGAATCTTCTCTGAATTCTTATATGCATGATTTGATATCTTTGTAATTCTCTTTGAACTATCGGTTTGGTTTGGCCAACTAGATTGGATTTTCTTGCAATGGGAGAAGTGCTTAGCTTTGGGTTCAATCTTTCGGTGTCCTTTCCAAGTGACAATAGGGGCAGCGAGGCACGTATTGTATTGTTGCCATCAAGGATAACAAGATGGCGTTTACATCATATTGCTTGAGTTTATTCCTCTACATCATGTCATCTTACTTAATGTGTTACTCTGTTCTTCATGAACTTAATACTCTAGATGCAAGCAGGAGTCGGTCGATGTGTGGAGTAATAGTAGTAGATGAAGAATCGTTTCGGTCTACTTGACACGGACGCGATGCCTATATTTCATAATCATTGCCCTAGATATCGTCATAACTTTGCACTTTTCTATCAATTGCTCGACAGTAATTTGTTCACCCACCGTATTATTTGCTATCTTGAGAGAAGCCTCTAGTGAAACCTATGGCCCCCGAGTCAGTTTTCCATCATCTTAGTTTCCGATCTACTATTTTGCAATCTTTTACTTACAGATCTATAAACCAAAAACCCAATAATATGTACTTTATCTTTTGTTTAGTTTCATCTATCTCTATTAGATCTCACTTTTGCAAGTCACCTGAAGGGATTGACAACCCCTTTATTGCGTTCGGTGCAAGTTGTTTGATTGTTTGTGCAGGTATTGGTGATTTGTGCGTTGTCTCTTACTGGATTGATACCTTCGTTCTCTAACTGAGGGAAATACTTATCGCTACTTTGCTGCATCACCCTTTCCTCTTCAAGGCAAAAACCAATGCAAGCTCGGGAAGTAGCAGGAAGAATTTCTGGCGCCGTTGCCGGGGAGATCTACGCCAAGTCAAGACATACCAAGTACCCATCATAAACTCTCATCTCTTGCATTACATTATTCGTCATTTGCCTCTTGTTTTCCTCTGCCCCACTTCTAAAACGATTTTCGAAAAGATTTGCCTTTTTATTCGCCCTTCTTCCGTTCGTCTTTTCGTTTGCCTTTATGTCTTACTTGGTTTGTTTGCCCGTTTGCTTGGTATAATTGTGTGTTTATTGACAATCAAGAACCAAAAGGTTTATGGATCCTCATCCACTTGCTAATCTTTTTAAAAGATCCAATTATGATGAACCAATTGCTAGTGAATTGAGTGCACTAGATTATCTCTATGAGGTTTTGCTTGAAATTCGTGAATCTGAAAAGTGTGATAATCTGTTGAAAGAAGAAATTTCTAGTGATTCACGATAGTGCCTTGGATGAAAAGCATGATTGCAATGATGTTATTATAAATCCCATTAATGTTAATTGTGTTAATTATATGCGAAACCCAAAGCTTGGGGATGCTAATTTTGCTATGTCTACTACTTGTTGCAATGATCATGATTGGGGTGATTCTTCTTATGATCTTGAAAATTTATTTAAGCCCCATCATGAATATGAGATTGATAATAAAGTTTGCAATAATATTGAAAGTGGGTTTGGAAGAGTGTCAACTTTAGATCCCACATATTTGGAGAATGTTCAATCTTATGAAACTTTTGATAAAAGTGGGTTTGGAGAGGTCATTACTTTAATTAATTTTAATCCCACTATTTTGGAAGAGTGTCAACTTCGCATGCATGTGGATCATGTTGACAATATTTTATGTGATAGCTATATTGTTGAATTTTCTTATGATCCTACATGTAATTATTATGATAGAGGAAAATATGTTTGTAGAAATTTTCATGTTACTAAATTACCTCTCTTCTTGTTGAGATTGCTATCATCTCTTTCTTCTTCCTTGCGTATGCTAGTTTTTGCTTGCCTTCATAATTTGTTTGCTTATAAAAAGCCTATGCATAGGAATTATGTTAGACTTAGATGTGTTTGTCACGTGTTTTATGATGCTCTCTTTGCGCTTCAATTCTTGTCTTTTGTGAGCATCATTGAAATCTCAATGCCTAGCTAAGGGCGTTAAACAATAGCGCTTGTTGGATGCAACAAGATTTTATTTTTGTTTTTGCTTTTTGTTCCTACTTTGCTTTGAATAATTCATCTAGCCTCTGGTTAGATGTGGTTTTGTGTTTTAATTTGTGTTTGTGCCAAGTAGGACCTTTGGGATGGCTTTACGGTGATAGTTGTTTTGATCTTGCTGAAAAACAGAAACTTTTGTTCCCAGGATTTTTTTTCATAATTCACAGAAGTGTGATTTTGATCTGATTCTTTTTGCACAAGATTGGTACAAAAAATTCCCAGGTTGTCCTAATGTTTCAGAATTTTCGGAGTTACAGAAGTATTCGAGAGTTACAGATTACTATAGACTGTTCTCTTTTTGACAGACTCTGTTTTCTATGTGTTGTTTGCTTATTTTGATGATTCTATGGGTAGTATCGGGGGGGGGGGGGGTATGAACCATGGAAAATTTGGAATACAATAGATATTACACCAATATAAATAAAGAATGAGTTCACAACAATACCATAAAGTGGTGATTTATTTTCTTATACTAACGGAGATTATGAGATTTTCTGTTGAGTTGTGTGTTGTGAAGTTTTCAAGTTTTGGGTAAGGATTTGATGGACTATGGAATAAGGAGTGGCAAGAGCCTAAGCTTGGGGATGCCCAAGGCACCCGAAGGTAATATTCATGGACAACCAAGAGCCTAAGCTTGGGGATATCAGTAACTTTACTTGAGGCTATATTTTTATTCACCACATGATATGTGTTTTGATTGGAGCGTCTTGTATGATTTGAGTCTTTTCTTTTTATTTTGCAAAAATCATCCTTGCTGTACACACCTTTTGAGAGGGACACGCATGAATCATGATTTATTAGAATACTCTAAGTACTTCACTTATATCTTTTGAGTTAGGCAATATTGCTCTAGTGCTTCGCTTCTATCTTTTTAGAGCAAGGCGGTCGTTTTATTTTATAGAAATTATTGAACTCTCATGCTTCACTTATATTATTTTCAGAGTCTTTTTAAATAGCATGGTAATTTGCTTTGGTTATAAATTTAGTCATAATATGATAGGCATTCAAGAGGGATATAATAAAAACTTCCATATAAAGTGCATTGAATACTATGAGATGTTTGATTCCTTATGATTGTTTTGAGATATAAAGATGGTGATATTAGAGTCATGCTCGTGAGTAATTGTGGATTGAAGAAATATTTGTGTTAAAGTTTGTGATTCCCGTAGGATGCACATATGGTGAACCTTTATGTAACGAAGTCGGAGCATGATTTATTTATTGATTGTCTTCCTTATGAGTGGCGGTCGGGGACGAGCGATGGTGTTTTCCTACCAATCTATCCCCCTAGGAGCATGCGCGTAGTACTTTGTTTCAATGACTAATAGATTTTTGCAATAAGTATGCGAGTTCTTTATGACTAATGTTGAGTCCATGGATTATACGCACTCTCACCCTTCCAACATTGCTAGCCTCTCTAGTACCGCGCAACTTTCGCCGGAACCATGAATACACCCACCATATACCTTCCTGAAAACAGCCACCATACCTACCTATTATGGCATTTCCATAGCCATTCTGAGATATATTGTCATGCAACTTTCCACCGTTTCGTTTATTATGACACGCTACATCATTGTCATATTGCTTTGCATGATCATGTAGTTGACATCGTATTTGTGGCAAATCCACCTTCCATAATTATTTCATACATGTCACTCTTGAGTCATTGCACATCTCGGTAGACCGCTGGAGGCATTCATATAGAGTCATATTTTGTTCTAAGTATCGAGTTGTAATTCTTGAGTTGTAAGTAAATAAAAGTGTGATGATCATCATTACTAGAGCATTATCCCATGAGAGGAAAGTAAGAGAGGCCAATGAAGCCTAAATAAAAAAAGGTGACCAAAGAAGCCAAAAAAAGAGAGAAAAAGAGAGAAGGGGCAATGTTACTATCCTTTTTCCTACACTTGTGCTTCAAAGTAGCACCATGATCTTCATGATAGAGAGTCTCCTAGATTGTCAGTTTCATATGCTAGTGGGAATTTTTTCATTATAGAACTTGGATTGTATATTCCAGTGATGGGCTTCCTCAAAGCGCCCTAGGTCTTCATGAGCAAGCAAGTTGGATGCGCACCACTTAGTTTTTCTTTCTGAGCTTTCATAAACTTATAGCTCTAGCACATTTGTTGCATGGAAATCCCTACTCACTCACATTTATATCTATTGATGGGCATCTCCTTAGCCCGTTGATACACCTAGTTGATGTGAGACTATCTCCCTCTTTTTGTCTTCTCCACAACCACCATATTCTATTCCACCTATAGTGCTATGTCCATGCCTCACGCTCATGTATTGCGTGAAAGTTGAAAAGTTTTGAGAACACCAAAAGTATGAAACAATTGCTTATCTTGTCATCGGGGTTGTGCATGATCTGAATATTTTGTGTGGTGAACATGGAGCATAGGCAGACTATATGATTTTGTAGGGATAAGCTTTCTTTGGCCATGTTATTTTGAGGAGACATAATTGCCTTGCTAGTATGCTTGAAGTATTATTGTTTTTATGTCAATATTAAACTTTTATTTTGAATCTTATGGATCTGAACATTCATGCCACAATAAAGAAAAATTACATGGATACATATGTTAGGTAGCATTCCACATAAAAAATTATATTTTTATCATTTACCTACTCGAGGACGAGCAGGAATTAAGCTTGGGGATGCTTGATACATCTCCAATGTATCTATAATTTTTTATTGTTCCATGCTATTATATTAGCTGTTTTGGATGCTTTATATGCATTAATATGCTATTTTATATTATTTTTGGGACTAACCTATTAACCTAGAGCCTAGTGCCAGTTTATGTTTTTTCCTTGTTTTTGAGTTTGGCAGAAAGGGAATACCAAACAGAGTCCAAACGGAATAAAACCTTCGTGATGATTTTTCTTGGACAAGAAGACACCCCTTTATCGCGTTGGGTGCAAGTTATTTGATTGTTTGTGCAGGTATTGGTGATTTGTTCGTTGTCTCCTATTGGATTGATACCTTGATTCTGTAACTGAGGGAAATACTTATCTCTACTTTGCTGCATCACCCTTTCCTCTTCGAGGAAAAAACCAACACAAGCTCAAGAAGTAGCAATGGAGTACTTCAATATCCGGCAATGAGAGGTTATTCTTTAGTAATGGAGAACCCGGCGGCACCTGATTCTAAATTTGTATATTTTTTCTGTGTTGTTGCCTCATGGGTTGTTGATGTTAGGACGCATTAAAGCATTTTTAGTACTTTATTATTGAAATATATCATTTATTCTTATTAAAATCCTTTAATTTTAGGCTATACATGGCATTACTTTGAAACACCATTTGTAAATAGCAAGCTATAGCATGTATAGCATCAAGAGGAGGCCACCCCTATTTTTCTTAACACACTATTTTTTGTTGCTTTTGTGAAAGCCACAATCATTTATTGTTACTACTGAATGCACACTGCTCACTCCCACAAACAATTCACCATAGAACATGAGGCCCATGGATAGATTCTTATCCACCTTTAGCTTGTATCTCTGGTAGTAAAATAAAATATCAAAAAATAGGTAGCCTGGAACACAACATCAGCTCGCAGATGCTTCTCGGGGAAGTTGTATAGGTAACTAAGGCCTATACATTTATCTGCAAAATAAAATGTTGCAGGAGGATTATATACATCCATGTAAATCATGCCTGATTTACATGAATGTAAACAACACATTATATTTCTAATGCGCTGTCATCTCATTTTTCAGATGATTATATGAAGTCTGTCATTGGTTGCACATCTCTGTTTGCCTGTACAAGTCTATGGGATGGTGTGAACTAACTTATGACTACCACGGTGCCCGTTCTTGCCTTTTTTAGAAGGTGAATATGTACCATGGTTATGCTTTCAAGTGATATTTTTTGACATAATTCTTATCATTGATTTAGTATAATAATGTCTTCATTATCATGTCTTCAGAAAAGTAGCAGATGTTGTTTTGATAACAGACAACCACGTAAAAATGATTGTTCTTTTGGCTTACCAAATTGTTGTTTTGCCCTAATGTAGGTGTATTTTGATGAGTTAGGACAAATCACTAGTAGAAAAAGGCCCATTTGTCCTAGTTCCAGAAGCCCATTTGTCCCGGTTCTGGAACCGGGACTAAAGGGTCGAGACTAAAGCCCAATACCTTTAGTCCTGGTTCGCTTACGAACCGGGATAGATGGGGCTCCACGTGGCCGCCGCGGCTTGTCCAGGCAGGAGGGCCTTTAGTCCCGGTTGGTAACACCAATTGGGACCAAAAAGCATCCACGCGTCAGCAGTTCAGGGGTTGGGGTTTTTGTTTTTTTTGAAGGGGGGGGGGTGGGCATTTTGGAGGGTTAATTTAGGGGTTTCATATATTTTGTTAGCTAGGTAATAGAGAGAAGTGACCTCTCTTATCTCCGTGCTTGGTCGACGCGACGTACTATACGTATAGAGAGAACTTGCGACACGCTAGCTAGTAAGCAAATGAAGGAAACCATTAAGTATACAAGATCGTCATGAACATATACAGAGAGAAGTGATTGACCTCCTCCTTCTCCGAGACATTGGTCGAACAACAAGTTTTCGTATATCTATCCGACGCTACTAGCTACATATATAGAATATAAGATCTCTTACAATCCCTAACATCTGAAGTCAAGTTCCACATGGTATTCTTCGACTTTATTGATGACGTGGTCAAGAAAGAATCCTGCCAATTCCTCTTGAATTTCTTTTATGCAATAATGTGGTAGGAGTTCATCCCGCATCTGCCAGAGCTAAATTGAAGAAGAGGGTCAATACATGTGTATGAATGAAACTAATCAACACAAATGATGGTAATAAAATAAAATTACGAATATTTTTGCTTACGCACTTCATATTCTTTTTCAGAGTAGCCCCGCTTATTAGAGGCCGTCGCGTTGTAGATGAACTCGCAAACATAGTATCCACAGAAATCATTCCTGGCTTCCTGCCACAAGCACTTTACGAGAAATAGAGGTCAATAAAACTTATAAGCAGGCATGCTAAATGGTATTGATGAAACTAGCTAGAATCAATGGGAGATGCGCGGAACTAGGTAGTAGTACTTACTTTCGGGTGTTCAAATCGCAGCTCGGTCAGCAGTCCCGGGGAAATTGTGGTGAACTCTTTCCAAACCCTGTCAGACAAAGAAAATAATTACTCGATATCAGGAAATGAACAAAGTTGCCGACATGGTGCGATAATAATCGACTGAACTTACTTCTCGAGCATTTAAGTCATGTCCGCATACTCCTCGGGATTTTTCGTCTGGAGTCTAAGACGGTTACTTCTCCCCGCTCAAGCTTAATCTCTAGGAGAATAAAGTGGAACCTGCTCACGCATGCATAACTCATTAGTTACATTAGTATAACCTCGAGTAATAAGGGAAACCGAATGTGCACAAGACAGTAACACTCGCTTGAAGTTGTAAGGAAAGAGTATTTTATGTTTGCTTTGATTTTTGAGCAACGATTTTAGCAAGTTGTCCTCGGTTTCTAAGACATTGTGTTTAACCGTAAATTCATCTATGACATTTGGGTTAATGAATCCAATGTCATAGATCTGTGCTTTTCTCCATTCGACGATCTTCAATCTGCATAATATAGTGAGGATAATTATATATACATGCAATGAAAGAGCTGAGCTATATATAGAGACTTAATTATAGAAAGTAGTACTTACAGACAATAGCAATTCACGAGTGATTTGTCGAGGGCCTTTAGAATGTAGAACTGAAAAAACTCGTCAAAATCAACAGTTAACACATCTTGTCCAATGAAGTCGTGGTCATCTTTAATTCTCATCGTCAAAGCATCCTTCCCAGACTCGCTGCAGGTTTTCATGTACAATTGATGGAATCTTCGCATCATCGTTGTTAGAGGAGGACTTCCATCTTTGACGAGAGGCTTCCCGTACTGGTATCTGAATTCGTGCACCTCCATTGTATCAAATTGTGCATCGTCGGGCAGGTAATCACCAGGATTGGTACCGGTCACCATCCCCGGCAGATTTGCGGCGATATCGCTAGACATCTTGAGTGGAGGGCACAATTGGTTCTCCTGTTCTCCGAGCTGGGGAATTTTTTCCCACTTCTTCGTTTTGCTAACCTTTTGTCACTTCAAGTAGTTCCTGCTACCTCTTGAGCACTGCGTTGGTTTTCCCTTGAAGAGGAAAGGGTGATGCAGTAAAGTAGCGCAAGTATTTCCCTTAGTTTTTGAGAACCAAGGTATCAATCCAGTAGGAGACCACACACAAGTCCCGCGCACCTACACAAACAAATAAGAACCTCGCAACCAACGCGATAAAGGGGTTGTCAATCCCTTCACGGTCACTTACGAGAGTGAGATCTGATAGATATGATAAGATAATATTTTCGGTATTTTTATGATAAAGAGAAATAAAGATGCAAAGTAAAATAAACGGTAATAAAAATAGCTAAGTGTTGGAATATTAATATGATGGAAAATAGACCCGGGGGCCATAGGTTTCACTAGTGGCTTCTCTCAAGATAGGATAAGTATTACGGTGGGTGAACAAATTACTGTCGAGCAATTGATATAATTGAGCATAGTTATGAGAATATCTAGGTATGATCATGTATATAGGCATCACGTCCGTGACAAGTAGACCGACTCCTGCTTGCATCTACTACAATTACTCCACACATCAACCGCTATCCAGCATGCATCTAGAGTATTAAGTTCAAAAGAACAGAGTAATGCTTTAAGTAAGATGACATGATGAACAGGGATAAACTCATGCAGTATGATATAAACCCCATCTTTTTATCCTCGATGGCAACAATACAATATGTGCCTTGCTGCCCCTGCTGTCACTGGGAAAGGACACCGCAAGATTGAACCCAAAGCTAAGCACTTCTCCCATTGCAAGAAAGATCAATCTATTAGGCCAAACCAAACTGATAATTCAAAGAGACTTGCAAAGATAACCAATCATACATAAAAGAATTCAGAGGAGATTAAAATATTGTTCATAGATAATCTTGATCATAAACCCACAATTCATCGGTCTCGACAAACACACTGCAAAAGAAGAATTACATCAAATAGGTCTCCAAGAGAATCGAGGAGAACTTTGTATTGAGATCCAAAGAGAGAGAAGAAGCCATCTAGCTAATAACTATGGACCCGAAGGTCTGAGGTAAACTACTCACACAGCATCGGAGAGGCTATGGTGTTGATGTAGAAGCCCTCCGTGATCAATGCCCCCTCCGGCAGGACGCCGGAAAAGGTCCCAAGATGGGATCTCACGGGTACAGAAGGTTGCGGCGGTGGAATTAGGTTTTCGTGGATGCCTCTGATGGTTTGGGGATACGTAGGTATATATAGGAGGAAGAAGTAGGTCGGTGAAGCTACGAGGGGCCCACGAGGGTGGAGGGCGCGCCCCCCTGCCTCGTGGCCTCCTCGTTCGTTTCTTGACGTCCACTCCAAGTCCTCTGGATCACGTTTGTTCCAAAAATCACGTTCCCGAAGGTTTCATTCCGTTTGGACTCCGTTTGATATTCCTTTTCTGCGAAACACTGAAATAGGCAAAAACAACAATTTGGGCTGGGCCTCCGGTTAATTGGTAAGTCCCAAAAATAATATAAAAGTGTATAAATAAGCCCATTAAACATCCAAAACAGAATATATAATAGCATGGAACAATCAAAAATTATAGATACGTTGGAGACGTATCAAGCATCCCCAAGCTTAATTCTTGCTCGTCCTCGAGTAGGTAAATGATAAAAACAGAATTTTGGATGTGGAATGATACTTAGCATAATTTTCAATGTAATTCTCTTATTTGTGGTATGAATATTCAGATCCGAAAGAATCAAGATAAAAGTTTAATATTGACATAATAATAATAATAGTTCAAGCATACTAACTAAGCAATCATGTCTTCTCAAAATAACATGGCCAAAGAAAGTTATCCCTACAAAATCATATAGTGTGGCTATGCTCTATCTTCATCACACAAAGTATTTAATCATGAACAACCCCGATGACAAGCCAAGCAATTGTTTCATACTTTTGGTGTTCTCAAACTTTTCAATCTTCATGCAATACATGAGCGTGAGCCATGGACATAGCACTATATGTGGAATAGAATGGTGGTTGTGGAGAAGACAAAAAAAAGGAGAAGATAGTCTCACATCAACTAGGCGTATCAACGGGCTATGGAGATGCCCATCAATAGATATCGATGTGAGTGAGTAGGGATTGCCATGCAACAGATGCACTAGAGCTATAAGTGTATGAAAGCTCAACAAAAGAAACTAAGTGGGTGTGCATCCAACTCGCTTGGTCACGAAGACCTAGGGCATTTTGAGGAAGCCCATCATTGGAATATACAAGCCATGTTCTATAATGTAAAATTCCCACTAGTGTATGAAAATGACAACATAGGAGACTCTCTATCATGAAGATCATGGTGCTACTTTGAAGCACAAGTGTGGAAAAAGGATAGTGGCATTGTCCCTTCTCTCTTTTTCTCTCATTTTTTTATTTGGGCCTTTTCTCTTTTTTTATGGCCTCTTTTTTTCCATTTTTTTATTTTTCGTCCGGAGTCTCATCCCGACTTTTGGGGGAATCATGGTCTCCATCATCCTTTCCTCACTTGGGACAATGCTCTAATAATGATGATCATCACACTTTTATTTACTTTACAACTCAAGAATTACAACTCAAAACTTAGAACATAATATGACTCTATGTGGATGCCTCCGGTGGTGTACCGGGATATGCAATGAATCAAGATTGACATGTATGAAAGAATTATGAACGGTGGCTTTGCCACAAATACGATGTCAACTACATGATCATGCAAAGCAATATGACAATGATGGAGCGTGTCATAGTAAACGGAACGGTGGTAAGTTGCGTGGCAATATATCTCGGAATGGCTATGGAAATGCCATGATAGGTAGGTATGGTGGCTGTTTTGAGGAAGGTATATGGTGGGTGTATGATACCGGTGAAAAGGGCGCGGCATTAGAGAGGCTAGCAATGGTGGAAGGGTGAGAGTGCGTATAATCCGTGGACTCAACATTAGTCATAAAGAACTCATATACTTGTTGCAAAAATCTACAAGTTATCAAAGCAAAGTATTACGTGCATCCTCCTAGGGGGATAGATTGGTAGGAAAAGACCATCGCTCGTCCCCGACCGCCACTCATAAGGAAGACAATCAATAAATAAATCATGCTCCGACTTCATCACATAACGGTTCACCATACGTGCATGCTACGGGAATCACAAACCTTAACACAAGTATTTCTCAAATTCATAACCACTCAACTAGCATAACTCTAATATCACCGTCTTTATATCTCAAAACAATTATCAAGCATCCAACTTTTCTTAGTATTCAACACACTCATAAGGAATTTTTTACTAATCTTGGATGCCTATCATAATTAAAGCAAATTACCATGCTGTTTTGTTGTACTCTCAAAATAATATAAGTGAAGCATGAGAGAACAATAGTTTCTATAAAACAATTCCACCACTGTGCTCTAAAAGATATAAGTGAAGCACTAGAGCAAAAACTATATAGCTCAAAAGATATAAGTGAAGAACATAGAGTATTCTAATAATTTCCGAATCATGTGTGTCTCTCTCAAAAGGTGTGTACAGAAAGGATGATTGTGGCAAACTAACAAACAAAGACTCAAATCATACAAGACACTCCAAGCAAAACACATATCATGTGGTGAATAAAAATATAGCTCCAAGTAAAGTTACTGATGGATGAGGACGAAAGAGGGGATGCCTTCCGGCGCATCCCAAGCTTTGGCTTTTTGGTGTCCTTAGATTACCTTGGGGTGCCATGGGCATCCCCAAGCTTAGGCTCTTACCACTCCTTGTTCCATAATCCATCAAATCTTTTACCCAAAACTTGAAAACTTCACAACACAAAACTTTAAACAGAAAATCTCGTGAGCTCCGTTAGCGAAAGAAAACAAAACACCACTTCAAGGTACTGTAATGAAATCATTCGTTATTTATATTGGTGTTAAACCTACTGTATTCCAACTTCTCTATGGTTTATAAACTATTTTACTAGCCATAGATTCATCAAAATAAGCAAACAACACACGAAAAACAGAATCTGTCAAAAACAGAACAGTTTGTAGTAATCTCTAACTAACGCAAACTTATGGAACTCTAAAAATTCTTCCAAAATAAGACGACCTAAATAATTTGTTTATTGATCTGCTGCAATTGAAATCAATATTTTATCACGTTCTGGTAATTTTTAACAATTGTTTTCGTCAACAGAAAGTTTCTGGAATTTTCAGCAAGATCAAATAACTATTACCCAAGAAGTTCCTATAGGTTTAACTTGGCACAAACACTAATTAAAACACAAAAAAAAATCTGACCAGAGGCTAGATCAAAGATTTATTCCTAAACAGAAGAAAAAAGCAAAAAATAAAAAAATAAAATTGGGTTGCCTCGCAACAAGCGCTATCTTTTAAGGCCCCTAGCTAGGCATAAAAACACGGATAGATCTAGGTATTGCCATCTTTGGTAGGAAATCCATAAGTGGCTCTCATAATAGATTCATATGGTAATTTAATCTTCTTTCTAGGGAAGTCTTCCATGCCTTCCCTTAACAGAAATTGGAATCTAATATTCCATTCCTTCATATCAATAATTGCACCAATCGTTCTAGGAAAAGGTCTACCAAGAATAATAGGACATGAAGGATTGCAATCTATATAAAAAAAAATCAAATCTACGGGCACATAGTTCCTATTTGCAATAATAAGAACATCATTAATTCTTCCCATAGGTTTCTTAATAGTGGAATCTGCAAGGTGTAAGTTTAAAGAGCAATCATCAAATTCGCGGAGACCTAACAAATCGCACAAAGTTTTTGGAATCGTGGAAACACTAGCAACCAAATCACACAAAGCATAGCATTCATGATCTTTAATTTTAATTTTAATAGTAGGTTCCCACTCATCATAAAGTTTTCTAGGGATAGAAACTTCCAACTCAGGTTTTTCTTCATAAGATTTCATCAAAGCATCAACGATATGTTTAGTAAAAGCTTTATTTTGACTATAAGCATGAGGAGAATTTAGCACGGATTGCAACAAGGAAATACAATCTATAAAAGAGAAACTATCATAATTAAATTCCTTGAAATCCAAAATAGTGGGTTCATTAATATCTAAAGTTTTGATCTCTTCAATCCCACTTTTACCAATTTTTGTATCAAGATATAAAAACTCCGAATTTTGGGGATGCCTTCTAGGTAAAGGTGATTCATCTCCAGTCCCATCATTATCAAGATTCATATTGAAAAACAAAGATTTAATAGGGGACACATCAATAACTTTTAGATCTTCATCTTTATTCTCGTAGAAACTTGAAGAACACGCTTTCACAAAGCAATCTTTCTTAGCACGCATCCTAGCGGTTCTTTCTTTGCACTCATCAATGGAAATCCTCATGGCTTTGAGAGACTCATTGATATCATGCTTAGGTGGAATGGATCTAAGCTTCAAATAATCAACATCAATAGAAATTCTATCAACGTTCCTAGCCAATTCATCAACCTTAAGCAATTTTTCTTCAAGCAAAGTATTGAAATTCTTTTGCGAATTCATGAAATCCTTAACACTAGTCTCAAATTCAGAGGGCATCTTATTAAAATTTCCATAAGAATTGTTTTAAGAATTACCATAATTATTAGAGGAGTTACTAGGATACGGCCTAGGATTAAAGTTTCCTCTATACGCGTTGTTACCAAAATTATTCCTACCAACAAAATTCACATCTATAGATTCATTATTATTCTCAATCAAGGTAGACAAAGGCATATCATTAGGATCAGAAGAAACACTTTTAGTAGCGAATAATTTCATAAGTTCATCCATCTTTCCACTCAAAACATTAATTTCTTCTATCGCATGCACTTTTTTTATTAGTAGATCTTTCGGTGGGCCATGGAGAAAAATTAACCATAATATTATCTAGGAGTTTAGTAGCTTCTCCTAAAGTGATTTCCATAAAAGTGCCTCCCGCGGCCGAATCTAAAAGATTTCTAGAAGCAAAATTCAATCCGGCATAAATATTTTGTATAATCATCCAAAGATTCAAACCATGTGTAGGGCAATTACATATCATTAATTTCATCCTCTCCCAAGCTTGTGCAACATGTTCATGATCAAGTTGCTTAAAATTCATGATATCGTTTCTAAGAGAGATGATCTTAGCGGGAGGAAAATACTTAGAGATAAAAGCATTTTGCACTTATTCCATGAATCAATATTATTTTTAGGCAAAGACGAAAACCAAGCTTTAGCACGATCTCTAAGCGAAAAAAGGAAATAGCTTCAATTTAATAATATCATTGTCCACATATTTCTTCTTTTGCATATCACACAAATCAACAAAGCTATTTAGATGGGTAGCGGCATCTTCACTAGGAAGGCCGGCGAATTGATCTTTCATGACAAGATTCAACAAAGCAGCAGTAATCTCACAAGATTCAGCATCGGTAAGAGGAGCAATCGGAGTGCTAAGAAAATCATTGTTGTTGGTATTGGTAAAGTCACACAATTTAGTATTATCTTGAGCCATCGTGACAAGCAAGCAATCCAACACACGAGCAAACAAGAAGCAAGCGAAAAAGAGGCGAACGGAAAAGAGAGGGCGAATAAAACGGCAAGGGTGAAGTGGGGGAGAGGAAAACGAGAGGCAAATGGCAAATAATGTAATGCGAGGGATAAGGGTTTGTGATGGGTACTTGGTATGTTGACTTTTGCGTAGACTCCCCGGTAACGGCGCCAGAAATCCTTCTTGCTACCTCTTGAGCACTGCGTTGGTTTTTCCTTGAAGAGGAAAGGGTGATGCAGTAAAGTAGCGTAAGTATTCCCCTCAGTTTTTGAGAACCAATGTATCAATCAAGTAGGAGACCACGCACAAGTCCCGCGCACCTACAGAAACAAGTAAGAACCTCGCAACCAATGCGATAAAGGGGTTGACAATCCCTTCACGGGCACTTATGAGAGTGAGACCTGATAGATATGATAATATAATATGTTTTGTATTTTTATGATAAAGAGAAATAAAGATGCAAAGTAAAATAAACCGTAATAAAAATAGCTAAGTGTTGGAAGATTAATATGATGGAAAATAGACCCGGGGGCCATAGGTTTCACTAGTGGCTTCTCTCAAGATACCATAAGTATTACGGTGGGTGAACAAGTTACTGTCGAGCAATTGATAGAATTGAGCATATTTATGAGAATATCTAGGTATGATCATGTATATAGGCATCACGTCCGTGACAAGTAGATCGACTCCTGCCTGCATCTACTACTATTACTCCACACATCGACCGCTATCCAGCATGCATCTAGAATATTAAGGTCAAAAGAACAGAGTAATGCTTTATGTAAGATGACATGATGTAGAGGGATAAACTCATGCAATATGATATAAACCCCATCTTTTTATCCTCTATGGCAACAATACAATACGTGCCTTGCTGCCCCTACTATCACCGGGAAAGGACACTGCAAGATTGAACCCAAAGCTAAGCACTTCTCCCATTGCAAGAAAGATCAATCTAGTAGGCCAAACCGAACTGATAATTCGAAGAGACTTGAAAAGATAACCAATCATAGATAAAAAATTCAGAGGAGATTCAAATATTGTTCATAGCTTATCTTGATCATAAACCCAGAATTCATCGGTCTCGACAAACACACCACAAAAGAAGAATTACATCAAATAGATCTCCAAGAGAATCGAGGAGAACTTTGTATTGAGATCCAAAGAGAGAGAAGAAGCCATCTAGCTAATAACTATGGACCCGAAGGTCTGAGGTAAACTACTCACACATCATCGGAGAGGCTATGGTGTTGATGTAGAAGCCCTCCGTGATCAATGCCCCCTCCGGCAGGACGCCGGAAAAGGCCCCAAGATGGGATCTCACGGGTACAGAAGGTTGCGGCTGTGGAATTAGCTTTTCGTGGATGCCTCTGATGGTTTGGGGATACGTAGGTATATATAGGAGGAAGAAGTAGGTCGGTGAAGCTACGAGGGGCCCACGAGGGTGGAGGGCGCGCCCAGGAGGGGGGTAGGCGCGCCCCCCTGCCTTGTGGCCTTCTCGTTCGTTTCTTGACTGCCACTCCAAGTCCTCTGGATCACGTTTGCTCCGAAAATAACGTTCCTGAAGGTTTCATTCCATTTGGACTCCGTTTGATATTCCTTTTTGATGAAACACTGAATAGGGAAAAAACAGCAATTTGGGCTGGGCCTCCGGTTAATAGGTTAGTCCCAAAACTAATATAAAAGTGTATAAATAAGCCCATTAAACATCCAAAAAAGAATATATAATAGCATGGAACAATCAAAAATTATAGATACTTTGGAGACG
This sequence comes from Aegilops tauschii subsp. strangulata, assembly GCF_002575655.3. Taxonomy (NCBI): domain Eukaryota; kingdom Viridiplantae; phylum Streptophyta; class Magnoliopsida; order Poales; family Poaceae; genus Aegilops; species Aegilops tauschii. Next base: position 26,024,963 of record NC_053040.3, read on the forward strand.
TATCAGTTCCCAACCGGGGCGCTTCTTGCAAAGTCTTTTTATGACAATGGACATGGTTGTCATCAGGCGGAGGCAGTGGTGGTCGCTTCAGGGCATTGATAGTGCGCTGAACTTTCACCGGATCTTTCTTCTCCTCCGGAGGTGGATGTTTCATAACTCTTCTCGTTTCAAAGAAGTCCTTCACTTGGGCTTCACAGATCTTCGCGTTTTCCTCCACCGTCATCTCGTATGGTAACTTCTCTAGAGGCTTGCTACCTCTTGAGCATGCGTTGGTTTTCCCTTGAATAGGAAAGGGTGATGCAGCAAAGTAGCGTAAGTATTTCCCTCAGTTTTTGAGAACCAAGGTATCAATCCAGTAGGAGACTACACGCAAATCGCCTAGTACCTACACAAACAATCAAGAACCTTGCAACCAACGCAATAAAGGGGTTGTTAATCCCTTCACGACCACTTGCAAAAGTGAGATCTGATAAAGATAATGAGATAAATACTTTTGGTATTTTTTTTGTATAGATTGGAAAGTAAAGATTGCAAAATAAACGGCGATAGAAATTGGCCAGTTGACGGGAAACTAATGAGATCTAAAATAGACCCGGGGGCCATAGGTTTCACTAGTGGCTTCTCTCATGATAGCATATATTACGGTGGGTGAACAAATTATTGCCGAGCAATTGATAGAAAAGCGCATAGTTATGAGAATATCTAGGCATGACCATGAAGATAGGCATCACGTCCGTGTCAAGTAGACCGAAAAGATTCTGCATCTAGTACTATTACTCCACACATTGACCACTATCCAGCATGCATCTAGAGTATTAAGTTCATAAGAACAGAGTAACATATTAAGCAAGATGACATGATGTAGAGGGATAAACTCAAGCAATATGATATAAACCCCGTCTTTTTATCCTCGATGGCAACAATACAATACGTGCCTTGCTGGCCCTACTGTCACTGGGAAAGGACACGGCAAGATTGAACCCAAAGCTAAGCACTTCTCCCATTGCAAGAAAGATCAATATAGTAGGCCAAACTAAACCGATAATTCGAAGAGACTAGAAAAGGTATCAAATCATGCATACAAGAATTCTGAGAAGAATCAAATATTGTTCATAGATAATCTTGGTCATAAACCCACAATTCATCGGATCTCGGCAAACACACCGCAAAAAGTATTACATCGGATAGATCTCCAAGAACATCGTGGAGAACTTTGTATTGAGAACCAAAGAGAGAGAAGAAGCCATCTAGCTAATAACTATGGACCCGAAGGTCTGTGGTAAACTACTCACACAACATCGGAGAGGCTATGGTGTTGATGTAGAAGCCCTCCGTGATCGAATCGCCCTCTGGCAGATCACCGGAAAAGGCCCCAAGATGGGATCTCACGGGTACAGAAGGTTGCGGCGGTGGAAAAGTGGTTTCGTGGCTCCCCTGGATGTTTTTAGGGTATAAGAGTATATATAGACGAAAGAAGTAGGTCAGTGGGAGCTACGAGGGGCACACGAGGGTGGGGGCCGCGCCTACCCCCCTGGTGTGGCACCCCGGCTCAGAGAAACCGGAACGCCCCGTATTCCAGCCTAGAGATCAAAGAGAAGTCTTCTGGAATACGGTACTGCTTAGCATAGAAAAATCAGCTCTTTATTACAATCTATATGGGTACAAGGGGATTACATCGGCACGGCGACACTACGCCTGCCACGGTTGCTCCATGCAAGCAGCAGAACAACACGATGCATCGAAATAACTCCTGGCAGCGGAACAAGGACGACGGTCATGAACTCCACTCTGTAGGGACTCTGGCTGGAACGCTTATCCTAGCTCGCAAATAAGGAATCCACGGCAAACAAGCAATCAAATCTGGCATGACCTGCAAACTGGCATGACACGCCAGGTCAGTACATTGAATGTACTTGCAAGCTCACAGCAACCAAAGCAATCAAGACCAACAACAACATGGAAATTACAGATTATTAAGCAATGATGAACACGATATTATCAGAACAACATGGCATGTACAACATGATACAGCTTGAAGAATACGAGCATGGCATAAACATATGAACATGATGAGACTAGCATGCAACATGATGAAACTATCATGCACCAACTTACTTTGCTCGGGTTACCTCATAACCATCACTTACCATCACGGATATCACACGATCATCTCAGGATCCAATCAAGCTTGGTATGAACAATACCGTAGTAATCATTTATGACCACAAGGAGCTTGACCTTTACCCTTGACTCCCGCATAACATCCCAAATATCCAACAAGTTGGTACTCACGATACCACAATGATCCTCTCACGATCACATAAATATCAACCAACTTCTTTCATCATCGAACCAGGCTTGTTACTAAGCACATCATTATTATCACTGTTGTTCCATAGTGTGACCGACACGAACTGGGCCCTTATCTACGGGCGCGGCTATCGATAGATTTAACATACACACTCTGCAGAGGTTAGCACACTGTACCCACACCATGGAACCCATGGCCTCGTACTCCCATTTGGGTGGACCAACGGCGTTCCGACATAACCGTCTTACTGCCATGACACTCTCCCGGCCACTCCGACCAACTCCCCTTTGGGCTAAGTCCTGGGTGGCCCCGTGCCTACCAAAGGCACCAACGGCCACCGTCGTGGCAAAACGGTCCAAACGGGGACAAGGATCCTTACAAAAACAACAGGTACACAAGGCTTATGTCGTCCTAGCCGGCCAAGGTAGCGCTCGCGCATAACCTTCCCTCGCGGGAGGCACCGGCGAGAGGCATGTCAATAGACCGAGTTAGGACCCCCCCATAAGGTAAGTATGGTTGCACTGGTCAGCTCTATATGGTGGCACCATGACTCAGCCAACAGTTGTTCATGTTCAATTTAATCCGGTTAAACTTGAATGCAATATGCTGAGTCATGATAAAAATAACATGATGCAACTACAATGCATGAACATGATATTAACATAAGTATGGGGGTGCATCCCATTCAACGAGCATAACAACAACATTTAACCATTTATCCAGATGAGCATGGCATACTGACGAGCATGGATATCACAACTAGAACACTACCCATAGCATAACATGACCACTAGCATCAACAATAAATACCATGCAATAGCATAACGATAAAACTACCATGCAAGTATTTAATCAACTGGATGCAAAGGAACATGCATAACAACTGTACTCGGAACAGACGATAGTCAGGCACCGAAGACCATCACCAACATGTACTACTACCAAACATTGCCAATATTAAAGTAATACTATCATGAAGAACATAATAACAGAGTGCATAAAAACATAGCATGACGGTAAACACCGATCCATAAGCATAACCGAAATACCGACCGCAGTAGCAAAACAAACAGACAATTACTAAAGATTCAAGTTGAAAACCAATGCTTCTGCATGGCTATCATGCAAGTGGTGGTTGTGGCTTGCCTGGCACTACTAGGAAAAGGCCTACTAGTGGCGCACCAGTTTTGCCTACTAATGGCGCACTACTGGTGCGCCACTAGTACCACGCCACTAGTATTTTTTACTAATGGCGCACCACTGGTGCGCCATTAGTATCTGGTATACTAATGGCCCACCAGGCAGTGCGCCATTAGTATAGGCAACGGTGCGCCATTAGTATGCCTCGCAGGGGGCCATATTTACCCATGTGCTTTGCCATACTAATGGCGCACTGCTGGGTGATGCGCCATTAGTATCCTTTGGCATACTAATGGCGCACGTTGGGGTGATGCGCCATTAGTATGTATATTAGGGATTTTTTTTCTTTTCTAATATTTGCACAGATTACAAAATATATTATTGGACATAATATAAATAGCACCACACAGCAACAGCAGATTCATCGAATACAGTAGAAGATTAGTCTCCGAATACAATTCATCATATTAGTCTCCGAATTCAAAAGACCGAACAAAGATAGAACATTACAAGTCTCGAGACCGCGAGTTTGTCGAAAGTAATACTAATCCTAACAAGTCCTACTAATCATCATCATACAACTTCTACTCGTTATTAATAACAGGTCATACGATCATCATCCTGATAGTCATCGAACCAATCCTACTTAATTATTCTTAGCACATGATCATCAGTATTAGGCAGGACCTAAATACCCTATTTAAGGTAAAATAGCATAAAACAATATAGACCCTGACTCTCCATTATGGAGAATGGAGATCATCCTGTCTCCAATTCTTGCGCGGCGCTTCCTTTTGCTTCCAAGAACCTCCTTACGACTGTCCATAAATTTTTTCCATTCTCTGATTAGCATGTCTCCACTTCTTCTAGGAATCCAGTATGGACAGTTGAGATTCGTAGGATGACCTGGATATAAGTTCAAAATATGAAGGCTGCCATTCTGATACATCAAATGAGGCACACAATCCTCTGGGATTCTCTGTTGAAAAACATAGTAATAACTTGATAGTTAGCAATGATGTACTAGTGTTAGAAGTATGCAAAAGATGCACAGATGTCGTAATAGTAAAAAATCTTACCAGGGTATCTCCATGGTAGTTACCGTAGTTCAACACGTGCACTAGTGGCACGTATTGACCATAATGTTGAGGAGTTTGATTGTAGATATTGTAATTCTCAAGATCAGTACAAAATCCGACCAGATGATTTTTCTCCTGATAAGTTAACTCGGAGCCATCGGTGTAGTGGGTTTTGTCTACCATGTTCCGCACATTTTTTGAACAATCAAAATAAGCTGTCAATGGAAATAAGTTGTCAACTATTTTGAAATAAACAATATAAATTAGTTAATAATTAACTATGTTTGAGAAACTCACATAGCGGTAGAACTGGAGGCGTATCAACAAGGACCCAAATGTCCATATTGTCTTGGTCGATGCCAGGATCACCAAGATCCATGGTGACAAGCATACCCTCATCAAAACCATACATCTTGCAAAATGCTTCCCAATTTTTGCAACCAAAATGGGTTACGCTCTCAGCATTATACAGATTTACTTCAAAATCCACATCATGATGTGTCCTTAGGTGAATTTTCTTCGTTTCAAAATTTTTATGATCTTCAAAATCCATCCTCTCCAAGACATAGCGTCTTGCATGGCATGGGATAAACTATACTCAAATTGTAAAAGATGAAATTACACGTTGAAATAGTTGAAGTCATGCTTAATTATGAAAAAAACACTTGTCGTCGTTGCGTACCGTTTCAACTTCGAAGGTCTCCTCGAGCTTAATGCTGAAGCGCCGATCATCGTCGTGGCACCAGTCCTGGCACCAGTCGCACTCCCCCGGGAGACTTTCGTCGTCCGATGACGACATTTCCTATGTTCATAATTCAAAACTACATCATCTCTGTTGGGTCCAATAAGATAATCCACAGTGTGGTGAAAACACACCCTTCGAACTGGTTTGAGCAATTGGTGAATGGAGATGGTCTAAGATTTTCAGTAGTAAGAAGTGAAGTGGTAATTTTGAGAGCTATGGTTAGGATGAGTGGTTCCTCTTTCCTGTTTAGCTTTACAATAGAATATTGTTAGTCATGCACACTTGTGCATTTTCAGCCAGGCCCAGTGGAGTTGGCCTAAAAACATTTCTTTCTTTAAGGGGCAGTTGATCCCAGTGGAGTTGGCCTAAAATCACTTGGCTCTATTGCCACCTATGGTTTAATGCAGCAAGAATAAAGGGGCAGTTGATCCTACTTAATTAAGTACTAAGATACCCCGGCCCATGCATTAGTCGCAAGTGCCCCATATGTCCTATTTTTTGCAAAGTCATGCTAAAATTCACGGAAAATTTCAGCATGACCTTTGCTGAAAATAGGACATATGGAGTACCCGAATTTGCCGGAACGGAAGTTAATCGACATTTCGGCAAACTCAAGGGCCTCTCGGGGTACAGCAGCAGCATCACAAGTTGACAAAATTCCCAAGTAGTACATTTCTACAAGTACAAACACAAGCACCACTCATGGGCTAGTAGTAAAGCATTGATGTATATAGCAGCAGTAGTAAATTAGATTGTACCACTCATGGTACATTTCTGCAAGTAGAAACACAAGCACCACTCAGAGCAATGGAGAGGAAAATCTAACAATAACTTAACTGAAACCAAAGAAAGACCAAGCAAACTATTGCAAGTACAGTACACTAACTACTTCACTAAACACAAATTCTAATGTTCTCCATGAAGTTAATTGTGCAGCACAACTCCATGAAGTGTCCCAAACCGATGCCACAAATGCAGCAAATCTGAGAGGCTGCATTTGAAACTTTTTTGAGTGAGGGTCTTGTTTGAATGGAGCTACATGAATTTTGTCAGGTGTTTTCTGCTTGATATATTTTTGAGTGAGGGTCTTGTTTGAATGAATCTGTTTTCTGCTTGATATATTTTTAGTAAGTGGTGTTTGCCACCTTGTGTAACAGTGCAAGCCATGTTTGTCACTCCTCGAAGGTTTTGTCTGGTGTTAAATGCTATGTTGCTGAGTGTCTTGGCAGGTCTTGGCAGGGACCTCGAAGGTTTGTCACTCCTCGAAGGTTTCGTCTGTAAATCACACTTCTACTTTTTATTATTACTCGAACAATAATTAATTATCTGGAGGTTATTCATGCCAAACATGGCCAGGACCTAAAGAGTAACATATTTCATGGGCAGCAAAGCTTGCTCCCTTTAAACTAACAACATCACTGCTTTCAACAAACAAACTGTCAAGCTGGAACATAAACTAACAAATTGACGTGGGCATTATAGGTTCTGATTCGGACAGTAAATATTGCCTATACTCCTTATGATAATGAGAAATGAGACTTGCTTGAGATACAATATGAATCTACTTTTCAGAACTGGAGATACGATATGAAAGTGCTGAACTTGACAGTTGACACAGATGCAACCTCATATAAAATATGTGTTGGAAACACTTGAGCTTTATTACAAAGTAGAAGGTTTTGCAACATAACCACTTATATTCACTGAAATAAACACTGAAATAACCACCACTTATATTCATCAACATAACCACTACCAATCAGAGATGGGGGACAGGGGAGAGGGAGGGCGGACGCCGGCAGCCGGAGGGGCTGGAAGGGGATGAGCATACCTGCGCTGGACGCAGGTGGGTAGGGCTGGAGCTCGCCCCGGTTCTGCTCGATGATGGAGTTCGTCCGATCCTGCAGAGAGAAGGGAAGGTGGAGGAGTCAGGAGGGAATGGAGGGGAGGAGGGAGGTCGAGGTGGACGCCGGCGGGTCAGGAGGGATTTACCTGGCCGCCGCTCGATTTGGCGCGTGGAAGACGAGGTGGGGCAGCGGGTAGACGCGGGGGCGGCGGCGCGGGGGAGCTGCAGTGGTAGGGGGCGCGGGGGCGTGGGGGAGTCGCAGTGGTGGGGGGCGCGGGGGCGGCGGGGGTCGGGGCGGCGGCGTCGTGGGTCAGGCCGGTGAGCGCGCGGGTGGACTGGCGAGGGAGAGGGAGCAATTAGCTAAGGGGGGAAACTTACTAATGGCGCACCCCGAAGCGGTGCGCCATTAGAATGTTTTTTTTACATAGCAATGGCGCACCCACGATGGGTGCGCCATTTGTAATTTTTTTTTATATAGCAATGGCGCACCAGCCAGAGGTGCGCCATAAGTAATTTTATTATTATTATTTTTTGTTGCATCTAATAATTTTTTAGAAAATGAATATGAATATGAAACAGTAATAATTTTTTACAAAAACAGTAATAGTTTTTTAAAAAATATCATCAAATTTGTTATTTGAAAATATTTATGAATATGAAAAAATATCATCAAATTTATTATTTGAAAATTTCATCAAATTTGTTATTTTAAAATATAATCAATTTTTTTTTGCAATTTTAGTTGCATTCATTTGTGACGGTGGAGCGGGCCGGGGAGGGTGCGGGGGGTCGTCGGCGGCGGTGGAGCGGGCCGGGGAGGGTGCGGTGGGTCGTCGGCGGCGGTGGAGCAGGGGAGCTAGGGTGCGGTGGGTCGTCGGCGGCGGTGGAGCGGGCCGGGGAGGGTGCGGTGGGTCGTCGGCGGCGGTGGAGCAGGGGAGCTAGGGTGCGGTGGCTCGTCGGCGGCGGTGGAGCGGGGGAGGGTGCGGTGGGTCGTCGGCGGCGGTGGATCGGGGGAGGGTGCGGGGGGTCGGCGGCGGCGGCCGGTGGAGCGGGGCAGAGGGTGCGGGGGGTGCTCAACGGCGAGGGGGACCAGATCTGGCGAGGTGGGATAGCGATCGAGATGGAGGGGGATCGAGATCAAGTGTCCATGAAATATACACTAATGGTGCACCGTGGAGCAGTGCGCCATTACTAGTTTAAACTAGTAATGGCGCACTGTTTCCTGGTGCGCCATTAGTAGTTTTGCAAAAAAATAAAAAAAACAATATAGTAGTGGCGCACTATGTGGCTGGTTCGCCATTACTAGTTAGAACTAGTAATGGCGCACTGTGCCCTGGTGCGCCATTAGTATGTTTGGAAAAAAAATTGTTACTAATGGCGCACCGTGTGTCTGGTGCGCCGTTAGTGTCTTTTCACACTAATGGCCCACCAGCACATGGTGCGCCCCTGCTATATAGTAGTGGCGCACCACATGTCTGGTGCGCCATTAGTGGCCATTCCATCTATAGCCCTTTTCCTAGTAGTGTGGGGATGAAGAAGGCTCCGGGGAGAAGTGCATTCCTCGCCTAAGCCGCAAGGAAATACGCCTTCGGAAAGGGAAAACGTATTCGCGCGAATACGCTTCCACTTATCCACGTCAGCGTGGGCGAGGTCAACGCGGGGCCGGCTCCTGGCTCGCTTACAGGTGGCTCCCGCGGCACTCTCTCTTCTCCCGCTGGTCTCCTTCTTCCTCTCGACAGAAGTAGGGGAGGTCGTGGCCAGGCGCGCGCCGTCGCTCCCCGGCGGCTCAGGCCGTCTCCGGCCGTACTCCGGCCACCGGTGGATGTGGGAGAGGACGCCGCACCTTCCTGTCCAGGACACGAGCTCCGAGGAGGACTGAAGCAGGGACGGTGAAGACTCCGGCGGGAACGGCTCGGCCAAACTTTGGAGGCGAGGCTACCATGGCTCCGGCGAAGAAGAAAGGAGGTCTCTGGTGGTCATGGACTGAAGGGAGGACCTCGGCGTTGGGCGAATTTAGGCCGGAGGGGGCGGCGGCCATGGCGGCGATGGAGGTCAGAGAGGGGCTCTGGTGCTCGGGCAAGTAGCCAGGCAGGACCGGAGGAGGGTAGGGAGGCTGGTGATGAGGAGAGGAGGGGCTCGGGGTGGCTATATATAGCGGAGCGGCGAGGGGTGATGTGGCACACGCGCGGCTACGTGTCCGTGCTCCGGCGACTGGCACGCGCGGCCAAGGGTCATGGGGAGGGGCGGCAAGGCGACGAGGGAGGACGCTGACGAGGCGCAGAGCTCACAGAGACGAGGCAACGCTCGGGGACAAGGGAGGAAGAAGACACAGAGGAGGAAGGCGACGCGGTCACGGGCACGCATTACGCGGCGAGGGGGACGGCTCACCGGAGAAGAAGACGGAGGGGGCAAGGGCTCCGGAGGGACGACGACTGCTCGGGGAAGGCTCCGAACATAGCTAGGCGATGGGGGAACAAGAGCGCAGCGAGGGAGAAGAAGACAAAGGCGCTAGAGCACGAGAAATGCCATGCCAAATCGGTGGTCACCACTGTGACCGGGAAGGAGGGGACGCGAGAGGCTGCAGCGAGCTGTCTATTGACTAGTCCCTGCATAATAGAGGCCGAGGGAGTTGATGGATCGACAAAAGAAGCCAAGGAGAGGAGTGTGGCGTCGCTGCAAGTTTGCTGCATCAAACTTGGATGTGCACTGCTGATCAACAGGAACTTGATTGGGTCAAATGGTGTTGTCTGGGGTGTTTAGATAAGGAAGGACTACGATCCTATTAAGTTTGAGGGGAAATGGATCACAAAACAACAGGGTTGCTTTGTAACCTCGGATTAGGTCCAGAAACTTGATCATGATGATGCTCTCACATGGAGTATCAACTTAAGCTAAACTTGGGCAGGGTAGAGTTATTTGGTCATATGAAGATGCTGCAAAAGGTTTCATACCAATTGGATAAACCAAAATGGTACTTGCTTCACAAACATTTCCACTGACCAGAAACTTGCAAAAATTCTAGAGGAAAATTGGCTAGATGGAATATGACCAAATTGGGTGCAGATAGGTTATATGGATAAGAGAGGGCCTAGGAAAATTTACAGCCATAATGGAGCAAGATAAAATATACTTGCTTCATTAACTGAAAATTTGGACAGAACCAAAGAATTGATGCTCAGCTCACATGGATGCATTGCATGAGCTCACTTCTTGAGGAGAGCTTTGATTTGACAAAATGGAAGACCACGTAAAAATTCAACTAAATTGGATTAACCTAGCTAGTACTTCCTTCACAACCAATTCCCTCAGACAGGAACTTTGAAAAATTGCTAAGGAATATTTACGATGCAAATTAAGTTGAAATTTGTCATGAGGCAATTATTTGGACAGGAAAAGGTGTCCAAAAGGTTTTGGATAAATTGGGCAAAGATAAATGGCACTTGCTTCACAATCTGCCATTCATGACAGAATAGGAAAATAATTATTTGAGGATGATGGGAAACATGGCCAATGAAATATTTTGCCATATTTGAGAAATATATGACCCAAACAATTTACGAGAATTATTTGGGAATTTTAGGAGTGATGGAAATATAGGTTGCTTCACAACCTAGGGCAAATTGAGTTATTCCTTTAATAGAAAAGGAATATCCCCAATAAAAAGAATATTGAGATTTGTGCTAGGATGAAAATGGAAAGGTCTAGGGAAGGATTTGGGTATGACAAGCCACTCTGGAAGCAAAGAAGAGTTCTTCTTCTTCAGTTTCCAGACCACATAGCCACGAAAAAAGAAATCTTAGGCAAAAACCTCGGAAAATCAAAAGAAAAAGAAAGGGCCAAAAATCAGGCTGTTACACCTGGGCGCGCCCTCCTGCCTCATGGCCGCCTCATTGCGTCTCTGACTTCCACTCCAAGTCTCCTGGATTGCGTTTGTTCCAAGAAAGATGCTCGCGAAGGTTTCGTTCCGTTTGGATTCCGTTTGATATTCCTTTTCTGTGAAACACTAAAATAGGCAAAATACAACAATTGGCACTGGGCCTCCGGTTAATAGGTTAGTCCCAAAAATAATATAAAAGAGCATATTAAAGCCCATTAGACATCCAAAACAGATAATATAATAGCATGGAACGATAAAAAATTATAGATACGTTGGAGACGTATCAGCATCCCCAAGCTTAATTCCTGCTCGTACTCGAGTAGGTAAATGATAAAAATAGAATTTTTGATGTGGAATGCTACCTAACATAATTTTCAATGTAATTACCTTTATTGTGGCATGAATGTTCAGATCCGAAAGATTCAAGACAAAAGTTTAATATTGACATAAAAACAATAATATTTCAAGCATACTAACCAAGCAATTATGTCCTCTCAAAATAACATAGCCAAAGAAAGCTCGTCCCTGCAAAATCATATAGTTTGGCCATGCTTCATTTTCGTCACACAAAATGCTCTCATCATGCACAACCGATGACAAGCCAAGCAATTGTTTCATACTTTAGTATTCTCAAACGTTTTCAACTTTCACGCAATATATGAGCGCGAGCCATGGACATAGCACTATGGGCGGAATAGAATATGATGATGGAGGTTGTGTGGAGAAGACAAAAAAGGAGAAAGTCTCACATCGATGCGGCTAATCAACGGGTTATGGAGATGCCCATCAATTGATGTCAATGTGAGGAGTAGGGATTGCCATGCAACGGATGCACTAGAGCTATAAATGTATGAAAGCTCAACAAAAGAAACTAAGTGGGTGTGCATCCAACTCGCTTGCTCACGAAGACCTAGGGCATTTTGAGGAAGCCCATCATTGGAATATACAAGCCAAGTTCTATAATGAAAAATTTCCACTAGTATATGAAAGTGACATAATAAGAGACTCTCTATCATGAAGATCATGGTGCTAATTTGAAGCACAAGTGTGGAAAAAGGATAGTAACATTGTCGCTTCTCTCTTTTTTCCTCATTTTTTGGTGGGCTTCTTTGGCCTCTTTTTTCTATTTGGGCTTCCTTGGCCTCTTTTATTATTATTTTTGTCCGGAGTCTCATCCCGACTTATGGGGGAATCACTCCATCATCCTTTCCTCACATGAAACAATGCTCTAATAATGAAGATCATCACACTTTTATTTACTTACAACTCAAGAATTACAACTTGATACTTAGAACAAAATATGACTCTATGTGAATGCCTCCGGAGGTGTACCGGGATATGCAATGAATCAAGAGTGACATGTATGAAAAAGGAATGGTGGCCTTGCCACAAATACGATGTCAACTACATGATCATGCAAAGCAATATGACAATGATGGAGCGTGTCATAATAAATGGAACGGTGGAAAGTCGCATGGCAATATATCTCCGAATGGCTATGGAAATGCCATAATAGGTAGGTATGGTGGATGTTTTGAGGAAGATATAAGGATGCTTATGTGTGATAGAGCGTATCATATCACGGGGTTTGGATGCACCGGCGAAGTTTGCACCAACTCTCGAGGTGAGAAAGGGCAATGCACGACAGCGAAGAGGCTAGCAATGATGGAAGGGTGAGAGTGTGTATAATCCATGGACTCAACATTAGTCATAAAGAACTCACATACTTATTGCAAAAATCTACAAGTCATCAAACCCAAAGCACTACGCGCATGCTCCTAGGGGGATAGATTGGTAGGAAAAGACCATCGCTCGTCCCCGACCGCCACTCATCAAGAAAGCAATCAAAGAACACCTCATGCTTCAAATTTGTCACACAACGGTAGCCTTACGAGCATGCTACGGGACATGCAAACCCCAAAACAAATATTTCCCAATTTCACAATTACTCAACTAGCATGACTCTAATATTACCATATTTATATCTCAAAACAATTATCAAGTATCCAACTTCTAATAGTTTTTAATGCACTCTATATGAAAGTTTTTATTATACCCATCTTGGATGCCTATCATATTAGGACTAATTTTATAGCCAAAGCAAATTACCATGCTGTTCTAAAAGACTCTCAAAATAATATAAGTGAAGCATGAGATATCAATAATTTCTATAAAATAAAACCACCACCATGCTCTAAAAGATATAAGTGAAGCACAAGAGCAAAATTATCTAGCTCAAAAAGATATAAGTGAAGAACATAGAGTATTCTAATAAATTACGATTCATGTGTGTCTCTGATAAATGTGTGTAAAGCAAGGATGATTGTGGTAAACTAAAAAGCCAAGACTCAGATCATACAAGACGCTCCAAGCAAAACACATATCATGTGGTGAATAAAAATATAGCCTCAAGTAAAGTTACCGATAGACAAAGACGAAAGAGGGGATACCTTCCGGGGAATCCCCATGCTTAGGCTTTTGGTTGTACTTGAATTTTACCTTGGGGTTCCTTGGGCATCCCCAAGCTTAGGCTCTTGCCACTCCTTATTCCAAAATCCATCAAATCTTTACCCAAAAACTAGAAAACTTCACAACACAAAACTTAAACAGAAAATCTCATGAGCTCCGTTAGTGTAAGAAAACAAACCACCACTTTAAGGTACTGTAATAAACTCATTCTTTATTTATATTGGTGTTAAACCTACTGTATTCCAACTTCTTTATGGTTCATACCCCCCGATACTAGCCATAGATTCATCGAAATAAGCAAACAACACACGAAAAACAGAACAGTCTGTAGTAATCTTATCAAACGAATACTTATGGAACTTACAAAATTCTGAAATAAATAGGTGGACGTGAGGATTTGATCTATTAATCATCTGCAAAAAGAATCAACCTAAAAGCACTCTCCAGTAAAAAATGGCAGCTAATCTCGTGAGCGCTAAAGTTTCTGTTTTTTACAGCAAGATCGCAAAGACTTCACCCAAGTCTTCCCAAAGGTTCTAATTGGCACAAACACTAATTTAAACATAAAACCACATCTAAACAGAGGCTACATGAATTATTTATTACTAAACAGGAACAAAAAGCAAGGAGCGAAAATAAAATTGGGTTGCCTCCCAACAAGCGCTATCGTTTAACGCCCCTAGCTAGGCATAAAGACAATAATAGATCTAGGTATTGTCATCTTTGGTGTGCAATTATTCAATTGAACACTTAAAACCCTTAGGAGTTTCTCTCTTTTTGTTGATGATCAAACTCCTAGGCAAGAAATCAAGAAATTCATTTGTAGCAAAAGGTTCCTTAATGATAGAAAAAAAGTTGGGGTGAACACTTATTGATTTGAGATCTTCATTCACCTTACTAGAAGATTCACCCTTATTTTTAGGAACATACATAAACTTGGCAACTTTGGTAGGAGGAGGGTTTGAAGTGTTTCTAACGGCAGAAAAGGCAGACCCTAAGTTGGTAATAATATCCTCAAGTTTATCAATTCTAGTGGAATCTTGATCTATCTTTTCATTAACTATGGGTTCCTTTTCTCTAAAAAAATTTAGAGTAACTCCTACCTTAGACCCATATTAGGTAATTTTATAGTGGATCTTTTTATCCAAATTCTCGATCAACTCTATAGTGGCAATTTTATTTTCGATAATTTCAAGCCTTTGCATCACATTTTCCAAAGTTAAAATAGTTCCATTAACCAAAAGAGGTGGTGGGCCTAACAAATCTATCATAGCATTATAAGAATCAAAAGTATGGCTACCCAAGAAATTCCCTCCGATAATGGTATCAACAATATATCTATTCCAAGGAGTGATGCCCACGTAAAAATTGTGAAGAAGAACGGAAGTAGATTGCTTTTTAGTAGATCTATTTTGAGCATTGCAAAATCTATACCACACATCTTTTAGATTTTCTCCCTCCCTTTGTTTAAAATTAAGAACTTCATTATCGGGAGTACTAACAATGATAGAAGGACTAGCCATGGGGCCGAAACAAACGATCTAACACACTGACTCACAAGAGGCTAGCAGAAAGAAGCGGACGGAAAAGGGCGGATAAAACGGCAAATGTGAAGTAGGGGAGAGGAAAACGAGAGACAAATGGCAAATAATGTAATGCGAGCGAGAAGAGTTTGTGATGGGTACTTTGTATGTCTTCACTTGAGCGTAGATCTCCCCGGCAACGATGCCAGAAATCCTTCTTGCTACCTCTTGAGCATGCGTTGGTTTTCCCTTGAAGAGGAAAGGGTGATGCAGCAAAGTAGCGTAAGTATTTCCCACAGTTTTTGAGAACCAAGGTATCAATCCAGTAGGAGACTACACGCAAATCGCCTAGTACCTGCACAAACAATCAAGAACCTTGCAACCAACGTGATAAATGGGTTGTCAATCCCTTCACGGCCACTTGCAAAAGTGAGATCTGATAAAGATAATAAGATAAATATTTTTGGTATTTTCGTTGTATAGATTGGAGAGTAAAGATTGCAAAATAAACGGTGACAGAAATTGGCAAGTTGACGGGAAAATAATAAGATGTAAAATAGACCTGGGGGCCATAGGTTTCACTAGTGGCTTCTCTCATGATAGCATATATTACGGTGGGTAAACAAATTATTGCCGAGCAATTGATAGAAAAGCGCATAGTTATGAATATCCAGGCATGATCATGAACATAGACATCACGTCCGTGTCAAGTAGACCAAAACGATTCTGCATCTACTACTATTACTCCACACATCGACCGCTATCCAGCATGCATCTAGAGTATTAAGTTCATAAGAACAGAGTAACGCATTAAGCAAGATGACATGATGTAGAGGGAAAACCTCAAGCAATATGATATAGACCCCATCTTTTTATCCTCAATGGCAACAATACAATACGTGCCTTGCTGCCCCTGCTGTCACTGGGAAAGTACACCGCCAGATTGAGCCCAAAGCTAAGGACTTCTCCCATTGCAAGAAAGATCAATCTAGTTGGGCAAACGAAACTGATAATTCAAAGAGACTTGCAAAGATATCAAATCATGCATATAATAATTCATCGGATCTCGGCAAACCCACCGCAAAAAGTATTACATCGAATAGATCTCCAAGAACATCGAGCAGAACTTTGTATTGAGAACCAAAGAGAAGAAGAAGCCATCTTAAGGATGGCAATTTTACCCACGGGTACGGGTACCCGCGGGTAACGTACCCGTATGGGTAGGGTATGGGCACACTTTTATACCCATGGGTAGTACCCATACCCTACCCGTTAAGTCATCGGTAGGGTACGGGTATAATCTTGTACCCGCGGGTATACGCATACCCTGCCCGCTTGTGAACTAATGCTAAGTTGTTGTTAATTAATCATTTATTTTTCATGTGAATTTTCTACTCCTATTGACTTATGGGTATGTTGTACTCATCTACCTATTATTGAGCTAAGATAATTGTTTTTTGTCAAATGTGCTATCAACGGGTGAAAAAATGTGAACAACTCGTGTGGTATTTGTTCTACCCGCTGGGTACCCAACGGGTACGGGTACCCGTTGGGTATGGGTATGGGTAAAGTTTCATACCCATGGGTAAGGGTATGGGTAGAATTTTGTACCCACTTGCTATACGGCTATGGGTATGGTATTGCTCTACCCTGCCCATACCCTACCCATTGCCATCCTTACATCTAGCTAATAACTATGGACCCGAAGGTCTGTGGTAAACTACACACACATCATGGGAGAGGCTATGGTCACTACAAAAAAAGACACATCCGTGATATTTTGGGCCGAACGAAATTTTTTTCCGTCATACATATGACACTTCTATGACGATAATTGTGACAAAACCCGGTACCATCATAGATGTGGTGGGCTCCTACTTCTATGACAAAAAATCATGACAAAAAATGGGCTTTTCGTCCAAGGCGGGCCGAAGACGCAGCTGCATGACATTCTTTGGGCTGTCCATGACGGAAAAAACCGTGGTAGAAGCGAGGGGGAGGAAAATTTCGGGGAGTTCCCGGTTACGGTGGGAGGTCGGGGGCTGAGCGATGCGCGTTTCTCTCGTACACGTACACGCGTGTGTGTGAGGCGTTGGCTCTAACTGAACCCGAGCGAGGTGTTGGGCTCTAACTGAACCCGAGCGATTGCACTGCAGGCTACGCGTTACTGAACCCGAATGATCGATCGATGGCTGTTAACTGAACCCGATCGAGCGATTCCTTCGCTACTGCTGCTAACTGAAGCCGATCGATTGGATGAATAGTGAGCGTTGCGTGGGGGGGGGGGGGGGTTGGATGAACAGTGAGCAGTGGCGTTGCCTCTGGATGAACAGGACCGCATGGTGTGGAGGGCTGGATGAACAGTAGACGGTGGAGGGTGCCCGTGGAGGGGTGGTTGAACAGGACCCCGTGGTGTGGAGGGCTGGATGAACAGTAGACGGTGGAGGGGTGGTTGAATAGTAGCCAGTGGAGTAGCGCGTGGTGGAGGCTGGATGAACAGGAGCCCGTGGAGGCTGGAGGAGGTCGACGGAGGAGATGAACAGTATCCCGTGGAGTCCCGTTTTGCGGTACGCCACACCCCTCCCGATCAATAGGACCCCCGTTTCGACCGTAGCACTCCAACACAAGTCCATTTCCTCCGTTTTGCGGTACGCCACACCCCTCCCGATCAACAGGACCCCCGTTTCGACCGTAGGAGGTCCGTTTCCTCCGTTTTGTGGTACGCCAGACCCCTCCCGATGAACAGGATCCCATTTCGAACGTGGCCGGTCGAACACAAGGCCTTTTCCTCCGTTTTGCGGTACGCCAGGCCTCGTTTCCATTGCCTGTTCCGTCCAAGCCCTCCCGATGAACACGACCACGCATTCCGTTCCGACCAAGCCGGTTGGCTCCCACGGGTTCCGTTGCCTCCCGGTGAACACGACGCATTCCGTTGCCTCCCCATGAACACGACGCATTCCGTTGCCTCCCCATGAACACGACGACAACGCTGTTTCTCCATTCCGACCAAGCCATGTACACGAGCCATGGCCGTACGTATGCGCAAGTAGGCGTTCGAGACCCTGCCCGTATGTACATACGTGGCCGTATTTTCTTTCTTGTACCCTGGCCGCTGTATGTACGTGTACGTGCTATGTGCGCGCCTCTACTACGACACGTACGCGCCTCTACTACGACACGTGCGCGCCTCTACATCGACCAGTATATATGTACGTACACGTTCGCGACCAGAATGACAACGCTACGTACGCTTCAACCAGGTGGGTCCCGACTGTCAGGGACTTCCTTGCGTGCGAAGATGTAGCAGGTGGGTCCCAACAGTCAGGGGAGCGAATCGTTTTTTCCCGGACGCACTTCCTTGCGTGCGAAGGTGTAGCTGCTGGGTCCCAGCAGTCAGGGGGGAATCGTTTTTTTTGCCCGGACGCACTTCCTTGCGTGCGAAGATATAGCTGATGGGTCCCAGCAGTCAGGGGGTGAATCGTTTTTTTTCGAACGCACTTCCTTGCGTCCAAAGATGTAGCTGGTGGGTCCCAGCAGTCAGGGGGAAACCTTTTTTTCGCGAAATACGGTGGCCCGTCTGGTGGGTCCCCGCTGTCAGGTGGAGGAATAATTATTTTGCGCGTAATAAGGAGGCACTTCCTTGCTGCGGCCGTGGACCCAGCTGTCAGCCTCTCCACGTACAGTCCACGTCCGATGGAAGCCATTCCTTGACCACGTTGACCACGCCGCGCCGACAGCACCAGGGCGGTGGACGACGGCAAGGCCTAGGAAGGGGACGACGCGGAGCCGGGGAAGACGCGGCAGTGGATGCCCACGCGTAGAGGAGTATGAGGGTTCACTCGTTCGGCTGCGGTGTGAGGCTGCCGTCGCCGCAGAATAACAGGGGGTGTGCGTGCGTAGAGGGATGGCCTGGCCAGCGGTGGGAGTAGTAGGGGGCGGTGAGGCCTCCGCTGCATCACAGCCGGCCATGGGCGGAAGGAGCAGGCGGCACGACCGGCGCTGCTTTGGGCGGCTGGAGCAAGAAGACCAGAGGTTGAAGAAGCACTACGGTCGTTGGATGGACATCGTACGGTCACTGGAGCTAGAATCGTTCATATGTTGACTAAAGTTGACAAAGGCCTCTGTCCCAGTCAACTTAGTAGGCCCACAAGTCAGCCTCCCACCAAGGTGGGTCCCAGCTAGCAGGGGGTATTCATTTTTTTGTGCATAATAAGGAGGCACTTCCGGTGGGTCCGAGCTGACAGCGGGGGGAACATTTTTTCGCGAAATACGGTGGCCCGTCCTGTGGGTCCCAGCAGTCAGGGGGAAATGTTTTTTTCGCGAAATACTGGTGGCTCGTCCGGTGGGTCCCTGCTGTCAGGTGGAGGAATAATTATTTTCTGCGTAATAAGGAGGCACTTCCTTGCGGCTGCCGTGGACCCAGCTGTCAGCCTCTCCACGTACAGTACTCTTCCGATGGAAGTCGGTCGTTGACCACATTGACCACGCCGCGCCGAGAGCACCATGGCGGTGGACCACGGCGAGGCCTAGGAAGGGGACGACGCGGCAGTGGAAGCCCGCGCGGAGAGGAGTACGAGGGTTCATCGGTTCGGCTGCGGTGTGAGGCTGCCGTCGCCGCAGAATACCAGGGGGTGTGGGTGAGTAGAGGGATGCCCTGGCCAGCGGTGGGAGTAGTAGGGGGCGTTGAGGCCTGCGCGGCAGCACAGCCGGCCATGGGAGGCGGGAGTAGGCGGTCCCGCCGGCGCTGCTTTGGCAGCGGGAGCAAGAAGATCAGAGATTGAAGAAACACGACGGCCGTTGGATTGACATCCAACGGTTACGTCCGCTAGAATCGTTTGTTGACGTATATAATTACTAAAAAAATCTTGCATACGCGGCAACTAAACAGGCCCACAAGTCAGACCACTCCCTCTTTTTTTTAATAATTTATATATAGCTCATGGCAACTTCTTATGCAATTTATTGCAATCGTTTTTTTGGTTAGCCAGGGCCAATTTCGCAATTTTTGTTGGTTCCAAACTATTCTTAATACCGAAATGTCGAGCCAAATTTAAAGTACTTTGAAGATATATTTAAATTAGGTTAATGCCCAGTGAAATAGGAATCTGAAAATGTGAAAAAATTCAGAGATTATAAAGTAATTGCCAATTTGTCATCTGTTTTTATATTTACAACCCATTTCATATTACTTTCAAGATTTGCAGGCGTCTTGAAAGAGTTGCAGCCCATCAGGGCGTAGAAAAATAAGTAGGCCTGGATTGGGTATTCATCAGAAAAAATAAACTGGGCTCATTTACAAAGAAAAAAATAGCTGGGCTGGTCACATTGTGAACATAAAATATAAGCCTGGGCTAGATGGGCCACAGCCCAGTTCAAACCCTGCTCCGTCTCAACAATACCAAACAAAAAAATACTGCTCGAGTAGCTACGTCCCAGGTGTCAGCCGATCTTGTGCTGTTCTCTTGTCTATTGACTATATACGCTCACAATGTCGTGGGTCCCAGATGTCCGGAAAACACCAGGAGGAAGCATTTTATTTTTCCATACGCTGACGTGGTGGGCCCCTACTGTCATCCTCTCCACGTCCTTCTGCCGATTCCTGTTGTTTGTTGACCATGTTGACAACGCGAGAGGGCGGTGCCGCGGCGAGCGCACCAAAGCGCGCGGAGGAAGTCGGCGTTAACGATTTAGGAGACGGTTGGGCGGTGATGCGTGCGCTGTGGCGCAGCCGGCCGTGGGAGGAAGAAGCAGGCGGCCCCGCCGGCGCTGGTTTGGTTTTGGCGGCTGGAGGAAGACAGGACTGAAGAAACACGAAAGACTGTAAAAGCAGCAGGAGTACTTAACAACCTTAACTGAAACCAGCAGGGGCACTTAACAACCAAAGCTGAAAGCAACGTGGTCAATAAATAGGATATTCGCTTTAGAGCCATGGAAAAGCATGAACATAATCTTCTGTCCTATTCTCCAAGATGGACGGGCCTTCATTATTTGAGACCACCCATGAATAAGTATCTTTTCACCTCCAAGGGGAATTGAGTAGGTCGACATAAACATCATGTTGTGACCAAGCGCAAGTCTGACCCGACCATGGTCAGGCATCTGTATAGGAACAATAGAACTCGGCAGTTCCTGTTTCAAGAAGATCACAGCTGGAAAACTATGTATAAGCAATATTTTATGAACAACATATATAACAGAAAACAGCTCGTACCATAAGTTTCTCGACACAGTTGGACCTGTACAACGAGTGCAGCAGTGGCACACATATCCCACGTGGCCTTCCACCATTGAAACGCCCCACAAGGACCTCAAGACGATCAATAAAGTGTAGGAACTTGTGGATGTCGGTCCAGTCAACTTCAGTGCCGTTAGTAAGAGCCGAGTTATTACAGAGTAACAAATGAGCAAACTGCTTAACTCTGAAAAAACCTACACGTGGCACCAATTATAAGAAAATATTAGTTAGAAGTAGCATCTTCGTGAGAGATTCGTTGCTACTTCTAAAGTTAAATTGTGATTAGTTAGACAGAATAGGTGGATTAAGAAGTAATCGAGGCAACAAGCAAGAACCAGATACAAAACTAACATGGATGAACAATTGGAACGACGTCGGGGTGGAAGATCGCAGTGAAGATGAGACCAGGTTCTGCTATTTCCATCAACATTCGTGCGCCAACTTTCAGTCCGTAACACTTGAGAAAGTTTATCCAAGTTTGGCCATAAAAAAAGTAGCGATCTTCTTGGTTCATGAACCCAACTCGGAACTTATATCCATGGCTTGTCTTCACTGTGACCATTAAACTAGTGTATTCAGTTATGGCAAGGCCGAGCATCTTGAGTACATGTGTTCTGGCAGAGCAAATAATACACTGCAGGAAAAATAATATGAGAACACAGCATGTTCAAAATAACCCCACCCTCCCGGATAGAAAAGAGGATTCTAGGAACATACTGTGCGCGTTTCAAAATGTTGTGTTAGGATGAGAAGGAAGAAGTTTGGCGTCTCGCCGAGGGCACAGAAACCTATAGGGTCCTCGCACTTTGGAACACACTAGATTCAGTAGGAAGAAAAATGCATCAACGGCGGCGGCTGCCATCCTAGGATTACCTGCGACCAAGGGACTTGGATTTATCGGGGATGGATGAAGAATTCGTACCTGGTTCTCCATGAGAAGACCCTATGCAATCGCCGAGAGGGGGTTTTCTCTGAACAAGCAGACGAGGGAGAAGGGGATTCAGGCCTAGTGAAATATTGCCACTTTGTCCGTCCAGCTTACTACTAAAGCTGGAAAGGGGGGTTGTGATTTGATGGCTCATTGGGCATTACTGCGGCACTACGACCGGGGTGTGTCTACCGTGAAGTTGTGCACTCTAATTTGTGCATATGGCACGTGGACCCCGTTGCCGGTTGCCCCACATATCAGCGAAAGGAAGTAGAAAGACAGGAGTAACTAGTTACACATAAATATATTTTTTGACAGAGAGATACTCCCTCTGTAAAGAAATATACAAATCTTTGATATCACAGGCTCACCTTGCCGAGAAATATACTCCCTCTGCAACGCACGGGCATTATGGGGGTTCAGCTGAGAATATAATACTCAGATAGGCTCACGGTTCTGGACTTTGGGCCGCAGGCGGACCCTGCATGTTTGGGGGCCCATGTGTTCTACCTCAGCGCTTTTTATATTGCAAGCGATCGGTATGGCGCTGGTTTTAGATGCTGTCGCAAGGCGAATACACAAAATTGAATAAAGTATGTCAGCTGTTGGAATGAAATCAAACGACAGTTCCTAACCAGCAATCAAAGTTACAATTCTATCAACGATATACCATGTGATAAATAATACTGTCGTACTACTTATACACACAGTACACTTGTTTCACTATGCCAGATTATTACATCAAAATCTCTCGGAGGATAAATCAGTTCGGCAGTTGCGTGCTGCTACTGAAGAATTTCAAAGTTGATTTGGACCAGCTCTCCTTGCCGAGAAAGTTCGATTTTGACATCATCCCCTACTGCAAGATATGATTTAGATTTGAAATGACCATCCTTTAGCATCAATCATCATGTGACCATCCTTTGTACTTACGGTATATTGAGCAGGTTCATTCACACCAAGGCTGCGCATGGTAAGAGAAACTTGGCCGCGGTCGCCCAGATTGTTGAACAACTCCCTCGTTGCTCTAGGAATTCTCTGTTTGCAAACAAGAAGCCATACCCAAACAGTTAGATCAACACAGTGAATCATGTGAAACAACATGGAAAGAAAAATGAACGAAGCACTTGGGCGGCCAATGCTTATCAAGAAGGTGGACATGTCGGTTTTTGTTAAGACTTTGGTATATGAAGTGCGAACTGCAGCCCAGTCTGTTGCCGGTGCAACTACACGGGCCGGAGCAGATGCAAGTGCAAGTGTTGGTGCAGGTGCCGAAGCCGCTGCTGCTGCCGGAGATGGTGCTCCTTGTAGAGCTGGTGCCGGTGTCGGAGCAGGTGCCGGTGTCCATGCCCAATCCTCCGGTAGATCAGACTGATCCGCTGACGCGGTCGGTGCCCAATCCTCAGCTGGATCAGACTGAGCTGCTGCCGCTGTCAGTGCTAGAGCAACTGCCGGTGCTCGATCTGTGCGAGACAGCGGCGATCGTGTCTGGTCTGCTATGATCATCTTTCTAACTTGACTAGGATCCGTGACCGTGATCCAGTTTTGTTCTTCATTTCTTTTAAACGCGAGAAGGACCAATTGTGGCGTTTTTGTTAAACCAAACTGCAGTTCATCATAGGGATTCAGCTTGTACTCAGACAACAGACTGATCCAATTTTTTCCAGTAATATAAGTGATGCACAGTGCCTTCGTTATTGACACGACATAAGAAGTGAAACCTGCAAAAATAGCCATCGTAGAGCAAATCAAACGGTTTATTCTGTGATGAATGTCACATGGCAAAACCTGCATCGTAAAATTGTAGGAAAAGAAAGAAAACATGACATTAAATCAATAAGATTTAGACAGTAAATCAATAAGATTTACTTGATGTGACACGAGTCAATCCTTACCAGGAAATCACTATGTTGAAGTACTAAACAGAAGATTGATCGTCCAACTACGCGTGGCATGCAGGGGCCTCGCCTACTCCCACAAGCAGGACAGTCCAAAGGTCGTGACAAATCGTATGGACCGAACATCCATGGGACTGGAAATCCTGGTGGGTGCGATAAACCCTGGAATGCATACAGATATTGGAGTGTAACCATAATTGATAAACCGTCTTCACAAAAAATATGATCTGGATACTTCAAAATATACAGACTGAACTGAGTGGACAGACATTAACATAGACCGTTCACACACCAAAAGCGGCAGTACTAATAAACAATATAGGGTTCACAAACACAAATCAAGTACTGAACAATGGTACTTACTACAGACAAGCAAAGTTGCACTAACTAAACTCTGCAGACTATTTCTCGCCACCGACCTACGGGATGAACCCCGCATAACTGACTAGGCCATGGACTTCGTGTGAGATGTCTACATGCACCATCACCATCTTGTCAACCTTGGAGAACCTAATAGAGTGGTCTTTCCACTCATAAACATGACGATGAAGATAGGCCACATCAGATTTGTTGGGAAGCTTTACAAGAACCACGCCCTTCGTAATCGAAGGCACAGCCAGGAAATTGTTGTGGTCAAGTACAGCCTCGAGAACACACCTGACAACAATGCTATAGGAAAACACTAATTCAGGACTCGTGGCGACAAGGACACAACATCTGGATAGTTCAGCAGTAGAACTCATCATCAGGTCTTCCAGTTCACACGGCATGACTTTGAGAACTTCATCTCCACCGCGGACCTGGTTCTAATTCAAACAGAAACCATATTTTATTACTACCTCCGTTCAGAAATATAAGATGATTTTCGATATTATACTCCATATATGACTACATATACGCACAGAAATGAATGAACAAAGACACTAGAACATGTCTTCAAAGGCATGAGAGCAGAGGGATTACATGCAATATCCATAACACAAGTTACTGAGGCAAATATACCCTCTTAAAAGGTAGCATTGATGTTCATAAAGTACTCCCTCCGTCCCAAAATTCTTGTCTTAGATTTGTCTAGATACGCATGTATCAAGTCACATTTTAGTATTAGATACATCCGTATCTAGACAAATCTAAGACAAGAAATTTGGGACAGAGGGAGTAGTTGAAAGTAATCTATAAGAAATCAGTGTCAACCTCTTGCATGTTTTGGTCAAAAGAGGAATTTAGAACCGTCATTTGGCACACTAAAATCACATGCAAGATCACCCAGAAAGTTGTACTACCAGTACTAGTACTGCGTGTTAGATGAAAAAACACGATCAAGATCGAGAAAAAGATCGTCAACAAGAGACATTACCTGGACTTGCTTAATGAGGGATCCCGGAGAGGGGGGCTTGGACAAGGCGATGGCTTTGAGCTTGTCTGCGGTAGTCTCGGCGGGGTGCTTGCGCTTCTTCGTACCATGAGCCTCGACGGTTTTGGCCAGAGCCATAGACATCACGTCGGCCGGTGCTCCAGCATCCATCCAAGAGAGGAAGCTGAGAGAGAACAGTGAATGTAGGAACGAGATGAGGGAGAAGCGAAGCGAGTGGGGGTTTTCTTCAAGAGAGGAAGCTGAGAGAGAAGAGTGAAATGATGGTTGCTTCGTCCGTCCAACTTACAGCTGGAAAGGAGGGGGTTTTGTGATTTGACGGCTCATTGGGCATTACTGCGGCGGTTCGATCGGGGTAGTCTACAGTCACTCTACTACGGGGTAATTTAGTGCATGGCTGGTGGACCCAGGTGCTGGCTGTCCCACACGTCGGCGAAAGTGAGTAATTTAGTGCATGGTTGGAGGAGGATCCGCACGGTAGAGCGTGTCCACTGTTTTTCTGAAGAAAAAAATGATTACAGCAAGCGTTTCCACTCTAACGACGGAGGAGTGCGAAACACGGCAGCCACTTGAACATACACAGTGCTCCTACTACTAGGCATGTGCAGTGGTTCATACGTCAGTACTACACAATCTTGTTGCTAGTGTAGTAAGATAGGAGGATAACAAATGATGTTGTGCGCATGTCAACTACTCCTATATGTAACATAGTACCGCTTTTTCGACTGTCCGGTCGAGAATGAACGGTGAGATCAATGTTAACAGAACTTGGTCCATAGCGCACGGAGAGTACGATGCTACAGTACTCCACGAAACATGAACCATATGAATCACGAATAGTGTTAGGCAGGGTGTATGAAGGGTGCACGGGATGGGAGCAAAAGTTCCCTTCTCGACCCACTTCTGGGTGTTTGGCAGAGTGCATGAAGGGTGCATGAGTCCACACTAGTAGGTTGACAAAAATACACGAAGAGGAAACTACTATATTGAGATGAGAATGCAACCAAACAAACCCACACGCTTTGTGCTACAGTGACTGAGCCGCACCGTTTGAGTTTGATCCAACGGTCATGTTGCCCGATACATGGACATGCCCATGCAGAGGGCGCCTAAACACCACCGAAGTCCCTCTGCTTCTCGAGGCGCACGATGTTGGTGATGCAGGGTGCAACCGCCTGCAGAGCCCGCTCCCGGTAGACGGGAGCCAGCTCGTCAAAGACGGCGTCCAATGGCATGAATGGATTCTGGTGACGGAGCCCTGAAAAGATTCGCCCAGCAACGGCGACGGCAGCCCGCAACCCCTCCTTGTCCAGCTCAGCCCCCACCATCGCGCGGAGATGGCTCAGCTCCTCGGAGATATAGGTGAAGAAGGAGGCCAGGTCAGGAAGCCGCAGCTCGTTGAAGTCGACCGGGTGGTCGAACCGGTTTAGCCCGACGGCTGGCATCGTCGTGCTGGCACGACGGTAGGCATCACGCAGCCGCAACACGTGCGTCGCAACTTGGTTCACCAAGTGGTTGAGGCGATCCTGGACCTCGTCACGATCAGCCCGCTCGCGCTCCAGCCGGCTCCCCTGACGGCCTATCGTATCTCCCGCTTTCTGCAGCAACGCCGCCACTACTAGGAAAAGGTGTACTAGTGGCGCACCAGTTTTGCCTACTAATAGCGCACTACTGGTACGCCACTAGTACCACACCACTAGTATTAAATACTGATGGCGCACCACTGGTGCGCCATTAGTATCTGGTATACTAATGTCGCATCACGCCGTGCGCCATTAGCATAGACCAACATGCGCCATTAGTGTGCCTCCCAGGGGGCGATATTTACACATGTGCTTTGCCATACTAATGGCGCACTGTGGGGTGATGCGCTATTGCTATTTTTGAATTTTGAATTTGGATCTGGATCGCGATTTTTTTGCCCATTTTTTGCCCCTTTTTTTGCTCATTTTTTGCACGATATTTTTTCAAATTTTGTTCTCGTTTTTGGATCTTGTACGTTCTTTTGCCATGTTCTTTTGCCGGAGAGGAGTTCGCCGGAGAGGAGGGCCGAGGTCACCGGAGAGGAGGAGGAGGAGGTCACCGGAGAGGCGCTCGCCTACATCGTCGGAGAGGAGGAGGAGGTCGCCGGAGAGGAGTTCACCGGAGCATCGGAGAGGAGGAAGGAGAAACCATGAGGGGAGGGGAGGAGAGGAGAGGAGGAGCTCAGCGGAGAGGAGGGAGGAGGAGATCACCGGAGAGGAGGGAGGAGGAGATCACCGGAGAGGAGGGAGGAGAAACTGTGAGGGGAGGGGAGGAGAGGAGGGAGGAGGAGGTCGCCGGAGAGGAGGAGGAGGTCGCCGGAGAGGAGGAGGAGGAGGTCGCCGGAGAGGAGGAGGGGAGTATGGTGGAGGAGAGAAGGGGAGATGGAGTGGAGGAGAGGAGGAGATGGAGTGGAGGAGAGGTGGAGTGGAGGACAACAATGAAGAGGTAAGCAGGAGAGGACCCCACCCAGCCATATATACGGCATAGTAATGGCGCATCGTGGGCAGGTCCGCCATTACTAACTTTTCTTATTTTTTTGATATATTTTGAATTTGGAAGGCGGGAAGATAGTAATGGCGCACCGTGGGCAGGTGCGCCATTACTAACTTTTTTTTCATATAGTTTGAATTTTGAAGGCGGGAAGATAGTAATGGCGCACCATGGGCAGGTGCGCCATTACTGAGTTTGTATTTTTTTGCCTCTCCGGATCTTAAAAGCCCCGTAAATTTTTTTCTGTTAGGTTTTTGAAGATTCTGAAAATGTTTAACGAGGTTCCCCCTGTTAAATTCGGATGTATCTTTTCGAGTAGATGATTTTTCATATAAAAAACTTTTTAATCCGAGTTCGTATGCAAAAGTTATGCCCATTTTACAAATTCCAGAGAGATTTTGCAAATAAAGTCGAAATTCATATTTGTAAATTTTCCCAACAAGTAGACCACATATCACATGGAAACTTATTTTCTTTTATTTTTTTGACATTTCCATCATTTTCTTTTATTTTTTCTAAAACTGAAAAGGCGGTCCACGGCGGTGGGGGGGGGGGGTTGCATTCGGTGGAATTTTTGGGGCATGTTACTAATGGCGCACCGTGGGATGAACTAGTAATGGCGCACCACACACACGGTGCGCCATTAGTAGTTTTGAAAAAAAAATTAAAATTTTTTTGAAAAAAAATTACTAGTGGCGCACCGTGGATGTGGTGCGCCATTACTAGTTTAACTAGTAATGGCGCACTATCCCCTGGTGCACCATTACTAGTTTTGAAAAAAAAATTGTTACTAGTGGCGCACCGTGGATGTGGTGCGCCATTAGTATTTGGACACTAATGGCGCAGCAACACATGGTGCGCCACTGCTATATAGTAGTGGCGCACCACATGTCTGGTGCGCCATTAGTGTCCATATCATCTATAGCCCTTTTCCTAGTAGTGCGCCGACGCCTCGAGCATCTTTGTGGTGGACGCCTGCCGCTTTTGAAGCTCCGTGAACTCCCGCACAAAACGGAGGAGCATGGCACTCCTCTCCTCCTTGAGCTCACGGAGCTCCACGTCCTTGGCCCTGAGCTCCGCATCCTTGACATGGAGCTCCTGTGTCAGGCGCGTCACCTCGGACTCCGTGATCTGCTGCGCCGCCATGGCACCAGGTAGAAGCAATGGGGAGAGGAAGCAAAGGGGGCGAAACGGCTGAAAGGCAATGCAATCTATGGGAAGGCGGAGGGAGCGGGGAATCTTTTGGTTTTCACCTTGGTAAAACACCAGTCGACGACTTCTCACATCAGGGAGCAGTGGGTTTTTACAAGCGGAGTCATCGTGACTAATTGCTGCCGCGCCTGCTCCCATCAATCAAAAAATTAAAAATCCTGCCGCGCCTGCTGCCGTAAATCAAAAAATTAAAAATCCTGCCGCAGCAGATCAAACGGCTCCCCGGTGCTCATATTAGGTGCTCCCCGTAGCTTAATTACCCGCTACGGTGATATGAGCATCTAGGTCGTATGATCAGTGATCAGATGGCACATGTGTAGTACTTGTACTTTCTGTGCATTTCCCAAACTCTATCAGTCGTATATTGCAAAAACATTCAAACCTCCTACTGTGGGCCGTTAGATCTCAGTGAACTCGTATCCCCATAGAATCTACGGTGCGGGAGCACCTCATACTCTCCCGTGCGAGAAATCATAAGGTGCTATCGCAGCTTGGATGCTACGGTGATACGAGCTTGGATGTTGTTTGATCTGAGATCCAATGGCATCTGAGCAGTCTTTGTGCTTGTAAGCAGTGGCCGAACTCTTTTGGGGCTTTTCTGCAAAAAACCATTTGAACCACCGAGGAGGTGTTGGGTCACAAATCCAACACCACCGAAGAGCTTGTATCACCAAAGCATCTAAGGTGTGGTAGCACATGATATTCTTACATACAGGAGAATATGATGTCCTCCTTCATCTTAGATGCTACGGTGATACGAGCTTCGAGGTCGTTGGATATGGGATCAAAGGGCATCTAAGTTGTTTTTGTACAAATTGTGTGCAATTCTCAAACTCATCAAGGTTTCCTACAAAAATATTAAGACACATCATGTGAGCTGCTATATCTCAGATCTACAAGCTCCAAGCAACTCGTATCGGCATATAGCATCTAAGGTATGGGGGCACATGATATTCTCCCGGGGAGGAGGGGTGTGGGGTGCACAACCAATCGGTGGTTGGGAGGGTGGGGACAAATATAATCTAAACTACCCTAAACAGAGCTCCACAATTTTATCTAAGGTCGAGGGGTTGACCCCCGGCAATCATACCTCCATATTGTTCATCTTTTAAATTTGAATTTGCATTGGAAAACTTACTAGGGATACCATGAAATGTGAAATCCACGTTGAGATCACTATATCACAAACTCACTATAATTCAACAACTCGTCATAAATCAATTACCACGTTGAGATTAGTATTTGCAAGGAAAATACGGGTATTGTAATACACATAGATTCATTCGGCAATTTAAAAGGTTCCTTTCGTATTCTCGAATGGTAGGACCCAACGGCGTACCAGCCAAACCTTGGCTCGTGTTGATCCTAAAAAAAACCGGGCTCGTGTCCTTCGGTGGCGTGCGTGGTACGCACATTAGGCAACCCCAACCAGTCAAGCCTCAGCGTTTCAAGACGAAATAGCTGGCGGCCAGAGTTCCAGCCCTAGGAAATTCCCCTCATGTCCCCGGTCCATATGACTACAGACGAACAACGGAGGGATGCTTTAGTAACTAGACAACGTTACCTACCGTGCCGAGCACGGTTCAATTCCCTCGGTCGCCGCTCGTCAAGGTCACCCGTCAACTGCATTGCCTAGTACTACTACTACTACACCAGGATGAGCACAGAATTGAGCCCGTTTGTTCGTGCCTAGTACTTGAGTTAATATATCAGGCAATGCACTGGTACGGAGGGATTATCCTTTTACTCTGCATATATAACTTGTCTGAAGTCTAACTAAGAAAATATTTAACCAAATCCTTTCTTAAGAAATACAACATGACAGATGTACGGCTTGAAAATTTATTGCATGATGCAGGTTATGATATTGTTTCGAATCCTGGATCTTAAATTTCACAAAATCCAAAAGTGACCATAAATTCTTGAAACTAAGGATGGTCACGTGATATGGCACAAATATTACTTCGTAAGTTTTTTCTTCAATTTGAGACAACCTGCTTATGACAAGTTGCACAAATGAAGAGCCAAGGTATTTTGGAACAAAGACCTGTCACCTTAAGGCGAACGCTTTCACTATTGAAACCGTGGGCGTTTACGTGCCGCCACGAGTCCCCGCTTCTCATCGGCACGTGCCGTCCGAGCAAGCGTGTGAGTCGACGGGAGGCGTGCGAGTAGACCGCTGCGCCGGCTGTCAGGGAGGCGTGAGAGTAGACCGCTGTGCAGGCTCACCGGGAGGCGAGCCCTTTGACCAGGCTCCGCCGCCCACCGTCATCCCAACTGCTCCCACTTTTAATGTCGCCGGCACCGCAGTTTAAAATCAACCCCGCACTACCCGGTATCGCTACAATCCTCTCTCTTCCTCTCCGATTCTCCTGTCGTCTACCTCCAACTAGCCTGACCCTTAGTGTTCCAGTTTCCTGAGGAAGACACCCAGCCGGAGTCTCAAGAACATAAGGCACTTTGGGACGAGCTTGAACTGGCCTTGCGGAAAGACTCCGCGCCTGTCCCCGCTCCCGTTCCGGCTCCCGTCGCCCCGGCTGCGCCAGCGCCCATCCCCGTGGCATTGATGGGTTGGGAGCCGCACATTGTCGCCGAGCTTGATCCCACGGGGTTCCACGAGGTCCCCGCCGACTTTCACGCGCCCGTGCGCCTGCCAGCGCATGCGGCTGCGCGTGCACTGACGCGCACGCCCGTGCCGGTGCCCGTGCACCTGCCAGCGCATGCGCCTACGCATGCACTGACGTGCGCGCCCGTGCACACGAATGTCTCCGCTGCGCCGTTGACAGCGCCTGTCCCCGCGCGGGTGCCAGTGCCCCCCTCAGCGGCATGGATGGCCGCTGTCGACCGCTTCCTTGCACCAATGCCAGTCGCCTGCTCCCGCCAGTTGACTTGCTCCGAAGTCCAGAACATTTTGGCCTTCCTTGAAGCTAGGCCAACGTCCAGGAGTACGCCAACAACGGCGCAAGACGCCGCCGTCACCGTCGTTCAGTGGCCCGACGACACACAGAGCACGGCAGAGGAGCCGCTTCCCACCGCGAGACGCCCCGCCGCCGCCGCGTAATCTAAATTTGCCATGAAAAACGTTCGGATTGCCATGCTTAAAATCCGAACGTTTATCATTTCCGTTTATTTTATATCGATCGTCGTATAATTTAAAGTCGGAGTCAGACGGAACGAAATGTATGGTTTGATCAATTGAATGTTCTGCTAGAGCCGTATCAAATTAAATATAAAACGTCATCAAGCCACATGTATTCCTTGTCATCCAACGACCTAGACTGCTTCAATGTCGAGCGCTCAACACGTTTAGCGTGCAGTTAATTTCATGCCAAAAATAGTGCTAATCACATGACAACACGCAAATAATATCCTAGTAGTTAATATCCGCATGCACTTAATATACTTCCAAATTAACGTGCATTGCATGTACACACTGACTAGTGCTGCTACTACGTGAAACTGGTGCCGTGACTTGTGAATGCGTCCAGATATGGTCAATGGCAACATCGCCCGCGACTTCTTCCTGTTTGCCCGTGCGTCTAAACGCAGAAGGGGAGGAGAGAGAGAGCACACATGGAACCCACCAGTAAGTGAAGGCGAATAGTACTAAAAATAATATTACATGTTATCCATTAATTAGGCTGTGGTAATATAAAAAAATTATGTGAACAAAGGGGTAAAACAAACATTGCTATTCTACGTATGTTTCCTATTGACGTGCGGCTTGAAGGCCCGGTCGCATGTTCGATCCTCGTCCTTTATTTTTTAATTTGTATATGGATCCAAATTTGTTTCATGACATGTGGGCCCCTCGGTGTGTAGTTTGTAGCACTTTAATTTGTGGGTCAAAATTTGTTCCATTCCAAGTGGACTATCGGTGTGTAGTTTTGTAGCTTATTTATAATAATTAAAGAGAACAACATAGTTTTTTCAATAATACCATGGTGCGACGTTGAAGGCGAGAAAGGACGTGCGAGAGAGCGATGACCGAGCCAGAGGGAAATCAACTAGGGGAGTTGCGTGGGTTGCAACGGTGTTTGGAGTAGTTGTGGGCCGAATGCTACGAAAATATAATCTAAACCGACCGGAATAAATGCCTACACAAATTAATCCAAGGTTAGAGTGCACCTCGCAATGTAAATAGCTCCGGCTTTGCGAGGGATGGAGAGGTAGTAGCTTCAATGCGTTGAAGATACGGTGGGAGAAAGCGAGGTCAATCGAGAGACATATAGATAGAGAGACAAAGTGAGTGTGGTCCGACATTCATTGAACAAATGTATATGCTCTGGAGAGATATTGTCCGATTGAGCTTTCTGGCAAGGGTGAGGGCTGTAAGATAGAGCTTGAGAGATGATCCAGTCATAGGCGTGTAGATATATTTTGTGCGTGAGAGGAAGCAAGGTCAACCGATCACATAGGGTCGCCGTGCGATCGAAAGAGTGAGACAGGTTGGAGAGAGTGACCTAGATAGACGATGTGCATGAGAGAGTATACAATGTGAGTAGGTCGAATTGGGCTCAAACATGGTGATATATCGTTTTTGTCCGAGAAAGAGCGAGGTCAATCGAGACATACGGAGAGAGAGAGAGAGAGAGCGCGCGCGAGAGAGAGAGAGAGAGAGAGAGAGAGAGAGAGAGAGATTGAGTGAGCGTGGCCCACCATGAGGTCAAAAGAGTGGCGGAGGCTTGGATGGACTGACCTAGATAGACAATCTGCGTGAGAGAGTATAGAGTGTGTCGATCGAGGCCCGAACAGGGAGATATATCATTTGTGTGTGAAAGAAAACGAGGTTAAACGAGACTCAGATAAAGAGAGCGAGATTGAGCGAGTGTGGCCCGCCGTGCGGAAGAAAGAGTGAGACAGTCTCGAAGAGTGACCTAGATATACAACATGCGTGCGTGCGCACGAGAGGTTGGGGGGGCTAGATAGGCAATGCATGTATTTAGCGCGAGAGGGTGAGAGGGAGAGGGGGGAGAGAGAGAGAGCTCGACATGGGGTGCAACGGAGGGTGTGTGAGGTAAATACATTTGGTAACAGAGTGGAAAAAGGGGTTGTGTAGTTGAGAGACTTAGAGATCGAAACATGGAGAGAAAGAATGAACGTGCGTTGGAAACCAATAGCTTCCTAAGGTGGTTAGGAGAGGAAGATTGACCGATACAGGAAGTATGTAGCGTTTGTGCAAGGGGGGGGGGGGCGGGGCTAAAAACAACATTTGAATGTACATAGTACGAGACTTAATATCGATGCTTCAATTCGGTGTACATTGTAAGATTTGAACCGAGGACCAGGCATACGGGTAATTATTTCGAATTCGTGCCATACTAAGTTTCGAAAAGTTGACATTGACTCAGTTTGTTGTGCTATTTTGTAGGTCATATGTTTGAATCCATCCAAAAGTTTTCTCAGTACCATGGTGTTCATCATATACATATGAATTTGTATTAAAAAAGTAGCATGGATACAGTGAAATGCGAAATCCACGTTAGAATTGGAGATCGCTACGTGACACACACTCTAATTCAAATAACTAACTACATGACACACACTCTAATTCAAATAACTAAGTATGTGATACACACTCTAATCCACGTTAGCGTGGGTACCGTTTCAATTTTTTTCAAATAACTCCTCATTAGTTAATTTATAGTACTCCCTCTGTTCACTTTTATAAGACCTTGAAGACATTTCAGACAATGTGCAAAACAGTTCATTTTAAGTTGTCTGAAACGACTTACAAAAGTGAACGGATGGAGTATCTCGTTTCGAATGACTAATTATTGCAAGGAAAACACGGGCATGGTAATACATACAGATTCGTTTTCAAATGAAAGAAGATTCATTTGCATTCTCAAATGTAGGCGCACCAGGCAGACCAGGGTCATGTCAGGGTGGAAGCTGCTTCGATGCCTTAAAGGAAACTGCCTTTGGGTCACTGACATGTGGGCCAGCCACCTGTTGGTCCCACATGTCATGGACACAAAGGCAGGTGCCTTAAGGCACCGAAGCATAGTCCTGTCGGGGTGGTCGCGTGTGTCGGACGGACGCGTAGCACCCAGCCACCCACCCCCCTCCCCCCCAAAAAAAGGACGACGAAAATATAAGTTCGCACTTCCACGTTTCGGATTGAAATATCTGGCGGCCGCAATTCCAGCCCTGCAAAATCTTTGTTCTCCACCGTCCCCTTCTGCGCCCAGATTGCTCAAATCCCTAATTCGCCGCCAACCCTCGAATCGCCCCTAGTCTCATCTCTTTCCCCACTGCTCCCCACCTCTGTGCCGGACGACGACGACGAAGACGACGGTCGCGCTTCACCACCGCACCGGAGCTACCTCATCTATGCCCTCGTCCACCGCACCGGGTGGTCCACCGACAACGTCGGCCGCCGCAACCGACATGCCTCACAGACATCGAGTTCCACCGCATCAGGTGCGCTTCACCGACGCCGTCTCCCAGCTCACCGAGGCTACTTCACCGAGCACATCGTCGCACCTCCGTCCCCCGAGGCCGTTGGGGCTTCACCAACGGTCTCATCCACCGCATCGTAGCGCTCCGCTGCCACTCAAGATCTGCATCGGTGCGCGGCTAGCCAACGCCAGCGCATCACCCTCAACGGCTCTGAAGTGACCCGCACTCTAGCTAGGCGAGCATGCCCAAACGCCGGCCCGAACTAGGTATCCACACATCACTCCCTTGTGCACTATTTCGACGATGTTTGGATATCCTTTCACTGCTCTCTTAGCTTACATGCCTATGCAACTCTGAATTTAACTCTTATTTCTTCTGGAGATATCATCTGAAACAAGCAAATCCATTTTTAGCGAAGCATGACGGTGCTACGGGATCTGGTACACATCCTGCACACCCGTATAACCTTGTAAGTATCTGTCCTCTGGTACAACATCAAGGTCGATTCCTCTTATTTGATCAACTATTCGCCGTGTCAAAAATGCAGAGGGGGATGCAAGGAGCACAAGGCCTGCACATCCAAGCAAGTGGTAACATGGACTTGTACATGGAACATCCCAAGCGCAAGCAGAGCTGCAGTGAGCCTGTACAACGAGCTAGCGTAAGTCCCTGCATTTCATTTAATTCGTACTGGCATTCGTGTATGATTTGTGTGTAGTGGCTGATCCACGAATTCAAGTTACCAGGGGCGAACATTTAACTTAAAAAATACGAAGGCACTTGCACTCCGGAAATCAACATAACTTGAGAAATGTGAAGCTACATGCACTTTGAAAACCAGCTAATGATCCAAACACTAAATGATGCAAGCACCAAAAAACACAAAATGCAACATGGTGTACAAGGACTACAAACATGGTCTGTACCTACTTGAATTATTCGTTCTCTGGTTGAAAATATCGAAGTGTAATTGCACGTAGAACCAGTGCACAAACTGCATATCAATATATCTATCCTGCACAAGTATGGCAATAGTTTCGAACAACAGATTAGAAAAGTATTTATGCTATGTTGTCATGATACGGGGACTTTCTGGTAGATGGCCTCGACGTTTCCTCAAGCTATGAAAATGCACTATAATTTGCTTGTCATCAATGCCTGCAAATCTCTGTCTCTCTCAACATAGTAGATCATCATTAGACACTAAATCCTTCAATGAGCTTGCAAAATGCTTGCATTAGATCCCTCATTAGACACTATATGTTCATCACCAAGAGCATGTAAAATGTTTGAATCAAATCCTTCATTAGTAGTCTGTTCATTAGACACTTTAGGCTCAAGAACAACATGAGCTTGTATGTTTGCACCGGAAACTTGATTAGATGCATCAGATTCAGTCAGTTCAGTATTGATTGGGGGAGTTATAAAATAAGTAGAAATTGGTTTCATTTTCTCATAGATTCCCTACATACAAGCAGTTTTACATCACCGTCAGGTTTAACAATTGGCCAAAAATTGAAGAGTTGAATTAGATATAATCAGGGATGTGATGTACCTGCTCGTTGCGCATGCTACTCTTGCAAGCTGCGATTGTCCGTTTGCGCAAGCTCGATGCCATACCCGTGCTGCCGCCGCTGCCTACCATGCAGGCTACACCCAGGGTTGGATCTTCATCTTCTTGTCCTTCCGTTCGCTTGAAGCCCGGCGACCGCCCTCCAACGAGGGCGCGAGGAAGTGTTGTGTCGGTCTGTCCAGCGGCGGCTAGGTTAGGAGCGAATCAGACTTGAGGCCCATCCAAATTGGGATTTTTCCTGCCGTCGATCGATATGGGAGGCGCTCGTTTGGGTCGCGAGCCTGCTATAGGGCCTGCCTTGCACTTATGTTATTGGCCCATCCAAATTGAAACATTTTTCTTCATTTTTTACATTGCCTGCTCGAGTGTTGGGACGAACAAAACTAGCGTGGGCCAACCTGGACGACTCAAACTAGGTGCACACTTTCCAGCCACCTGAGGCGGCCGCCCATACCAGCCCCTATGTTCGCGTCGCCCCTTTTTGCGTGTATGATTGGATAGTGAAAAATATTCCAGTGGCGCTTTTGATTTACCCACAGAATGGTTGAATTGCTTGTTTCTATCAACTGAGTTCGCCAATAATGTGAAGGATGCTAGTCTTTTCATCCTATTGTAGATTGCTTAGATCTTGATATGCCAAAAGTAATCACATGAAATATACAGTAAAAGCCAGTGTGATGTGTTTGGCTACAACTAGTCTGACTACACATCCTCATATAACATATCAAGGACGAACCATCTTACCAGATTAACAATTCGACTTACCCATGCAGTATGGGAAGAAAGAAGTATTGGGACTGCGTATCCAAGCAATTGATGCCATGGACTCCTTCGTACAACCTTGTAAGCGAAAAAGAAGTTGCAGTGTGCCTGTACAAAGAACTAGCGTAAGTTCAGTTACCTGCTTCTCGGAATTTTAGTTAGCTACTTATTGCAAAATTGTTCAATTACTTTGCTTGGCTCAATTTAGTTTGCTACTGATTACATAATGGCACAGCCTGTTAATCATATTGTAGACTGCGCCTATCTATGTGTTTGATACTTACTATTAAGAATTACCTGTTTGCCTTAACTTAAATATCTACTTGTTTGTTTAACTGCTTTGCTGCTGCAACAGCGGGTTACAATGATGTTAATAACTACTTTTCAGCATCCAATTAAAACTCTTTAATTCCTTGTTTGTTTAAATGGTTTGCTGTTATAACTCCGAGTTGAGATGTTTTGCTAACTTCAACTTTTCTGAATCCAATCGGAACTTTAATGGCAAAATAGGTTAGCCCAAGATCAAAGAGCGAGGTCCCCATGGACATTGCATCATCCCACAGCAGTGGCATCGGCCTAATCGTGCATTATGAATTGCCAACTGCTGATGCTCGAGAGGCTAAACTAGTGGTAGAAAGAGATTCTGCTACTTCACATAGAGATGAAGTTGACATGTTGAGGAAGCAAACAGCACAATCACAAGCAGTACTCAAGAC
This sequence comes from Aegilops tauschii subsp. strangulata, assembly GCF_002575655.3. Taxonomy (NCBI): domain Eukaryota; kingdom Viridiplantae; phylum Streptophyta; class Magnoliopsida; order Poales; family Poaceae; genus Aegilops; species Aegilops tauschii. The sequence goes on from NC_053040.3 coordinate 26,063,568, forward strand.
AACCATTAAATATTTGGTGGATTTCAAAACAAAGCAAGCTGAGATTGACCAGATTGTTAAGGTCCTGAAGGAAAAAGGAAATTAAATTCCTACTTGGTAAATCATAGGTGAAATGTTCTTTCAATAGTTGAATAACCTTTGTGTTGTCTGTTCATGTAATCAATCAAACCATTTGTTTTAGAGATCATGTAATAATTGTTTTTTTTTGTTTTTTGGTTTGTAATTTTATTTGAGCACAAGTCTGTATCAATTGATAAGACTCGGAGACATTTCATTTGGATTGCTGTGCCAGACCTACAAATATGCCAATCGGGCTGAATGTGCATTCAACAATAGTAGTAGTATAGATGGACCATAAGTGGCACGCATTGGAAAGGGTCAAGATGCTGGCTAAAAAATGGATGCTGTTGTAGCCAAAAAAAAGTACAGCGGCCTGGCTTATGTTAGTTGATATTATTGATCCATATACTCTATAAGTGTTTATATGTCTGTTAGTTCTGTACATTCTTGGTTGATTGACTTGGTATTTGAATCTTGATACATCGCTTGTGTACATATCTAAATGGGAGTACACATTATGCTGCGTGTGACATTTGAGTTGGACATGAAGTGTTCCAAATATTCGAATTCACCTTAAACTAGATTCTAGTTTCTAAATTGAGTATCGGCATTTGTAAACCATATTCATATATGACAGTGGAATACATCTTTGTCGTCCTTTTGAAGATATATAAAAACACATAGAATGATTTATAAAGATTCATATAGGAATACAAAATGGATTCGAATTTAGTTGCCAGGGTAAACGTGGATGCTTATTGTCCCAAAATTCGAAAGAAGCAGCAAAATGTCCACTCCCACATCGGCTGCCCGAAGCCAAGTGTTTGGGAGATGGAAATTACTGTCTACCCATTACACGGACAATCCACCGGCCCGATTTCAACTACTCTAAATAGGGGTACGCTAGTAACTTCAATTAGACGTGAGACGACCGCCTCTGAGCCCATTCCGACACGGTGGGCGTCAAACATGGGCGGCAAAACTCATTTGATTCAAGATCGTCCGAAAGACCTCTGTTTCTCCCTCCATTCCCCATTCATACACGGCAAAACAAACTCGACTCGGCCGAAATCGATGTAGGCAAATATTTTCAATAGGGGCAGGTTTGTAACTTCACTCAGACGTGACACAACCGCCCTAGCTGTCAGCCCCGTTCATACACTGTGGGCGCCAACCATGGGCGCCAACCACCCTCTCCTTGCCCGAAATCGCTCTGGGCAAACATTGGCAAGATGCGAGATTACCATCCTATCCCCAACCGACGAGACGTCCAAATTTTACACTTGGGCTAAGTTCATAACTTTCCCATAATTCAGACAGGCGTGTCCCAAAAACATGGTTCCCCGTACCTCTCCCTCCATTTTCCCATTCATACACCGTCCGCGCTTGAGCACCCCATCCCCACACCAGCCTCCGTCCGCCACCCCATCCATCGCCGCCGTCCTCCACCACATCCATCGCCACCGTCCTCCACCATGCCGGAGCGCCTACCAAGACCGCGTCATCCACTGCTGGAGATGGACATTTCTCATCCACGGCGACGGACCATTAGCCTTGCATCGCGTCCTCTCGCTTCATCGGCGTCGTCGTCCTCTTTGCCGGGGCCGCTCACATGACCTTCTCTTCTACCGCAACGGGACTTATCCCCCGATGCACGCGTCTACCGTCGCAGATCTGCTTCAACGCCACTGACAGCCATCGCACCCCCGATGCCTAGACGGCGCCGCAAGAGAGGTGGTACTTCATATCTCCTCAACTTTTTGATCTCAACCAGAAAATAGATCTTAACTTGGTTACTCTACTTTCTTTTCAGCTCTTAGAATTTAGTTCTTAGTTTGAAGCAAACAATGGATGCTAAATATCATTTCTCCGGTTTGCAGCTTCAAATCTGCCATGGCACAGCCATAATACGGTTTAATTGATCAGGCTTAGGGTTTAATTGATCATGTTGGTTCCGTGGTGGTTTCTTTAATAGAAATCGGAGGGCAAACCCTCTTTTGCTAAAAAAATATGCTTAGAGTTTCCCCCTTTTATGATCACTATGCGATCAGAATACGTGCTTCGTGTCATAATAACACTGCTCCACCCATCAAGCTAAACAAGCTTAGTTGTTCAAATACGGATATGATATTATTAAAACAGAGTTGTTTAATTGGTCAGCTAAATGTTCCTAAGTTAGTTTCAAAAATGCATGTTCGCCGCTCGGGTGTGGATCTCTACAGGGTGCCCACGGTGGGCCGGCCCACCCTGGGATTTTGGGTCGTCCCAGGCCCCGATTCCCCTCTGTTCTGCTGCGCGCTTCCGATCTCTACTCGCCCCCAGCCGCCTGCCTCGCCGGTGACTTGCCGTCCCCGGATGGCATGACTCTAGGAAGAGACGCCGGACTAACAGGAGGCCAGGAGCCGCTCGCCCAACAGTGTCACCACTGCCCGGGCGCGCCGCCGTGCCTACCTTCCCAGTCCGTTCAGGGCTCAGGCGTGGAGCAACCACCAAGCCAACCCGATTTATCCTGAGATACGTCCTCAACACTCAGCAGCCACTCCTCATCACCCATTTTCTAATTGATTCATTACTCATTAGGCAGGACTATCATTAGGGTTTGTTGTGTGCTCAGTGCTACCTACACTTAATGGTCCAGATGTATTTCGGTAATCTTTAGTACCTCTAAAGTTCACAGGGTTTTCAAAATTCTGGCCCTCGGAACAGATACTAGTCATTTTGGATTGCTGGTCGTAGTGACATTGACCCAGATTACTACAGCAAGCCAGGTTTGTTGACAATTGTATTTGTCTTTCTTACTCATTCGATATAATATCCAATTATTCACGTCGATTAGTTGCAAACAATAAGTGCTAGACAAACTTCTTCATTCAGATTTTGGACGGTCTCTTACTGCAGTTACAATTCTGCATACTTGTCCTAGTAAGCTCACAAGTAAATGATTGATCCACTACATCTATGCTTCCCTTGTCATATTTGTTGTCAATATTCTTTTAGGGTGGACCACCCTGTTTCTAAATACTGGAACCGTAGACATGAGTGAATAGTATTTCTCTATGTGCTCTCTTCCATCATGTGTGGGTAACGAACACTGCATTGTATAGAGAGAAAGTGTCATTTCCAGCTTTTACATAGGTTTCAATCTTTTACATGGAATACAATCTGCCTACTTGCTTTGTGTCGCACTACCAACACTCCACCCTTGAAGCTAAACATTACGCCACTCATAATTGCTTAGTTTATTTGTTCAAATATGAATTTCATATGATTCTAATGTTCGTACTTCAGTTTTGAAATGTGTGCCTGCCTGTTATAGAGACATAAGGGGTTTGTATTTCTATGTCTGGTCTGGTCAACACGGTTGGGGAGGTGAACTTTGCATATGCAGGGGTTTATAGGGAGACACTCTCCGAGTTGAATCCGCAATGCATTCCATAGATAAGCTGACTACTTTTTATGTTTTCATGAATCTCAGATTCTGAACAGCATCATAATGATTATGAGCTTGCGTGCATGAAAAGAATAAAGCAGAACAATGCCATGGCTGTCAAACTTGGCATTAAGGGACTGAAATCAATTCTGGATGCAATGCAATGCAAACGCTCTCCACCTACAGATTCATGCTCAGAATATGATCCTAACAGTGATTCTGAGCTAGAGGGAGACCTAAGTCAATGTAGCTCCCTAGTGGAGGAGTCAGAGGAAGATGCCCTATCTTATTCACCGATCAAGGTACTTGCTCTAACTTTCGAAGGTTACATTGCTCGCACATATCTTGCATCTGATGCTTTGCATTGCTTCTACTTTGTTGAACTGCCATTAGCTTAGTTTACACATCGTGTATGTGAATACGCCCTGCCTATCCATTTTCAGTACATATTCCATCTGTCATCATACCATATTTATCCATTCAAATGCTGTTCTTGTGTATCAGATTTTCAAAAGGAAGAGGGTGATTGCTGATTGTGGAGGAGCACAAGCAAAGTATTTGGAAAAGGTAGTGGCACCTGATAAATCAAATAGCCCATTAGGTGTAGTTGCAATATCACCTGACCCACAAAATACCCCAACTCTAGCAGACTCTAGCCCTACTACACCGGTCATTTCTGATGCCCCAACTCAGCAGACCCCAACTGCAGCAAACAGTATGATTATGCCAGTTGACATAGCACCAGCTCTACGAAGCAAAACCCCCATTCCAGCAAAGAGTACACCAAATCCAGTTGCCAAATCCCTTTTCGAACCAGAGAGAGCCCCAATTGCAGCAAATAGGACCCCTGTTCCTTTTCTTCCCAGTTTAGAAGACGAAGCTTATGTTGTTGTCTGGAACTTTGTGCGCATCTTTCCTTCATGGAAAGATTATACCGCAGACACAGAACAATTTCCAGTCTTCCTCCGCAACTTACGCGTAAGTAATGTACTCATGTTTTCATGGTCATTACTGCATATGTTTCTGCTGACGGAAGACACAAGATTTCATTCTTTTAAATAGGCGAGGAGCAAACTGGATTGTGATGACGAGCAAGGGTTGGTTGCGCTTTTCAAGCACTCGTTGATGAAGTATCGTTCCTACCTGAGGCAAGCGCACTTCGATGGCAAGCCTCTGAACGAAATTTCTGTAAAGTCTCCGGTGCTACATTTATCCGACGGTGACTGGAATAATCTTGTTACACATTGGTCTCCGCTGCAGCGTAAGGTACTGTCTATGATGACACATCACAATTTGAACTACATTTGCCTTAATGTCTCACTTGTACGAAAACTGTTAGCGGAAGAACATTCGTTCTCAAGGGACCACAGAATCTCGCAACTATACTGCACACTGCTTTGCTCTTGTGAGTACCTCTTGCCCTGTATGACCATACTTACTTTCATAGCTGTTTGATTATGTAGCATCACTGCACATGTTAGCCTCGTAATCGTCCATTTGGTGGACATTATAAGATCCGTATGGACTCTTACATAAATTTAGAATCACCCCAATGCTTTTGAAGAGGTTTAGCTCTGCAGTCCTCTTGTAAGGACTGAACGTGGTCTATCACTGTACTTACATTAACAGCTACTCCCTCCGTCCCATAATATAAGAACGTTTTGTACAGTACACCAGTGTTCAAAACACTCTTGTATTATGGGAAGAGGGATTGGTTCATTTTGTAGCATTCTGCATCTTATCTCCCTCGCCCACCATTTACTAAAAAAGATCAGATCTGTATTTAATCTTACCAACAAGTAGAATACACAGACAATGCCAGTGCAGAAGTGTAGCCCATTGCTCTTGTCAGTACATTTTGTCCTGTAACGCTTGTACTTCCAGGGATTGGTAGTTGATTATGTAGCATCAATCTGCATCAGTCTGCATCTTATCTTCATTATCCTCTATCCCTTCCAGTATTATCATATCTATAATTACTATCTACAAAATGTAGAGTACAGGCAATGCTTATGAAGAAGATTCTGTGCTGAAATTCTTGAGTTATCCTTCCCTTGACATGGAGAAGGGCATTATAAAGCCGGTGTTAACTGTTAATGTAAGTCAGTCCTTCTAAAGCCTTTATCCTCAACTGCTTTTTAATTTGCTCATACTCCCTATCGTTTACTGCTGTTTAGTTTGCCGTTTCTACCAAAATGCATGTTCGTAAGAACCGTAAGTTCTAAGTTTTACTTGTAAAACCAAATTCCTTATTCATACCATGCACATTACTTAATACTCCCTATATGTATGCTTGTTTTTGTGGATCTATAATCCAGTGTGTGGTGAAGCAGCCCATGTTTGCACCTTGTCATCTCCTGTTTTATCTTACTTATGTGGCTGATGATATGAACAACATGCCATGCACATTATCCAAAATAGATACAATGATTTTCTTTGCCCTTCATCTATGCTGGTTATGTTGACATGGTAATCCAGTAGTGTGGTGAAGCTCCCGCATTATGAACAATGCCAAATTATGCTATTGATATTATGAACTTACTCTTTGTTTTCTAATTTGAAATTGGATAGAATTGACAGAACAGTTATCATATTTGTTTATACACGTGCAAAACCTGTCATCTCTCTTCTTTGTTTCAAGGTGATATGCCTGATGGCATGCACAAGTCTGCTGAAGGCTGTGAGACAAACCCAACATATATTGCAGCAAAGAAGGCAAAACATCTTGAAGATAGCAAGACAACCCCAAAGTCTTGTCTTGATGCAGTGTTCAAGTTACTTGAGACTAACAGTCAGACAAGCTCACATAATTCGTTGTCTGAATCAGTTCGACTTCTTCAGTCCCAAGTTCTAGCAGAAAGGCATTCTGCAACTCAACTTCGACTTGAAGTCCTATCTCTAAGAAAGATTGCGGAGAACACCAATGAGAACCTCATCGCTAAACAGCTACACCTGGAAGCTATGAACGACATGCTAGGCCGGTCTCACAGCCTTGCTCAGTAGCTTGCGCAGCAGTACCCCCGCAAGGCTAAACTTTCTTGAACTGTCTTGGAAGTGGTCTCGGTTCAGTATTATTTTGTTACGCTGCAATGGTGCCCAGTTTTTGTAATCTGCTTCTTCGTTGCGCTTTACGATCACTAGTGGCGAACTTTGATGCCCAGTGGATGTAATATGTGTAATAGCCGTGATAGCCTAGCATAAGTTGCTTGCCTATTTATTTCCTTGTTGTCTTGTTTATTTGTTTGCTTGTAGTCAGTGCAGTTCTTTTTCCGCAGTTTGCTAGTGGCTGCAATAACATATTTTTAAAAACTAGGCCACAATAACCATGGGCTAATATTTACTGTAGTGACACTGGGCCTCCTACGGGCCGTAGAAACAGTGGGCCTTCTACGGGCCGTAGAAACAGTAGGCCTTCTACGGGCCGTAGAAACAATGGGCCTTCTATGGGCCGTATCATCAATGGGCCTTATACGGGCCGTATGATCGATTGGCCAAACATGGGCCAATAACAGGCCGCATTATGGCTGTAAACGGGCTAGAGTTGGAATCGTCCGTTCATGGGCCGACCATAACGGGCCATCGTTAATAGGCCGTATTTGATGACGCTATGAAAACGGCCCAATGTATTAACGGACCACAAACGGGCCGACTATAACCACGGGCTGAATTTGGCCCACAAGCAGAAAATGACAGTAACGGGCCGTAAGTAAACGAATGCTGGAAATGAGCCCAAGAATAAATGGGCTCTGAGAAGGCCGAAAGATAACATGGGCTGGAAACGGCCCAACGGAATAACGGGCCGTTAATGGGTATAAAGTGATACACTGTTCATTATGGGCCAGTTTCACCACGGGTCGTTAATGGGTGTAAAGTGATACACTGTTCATTACGGGCCAGTTTCACCACGGGCCGTTAATAGGCCAAGAGTTACATAGGGCCTCATATGGGCCGAAAGACGTCATGGGCCATACATGGGCCAGAAGTGAAAACGGGCTGGAAACATATTGGATGGCCCAGATGACGCTACTGGGCCTAATTCGGATAGGGCGTAACGGGCCTTGGGTTAGCGGACTGTAAATGGGCTATATGCGAACATGCCGGTAACAGGCTTTCCATGGGCCGGCCCGCCTCCTTTTGACCAAGTCAAACGGGCCGACCTTTTCACAGGAATGGGCCTCTGTTGGGCCGTGCCACGTGTCGACGTATCATAGGCGTCTTCTGTCCAATGAGTGGATGACATCTGTCCCAACGATGAGCTGACACGTGTTTCCTCCAGCCAATGATGATTTTACACGTGGAAAATCCCCATTGGTCGGGGTTGTTAACGGGTTATCGGATCCAAAACCCGACCCGATAGCTTAACGGCATTCCGTTACGGTGGATGCCACGTGTTGGCACCCTTGACGAAAGCACTTCTATGACGCGCGATTTATCGTCATGGAAGTGGACACTTCCGTGATGATAATTTTGGTAATGTCATGGAACACTTATACGACAGCACAGGTATGACTATCTTGATTCTATCATAAATTTCTCATGGATGTACATGCATGACAAAAAACGTGACCTACTGTGACAAACACGTATCATCACGGAAGTGTATTTTTTTGTAGTGGGTGTTGATGTAGAAGCCCTTTGTGATCGAATCCCCCTCCGGCAGATCGCCTGAAAAGGCCCCAAGATGGGATCGGACGGGTACAAAAGGTTGCGGCGGTGGAAAAGTTGTTTCATGGCTCGCCTGGATGTGTTTAGGGTATAAGAGTATATATAGGCGAAAGAAGTAGGTCGGTGGAGCTACGAGGGGCCCACGAGGGTGGGGGGCAAGCCTACCCCCTGGGCGCGCCCTCCTACCTCGTGGCCGCCTCATTGCGTCTTTGACTTCCACTCCAAGTCTCCTGGATTGCGTTTGTTCCATGAAAGATCCTCGCGAACGTTTCGTTCCGTTTGGATTCCGTTTGATATTCCTTTTCCGCGAGACACTAAAATAGGCAAAAAACAGCAACTAGCACTAGGCCTCCAGTTAATAGGTTAGTCCCAAAAATAATATAAAAGAGCATATTAAAGACCATTAAACATCCAAAACAGATAATATAATAGCATGGAACGATCAAAAATATAAATACGTTGGAGACGTATCAAGGCTTGAGAGATGGATCGAATCTGTATTGCCTCCCGCCTCTGGCTGTACTGCTAGATGCCGGAGCAGCCGGAGCAGCGGCGACTATCTTCCTTTGTTGCTTATGAGGCGGAGTGCTACGACGCGCCGGAGCGGCGGCGGCTGCCTTCCGCCATTGCTGACGTGGCGGAGGGGAAGGCGGGCTGCTCGGACGCGCCGGAGCAGGAAGAGAAGGAGGCGGAGTGCCGCCACGCGCCGGAGCAGCCGGAGAAGGAGGCGGAGTGCCCTGATCAATCGCCGGAGGAGGAGAAGGAGGCGGGGTGCCCTCACTCGCCGGAGGAGGAGGAGGCGGAGGCGTCCAGTTCGGAAGCTTGATTTGCTCCTTCCGCCATAGACATGGAGTCTTCAGAGCTAGACCCAGCAGAGTCACCCCTTCACCTGTAGGGTTGTCAAGCTCGAGCTCCTCAAATCCCTCCATTATTTCATCTACCATCACAACAGCATAGCCTTGTAAAATTGGACGGTAGTGAAAAGTTGCGTCGGGTTCAGGAGGTGCAACAGAGCAATGCTGAGCCTCGGCGATAGCATCCACGGGGTAACTAGGAGTTGTGAAGTCAGGCTGCTGAAGGAGCTCGGTGGAAGCCACGCTGCTTCTCTGCTGAGATGGCGGGGACCTTCTGGGGTAGCTCCAGCAGGTCGCTGGCTCCCAACTTGTTCCTCTAGCTTTCGTACCCTTGCATTCAGCGTCTGTAGTTCGCTCTGCTCCACTTTCCTCCTCCTGTCCCGGGTTTTGTAACCGCCTGCGCCGGGAAACCCAACCTTCCACGCAGCGAAGCCTGGCGTGCCTCGTGTTTGTCCATGGTACTCAGGATTCCCGAGGGCCTCTAATAGCTCGTCGTTCTCTCTATCGGGAACAAACGTCCGTTGCTGCGCTGCAGCGATATAGTTCTGAAGCTTCTTGACGGGTATTTCAAGTTGCTCGTCCGTCCAAACGCACTTCCCTGTTTCAGGGTCCATGGTTCCCCCAACCCCGAAGAACCAAGTCCTTGAATGGTCTGGCCAGTTCAATGTCTCTGGTTCGACCCCTTTATCAAGTTGGTCATTCTCAGCCTTGTCCCACAACGGCCGGGCTTTGAGGTAGCCACCTGACCCCGTGCGATGGTGATTTTCCTTCTTTGCACATTTATCTTGTTTGTCGATGACATCTTCTTACTCTTCTCCGATGTCTTGTAGGCCAGAAATGCGTCCCAGTGATCTCTTATCTTCTCAAATTGGCCAGGGAATTCTTGAGTCTTCCCTATGTCGACAAACGTTGATTTCAACTCATTCTTCCACCTCCTGAATAGATCTGCCATCTTCTTAAGAGCATGAGCCTTGACCAATGGCTATACAACTGGCTTATCCGGATCCTCCTCTGGCGGTAGGGTGAAAATTGCCTTCAGCGTGGTCCAAAGATCATCTTTCCGTCTATTGTTGACATAAGGAACTTGAGAGTCTTCGTTCTTAGGCTTATTCTGTTGGTGGATGCTGATCGGGATCATGTCCCTAACAAGAACGCCGCACTAAGCACAAAATGCTTCCTTGCTCCGGCTGGGTTCAATCGGTTGGCCATCGCCCTCGATTGCTGTGATCGTGAACCTTTCATCCTGGCGCAACCTTTTCTTTGTGCCTCGTCTTGTTACCGAAGTTTGGCTTGATCCGGAGGGCTAAAAACTAAGAAAGAAGAGAGTTAATATGTGTACATACCAAAACAATTAATGCATCAATTAGCTATTCAGCACATGCTTAATTAATATATATACCTCGTCGGACTTTGCAACAGATCCCTCTTCTGTTCGATCACCGGAGCTTGCTTCACCCTCTCCTTCCAGACCATCGGTGTCGTTGAGATACGACAAGATATCACCTCCGCCGAGGATTATGTCCCGCAACAACTATTACAACATGACAATTAATATACAAACATGACAGATGGATATATTAGTGGCAAATGTAGACCTAGCTAGCTCGACGCTTCTACGGTTTGGGGTGGCCCCGACAACGCTTCTAGGGTTTGGGGTGGCCTCGACGCTTGTAGGATTTAACAAAATGGCGCCATTCTGGATGTGCAGAAAATGGTCCCTATTTTTCCTGATCTCATCTACCCTTCTATATGTCACGTTGTCTAGTGTCAAAGGATTCAAGAAAACCATGGCTTCGTCATTAGGCGAAAGTAACAGGTGCATGATGGTACGAAGTTCTCCAAAGTTATTTTGGAACGGAGTCCCAGATAGGATAATTCACTTTTTGTTATGAAGTTCAGCAAGAGCCTTCCGAATATCGCTATTTGGAAGGCCCTTGCTGAACTTCGTAGCAAAAAGCGGATTATCCTATCCAGGTCTCCGTTCCAGAATAACTTTGGAGAGCTTCGTACCATCATTCCCTGGTTACTTCCGGCTAATGATGAAGCCATGGATTTCTTCAATATTTTGACACAAGACAACGTGACATATAGAACATTACGTAGGTGAGATCAGAAAAAAATGGATCAACTCATGCACATCCATAATGGGGGCATTCCTGATAAATCTCTTATAAATCTCGACCCCCCCCCCCCCATGTCAAAGTTATCGGGGATGGGGTATATATCGACAACGATGACATACATACATGGAAAAAAATGTTATCGGGGAGGGGGTATATCGACCCCCCCTCATGTCGAAGTTATCGGGGAGGGGGTATATCGACAACGATGACATACGTACATGGAAAAAAATGTTTTCGAGGAGGGGGTATATCGCCCCCCTCATGTCGAAGTTATCGGGAAGGGGTATATCGACCCCCCCTTATGTTGAATATATGTTGAATTCCCGAGAGAGTTAGGGGTGTTCTAACGCGGCACTACACGATATATAGGTAAAGGGGGATAACATCCGGTAATGTTCGGACAGATGAACCGGAGGGGGACTCCTCCCCCCACATGTCTGATGGGTTTTTACTCCCTCTCTCCCATGAAACATTCATCGAACAAACTTAATATGAGTTTTGACAGAAAACATTCATCGAACCAACTTATTATGAGTTTTGACAGAAAACATTCATCGAACAAAATTAGAACAGAAAAAATTGACCAAGTTTCCATATATCATCATCATCTACTAGAAAAAAAATTGACATATTCTTTGCTTATGAACATACAAACATTTGCATATTCTACAATAATATCACCAAAAAAATCTATGAACGTAAAAAATTCTAACTGTTGCATATTCTTTGCATATGAACATACATGCATTTTCTTTTTTTCTTATATGTAACTTTTGCATATGAACATACATACATAAAATTCGTATGAACAAAAAAATATACTTTTTGTGAGCATTACATAATCTCCAATATTTTTCTAAATATGCAAAAAAGAGCATATACCTAAATTTTTATAAAGAGCATATACAAAGCATATATAGAGCATTACATAATCTCCAATAATCTCCATTACACAATTCAACTTGAACAAAGAAAAAAAAATAAAAAAGTAGGGGCCGTCGTTGAAGCGGCCGGAGTGCGGGCGACAACGGCGTCGGGGCGGACGGTGGCGTTGTGGCGCGGGGGGGGGGAGGAGAGGAGGGGTAACGGCGAGGTGCGGCTCACAGTACGTTGCAAGGGAGCAGCGGTGAGGTCGGGGCAGGGCGCGGCGAGGTCGGGGCAGGGCTCGGCAACGGCGAGGTCGGGGCAGGGCTCAGTGATGGTGAGGTCGAGGCAGGGCGCGGCGAGGCCGGGGCAGGGGTGACGGCAACAACGGAGACGGCGGACGGGGGCGGGGCAGCCTGGCGGCGTCGATGACCTCGGCGTCGTCGGGCGGAAACTGGTGATGAAATCTGAAAAAACGCTAAGTGCTGGCTTATATAGAAAAGGCTTTGGTCCTGGTTCGTGGCACAAACTGGGACCAATTTCCTCCGTTGGTCCCGGTTCGTGCCACCAACCGGGACCAAATGTCTCTTTTCAGCAGCCCAAAGGGCAGGAAGCAGAGGCCTTTGGTCCTGGTTGGTAGCACCAACCGGGACTAAAGATGGCATTGGTACCGGTTGGTGGCGCTTGGTGCGACCAACCGGGACCAAAGGCCTTGTGCTGCCGGCGGCCAAATGTTTAGTCCCACATCGCTAGTTGAGAGGAGCTCGGAGTGGTTTATAAGCCCCACTGCGGCTGCCCTCTCGAGCTCCTCTCAAGTGCAGGATAACTAGGCCTAATCACACATTATGCTGCCTGTGGGCCTACTGGGTCTTCTGCAGGCCTGAATAGTGGCCCATGGTTGGGTTTCTAGTCGTATTCAGGCCGTGGTGGCCCAATAGGTGGCATTTTTTCTAGTTTTTTTCTTTTATTTATTTTATTTCTACTTAAAGCAAAATACTTACTATATTCGGTGATTCTTTTTGCTTTTAGGTAATAAAAATTATAAACTTTTGTTTAGTGCCATTAGTTTTCCAATTTGAATAGTTTAAATTTGAATTTTTTGCAATTTGTGTGAATCACTAATTTGTGAATAACTTTACTATAAAAATAGATTTTTGAGTGATTCTTTTTCCTGCTATTTAATATTACTGTGTTTTATCATTATATTCAATTTGGTAATTTTTAGGTTATTAGAAATATCTGTTTTAATCAGAAACAAATTTTGTTATTTTAGTTAGATATTAAAGTTTGAAACAAAAAAATTATTTATGAAAATTCTTTTTGCTATTAATGTTTTGAACAAAAAATACTTTGATAATTTAGATGCATAAATTTTATATAATTTTTGTTTCAAAAATGCTAGAGGTTTATAAAAGCTTTTTAGTTGATTCCTTTTGCTATTAGAGTTTCAGTAAAGTTTTCTAGTTCATTATTTTTGCTATTAGAGTTTCATTGAAGTTTTCTAGTTCATTCTTTTAGTTCATTATTTTTGCTATTAGAGTTTCATAAAAGTTTTATAGTTCATTATTATTAATATTAGTTCATTCTTTGAGCTAAATGACCCTAAAATTGAAAAGCACTTCAAATGAACTCTGAAGAGGTTGAAAATTGGAATGGTATCATCATTACATCCACATAGCATGTGCTAAAAAGTTGAGTGGGTTACGACAAAAACTGGATGCACTTCGTGTACAAAATGGACAATCTATTTCGAAGTATCAGGGTTTCGGACGAAAACTCATATGTTACAAAGGGATTTCATTTTTTTGAACTTATTTGAACTCCAGACTTTTTGTGTGTTCAAAATGCATGATTCAAAGCCACATCATCAATTGTCAACCCTTTCTGACTCCATTTGTTATTTTTCATGCATTTACTGATTTTTTGAGCTATATGGCCCTGAAATTGAAAAACACTACAAACAAACTCTGAAAAGGTCGAAAGTTGGGATGGTATCATCATTTCACCCACATAGCATGTGCTAAAAAGTTGAGAGGGTTACGGCAAAAACTGGATGCACTTCATGTACAAAATGGACAATCTCTTTCTAAGTATCAGGGTTTCGGACGAAAACTCATCTGTTACAAAAGGCATTTCATTTCTTCACATGTAACTGGAGTGATATTCTAGATCAAAGGCACCATCATAATAGTTGTGGAGAGAAAGTCTTCACTTTTTCTTCGCTTGTGTCCTTTGCTTATTGCGCCGTAACCATGGATAATCTTCATCGTTTAACAGGGTGCTTGGGTTAGCCTTGACTTTGAAGGGAGGAATTTCATGAAACTTTTCATAATCTTCGGACATGTCTGTCTTGCCCTCCAATCCCACGATGTCTATTTTTCCTGAAAGAACTATGTGGCGCTTTGGCTCATCTTATGATGTATTCGCTTCCTTTTCTTTTTCTCGGTTTGGTAGACATGTCCTTCACATAGAAAACCTGCGCCACATCATTTGCTAGGACGAATGGTTCGTCTGTGTACCCAAGATTGTTCAGATCCACCGTTGTCATTCCGTACTGTGGGTCTACCTGTACCCCGCCTCCTGACAGGTTGACCCATTTGCACTGAAACAAAGGGGCCTTAAAATCATGTCCGTAGTCAAGTTCCCATATGTCCACTTTGTAACCATAATATGTGTCCCTTCCCCTCTTGGTTGCTGCATCAAAGCGGACACCGCTGTTTTGGTTGGTGCTCTTTTGATCTTGGGCGATCATGTAAAATGTATTCCCATTTATCTCGTATCCTTTGTAAGTCAATACAGTCGAAGATGGTCCCTTGGAAAACGGGTACAGCTCATCAGAAACAGTGTTGTCACCTCTGAGACGTGTTTCCAACCAACTGCCGAAAGTCCTGATGTGTTCACATGTAATCAAGTCGTCACACTGCTCCGGGTGTTTGGAGCGTAGAATGTTCTTTTGTTCATCGACATACGGGGTCACCAAGGTAGAGTTCTGTAGAATTGTGTAGTGTGCTTGAGACCAAGAATTCCCGTCCCTACATATTATTGAGTCCCCTCCTAGCGTGCCTTTTCCAGTCAGTCTCCCCTCATACCGCGATTGAGGGAGACCAATCTTCTTAAGGCCAGGAATGAAGTCAACACAAAACCCAATGACATCCTCTGTTTATAGACATATTTATTTAGGACTCCGTGAACCTCTCAAAGGGGAACATATTGTGTAGAAATACAGGGCCCAAAATGACAATCTCGTCGACTAGATGGACTAGGACGTGCGTCATGATATTGAAGAAGGATGGTGGGAACACCAGCTCGAATCTGACAAGACATTGCGCCACATCACTCCTTTACCTTGGTGGGATTTCTGGATCGATCACCTTCTGAGAGATGGCATGAGGAATGCACATAGCTTCACAATGGCTAATCGAACATTTTTCGGTAGAAGCCTCCTCAATGCAACCGGAAGCAGTTGCGTCATAATCACGTGGCAGTCATGAGACTTTAGGTACTGGAACTTTTTCTCCGCCATGTTTATTATCTATCTATTATATAATTAAAACAAGAGTAAAAGAAGCGACTTGGTGGATCCACATAGGCTAAAATATTATACACCGTTAATCTTTGATTTCGATGGTTGAGATTAAAAAAAGAAAACATTACATAGAAAAACTACATGGGTTGTAAACATTGAATAAACCATAGCCAAACATGACACGTACATGGGTTGTAACCACGTAAACAATCTGAAAAGAAAAACATGGACGTGAGAGTAAGAGATCTAATAATAGGAAAAAAAAAACCTAATAAAGTAAAAGGAAAAACCTTTGCATGGGCATATCATGTGCACGTGGGGTAAAGCTGAAAAGTATGGAAAGAAATATTCTTATACCATTCATATACTAACATAACACAGTAGAGGAAACATAGAAACTTCAAATCAGATTTTCAAAAAAGAAAACTCCAAATCAGACTTATGTTGCAATACGTGAGAAACAGGAAAAGAAATCTGATCCACGTACAATATCCTCACGGCCCTTACGTCGTGCACAAATTAATTCTATTGGCTCCTCACGAATAGGAAAGCACAGTTCCGTGATTGGCTCTCCTGATCCCTGCCAAGAAAAAGCAGATGCTTGATTGGCTCTCCCGATCGCTGCCAAGTAGCAGCCGTGGACTCTCGGCAGTCGGCTCTTCCCTGCTTCGTCTTCTCCAATCAAGCACCTCTGGCTCTCTCCAAGTCTCCATGTCGCCACTGGTGAATCAACGACGACATAGCTGGACCATGAGCGGCAGCAGCAAGGGTCACGTTGCCACGCGTGCGGCGTGCCTCCTTCCAGCCATGGCCCCTAGGTATCCTGATTCAGTTTGACATTAGGCTATTTCGTTGATGAAATATACGTTTTGTGATGTAAGGAGGTTCGGTTTATGACTTTGCAATCAATATGTGTAGGTATAAGCAATATATATAGGTACGGTTCTTAGATCATGCCATGCGCACAACCTCGATATCGAAGTCAGGTGATTATAGTGATTTAATTGGTTGTGTCGGGGCTATTTTATTTACCGTTGATTTACTGAGCTACAATGCATTTTTATTGTTGCACCAGTTAATGTTGACTCGAGTCCCTGTAGTAGATGTACAGGCCTCTCCTCTCATGGTTTCTCTGAATTGTTGCTAGGTTCTCGATGAAGAATCCCACCAAAGCAAATATTTGTTTCTTTCCCACCAAGGTTGTAAGGTGGAATTGGAGGAGAATTCATGCACCAGCCTCAGACTCCTGGATGTTGCTCTGATTATATGAAGCGCATAAATTTCTAATAAACAATCACTGTGAGAATTTATTTGAGAGAGAGGACGTCCACTGTGTGCAGTCAGAAGTTGGTAGATCTGAGAGATGGCAAGAAGATGATGATATGTAGGTACTGCTATCTGTTGTAATACTATTTAGTCTTTCATACTGCTACTGCTGGTACGTGATTTCTTATGCAAACTAGAAAGAAAGAATATAATTTGTATTTACGTCAAAACAAAACGGGCAGTTGTTAACATTGGGTTTGGATTTTTTATTTCTACTACAGGAGATGACATTTGGAACGGATCATCTCTCCTATTGGTGCTGCCAGATCTATGTCATGGCAAGGTGAAGTATTGGCGATGTTGTTCTGCTAACCAATTTCATATAACACCATATATAGGCCTGCATACAATAAAATATTAGATTCCTTTTTTCAATTTTTACATGTTGTGGAATGTCGTGTTATTTCTATTTGTAAGTCCAAACATTCTACCTTTTCAACTCCTACAACTACCTTGATGTGAGAAACATGTACTTCACTTGCCTGCTGCATGTCTTATATACTTAGTAGAATGCCATTTAAACCGATTTACACCTTATTTCCATCATGTAATTTTTGTTCGCATGCAGATACTGGAGGAAATATACATTCAGATCCATGTAGTATGCCCATATGGGAGGTAGTACACTCAAATAGGAAGACTGATGTTTCTCCTTACCTTCAAGATTTCAGAAAAAAATCATTTTTCTATGGATGTCAACTCCCTGGGTGTTTCATAATGGGGTTGTTAAATTGCATGCAAGCATGGAATTTATAGTAGAATTAGTGTTAGTCGACGAAATGTCTTCATGAACATGATCTGGAGCCATGGGTATGTGTTGGCTTATGATATCCGTTCAAACTTAAAGTAATGGCATATGCGACTTGCAACCCTTCCTCAAAGTACATTTCTGTTGGTCATCGTTGTTTCATAGTAATAGAAAAGCAGTTGATATTACTTCCGCAGTATATGAAATGAACATTATTGCCATCATATTTTTACTTGAGATGAGCTTTGCTAATGAGAATAGGTGCTTAATTTCATTTATATTTTATTTTCTCTGATCAGGAATATTATGAGATATTTGAAGAATCACTAGAAGAATATAAAGGTATGCACAAGAATGGCTAATTTCAAATGGATAGAACATTTATTTTATAAATATCTGGATAGCAAGTTTGGTTGTTTTTTTCATTTTGTGTGAAAATGTGCGTTCATAGTCGTACGTATATGCAATATTCAACATGTCTTCTGTGAAACTGTTATCTGCAACTATTTGAGGTGACATGTCACGAAACGTTCATACTAATTTTATTGCTTATTAAATTCTTAGGTTGGCACCCATTTTTTATATCTAGCAAAAGCTATTCCCTCTGTGGACGGTCGCCATCCGTTCTATAGATTGTTTATGCTGAAAACTTTCAAGATGTATGATATAATGTCCGGTCCATTTAGATTTGGTATGCTTTTTTTACATAATCAGAAATTTGTATTTTTTTACCGTAAGGTTAGTACGATCATTGTATTGTTTGTGTCGCATACTTTGAATTGCGGTGTCCCTGGCTCAAACTTTTGCAAAACCGTTAAATCTCCCTGATACTATGTTTATTTCACGTGAGTTCAAAATCTACAATATCAATCTAGGATTATTCGTATTTTTATTTGTGTCTCAACAATGATTTTATTTAATTTTAAGGTGTGGAGTTCAAAAGAAATAATCTCTTTCTTCTACAAACCAGTTGTATCTCCAAACATGTAAATGTGCGTGCAAAGTTGAGAGTAGAATTTTATATTTGCATACGTGTATAGTTAATTTATTGCTTTCAGGTCTTTGCTTTACAATGTCTGGAAGGAAATATGTGCTGAAGTGTTCACACATAGGTTATATTACTTCTTAAATATTCTGCTCTAATCCGGCATGCTTAAAGTTGTACAAAGTTAAGAGAAAAACACCTATCGACACAATAAAAATTTCATCAACGATTCACATCTTTTTTTGGACTGAACTCAGACACATCATCAGTAGATCGAGCTACAAGATATGGTCTAGAGTGTTGGAATATCAAGCTATAAGCTGGTACATGGAACAACAAAAAATATGTTAGATATTATTTTTGTGGTGCTCATTCTAACGACAAACATATCGGTTGTTAATGTATTCATAAAATAATATTTTTACTAAATTCTCAATAACATTTTTTCATGTTTAGCCAACTATCTTCATCTATGAATTACTCCATATATAACCTAAAAAATAATACACTAACATTTCATAGAATTAACTTACCTACATCGGGTGCAAACTTTTATGCTTAAAGTTCACAAATTAAAGTATAAGGAGAATGATATGCTTAAACATATTAGGCAACTAAGAATTTTTTTATTGACTTTGTCTACATAAAAATATATATGTCTAAAAGAAGATACATGTCTAAATATCTATTGTATGAATGGCAAACAGAGAGGAATGAGTGGTTGTGTTGGAGATTATTATTGAACTCTATGACGTTGTACGATGCACAATAGAAATTATAGTTTCAAATGATAGTATCACATAGTTTTTCTTATAATGATGATTTGGTAGAAAATGTTTTGCACGTCCAAATGTCTATGTAATGGTTGTGTTAATAAGTGCAATTTGAGACAAATAAAATAATCTTGGGGGAAAATAACTTGCATTGACAAGAATATCAATTAAGTTCTCACAGAAAACTTTGGCAACAATTTTTATAATTTCTAATGTCTATCTAATACCACCAACATTTGGAGTAGATATTACATATATAAAGATTATGGTCTAGCCGCGCAAATGCGCGGGTCACCCCGCTAGTTCCTTTATATTCGACGAGAAGCCAGATAGGGCCTTCATACTGAGCAGGCATTCAAAGAAGATTTCCTTCTCTTCTTTGGTAAGAGCGTAGCTGGCAGGACCTTCATACTGCTTTGGAGGCATGCCATATTTTTCGTGCAAACATTGCAGGTCCTCCCGTGCCTCCGGTGTATCTTTTGTTTTCCCATATACGCCCAAGAAACCTAGTAGGTTCACGCAAAGGTTCTTCGTCACGTGCATCACTTCGATTGAATAGCGGACCTCTAGGTCTTTCCAGTAGGGTAGGTCCCAAAATATAGAATTCTTCTTCCACATGGGTGCGCATCCCTCAACATTTCTTCTGTGGAACTGTTATCTGCAACTATTTGAGTTGACATGTCACGAAACGTTCATACTAATTTTATTGCTTATTAAATTCTTAGGTTGGCACCCATTTTTTATATCTAGCAAAGCTATGCCCTCTGTGGACGGTCGCCATCCGTTCTATAGATTGTTTATGCTGAAAACTTTCAAGATGTATGATATAATGTCCGGTCCATTTAGATTTGGTATGCTTTTTTTACATAATCAGAAATTTGTATTTTTTTTACCTTAAGGTTAGTACGATCATTGTATTATTTGTGTCGCATACTTTGAATTGCGGTGTCCCTGGCTCAAACTTTTGCAAAACCGTCAAATCTCCCTGATACTATGTTTATTTCACGTGAGTTCAAAATCTACAATATCAATCTAGGATTATTCGTATTTTTATTTGTGTCTCAACAATGATTTTATTTAATTTTAAGGTGTGGAGTTCAAGAAATAATCTCTTTCTTCTACAAACCAGTTGTATCTCCAAACATGTAAATGTGCGTGCAAAGTTGAGAGTAGAATTTTACATTTGCATACGTGTATAGTTAATTTATTGCTTTCAGGTCTTTGCTTTACAATGTCTGGAAGGAAATATGTGCTGAAGTGTTCACACATAGGTTATATTACTTCTTAAATATTCTGCTCTAATCCGGCATGCTTAAAGTTGTACAAAGTTAAGAGAAAAACACCTATCGACACCATAAAAATTTCATCAACGATTCACATCAGTTTTTGGACTGAACTCAGACACATCATCAGTAGATCGAGCTACAAGATATGGTCTAGAGTGTTGGAATATCAAGCTATAAGCTGGTACATGGAACAACAAAAAATATGTTAGATATTATTTTTGTGCTGCTCATTCTAACGACAAACATATTGGTTGTTAATGTATTCATAAAATAATATTTTTACTAAATTCTCAATAACATTTTTTCATGTTTAGCCAACTATCTTCATCTATGAATTACTCCATATATAACCTAAAAAATAATACACTAACATTTCATAGAAATAACTTACCTACATCGGGTGCAAACTTTTATGCTTAAAGTTCACAAATTAAAGTATAAGGAGAATGATATGCTTAAACATATTAGGCAACTAAGAATTTTTTTTATTGACTTTGTCTACATAAAAATATATATGTCTAAAAGAAGATACATGTCTAAATATCTATTGTACGAATGGCAAACAGAGAGGAATGAGTGGTTGTGTTGGAGATTATTATTGAACTCTATGACGTTGTACGACGCACAATAGAAATTATAGTTTCAAATGATAGTATCACATAGTTTTTCTTATAATGATGATTTGGTAGAAAATGTTTTGCACGACCAAATGTCTATGTAATGGTTGTGTTAATAAGTGCAATTTGAGACAAATAAAATAATCTTGGGGGAAAATAACTTGCATTGACAAGAATATCAATTAAGTTCTCACAAAAAAGTTTGGCAACAATTTTTATAGTTTCTAATGTCTATCTAATACCACCAACATTTGGAGTAGATATTACATATATAAAGATTATGGTCTAGCCGCGCAAATGCGTGGGTCATACTGCTTTATATTCGACGAAAAGCCAGATAGGGCCTTCATAGTGAGCAGGCATTCAAAGAAGATTTCCTTCTCTTCTTTGGTAAGAGCGTAGCTGGCAGGACCTTCATACTGCTTTGGAGGCATGCCATATTTTTCGTGCAAACGTTGCAGGTCCTCCCGTGCCTCCGGTGTACCTTTTGTCTTCCCATACACGCCCAAGAAGCCTAGTAGGTTCACGCAATTCGTCACGTGCATCACTTCGATTGAAGAGTGGACTTCTAGGTCTTTCCAGTAGGGTAATTCCCAAAATATAGAATTTTTCTTCCACATGGGTGCGCATCCCTCAGCGTCATTCGGAACAGATAGTTCGCCGGGACCCTTTCCAAAGATTACGTGTAAATCATTGACTATAGCAAGTACGTGATCACCGGTACGCATGGCAGGCTTCTTCAGGTGATCTACCTCGCCTTTGAAATGCTTGCCTTTCTTTCGACATTGATTATTGGTCGGAAGAAATCGACGATGCCCCAGGTACACATTCTTCCTGCAATTCTCTAGGTATATACTTTTGGTGACAGCTAAACAGTGCGTGCATGCGTGGTATCCTTGTTTGTGTGTCCTGAAAGGTTACTGAGAGCAGGCCAACCATTGATGGTTACAAACAGCAACGCATGCAGGTCAAATTCCTCCTGTCTGTGCTCATCCCACACACGTACACCGTTTCCATTCCACAGCTATAAAAGTTCTTCAACTAATGGCCTTAGGTACACATCAATGTCGTTGCCGGGTTTCTTAGGGCCTTGGATGAGAACTGGCATCATAATGAACTTCCACTTCATGCATAACCAAGGAGGAAGGTTATAGATACATAGAGTCACGGGCCAGGTGCTGTGATTGCTGCTCTGCTCCCCAAAAGGATTAATGCCATATGCTCTTAAACCAAACCATACGTCCCTTGCGTCACCTGCAAACTCCTCCCAATACTTTCTCTCGATTTTTCTCCACTTCGACCCGTCAGTGGGTGCTCTCAACTTCCCGTCTTTCTTATGGTCCTCTCTGTGCCATCGCATCAACTTGGCATGCTCCTTGTTTCTGAACATATGTTTCAACCGTGGTATTATAGGAGCATACCACATCACCTTCGCCGGCACCCTCTTCCTGGGGCGCTCGCCGTCAACATCACCAGGGTCATCTCATCTTATCTTATACCGCAATGCACCGCAAACCGGGCATGCGTTCAAATCCTCGTACACACCGCGGTAGAGGATGCAGTCATTAGGGCATGCATGTATCTTCTGCCCCTCCAATCCTAGAGGGCATACGACCTTCTTTGCTGCGTACGTACTGTCGGGCAATTCGTTATCTTTTGGAAGCTTCTTCTTTAATATTTTCAGTAGCTTCTTAAATCCTTTGTTAGGTACACCATTCTCTGCCTCCACCGCAGCAATTCCAGTACGGTACCAAGCTTTGTGTTGCCATCTTTGCAATTGGGGTACAGCCCTTTTTGTGTGATCCTTTTCACTTTCGCACTATCTCTTTGCATCAACAATGACCCGGCGGAGATCATCATCAGGCACATCGTCTGGTTCCTCTTGATCTTCAGCTTCCCCCATTGCAGCATCACCGTATTCAAGGGGCACATAGTTGTCATCATCCTCTTCTTCTTTGTTGTCTTCCATCATAACCCCGCTTTCTCCGTGCTTTGTCCAAACATTATAGTGTGGTATGAAACCCTTATGAAACAGGTGGGTGTGAAGGATTTTCTGGTCAGAGTAAGACTTCGTATTCCCACATACAGGGCACGGACAACACATAAAACCATTCTGCTTGTTTGCCTTAGCAACTGCGAGAAATTTAGGCATGCCCTTAGTGTACTCGGAGGTGCGTCTGTTACCGTACATCCATTCTCGGTTCATCTGCATGCATTATATATAATTAAGTGTGTCAAAAACCATTCCAGAACATCATGAATAGATAAGTGACCAAATTAATAGAGTTCATCGTCACATTAAAACCAAAGTACATACATATTTCTCATTGAACAAGATATAGCTCTCCAGAGCATCTAATTATACCATACATTGAAACTATGTAAAACATTTCAATGCAACAACAAATGCGATCATAATCGCAACCAAGGTAACAATTGATCCAATGGCATAGTGATACCAAGCCTCGGTATGAATGGCATATTTTCTAATCTTTCTAATCTTCAAGCACATTGCATCCATCTTGATCTTGTGATCATCGACGACATCCGCAACATGCAACTCCTGTATCATCTTCTCCTCCTCAATTTATTTTTATTTTTCCTTCAAGTAATTGTTTTCTTCTTCAACTAAATTTAACCTCTCGACAATAGGGTCAGTTGGAATTTCCGATTCACATACCTCTTAGATAAAAAAAATCTATGTCACGTTGGTCGGCATAATTGTCATAAACAATAAATGAACCAAATAGTTATAAAATATAATATATACCACATCTAAATCATAGAGAGGACGAGGCCCGACGGGGGTGGATACCAAAACCATCGCACGATATAATAACAAACAATAATAAAAGTAAGAAAATTACAAAAGTACCTATCTAAATCATATAGGTAAGAGCTTTTTTTCTTTTATAAAGAAGATAAGAACAAGAGGCTCACCACGGTGGTGCCGCCGACGAGATCGGCACGGGCGATCGACGGCGGTGAAGACGGGGATGGGACGTGACGGACCGCTAAACCTAGACAAATCTTGAGGAAAATGGAGCTTGGAGGTCAAGCTTGGAGAGGAGAACGCTTAAGTAGTGTGGCTCGGGCATTTCATCAAACACCTCATGTGCATAGAAGGTGAGCTAGAGCACCACAAAGCTCTCCCCTCGCCGGCCAGAAAAACAGAGCAGCGGAGTGCTCTGCTCGCGGGCGAGGGGTATATATAGCCACCTCATTGGTCCCGGTTCGTGGCTAGAACCGGGACTAAAAGCCCTCCTTTGGTCCCGGTTCCAGCCACAAACCAGGACCAATGAATGTGGGCCCGGAGCGAGGCCCATTGGTCCCGGTTCGTGTCTGGAACCGGGACCAAAGGGGACATATGAACCGGGACCAATGCCCCACGAGACCCGGCCGGCCCCCTGGGCTCACGAACCGGGACGTATGCCCCCATGGGTCCAGGTTCGTGACTGAACCGGGACTAATGGGTTGGCCAGGCCTGGACCAAAGCCCTGATTTCTACTAGTGAATGTCAATATTGACAGATAAAATAATATCTAAACCACAGTGAACACTAAGTTTGTGTCAACCAAAATTGACCTTTTGAATTTATTACTACATGGCTTCTAGTTCCACTCTTCTTTGGAGACGGCCCATTATTAGCTGCAAGTCATGTTAAACTAATGATGATTTTTAGAACAGTTAGTTCTAGTGCAACATTTGATACGTCATATAATGGTCTTAATCAATGTTTTCTCATAATTCCTCGGTGCAAAAACCACTAAAGCTATGTTTAAATAGGGATTTTTCCCTTAGGCCACATTTTCCTTAGATATCCATTTTCCTTAGATGTCACATTTTCCTTATATATATAAACTATGCCTCACCGCAAATAATTTATTCTATGCTCCGACCATCCCACGGCAACGAAGCAGCCAACCAGATCCACCCCACATGCAAATGTCCGTGCTGTAGTAACTGGTGGTAAAAAGATCCATTAGTTTTACTACTGGAAACTAAGTGTATTACGATCAAACCTAAACCCAGAATGAAGTTGTAAAAGTGTCTCCCACATTTACTAGCAAACAAAAAGCGTTTTACCAGCAAGTTTAATGGCAGATTAAGTAGTAAACGAATCTCGTATTTTTTTACTACAGAACAGCAAGCATATTGCGGAATGAATAAAAAATTAGTCCATGGGTTTGCTAGGCTGTCCGCACACATACGCTCATCCCAACATATATCCTTACTAGGATGTTGATTGGTAGAAGTTTACACCGTGTGTTTCTAAGTTAACCGTTTTACTACTCAATCCACTCAAATCTCCAATTCCTTACATAAGGGTGTTGAAGCCTTGAAGTTGAAGTGTAGGACGTGAGATGATCTTGGTCCTTGAGGCATCACTTTTCATAATAGTACAGGGAAAGCACATACATTTTCTATTGGTACTAACTAGTGGGCATATTGTCCAAAAAGAATTTGATAGCGAGAGGCCAATAAAGTCAAACCATGTTAAAATCCAACAAAACGAGATATGTTTCTCCATTGTCTAATCACAACAAAGGGGTCTCTCGGTTTCCTTCGGATTACAATCTCAATGGTGTCTAGGTCTAAGTAGACTAGCTACTATTACATATATATTTTCCTTTTCACTATACTTTTTATGAAATATGTTTCGAATATATGTCCTCCAGAGAACATCTTCTCGACAACTTTTACCAAACTATATTTCTTCAAGTAGTGTAACTAATAAATATTTATATAGGACCACAACATCTTATTATTTCATAACAAAAGATGGCATTTCCCCTACAAACAAGTGAAATACAAAGAATTCAATAATGTTACTATTACTAGGGAGAAAACAAAGGAAAAATCCATAGTAAAAAAAGTATTTCCTTTATTATCTAATTATTTACAATAATTCAATGATGTAGTTATTCTTTGCTCGACAGAAAGAATCTATTGAATAGTAACACTAAAACCATTGAAGAAGCTTATGTGAGGAGTGTGAAACCATCAAAGAATGTGATAAGAGTATGAAGAAACTATCATTGCTTTCCCATGTGAGGTCCCTTCCCCCTAGAGAACCGTAGAGAGAACCAACAACATGGATAAATTTATCTAAAGGCCAACTAACATTGGAAATTAGCAAAGCAACCTGTATTGATGTCCATCGTTTTTCTACATGTTACTCATGTTTTAGCTAGCTTGAGTTATGTATATTTCACATCGAGTCAAGTAGATGTTCACTGTCACAGTTGAGCTATTGCTAATTGTCATGCACAAAACATAACTAATTTTCCTGTAAGAATTCTTTGTATGGTTCAGTCATTCACTATTAATCATTAACTATTTCTAGAATTGTCGTTACTCATAAAAAAATTCAAAAAAAATGTTCAACGCCAACTTAATTGAAGCAAATTTCAAGTGTGTCAAGTCCACTTTCAATAGCATATGAATGAATTTATCCTACCAAAACAGTCTCTTGAGAATTCATACCCATGCAAAATATAACTAATATCTCAGAGTATAATTCACATCGTTTTACCAAGAATTTTATGTACTAAAAATCATTTACACAGAAAAAGATTTAAAACACAATTTAAAAAGTTGTATCATTTACTTTTCGTTTAATTAGTATATAACACAAAAATAAGGTAAAAATATATGGAAAACACACATTTTTTACAGTAAGAATAATAGTAACCTAATACGACATTGTAATTTCATAATAAATTAACAATGGATAATGATGATCCCCTTGCATCTGCCTAAGACAAAACTATGTACAGTGAAAAGCACAAACATATATAAGTAATTTGAAACCGACAATACTAATTACCGTCGATCCTTGGGTTCCTTGTTTTATAGTAGTTTGGCACTGATCCCTTTCTCCGAATACTAGTCAAAGTGCTAATCTCAAACAGAACTTACTCGTTACATCTCCAGCATAGGTTACAATCTTTTCTCGAGTATTTTCATGTCCAACATAAATAGTCAATGCATTTTTGGTGCTTTTAGAGAACTAAATACCACATATTGTTTCCATCTTTCAGACCTGAAGATCATGTCTTTTTTCAATGAAAAAATAGTGCGCAATTTCTTTACTAGTAGCGCGCTATAGCATACGAGGAGAGGCCACACTAAAGTTTGGAAATTTTTCTTATGATGGGGCTATTCGCGAAATAGCACGCTATATTGCGCTAAAACGGTATAGCTTATAGTGTACCGTTTTTTTGGCAGCCCATTAACCCAAAGACATAGGTCTGACCTAGCCCAAATTGGAAAAATAGCCAATCCCCCTATTTGACCAAGCGCTTCCAGTCCCCAATTATCTACTTTATTCTCCACCCAACCACGCGACTTGTGCGCCGGTGGTGGCGGCTTCTTCTTCCTCCTGTTTGGCCCCTATTCTTCCGTTCCTCGCTGGTCTTCCTCTGTTCTTCACCGGTCTTCCCTCGTTCGCGGCGGCACGATGTTGCAGCCAGCTGCGCCGCTGGCAAGTGACACACCACGCAAGTTCTTAGGCTCGCAGGTCCATGATGTATGTGTTGCATCATGATGTTTGCTTGATCTTAATTTCCAATTATGTTAGAAGTTATCCATCTTAACTCCAAGCACTCGATTGATTGATCGTCGCTTTATTAAATAGCAAGCTACATGGTGTGCTCAAATATCCAGCAATGAGAGGTTATTCTTTAGACATGGAGATCCCGGCGACACCTAATTCTAAATTTGTATATTTTTGCTATGTTGTTGCCTCATGGGTTGTTGATGTTAGGCCACATTAAAGCTTTTTTAGTACTTTATTATTGAACTATATCATTTATTCTTGTTAAAATCCTTTAAGTTTAGGCTATACATGGAATTACTCTGAAACACCATTTGTAAATAGCACGCTATAGCGTGTATAACATCTGGAGGAGGCCACCTCTATTTCTCTTAACACCATATTTTTTTGTTGTTTTTTCAAAAGGCACAATCATTTATTGTAACTGCTGAATGCACACTTCTCATTCCCGCAAATAATTCATCGTAGAACATGAGGCACGTGCACAGATTATTCTCCACCTTTAGCTTGAATCTCTTTATAGTAAAATAAAATATCAAAAAATATGTAGCATGGAACACAACATCAGCTCGCAGATGCTTCTCGGGGAAGTTGTATAGGTAACTATGGCCTGTTTATTTATCTGCAAAATACAATGTTGTGGGAGGATTATATACATAAGGCAACATGATTTACATGAATGTAAAACAACAAATTGCATTTCTAATGCACCGTGATCTTATTTTTCAAATGTTGATGTGAAGTCTTTCATTGGTTGCATATCTCCGTTTGCCTCTACAAGTCCATGGGATGGTGTGAACCAGCTTAAGACTACCACGGTGCCCATTCTCGCCTTTTTTAGAAGGTAAATATGTACCATGGTTATGCTTTCAAGTGATATTTTTTGACATCATTCTTATCATTGATTTAGTATAATGTCTTCATTGTCGTGTCTTTAGAAAAGTAGTAGATTTTGTTTTGATAACACACAACCATGTACAAATGATTATTGTTTTGGCTTAACAAATTGTTGTTTTGCTCTAATGTTTGTGTATATTGATGAGTTAGGAGAAATGTCAATATGGATAAATTAAATAATATATCTGAACAACAGTGAACATTAAGTTTGTGTCAACCAAAATTAACCTTTTGAATTTATTACTACATGGCTTCTAGTTCCACTCTTCTTCGGAGATGGCCCATTATTAGCTGCAAGTCATATTAAATTGATGATGAGTTTTAGAACAATTAGTTCATGTGCAACATTTGATACATCATATAATGGTCTTAATAAATGTTTTCTCATAATTCCGAGGTGCAAAAACCACTAATGCTATGTTTAAATAGGGATTTTTTTCTTAGGTCACATTTTCCTTAGATAACCCATTTTCCATGTTGCTTTGAATTACATGAAACTGTTTTAGGTAAAACTGTGTCTATCATAGCTAGGCACATAACTAGTAAAGGCTTGCTAAACATTTATTGGTTTAAAAGTTATTAAAATATACGAAATAAATAGGGCATTATTAAAATATTCAGTCCCAAAAGACAACGAATAAAGGAGAGCAAAAAAGAGGGTATTATTAAAATTGCATGCACACCTTATATACTCAAATGAGGCTGAAGAAGCAATATGCCATTTAGTCATATACGCACAAAGGGATAGAGCCATTTAGAAAATGTTTGAACTATAAGCATCAACTTGTATGTTGTGCCACTTACAATGATCTGTTCTACCAATTGGTCCACAATGAATTCACTAATGCTGGGAGCATTTATTAGCCGAATGGCTTTGTTTCTTTGTTTCTGAAGAGAGAATTCATAACTCGTATATCGAACACCATTAAACCCACCTACGAAAGACTGGCTCATCATTCTTTAGGGACCCCTCCCTCTCTTTTCAATGTCCTCTAGCGACACAACAAACACTGTGAGACGCAACCTAATCAACTATTAGATCTGCAGAATAAAACACACTGCATCATGCTTACTCAAGCACATGTAGGATGCATCAGGAGCCAATTGTGAACTTTTATTTGAATTTTAAAATCATCAATGACAGATCAAAAGCAGATCAATAAATTAAAAAACAATCAATGAACTCCACCAATCCACCTCGTCGTTGGTTCTATTAGGTTTGCTTTTGAGCTGGCACTAATGTGTGCATCAGTGCCGGTTCCAACGGCTAGCCAGCCGCTTTCATTAGTACCGGTTCGTGGCCGACCTTTAGCACCGGTTCATGCCACGGACCGGTACTAAAGTGAGTGGTGGTAGGATGTTGTCAGTCCGGGGCCCCTCCAGCACCTTTACTACCGGTTCGTGGCACGAACCGGTGCTAAAGGTCGTCCTACATAAACCCTTCGTCCACCCGAGCTCGCTCTGTTCTTCCCCTTTCCCCTCTCCTCTCTGTTCTTCCCCTCTTCCTCTCGAGCTCATCACACATTTTGCCCAAAATTTGTCAAGATTTGAAGGCCCCCATCCATTCAAATGATCACAAAGGTTAGCAACTTTGTCCTTTCATCTCTCATTGCTAGATAAGCTCTTGCAATGCTTTGTATAGTGATTAATTTATGAGTTTAGTAATTTGGTAGAAAATATATGTGCTAGTATTTTATTTATATGCAATTTGTGGTGAAAACTAACACTTAGTTTGCATATGTAGGTGTGGTTTACTTAGTGCCTTCTAAATCTCCGTCGTAACCACAGTCGATCGCCCGCACCGTTCCGTCGCCGGCACCACCTTGTGGTGAGCCTCTTGTTCATGAATGTTTTACATTACCAAATTGATGTTTGTGTGATTTGGATATATAGTTACTCGTATAATTATCTTACCCGTACGTTGTTTGTTATACATAGTGCCATGGTTTTGATATCCGTCCCCGTCGGCCCTCGTCCTTGTTATGATTCGGATGTGGTATATTCTCTTTTAAAACTATTTGTTGCATTTCGTGTTCATGACAAATTATGCCCATCAAGTTGACATAGATATTTTTGTCCAGGAGGTTTGTGAACCGGAAATTCCAACCGACCCTATTGTCGAGAGGTTAAATTTAGTTGAAAGAGAAAACGAGTATTTGAAAGAAAAATTGAAAAGAATTGAGGGGGAGAAGATGGAATCGGAGTTGCATGTTGCCGATGTCGTCGATGATCACAAGATCAAGATGGAGAAAATGCGCTTGAAGATTAGAAAGATTAGAAAATATGCCATTGATAGTGAGGCTTGGTATCATTATGCTGTTGGATCAATTGTTACCTTAGTTGCGATCTTGATCGCATTTGTTGTTGCATTTAAATTCTTTAGTTAGAGAGTTATTTGTTTGTTGCATTTAAGTCTTGGATGAACTTTATGTATGGACTTATATTAATTTGGTCTATTCGGTGTTGTGTAATGAAGATGAGCTGACAATGGATGTACGATGACCGATGCTCTCCCGAGTTCATTAATGGCGTGCAAACTTTTCTGCTTGCGGCTGAGGCAAACAATCGGGCGGATGGTTTTATGCCTTGTCCATGTTTAGTCTGTAAGAATGATCACAATTACTCTATGTCAAGAACCATTCACGTCCACCTGTTTAAGTCCGGTTTCATGCCCCACTATAATGTTTGGACCAAGCACGGAGACAGAGGGGTTATGATGGAAGACAATGAAGAAGAAGAGGACGACGACAACTATCCTAGCCATGGGTTCCCTGAATACGATGATACAACAATGGGGGAAGAAGCTGAGCCGGCAATGCGGGAAGAAGCTGAAGAAGAGGCATCAAATGAGCCCGCTGATGATCTAAGTCGGGCCATTGCCGATGCAAAGAGAAACTGCGCAAGTGATTTGGAGAAGAAGAAGTTGCAGCGCATGTTAGAGGATCACAAGAAATTGTTGTACCCGAATTGCGAAGGTGACAAGAAAAATTGGGCACCACATTGGAATTGCTGCAATGGAAGGCAGAGAATGGTGTATCTGACAAGGGATTTGGAAAGTTGCTGGTAATGATAAAGAATATGCTTCCAAAGGACAACGAATTGCCCGAGAGTACGTACGAAGCAAAGAAGGTTGTCTGCCCTCTAGGGTTAGTGGTGCAGAAGATACATGCATGCCCTAATGACTGCATCCTCTACCGCGGTGAGTACGAGGATTTGAACGCTTGCCCAGTATGCGGTGCATTGCGCTATAAGATCAGGCGCGATGACCCTGGTGATGTCGAGGGCGAGCGCCCCAGGAAGAAGATTCCTGCCAAGGTCATGTGGTATGCTCCTATAATACCACGGTTGAAACGTTTGTTCCAAAACAAAGAGCATGCCAAGGCGATGCGATGGCACAGAGAAGACCGTAAGAAAGACGGAAAGTTGAGAGTACCCGCTGACGGGTCGCAGTGGAGAAAAATTGAGAGAAAGTACGGGAAGGAATTTGTAGATGACGCAAGGAACGTATGCTTTGGTCTAAGCGCAGATGGCATTAATCCTTTTGGGGAGCAGAGCAGCAACCATAGCACCTAGCCTATGACTCTATGTTTGTATAACCTTCCTCCTTGGTTGTTGTCGGGGATATACCCCGCGGTATGACCCGGCCGGAAGTATGACCCGGCCGGACTTGGCGCTTCACCGATGACCCGCCGGAGGACTGACGACTCACGAGCCTGACGACTCACGAGCCTGACGACTCATGGATGGCCCCGATGGTGGGTCAGATAGAAGACAAGGCCCAAGGCCCAGAAGGCCGGCTCACGTTTATGATGGGCTGGCTTAAGGAGAAAGGGATGATGAATATTTCCTTTATGAGGAAGCAAGACCCGGACTTGTATTCAACTTGTAAGAAAAGATAGACTAGTCCTAGTCCTACTATGACCCCGCATGTTACCTGTAGGGGAACGCAGCAGAAAACAAAAATTTTCCGACCTACGCACCAGCCCAGGACCACTATGGAGACTGCATACATGGTTTGATCTTTTTCGTTACCGACTCGTAGCGTAGCG
This sequence comes from Aegilops tauschii subsp. strangulata, assembly GCF_002575655.3. Taxonomy (NCBI): domain Eukaryota; kingdom Viridiplantae; phylum Streptophyta; class Magnoliopsida; order Poales; family Poaceae; genus Aegilops; species Aegilops tauschii. The sequence goes on from NC_053040.3 coordinate 26,096,330, forward strand.
GGAAGTAGAGTCGATGACGATCGGCGGTGCAGATCCCCGCAGCTAGGATTTACAACCTCCCAACCGCGAGGATGTATACCCTCATCTGCTCCTCAGACAGCCCTCCAGGAGGCGGTCGAACAGCCCCCCGGACGATGTCGCGGACAGCCCTTCGGGAGGACCTTCCAAAACTCGAACGGTCACTCGGACAGCCCTTCGGGAGGACCTTCGAAACTCGGACGGTCACGCGGACAGCCCTTCGGGAGGCACTCATGAACTAAGACCGAAACTACGATCTCTCTACAGAGTTGCACACATACGGTGTCATCTATCCGGCAGGGCTTCGCCGTCCAGAACTAGTTCCTGCCGGAACCCAGACAGCCTTACGGCCCTACGAAACTCTTTTCGTGGGAGGGAGAGAAGAAGCCAGATAATGCATGGCATGTGTATGAGAGCAAGGGATGAGTGTGGAGGGCTGCCCCTCCACCTCTATTTATAGGAAATCCCAAGGGGGTAGGGTAGTTTCACAAAAAACCCAAAATGCACATGAATGAAGTCCTTCCACAAGGACCTAGGAGTGAAACCAAGGAACAAGAGGGTCCCCAAGGGGGGATACCCCATGTGGCCGGCCACACCCTCATGAGGGGCCCAAAAAATGGCTCCTATCCATCCATGTCATCCCCAAGATCTTTTGGAGCAAAGCCCCAAAAGGTGGCTTTCCATAAAGTAACCATAAAGCTGATTTTCACTATTCACGACGACATTTTTCAGCGTCTGATCGAACTGAAAATATTTATGTGGGCTAAGAACATTTCCAGTACCCACTAAAATGATTTTCAACGCGTTCCGAAACAATTCCGGTTTTAGTGATTTTCATCTGCGAAACGCATATGAAGTGGCTCCGGCAGCTCCAGAACATTTCCGGTTTTTATCTCACAAAATTCCAAAAAGCTTCCAGAATGATTCTGGCATCCTCCAAGAATTATCAGGCATGTGCCGAAACCAATTTGACTTAATGGTGTATCCCGAAACAACTTTTCGGTATCATCGAAACTTATCCGATGACCTCTCTCTGCGGTACGATTCCGCTGTCCGAAACTTTTCGGTGTCCGAAACTTTTTCGGTGATTTTCTCTCAGACTCCCTGTCTAGTATTCAGCAGATAGATGACCCTTAAGTGTGTGACCCTATAGGTTCGGTGAAGTATAGACATGACCCGGAACCCCTTCCGATCAATGATCAACATCGGAGCCGTGGACACCCATATTGACCCCTATACCCACACGAATAAATATTCGAGTGAACCTCCAGTTGTCGTGTGCTATTCCTGTTGCTTCGCGATATGTTAAAAATACCCGAGGTGAGACATGTTGGCATTCCCGTGGATCAACAACTTGTCCACTATGCTAGTTACCTCGTTACCGGTATTGTTCTCTTTTCTCGTTATCGTGTTCCGGCATCCCCGTGATCAAATCACAAAGTGTCTGGCCAGACGATGATGGATACCGTAACACCGAGAGGGCCCAGAGATATCTCTCCATCGTCGGAGGAGCAAATCCCAATCTTGAGCTATCAAATTACTTGACACACTTTTCCATGAACCCGTAAGCCGCCGTAATAGCCACCCATTTACGGATGACGTTTAACAAACCCCAAAGTTCATGAAGCAAGCATGAAGAAACTCGATACTCTCATGGTCTAAGGAATCATGCAAACGTTAACCATCTCTGTGTTATGTACCAATAAACTTGTGACGAATGAATCTTATAGCATAACATCATGCCGGGTCGATTCAACACAAATGTTCTCTTAACATTATGCCCTCAAGGTTGCTGACATAGACATGCCCATGATCAGGAAAACATAACCATCATGCAACACTTGAGCTAGTCTTAGAGGCCAGACTAGGAATACATTTTACCGTTTATTATTCCACACGTGCATATGAGTCTTCCTCCGAGCCTCGTGGTTATTGCAGACTCGAGAACCATAGCAGTTATAGCATGGAACATAAACATAATTATGAACTCGGAGATAAATAATATCATTTATTATTGCCTCTAGGGCATATCTCCTACATTACCCGCCCCTCTAACTTATATAAGGAGGGGCAGGGCACCCCAAAGAGGGACAAGCAACAAGAAACAATCTCTAGTTCTAGACACAAAGAGCCGGCTTACCGGCGACTCTCTCATGATCATAATGAGACCTAGCCACAAACAGCATGTAGGGCTATTACCGGATGATGTTTCCTGGGGACCGAAGCTGTCTAAATCCTTGTCTTGTGTTGCGTCTCTCGATTCCGCCCAACCCCTCTCAAGCTACCGCATAGATGCGTTGGCCTCACGACTAAGTCCTCACACTAGGACATCTGCCGTGACAATTCTACGACAGTTGGCGCCCACCGTGGGGCTTGCGCACGGTGCTGTTGAGTTCTTGGAAGGATCTCTCTCAGGGTCGAGAGGTTCACAAATTTTCGGATGAAGAAAGACGGTTTGAAAGGACCTGCATCAGTTTCAAGTTCGTCGGACCAGATTTATGATCTGTGAGTTTTCCGCGATCCATTAATCGCAGGTTACGTTGAGACGGACAGAAAATCTTCCGTTGTAGTTATTCTGACCAATCCTTCAAGTTGTGTTCATTGCTCCACGCCTCGGCACATAATCTGTTGATGGACCAAGTCCCGAGGCAAAAGTTGTACTACTACATCTCATGCGAACCAAGTTGTGTTGAAAGTGCTGCTAATCGTACTTGCACTAGTTTAAAAATCAACCAAAGGAGCGGCGGCTTGCGGAGCACCCGAGGATTATGCGCTAGCGTGGGCTGGAAGGAGTACTACAACAGATTCATCATCACATGAAGACAAAATGAAAGGAAAAAAAGAATATAGCAAGGACTCGGACAGGACTCAATCAACTACGACCCGGATTATGCTTCGTGGCCGAGTTGCCCACAGAGCCGCCTCCTCTATGGCGGGTCAACGCCGAGTCGCGCCCGGTCTCACCCCAAACGATGGCCGGGTCTCTCTGCTGCTACTTCAAGTGCAAAGCGATCAAGCAAAAGGAAGAAAAAAGATATATGTCCACGCGTACATGTATGGATTTCGATTAAGATATTTCTGTGAAAAAAATTGGAGTTTTTTAGACGGAAATTTTTGATCCGTGTCGCCGAGGTCAACAAGAAGTCTGCAGCCGGCCGGCACCAGTGCAGGGTTGCCTTTTCCGTCGAGCCACTGCTCCTCTGTCACCGATTACTACTGCCACCTGGTCGTCTTCACTCGCCGGCGTCGTTAAGCCGCCAGCGCTGGGCCTCAACTCCAAGTTGCTAAGCCGCCTCTACCGTGAAATCACCTTGGCTGCTGTTACCGCTTCCGATGAGCACTGATGAGCACCGATGATCGTCTCCCGCTGCTCCCTCCGCTGGTGTTGCTACTGCCTTGGGCGTCGCTAGCTCCGTGCCGCGCCGAGCTATTGACGTTTGTGTGGCGTTGCGAGTTGCTAAGGATCAGTTACGAAGCATTACTCGTGGAGTGCTGTTTACATAAAAGACAAGTGGACAGGGACACCCAAATTCAATGCATTGCTTGAGGGGTGTGGCGTACTTAAAAACTGGATGGATGCGTGGTGATTTGTTCGGATGTGAAGGCCATCATTTGATCAAATTGCTATGCTGTCACTTTGTCCGAAAGACACATCAGGTGATACCCATCTTATCTACTTCATCTTTATACATCGATATGTCTGCGAACAATTACTTTGGTCTGTGTATTTTTATGTGCAGGACAAATGATTCATTATAAAGATGGTGCCATGTTGTGTCCATGGAGTATGCGTTAGCATCATCATGCACCAGCGTCCGCGCCCGCTTGTTGTTGAACGGGTGTGTGCAAGCCGCCACCCAGCGGTCTGGTCTACATCAACGCGCCAGCCGACTCACCCATCTGCGCCGCCTTACAATGCCACGGACAACTTACCCATCCGCCCCCGTGGCCGACTCAGCGTCCGCGTCGCTTACCGCTCCTGCAATTGACTCGCCCGACCGCATCGGCTTACCACGCAGCGGCCGACTCATCTGTCTGCGGGGCGGCCGACTCGGCCGTGATTGGTTTCAGCTTCACCGTGATGATCATTAACTCCGCGGTGGATAATTTCTGGCCTGACATATTAGGTGAAATCAATCCAGTAAATTTTTATATATTATATATTGTTTTCTTTAAAAAGTGCAATTACTCTGGCTTGCGAGGTTTTTGATACATGACAATTGTTCACTACATCAACACAACGCGCGCTGGCAATCGATTCGCCCGTCCGGACCGGCTTACAACACCACGGCCGACTCATCTGTCTGTGCCGCCTCTGATGCAACGGTCGTCTTTACCATCCGTCTCTCGTGGGTTGGTCCATATAAACACACTGGGCCGGACCTGTATGGATGAGCTGTTTATTGAATATGAGCGAGCCCGGTTTTCTTCCAACAAATTGGAGGCAAATTATCATGTATTATTAGCCGCCGTCGGCGCTGGATGGTTCAAATGGGCAGGCGCACAAATCGCCGTCACTACAGTTTGGTTAACTTCAAACAGCCAGTTGGAAGGGACCATTGGCCGAGTTGCTGACACGGCTCATACGGGATCATTTATAACCGGCCGCAGTCACCTCAACCTTCTGTGGATTCACACCGCGCTATCATCACCAATGATATACACCTTATGCTATGGTCAATATGGAGAATCTCAAAGCCTACTCCTCCAGTCGTCTTGAGACTCGGGGGCTACAATGATATGACTCGGCAGCATTGGTCGGTTTCAATGCATTCAAGAACTCCGGGTCATTGGAGGGAAAAATAACCCGGTCCCGGAGGCTACCGCCATATTGGTAAAAAGTTTAAAGGCCGTCAGAAAATTTCCGGCTTAAAAAGAAGGATTCCGGTTTAGATCCGGCTCAAGAGACATGACATCTCCCACAAAGCACTGAAGCTCTTAAATATCTGGTTTAAAATCCGGTTCAAGGGAAATTTATCTGCCACAAAATTTTGAAGCTCTCAAATCCGGTTCAAGGTAAATTTGTTTATCACAAAGCTTTGAAACTCTCAATATCTGGTTTTTTCCGGTTCAAAACGAATTTATCTCTCGCAAAAGTTCGAGTTCTCAGGAAAAATTAAAGGGGCCAAAAGGAGTCTGTTACAAAGCACAACCCAAACATAGGTACCCTGCTTTAATGACCATTGGGAGCTGATCGTATTCGAATTTAGCTTAACCCTTTTGGTGTGACCCTGATCGTATTCGAATCAGAGTCGTTAAATATTCTCATGATCACTAGGGGGCTTCCTGTTCAAACATAGGTCATATTCGAACCAAAGAGAACATAGCTGTCGGTACCCTCTTGATCGGCACACTGCCGAGCTCACTAGGGGGCTTCTTGATCGTATTCGAATCATAGCTCAACCCCTTTTGGGAACCGACGTGGATCGTATTCGAATCAGCGTCGTTAACCAACTCTCAGGGTCATTTGGGGCCTTCCTGTTCAAACATAGGTCGTATTCGAACCAAAGAGAACATAGCTGTCGGTACCCTCTTGATCGGCAACGCCAAAGCCACTGGGGCTATATGATCGTATTCGAATCTTAGCTTAACCCCTTTGGGACGGTTTTCTGATCATATTCGAATCAGAAGCCTCAAAATTTTTGAAGTCTCTTTTTGCAAACAATTTTTTGGATTTTATTTGAAGTTCTTTTGATCATATATAAAGTGTATATGAGTGGTTTCTATTTAACCCGGCTTGATTTTCGATGATAAATCGCCAGCTTATGACAATCATCATCTATGTGGAAGCATTGGCTTCTAAGGATTGGGTTATTGCCCTTACTGCACAGGTCATGTAAACCGGCAGTACAAATTCAATATCAAGTGGTTATATGTGAGATATTATGACCCGCCCTGCGGTAAACCGCCAAGGGATCTTGTGATCTACTTGTGTGCAGGATAAGACTACATTTGGGTGGTTACCCGCCCTGGCTTTTGATATTAAGTCGCCAGGGCGTATGTTGCTTAAACTCTGTGCACGATTTGCAGAACTGTGACTTATATAAATGCTTAAGTTCAAGCTCATCATAAAAATTGATGCTTCAAAATGATTATCGGTTCTGGATTTTCTCAAAGGCTATAAGCCGCCGGGTTGTACAAATTCCGGCTTACAATGGAGGCTTATTAAATCGCCATCGGCCAAGAGCCGCCAGGTATTTAAACTCCGGATTGACTTATCAACAGATGAGTTATTCAAAGTCGCTTTGGCGCAATGGCTATTATTTTATCAATGATATCGATTTATTCTACAATGGAAAAGAATAGTCCCGAGTCGCTGCAGGCTTACGACCCGGCACTCGGGGGCTACATTATTTAAATTGAGATCACATCAAATATGCAAGTCCCATGTCACTGCCAGCATGCACCATGGCACTTGGGGGCTAATGTAAAGACATTTTTTGCTCAACTTATTGAAGACCTGACCCTTGGGGGCTACCAATTGCTCCTGTCAAAAATTCAAGGTACACAAGCCTTAATCCATTATATTGAAAGATCCACTACTCAGTTGGTAGAGTACAAAACTATTAACCTTGTGGACGTGGGTTCAAGCCCCATGGTGGAGATTACATCATATGTTGTTATTATCAATATACAAAGTCCCAGCTCGGTAATATATTATTAAACCCGGCCCTTGGGGGCTACACGTTGCTGGTCAAGTTTACATGATCATATTTACAAAGTCCCTGCTCATTATTGCATAATGACCCGGCCCTTGGGGGCTACACTGGTTGAAGTTTTTATGAGCATAAGGCAATTACAAGTCCCAGGTTGCTGCAAGCATGACAACCCGGCACTTGGGGGCTACATATATGGAATATTCAGTTTATGACTAATAATTGAGATGAATAACCCGGATTTCTTCAAGGTTGCAACACTTATATTGAAGCAAGTCTTAAGTTATCACTATGTTCTCCTCTTAAGACTTGGGGGCTACAGGTGATTGGCATATCAAGGAGAAAAAATATTCAAATTCTCACTTTGGAGCAGACCAGATTAACCTGGTGTTTGCAACAATCATGACCCGGCATCATTTATTTAAAACTCGGCAATTTTGGCAATCATAAATCGGCAAGATCTACATCTTTAAGCCGGCTGAATATCAGTTGAATATTTCAAGACCAATATTTTTGTCAAACCAGAGCATTGAAGGTCGACTCAAATGGATTATTTCTTATAATATTTCTTTACAAGAGCCAATGTCAGCAAATGGATTATGAAGCTGGCCTATTGACCCGGATTTTCCAGGATAAAATGTCAAGGACTTAAGGATGATCAGGTGCCGGATTACAGGAATATTTAACCCGGAGCACAACCTGTCAAATTTGTTCTTTTGTTTGTTTTACAGGATCAGTTTAACATGGATAAATCCAAAATTAAACTAGGGACTAATGTCGGGGATATACCCCGCGGTATGAACCGGCCGGAAGTATGACCCGGCCGGACTTGGCGCTTCACCGATGTCCCGCCAGAGGACTGACGACTCACGAGCCTGACGACTCATGGATGGCCCCGATGGCGGGTCAGATAGAAGACAAGGCCCAAGGCCCAGAAGGCCGGCTCACGTTTATGATGGGCTGGCTTAAGGAGAAAGGGATGACGAATATTTCCTTTACGAGGAAGCAAGACCCGGACTTGTATTCAACTTGTAAGAAACGATAGACTAATCCTAGTCCTACTAGGACTCCGCATGTAACCCGCCCCTCTAACTTATATAAGGAGGGGCAGGGCACCCCAAAGAGGGACAAGCAACAAGAAACAATCTCTAGGGCTAGACACAAAGAGCCGGCTTACCGGCGACTCTCTCATGATCATAATGAGACCTAGCCACAAACAGCAAGTAGGGCTATTACCTGATGATGTTTCCCGGGGCCCGAAGCTGTCTAAATCCTTGTCTTGTGTTGCGTCTCTCGATTCTGCCCAACCCCTCTCAAGCTACCGCATAGATGCGTTGGCCTCACGACTAAGTCCTCACACTAGGACATCTGCCGTGACAATTCTACGATAGTTGTGCATGAAACGGAAGTTCATTATGATGCCAGTGCTCATCCAAGGCCCTAAGCAACCCGGCAACGACATTGATGTGTACCTAAGACCATTAGTTGAAGAACTCGTACAGCTGTGGTATGGAACAGGTGTACGTGCGTGGGATGAGCACATGGGGGAAGAATTTGACCTAAAGGCCTTGTTGTTCGTGACCATCAATGATTGGCCTGCTCTCAGTAACCTTTCAGGACAGACAAACAAGGGATACCGCGCATGCACGCACTGTTTGGACGATACCGACAGTATATATTTGGACAATTGTAGGTAGAATGTGTACCTGGGACATCATCGATTTCTTCCGAGCAGGCATCCCGTAAGAAAGAAAGGCAAGCATTTCAAAGGTGAGGCGGATCACCGAACGAAGCCTCGCCACCGTACTGGTGCTGATGTACATGATATGGTCAAGGGTTTGAAGGTAGTCTTTGGAAAGGGTCCTGGCGGACAACCTGTTCCGAATGACGCTGACGGACGCGCACCCATGTGGAAGAATAAATCTATATTTTGCGACCTGCCCTATTAGAAAGATCTAGAGGTCCGCTCTGCAATCGACGTGATGCACGTGACGAAGAATCTTTGCGTGACCCTGCTTGGCTTCTTGGGCGTGTATGGGAAGGCAAAAGATACACCTGAGGCACGGGAGGACCAGCAACGTATGCATGGAAAAGACGCCATACATCAGGGTCATGCCAGCTACGCTCTTACCAAAGAAGAGAAGGAAATCTTCTTTGAATGCCTGCTTAGTATTAAGGTACCGTCTGGCTTCTCGTCGAATATAAAGGGAATAATAAACATGGTAGAGAAAAAGTTCCAGAACCTAAAGTCTCATGACTGCCACGTGATTATGATGCAACTACTTCCAGTTGCATTGAGGGGGCTTCTACCGGATAACGTTCGATTAGCCATTGTGAAGTTATGTGCATTCCTCAATGCAATCTCTCAGAAGGTAATCGATCCAGAAATTATACCAAGGTTAGAGAATGATTTGGTGAAATGTCTTGTCAGTTTCGAATTGGTGTTCCCACCATCCTTCTTCAACATCATGACGCACGTCCTAGTTCACCTATGCGAAGAGATTAGCGTTTTGGGTCCTGTATTTCTACACAATATGTTCCCCTTTGAGAGGTTCATGGGAGTCTTAAAGAAATATGTTCATAACCGTGCTAGGCCAGAAGGAAGCATCTCCAAGGGCCATGAAAATGAGGAGGTCATTGAGTTTTGTATTGACTTTATTCCTGACCTTAAGCCGATTGGTGTTCCTGAATCGCGGCATAAGGGAAGACTGGATGGAAAAGGCACGCTAGGAGGGAATCAAAAAATATGTATGGACAGACATTCTCTCACTGAAGCACGCTACACAGTTATACAGAATTCCGCCTTGGTGGCTCCGTATATGGACGAACACAAGAATTTTCTACGCTCCAAACACCCGGAGTGGTCTGATGACTGGATTACACGTGAACAAACCAGGAGTTTCACCAGCTGGTTGCAGACACGTACCATGCATGATGCCTCTATTGAAGATGACATGTACTCGCTGTCCCAGTTACCATCTTTGAATATAATGACTTTCAAAGGGTACGAGATAAATGGTAATACATTTTACACGATCGCCCAAGATAAGAAGAGCACCAACCAAAACAGTGGTGTCTGCTTTGATGCAACAACCAAGACGGGAAAGGAAACATATTATGGTTACATAGAGGAGACATGGGAACTTGACTATGGACGTGATTTGAAGGTCCCTTTGTTTCGGTGCCAATGGGTCAATATGACACGATATGGGGTAACGGAAGACCCGCAGTATGGAATGAATACAGTGGATCTCAACAATCTTGCATATGCAGACGAACCATTCGTCCTAGCTAATGATGTGGCACAGGTTTTCTATGTGAAGGATATGTCTACCAAGCCGAGAAAAAGAAAACATAAGGAAGCGAATGCATCATACGATGAGCCAAAGCGCCACATAGTTCTTTCTGGGAAGAAAAACATCGTGGGTGTGGATGACAAGACAGACATGTCAGAAGATTATGAAAAGTTTGATGAAATTGCTCCATTCACAGTGAATATTGACCCGAGCATCCAGTTAAATGATGAAGATTTTCCATGGCTACGGCGCAAAGGGACATACGCGAAGAAAAAGTTTCACACCCAAAGATCTGGGATGTGATCAGCTTCACTATCATCAATTTCTTCTGTGTTTCACACCCAGGAGGGAATCTCTGTAATAGTTAGGGTAGTTATGTGTTTTGGCATTTGAAACGCGAAGAAATTTTATGTGCAAACAAATTCTTTCCTGCATTTACTGATTTTTTCAGCTAAATGACCCTGAAATTGAAAAGGATTTCAAATGAACTCAGAAAAGGTTGAAAGTTGGCATGGTATCATAATTTCACCAACATAGCATGTGCAAAAAAGTAGAGAGTGTTACCGCAAAAACTAGATGCACTTCGTGTATAAAATGGACAATCTCTTTCGAAGTATCAGGGTTTCGGACGAAAACTCATCCGTTACAAAGGGATTTCAATTTTTAAATAACCTAAGCCTTACCAAATTTAATATAATGATAAAACACACTAATATTAAACATAAGAAAAAAGAATCACTGAAAATCTATTTTCAAACTTAAGTTATTCACGAACTAGTGATTCACACAAATTTCAAATAATTCAAAATGTAAACTATTCAAATTTGTAAACTACCGGCACTAACAGAAAGTTTGTAATTTTTTATACCTAAAGCAAAAATATTCCCAAAGAAACTCTATATACAGCAAAAAACAACTCAAAAATAAATAAACCAAAAATAAATAAAGCAAAAAAATAAGAAAATAAAAAAGCCCACCTACTGGGCCAGAGCGGCCTGCATACGACTAGAAACCCAACCTGTAGTTGGGCCAGGATGCAGGCCCGCAAGCCCAGTAGGCCCACAGGCAGAGTAGGAGAGGTAGGCCCAGAAGGCCTGCTATTGAGAGGACCTCAATGCAGTGCCCGCGTCGGGGCTTATAAACTGGTCCTGGCGCTCCTCAACTAGCGAGGTGGGACTAAACTTCTGCGCCACTCGCCTGGCAGCGCACACCCTTTAGTACCGGGTGGTGGGTCCAACCGGTACTAAAGGGGGGACTTTAGTACCAGTTGGTGCCACCACCCGGTACTAAAGGGGTGCGCTTCCCGCCGCTTGGGCTGGCCAAATTTGACCTTTAGTACCGGTTGGTGGCTCCAACTGGTACTAAAGGCCCATCCTATATATGCAGCACTTAGAAATTTTGTCAGTTTTCATCTGCTTCTTCTCCTCTGCCCGTCGCACGCCGCCCCCCGTCGCTGCCCCCGTCGACGCACCCGTCGCCACCCCTCGTCGGCGCCCCCGTCGCCGCCCCGTCCCCGTCGTCGCCGCCCCGGTCGTCCCCGTCGTCGCCGCCCCGTCCCCGTCCCCATCGTCGCCATCCGCATCATCGCCGCCCGTCGCCGTCCCCGTCGCCGCCCCCCTTCGCCTCGCCTCGCCGGTGAGCGCCTGCCCCGGCCGCCATGTCCACACACACACACATTGTTAATTAGTAGTAAAATTGTTAGTAATTTTTATGTTTTTAGTTATAGAAATATTTATAGAAATGTTAGAATTTTTTTTGTTTTTAGTTATAGAAATATTATTAGAAATGCTAGAAATTTTTCTGTTTTGTAGTTATAGAAATATTTAGAGAAATGTTAGAAATTTTTCTGTTTTTTAGTTATAGAAATATTAGAAATGTTGGTTATATAGAAATTTTATAAATTTTTCTGTTTTTAAGTTATAGAAATATTTATAGAAATGTTAGCAATTTTTCTGTTTTTTAGTTATAGAAATATTAGAAATGTTATAGAATTATTAGTTATATATATATAAATGTTAGAAATTTTAGAATTAGTTTTAGTTAGATGAATTAGATTAATGTCAAATTGTTAGCATTTGCATATAGAATTTTAGTTATCACAATCCAATCATTTAAAAAATGTTACTTTTTGCGGGCATATAGTATTTGTTCTCGACGATGCCCGGCCCGCATCCTCGCCGTCGACCCATTCGCGACGACGTCCGGCTGACCCATGTCCTGGATTGGGCTCCGCCGGGCTGGCACTGGGAGGTGCTACCTGGAGGGGGCGCGCCGCTTGGTGAGGAACCCGACCTCGGGTCCCGTCGTCGATCCTGATCTCCTTTGGTGGCGTTCGCGTGGGCCACATTCGGTGCAGGGGGAGCCGGCCCCGCCGGAGGTGGTGCATCATCGTGTCAGGGAGGAGGACGAGCACGTCCATCGCTACATGGCTGCTATGGACGTCAGGTTCTCCAATACCTGGCAGGTTCTTTGGGCAGATGACCGGAGATATGATCCTATGATGGTTCCTTGTCTTTGGGTGTCCACCGCCCGCGCCCCAGGAACCGCGAGTGGCCTAGATTCTTCTATAGTACTCGATCTTTATTAGCTACTCACCGTGAACCCCTTCCATGTGGTGAGGCTTGCAAGCTTCCCAGTTTTTCTCCTTCATCTTCGGCTAGTTCCTCCACCACAATGGAATTGTTGATTCATGTGAAACCCCTCTCGATTCCTCTTGCATAGAGCTTCCCCAACACCTCCGACGGACTCCTGACCAGGCAACACACACGATAGTATGCGTAGAGGCGCTAATCTTTCTATGACACTTTCGGTGAAGCCTTACCCTACAACGGCGCCGGCAAGCAGCCACATGCTAAAAATATACAACACTTCGGCGGCTGCAGAAAAATTTGCTCCAAATGCGGGACCATGCAGGACCCCAATAAGGTGGTTGTTTTATATCACTTTGTGTCGGAAACGCTTCTCCAAAAGCTTCCCTAAAATATAACACCCACAAAACAATAGCCATGGTGTATTTTAGGGCAACAATTTTAGGCTGTTGTTGGAGATGAACATTTTCTGGTGCCCTAAAATTCACTTTTGGAGCCTCGAATTTTACTCCAACTACTTTTTTGCGCCCTATTATAGGGCTATGGTTGAAGATTCCATGAGTTTTTTTAGGGTTTTTGAATTGGCTTCTCAATTTTTTAATTTCCCCCATGGTCCAGTCTCACTAGAAAGCACAAAGAGCAAGGAACTATGTCTCCTCTCTTATTCCGTATCAGATATTCTCTTTCAGCTTACTTGAGCAAGAACAATTAACAACCAGGTTCAATGCAACTAACACACCAAGGCCCTAAATCCGCCACGCTGCTCTACCACAAACACCACCCACACCTCCTACAAGAAGTTATCATTTGCCTTCTTTCAGGAACCAGCAAAAAAACTTCTCCTTCAATCCAATATAAGACAGCAGCATTAGCGGCCCAAAAATAGATTCAGGCAACACAACTCTTCTCTTCTTCTTTGCTATAGTACTCACTGCACCAGCATCGCTAACTCCAGTGGATAGTACCTGTTTGGACGTCCGGCTTATGCTAAGTTCATGGCAAGGCCCTGTTATGTTTATCTGTAGCTCAAGATGCCGGGTCATAAAGGGACCATCATGGTACATGGGAGCCTTAAGATTGCTTTGGAATGTGAAGAAGGTGATGCGGCATATGCTGAGTCGGTTTGTGCAACAGAGGAGTTGAAGTTCTACAAGGACAATGTTGATCCGGCCGATATGACTTCTTTGAAAAAGCCAACTACAGAGCATGATCCGACTTTGAAGTTTAAACCGGCTAGTGAGACTAAGCTGGTTGATTTTGTTCCTCGCGATTCATCCATGCAGTTTAGCATCAGCGCTAACCTGGATTCGAAATAGGAAAGCGCACTCATCGAGTTCATCCATGACAACCGGGACATCTTTGCATGGAAACCTTCTGACATGCCAGGTGTACCGAGTGAACTCGCTGAGCACACTCTTAATATCGATCCCAAGTTTAAACCGGTCAAGCAGTTTCTCCGCCGCTTCAATGAAGAAAGGTGCAAGGCCATTGGTGAGGAGGTAGCCAGGCTCTTGGTGGCTAGGTTTATCATTGAAGTATTTCATCCTGAGTGGTTGGCTAACCCGGTGCTGGTACTTAAGAAGAACGACACTTGGCGTATGTGTGTGGATTACACAAATTTGAACAAGGCTTGTCCAGCTGATCCCTTTGCTCTCCCTCATATTCAGCAGATTATTGATGCTACAGTGGGTTGTGAGCGTTTGAGTTTTCTGGATGCTTATTCCGGTTACCATCAGATCAAAATGGCAGTTAAGGACCAGGAGAAGACAACTTTTATAACTCCCTTTGGAGCCTTCTGCTATGTATCTATGCCTTTTGGGCTCAAGAGTGCCCAGGCGACTTATCAGCGTTGTTTGCAGAATTTTCTTCATAATCAGATTGGGCGTAATGTCCATGCTTATGTGGATGATATTGTGGTGAAGTCGAGAAAGGAGGAGACGTTAATAGATGATTTGAAGGAAACTTTTGATAATATAAGATGATGCTTAATCTGGCCAAGTGTGTTTTTGGTGTACCGGCAGGCAAGCTCTTGGGGTTTCTAGTGTCCAACAGGGGCATTGAAGCTAATCTGGAAAAGATCAAAGCTATTACGTCTCTGGCTAAACCGGCGTGTATCAATGATGTTCAGCGTCTGGCGGGTCGTATTGCAGCGCTGAGCTGGTTTATCAATTGATTGGGACAGAAAGCTATCCCTCTATATCAGATGATGAAAAAGACAGACAATTTTGTCCGGAGTGATGCTGCTAATGCGGCGTTTGAGGACTTGAAAAAACAGTTAGCTGAGCCACCTGTCCTTGCTGCTCCGGTCGATAAAGAGCCGCTGTTGTTATATGTGGCTGCTAATGCCCGGGCTATCAGTGTGGCCATTGTAGTAGAGCGCAAGGAGGCTGGGAAGGAATATCCGGTTCAACGGCCGGTTTATTATATCAGTGTGGTGCTTATTGAGTCCAAACAGAGGTACCCACATTGGCAGAAACTGGTGTATGGAGTTTTCATGGCAAGCCGGAAGCTTAAGTAGTATTTTCAGGGTCATCAAATCACTATGGTCAGTTCTGCCCCTTTAGGAGATATAATCCAAAGCAGGGAAGCAACTGGCCGGGTTGCCAAGTGGGCCATTGAGCTTGGACCTCACGGGTTAAAATATGTGCCTCGTGGATTTCATCAATGACTGGACAGAGTTACAAGCGCCAGAAGAAAAGCAGGATCATACTTATTAGACTATTCATTTCGATGGATCCAGACAATTGGAGGGCTCGGGGGCTGGAGTCGTGTTAAATTCCCCAAGAGGTGATAAGTTTTGTTATGTTCTCCCTTTAATGTTCCCTTGCACTAACAATGCAGCTGAGTATGAGGCTTTACTCCACGGTCTTCGAATGGCTAAGGAGATGAATTTAAGTCGGGTTAAGTGCTTTGGTGACTCGGACCTGGTGGCTTAACAAGTGTCTGGTACTTGGGATTCCAAGGACCCGCTCATGGCAGCATATCGTCGAGAGGTGGATATTGTTGCTGGTCACTTCAGAGGTTATCAGGTTGATCATGTGGACCGGCGAAAGAATGAAGCGGCGGACGCTTTGAGCCGTTTGGGTTCCCAACGTAAACCGGTGCCCCCAATGTTTTTCTGGATGTTTTGCATAACCCGTCGGTCAAGCTGCCTACAGAGGAGGATTTGGTTGTTCCTAACCCGGAGGCTCAGCTGGTGGCAGCTCTTCATGTTATCCCAGATTGGACGGTCCCATATTTGGCGTATATGAACCGGGGCGAGTTGCCGGAGGATGAAACTTTGGCCAAGCAGATAATCTGGCGGTCCAAGTCAATGACTATTGTCAATGGAGAATTGCATCATTGCAGTGTAACATGGGCGTTTCAGCGTTGCGTATCTCCTGAAGAAGGACGTGAGATTTTGCGTGAGATCCATGAAGGGGATTGTGATCACCACGCCGGTTCAGAGTCCTTGGTAGCTAAAACTTTTCGTCATGGCTTCTATTGGCTGACGGCTCACGCTGATGCTGAGGCCTTGGTGAAAAAATGTGATGGTTGTCAGAAGTTTTCACGTCGAGCTCATGTTCCGGCTCAGGAATTGAGGATGATTCCAATCACTTGGCCGTTTGCAACTTGGGGGCTGGATATGGTTGGGCCCTTTAAGAGGTCCAAGGATAAGAAGACCCACCTTCTGGTGGCGGTTGATAAGTTCACTAAATGGGTGGAAGCAGAGCCAGTCAGTAAGTGTGATGCAGCTACGACAGTTCAATTCATCAAGAAGGTGATTTTCCGGTTTGGTTTTCCACACAGCATCATAACTGATAATGGCACTAATCTGTCCAAGGGTCCTATGAAAGAATTTTGTCAACGTGTGCACATTTGGCTTGACGTATCATCAGTGGCTCACCCCCAATCTAATGGTCAAGCGGAGAGAGCCATGCAAGAGATCCTGAGAGGTATCAAGCCCTGGCTTATGGTTCCTTTACAACGGACACCGGGTTTTTGGGTGGAGGAGTTACCTTCTGTGTTATGGAGTATCAATACCACACCCAACAGATCTACGGGTTACACGCCTTTTTTCATGGTCTATGGAGCAGAGGCGGTTCTCCCTAGTGACATCCGTCATGACTCGCCTCGGGTGGCGGCTTATGTTGAGGCTGACAATGAGAAAGCACCTCGGGAAGCACTTGACCTGCTAGATGAGGAGCGTGACATTGCAGTGGCTCGTTCGGCGATTGACGAGCAAGATCTACGTTGTTATCACAGCCGCCGGGTTAAAACCAAAACTTTTCAAGATGGCAATCTAGTGCTCCGGTTTATCCAGGATCAGACTGATATGCATAAATTATCCCCGCCTTGGGAAGGACCTTTTGTGGTCAGCAAGAATCTGCATAATGGGTCATACTACCTTACCGATGTTCGAGAGCACAAAGACTCATGTAAATCAGAGGAGGAGACCCACCGGCCGTGGAATATCGCTCATCTTCGGCGCTACTACACCTGAGCCATAGGCTCCTTTTATGTACATATTCTTGACAATGCATATATTATGATCAATATAATAAACCGGCATCCCTACTAAAGCAGGGCCTCGCCTTTCTTCCTTCAAAAGTGTTTGGTTACATGGGGGCTTCTGTTTATAAAGCGGAGTTCTGATTACCCATTGATCCGGCTTATAAAGCCACAAAAAAATTGGGGCTTGTTACCCAAAGTTAAAAAGGGGCCAAAGAGAGTGTTGCAAAAGCACAACTCAAACGTAGGCACCCATTGAGCACAGCTCAAAATATTACTTGGGGGCTTTTTGCTTCTACAAGAACAAAAGTCTATAGCCTTCTAATAGGCTATAAAAGCCAGGCTTGGAAGTCAGGTGTATTCACCTAAAACCCCGGGTTATCCTGCCTTTTTTAAGTAAGCCACTCCGCCCAGGTAATCCAAGTAAGACCGTCGAACATTTGACAAGTCAATCTTATAAAGACCCTGAACTTGTCATAGTTAAAATGATGATTGGTTAATGTGAGGTCCATCTTATAAAGGCTTTGTAAAATGGTTAACTAAGCGGCCTGGCAGCCCATGGAAAGCCTCGCCTTTTTCCATATTTTCTTCAGATTTTTTCCTTTTTGAGATTTATTTTGAGGAGCTTTATACTAATCCAATGTTCATTGACCCGGTCTAGCTGTTGACTATAAGTCGGCCGAACAAACTAAAAAGATTGCTGGTGTCTATTGGCCCGGCTTGGCTTTCGATTATAAATCTCCAGCGAGAATCCAGTGTTTATTAACCCGGTTTGGCTTCGATTACAAGTCGCCAGTATGATATATGGATAATCCGGTGTTTATTACAACCCGGTACGACTTTACTACAAACCGGCAAAACATGGGAGGAGTTATCAGTACTCGAGATCTGGGTTATCACCCTTACTACAAAAAGTTGGTAAACCAACGATGTGATTCAATATCACAGGTATGATATATTTCATATTTGATTATTCTTAAGTACATCCTTGGTTATAAACCGGGTTATATGTTGGGCATTATGACCCGTCCGGCGGTAAACCGCCAGGACACTTTAAACTTGTTGTATGCAGAAACAGGTTGAATAAAGCTGCTAAGGATCATAAGCAGGCATAGCATATCTTAAATCAGGGTGGATTAACTGTGTCATGCAAAGGGAATATGCACGATGGCATAGCAGACCAAGTATTTAAACTAGCCTATTACAAGGCGCTTTGACGCCCAAAAGGATAATTGTTTATCACAAGCATTGTAGTGTGCAGAAGTTAAACCGGACTCCGGATCATGATTCTTCACCAGGCTGACTTGAAGGTTGTGGATCATCCTGCGCCGGTTCATCCTCCTCCTCTCCACCCAGTGGCTGGAAGTCAATGGTTGCCCAGTCAATCCTAGTTAAGGCTTGGACGACAGCTTCGTCACTTATAAGGGTGGACAGTTCAACATCAGGGGCGTAGGTATGCTTACGGATTGGCGGGATAAGGTTTTGCACATCATAAGTTGGTGCGTTAACCTGTTTGTTGTTGGCGTCGTAAATCGACTGGTAATATCAGCGAGTGAAAAAATGTGAACAACTCGTGTGGTATTTGTTCTACCCACCGGGTACCCAACGAGTACGGGTACCCGTCGGGTATGGGTATGGGTAAAGTTTCATACCCATGGGTACGGGTATGGGTAGAATTTTGTACCCACTGGCTATACGGCTATGGGTATGGTATTGCTCTACCCTGCCCATACCCTACCCATTGCCATCCTTACATCTAGCTAAATCATCGGAGAGGCTATGGTGTTGATGTAGAAGCCCTCTGTGATCGAATCCCCCTCCAGCAGATCGCCTGAAAAGGCCCCAAGATGGGATCTGACGGGTACCGAAGGTTGCGGCAGTGGAAAAGTGGTTTCGTGGCTCCCCTGGATGTTTTCAGGGTATAAGAGTATATATAGGCGAAAGAAGTAGGTCGTGGAGCTACGAGGGGCCCACGAGGGTGGGGGAAAGCCTACCCCCTGGGCGCGCCCTCCTGCCTCGTGGCCGCCTCGTTGCGTCTTTGACTTCCACTCCAAGTCTCCTGGATTGCGTTTGTTCCAAGAAAGATCCTTGCGAATGTTTCGTTCCGTTTGTATTCCGTTTGATATTCCTTTTCCGTGAAACACTAAAATAGGCAAAAAACAGCAACTGGCACAGGGCCTCCAGTTAATAGGTTAGTCCCAAAAATAATATAAAAGAGCATATTAAAGACCATTAAACATCCAAAACAGGGCCTCCCGCGCCATCTCCGGCGACGCCGTCCCCGACCGCCGGCGCCTCCTCCCTCTCCGTTTGAGCTCCGGCCTCCCGTCCTTCCAACTCCGGCGAGCGCCCCGGTGAACCTCGAAGACTGCGCTGGATCTGGATCTGACGAGGCTGACTTCCCCCCCCCCCCCCCTCGTTGTTCTGCCAAGTCCCGAAGATATCACAATATGTTGCTCAGTTCATCATGGCATATCTCATTGCACACTGCTCCGTTTCATGCATGTGATATATCAAAATGTTCGCCACGAGATGCTATTCGTTTTGTTCCATTTCTCCATTCTCGTTTGAGTCCATCTTGATGCCCAAATCTCTGGTGCAAGAGTGCTATATGCTGTTTACTACTGTTACTTATCAGAACTTGATATTTTGTTATTTTTGTTGCTTTTGATGTGTGCATCTTATGGGCAAGAGCTCTACAAGTGTTTTGATCTATGCCATGCCATGTTTACAGAGGTGTATACGATGTATTTTTGTGATCTATGTGGTGACTAGCACAAGCATGCAAACTAGGCTTCGTGATGTTTCTGTTTTCAGGGGCTTAGGATTTTGCTAAGTCCTTTACCTGCTGTTATTTTGTTGCCATGTAACCATGTGTTTACAGTGAGATCCATGCTTCTTTTGAGTATGTTCAGTAAGGATGTTTTGTAGATATAGTTGTGCTCCATCCATCCATGCCCCTGTTTGCAATTATGGAGTGCCCTAGCATGTCTCAATCTTGCTCTATTTTTCCTATAAAATGTTCCTGGCAGAATGTTAACATGATATTCAATTTTGCCAAGGTTGTTCTAGATGATCCATACATTCTGTGAACTTGCTCTTGCCATGGTTAGCTTAATGAACATGCCGTCTTGCTGTAGGTATGCTTGTTTTGTCATGCATTGCTTTGTGATGAGTGAATCAAGCTCACAAAGATGCCTTCTTAAGTCTGAAACCTGTTAACGAAACTTGCTATGTTTACATGGGTGTCATCATATCTTCTGTGCCATTTTGGCTCATGGTCAGTAAGGGACTTATGTTCTATGCATTGAGTACATTCATTCCATGCCTTGTTTTGCTATAATAAGTTCCTGTAGCATGTTGATTGCTTGCTCTGAACATTGCTACCTGATGCTGTTTCAGCCATGTTCAGTATTTTCTCCAAGTCTGTGAAGCTGATATCTTTTGCACTTTTGCCATGCGTGTTTGAACCTGTTATTTTGTGATCTAGCCGTATCGCACTGTTCATCTTTTGTCAAGCATCGCGTGTAGATCACTTCCATATGCTTTGTTTCTATGTTGGGGTGTTGTAGGATAGTTACTTGATGTATTCTAAGTGCTATCATGCTGTTAATCGCAAAATCGTGTCATTCTTGTTTTGCTCGCCATTTGCAAACCGTGCATCCGTTTCCGGTGATCTTTATATCGATTTCGACCGAAATCATCTCATCTTTCCAGTGGCATACTTGGTTTGCCAATTTGATGCCTTGTTCATCCTTTTTCTTCCGGAGCACGCATCTGCATCGCATATCACATCTCGCATATCATGCATGTATTGCATCATGTTGCTTGTGCATTGCACCGTGATTGATTGTGGTTCCATTGCTTGTGTTCTTGCTGTGGGTAGAGCCGGGAGATGAGTTCGTGAACGAGGAACCTGTTGAGTACGCTTACGAGGATCAAGCTTCCGACAACTCTGAGAACCTTGCAGGCAAGATGACCATACCCTCGAAATCACTTCTATCTTTGCTTTGCTAGTTGTTCGTTCTTTTGCTATGCTGCGCTACCTTCCATTTGCTATATAATGCCTCCTGTTGAGGATATAAACCCTAGAGTCACCCGCCAGCCGGGGCCGGGTTACTCACACTACTAGGAAAAGGGCTATAGATGGAATGGCCACTAATGGCGCACCAGACATGTGGTGCGCCATTGCTATGTAGCAGTGGCGCACCGTGTGCTGGTGCGCCATTAGTGTGAAATACACTAATGGCGCACCAGACACGCGGTGCGCCATTAGTAACAAATTTTATTTTATTTTATTTTGCCAGACATACTAATGGCGCACCAGGACATAGTGCGCCATTACTAGTTGTAACTAGTAATGGCGCACCAGCAACATAGTGCGCCACTAAAATATTTTTTTTATTTTTTACTTTTTTGCAAAACTACTAATGGCGCACCTGGGGCAGTGCGCCATTACTAGTTTAAGCTAGTAATGGCGCACTGCTCCCCCGTGCGCCATTAGTGTTTTTTTGCAAAACTACTAATGGCGCACCACCAGCAGGTGCGCCATTAGTAACCAGGGTTACTAATGGCGCATTATGTGGTGGTGCGCCATTAGTAACCTGGGACGAGCTAGATATTTTGGATAGCCACACCTACCCACTCACTTTCCCCACTTCATTCTCTCCTCCCTCCTCCAAGCTTGTCTCGGCTGCCTCCTCCTCCTCACCTCATTTGCACCATAAATTCATCCAAATTACGTGGTTAAAGCCCCTTTTTTGATAGGTAAGTAAGGGGGAAGCTATCTTTATGTTGTTCTCCCTCCAACAACGTGCACATGCACTTTTTATGTCCTAGCTAGATCTATGTATGTTTGTGGTGTTGCATATGTTTGTGGTGTTGCATATATGTTTGTGTTTGCAGGTACCGGTATTTGAAATGCGATAGTTGCCAATATTTTGCCAGAATGTTGATTCATTTCCGTTTCGGCGAGAATTTTGGCACTATGCATTCATTTTGGTCCTATTTTTAGGGAAAGTCATGCCAAATTTTCTCTTGGTCCTAAAATATCGTTTTGCTCTACCCCGCAGGTGACCATGGTCCGCATGATGACCGAAGGCATCGTGAATAGGTTTTTGAGCTCCGCGAAGGCCGAGATGCTTGAAAAGAACGAGACGGAGATAAGATGTCCGTGTCGAAGATGCAAGCTGAAGAGCCTTATTGCGGACCCGGATTCCGGGCAGGTGCGGGACCACCTGCTCTTGCGTGGTTTCATGGATGGCTATCGGTGGCAAGGTGATGAAGATGACTATGAAGTCGTCCATGGGGGTCGGGCAAGAAATGAGGATGGGCAGCAAGACAACCACCGCGGCTCGGGCGGGCGAGAAGACGAAGAATCTCCAGGACATGATCACGACGGTGATGCTGTACACAGTCATCATGTAGAAGATGCCGGACATGATGATGAGGAAGATGCGGGAGCAGACGAAGGGCATGATCATGAAGATGAAGATGCCGGCGGAGGAGACGACGATGGACCATCGATGGGCTGGGTGTAGGACCCTCATATTCAAGAGCTGCTTCTCAAGCAGACTGATAACGCAAGAGCTGCCGCCCGAGAGAAAGCCAAGCTGGATCAACTGGAGATAGACGCGGTTACTCCATTGTATGAAGGATGCAGGCCCAAGGATACCCGCCTGAAAGTAACGCTCATGGCTCTGGAGATGAAGGTAAAGCACAAAATGACCGACGCATGCTTCGAGGAGAACATGTCATTCTGGCACGAACGTCTTCCCAAGGGGAACAAGTGCCCGAACAGTTTTGAGGAGGCGAAAAAAATCGTGTGTCGTCTGGATTTACCGCACGTGAAATACCATGTGTGCATGAACAATTGCATCATTTATCGGGACGAGCACACGGAGTCTACCATATGTCCGGTGTGCGGCGTCACTCGATACAAGAAGAGGAAGAAAGCTCCTCGAAAAGTGGTGTGGTACTTTCCGATCACTCCTCGTCTGCAGCGGTATTTTGCGGACCCTAAGGTAGCAAAGCTCCTGCGTTGGCACGCGGATAGGGAGGAGAAGCGAGAAGATGACGCAAATGATCCGGAGATAAATAAAAAAGACAAGATGCTGAGTCACCCTAAGGATGGGAGCCAGTGGCAAGCGTTGAACTTTGAACACCCAGAATTTGGGAACGATCCAAGGAACATCGTGCTGGGCGCGAGCACCGATGGAGTCAATCCGTTTGGCAGCCAGAGAAGCACACATAGCACCTGGCCTGTGTTTTTGTGGATGTACAACCTTCCCCCTGGTTGTGCATGAAGAGGAAGTACATTCACATGAGTATGCTAATTGAAGGGCCGAAACAACCAGGGAACGACATCAATCTGTATCTGGGGCTGCTGGAAGAGGAGCTAGACACGCTGTGGAAAACGCCAGCCAATACGTGGGACGCCGCAGAGAAAGAATATTTCCCTATGAGAGCCGCACTGCTCACGACGGTGCACGACTATCTCGGTTTCGGATATCTCGCGGGGCAGGTGGTCCACGGATTTTCTGGATGAATCAGGTGCATGGATGACACAACGTATCGCCAGCTAGATAGAGATCCCGGGTCTTCGAAAACCGTGTTCATGGGACATCGAAGGTGGCTTCGCGACGATGACCCGTGGAGGAAACGCAAGGATCTGTTTGATGGTGAAACCGAACCCCGAAGATGCCCGCGTACGAGGAGCGGCGAGGAAATAGACGAGCTATTGAAAAATTGGAAAGATTGCCCACTGCTGGGAAAGAAGCAACAGGCGCCAGAGCCGGGAAAGAAGCGAAAGGCGCAAGAGCCGCTGCTGAAGGTATGGAAAACGAGGTCTGTTTTCTTGGACTTGCCGTACTGGAAGATCCACCGTGTGCCTCACAGCCTTGATGTCATGCATATCACGAAGAACGTGTGCGAGAGTCTGCTTGGTACCCTGCTCAACATGCCAGAGAGGACCAAAGATGGGCCGAAAGCAAGGGCAGACTTGAAATCAATGGGCATCAGGGAGGAGCTTCACGCTAATGATGATGATGATGATGAGGCGAAGCAGGACACGGAAAGTCGTCGCAAAGGCAAAAAGGCCAAGAAGACCGGAAATGACTTCCCTCCCGCGTGCTTCACTCTAAGTCAGGAGGAGATCGATCAGTTTTTCACCTGCCTCGTAGGAGTAAAACTTCCTTACGGTTACGCGGGGAAGATAAGCAGATACCTAGACTCACCGAAGCAGAAGTTCAGTGGGATGAAGTCTCACGACTGTCACGTGCTGATGATGCAGATACTTCCAGTTGCAATCCGTGGGATCATGGACGCGCACGTCCGTGAAACGCTATTTGGCCTATGCAACTTTTTCGACGTCATCTCTTGGAAGTCGGTTGGCGTGAGGCAACTCAGAAGGCTACAGGAAGAGATCGTGGTGATACTATGCGAGCTTGAGATGTACTTCCCGCCCGCATTCTTCGACGTTATGGTGCATCTGCTGGTCCATATCGTGGAGGATATCATCCAACTCGGGCGGACGTTCCTGCACAGCATGATGCCGTTCGAAAGGATGAATGGTGTCATCAAAGGATACGTTCGCAACATGTCACGTCCAGAGGGAAGCATAGCCAGGGGGTTTGTGACCGAAGAGTGCATCTCCTACTGCACGAATTATCTAGGCATCGAGAACCCCGTTGGTCTGCCCGTCAACAGGCACCTCTGCAGGCTCGCTGGATGGGGTCACCGTGAGGGTCGCCGCGAATTGCATGTCGACTTCGATGGTCGACTCGCCGACTTTGAAAGAGCAAACCTAGTCGCGCTACAACACATAGACGTGGTCGATCCTTGGGTGTAGAGCACAAAACGTTTATTGAGAAGACGTACAATGACCGAGGCCAACAGAGGACAGACGGAGATATAATCAAAGAGCACAACTCATGTTTCACGCGTTGGTTCAAGTAGAAGCTTCTGTCGTACCCTTTACATGAGGATTCTTCCGCGGAAGAACAACTCATATTCGCCTTGTCACAGGGCGCCGAGCACAACCTGATGACGTATGAGGCGTACGATATCAACGGCTACACATTCTACACCGAGGACAAGGACATGAAGAGCGATGGTTATCAGAACTCTGGGGTAACGATGGAATCCTACACCTGTAACGACAAGGATAGATACTACGGAAGGATCTAGGAGATCTGGGAGCCGAGCTACGTTGGAGAGAAGGTCCCGATGTTCCATGTCAGATGGGCCAAGAGCGTCATAAAAGAAGACCGGTATTTCACCACCATGGCTATACCCGAAGCCAAATCCAAGACCGCAGGTGCGAACGTCACCGCGAAAAATGAGCCATGGGTACTGGCTTCCCAACTAGACCAATGCTTCTTCATTACCGACCCATCAAAGCCCAGTCGTGTTGTCGTGAGGAGAGGCAAAAGGAAGATCATCGGAATGGATGGAGTCGCCAATGAGCAAGACTTCGACAAGTACGGCGACCCGAAGATGGAACATGACGACGACGATGAAGTATTAGCATACACCACAAGAAGAAGCAGAACCACCCTACCTAAAGGACGTCCGTTCAAGAGAAGAACTCCATTTACAAAAAATAAGGGCAAGAAGATTGTGAACAGATAGCTAGCTAAGATCGATTGTATTTAAATTGTAGCCTTCATTTCTCGATTGTATTTCATGGGCACCATCTCCCCCGCTCCACCGGCCGCCGCCGCCGACCCCCCGCACCCTCCCCCACTCCACCGCCGCCGACGACCCACCGCACCCTCCCCCGCTCCACCGGCCGTCGCCGACGACCCCCCGCACCCTCTCCCCCGCACCCGCCCCGGCCCGCTCCACCGTCACAAATGAATGCAACTAAATTTGCAAAAAAAAGCAAATTTGATTATATTTTCAAATAACAAATTTGATTATATTTTTTAAAAAATCATTACTGTTTTTATAAAAAAATATTACTGTTATGATTTAAACAAGTTTGAACATATTTAAACACAAATAAATATCAAACAGCATTTTAAATGCTTAAACAAAAATTGGTGAGCCTGGGAATCGAACCCAGGACCTCCTATTGTGTGTGCTGCATGCTGACCAGTCGGGCTAGTGGGCGTGTTCTGGTGGAGATAGGGTTAGGTGGAATATAACCTGACCAGTCGGGCTAGTAAGTAAAACAAAATTCTAATGGCGCACCAGGGGGAGGTGCGCCATTAGAATCGACGTACTTATGGCGCACCAGGGGGAGGTGCGCCATTAGAATCGCTTGTTCCCCTCGCACTGTCGCCTCCCTCCCTCCCTCGCTCACCAGATCCCCCACTCCCCGACCCCAACCGTACGCCGCCGCCCCCTTGCTCCGCCCCCTCCGTCCGCCGCACCTGCACGTCGTCCACCGCTGTGGTCTTGCGCTGCCTCGACGCCACCGCCCCGACCGCCGCCGGACTCCACCCCCGCCGCCCCCACCACTGCAGCTCCCTCGCGCCGCCGCCCCCGCGCCCGCCGCTCCTTCGCCGCCCCGCCCCAGCATGTACGTCCCCTTCCTCCCTTCCCCCATCCCCCTAGCTTCTCCTCCTC
This sequence comes from Aegilops tauschii subsp. strangulata, assembly GCF_002575655.3. Classification (NCBI taxonomy): domain Eukaryota; kingdom Viridiplantae; phylum Streptophyta; class Magnoliopsida; order Poales; family Poaceae; genus Aegilops; species Aegilops tauschii. The sequence continues at coordinate 26,122,952 of NC_053040.3, forward strand.
CTCCTCTCACCACCCGTGCCTTCTTCTGCTCGGAAGGTCAAGAAGGCGGTCAAGGACGCCGACGACATCACGGGCCCCTTCCTCCGGATCGCCGCCCGCAGCCTCCTCGACGGCGGCGTCCTCTAGGTGATTCCTCCTCTCTCCTCCCCTCCTTCCCCCTAGGTTTCTCTCCCCGCCGGCGTCCTCTAGGTTTTTCATGATGTACACTCAAGACTAATGACTCTGAATCTCTGCTACTGAAAATCATACATTTCAGATATGACACTGTTTGGACATTTGTAAAATCCAGTGCTTGTGTATCTGCTGTTTGGATTAACAATTATGAATAGCACATCCTAGGACATGAACTAGAATTATGAACAGGACATCCTAGGAGTAGATGAACATTTTGTGGTTCTGCTAGGACTTGCTCCAGATTTTTTAACCCTAGGATTTCTTTTCTTTTAGTTCTTTTCTTACAGAAAATTTACAGAAAATTCAGAAACTTGGAGTAACCTGTGGACTGTACTTTTGTGAGCTCCTACTCCTGTATCTTACTACTACAAGCACAAGCAGTACAAATAAGGCTAGAATTTACTCTGAATTTTGACAGTAAGAAGAAGAATGAAAATGCAAGGAGTAAATAAGAATAAGAATAAGAATTTTACTTATGATATGGTGATGAGGCAAATCACTAGCAGACAACTGCCAAGAATGCAGGACTATTTTACTCTGCCTAAGAATATGCATGTCTTGTTTTCTGGGTCACTAGATCAAAAAAATAAACGGTCCAAAATAACTTGTTGTACTGTAAAAGGTCTCTTTTTTATGCCTAGAAAACAATTTTTCTTTCCTTTTCTTTTACAAGATGGAACATACTGCTAGGAGAATATACTTTACACTACTCTGTCATCACTGTTATAGGAAGTAACTCCAAATTTAGCAAAAAGTGTATATTGTTATTTTCTTGTCATATTCTTTAGTTTGTATGCAATTTTTTTAGCAAAATTACTGCCAACTTATACTCTAGTTATTTTCTTTTCATATTCTTTAGTTGTATTGGCAGGGGTCACCGAAATTATTATTTTTCTGTCTTAAAATTAATTTTCATTTATATTATATCCTATAACACTATCAAGTAGCTGAGCACTTAGATCTTCATCTCATATGTTGGAAAACGAACTAGACATTCACAGAGGCCAGTTGGTCTAGAATTATCCAAATTATGTCAGTTTTTAGATGCCAAAGGAAAATTCAGTTATGGCATCTAGGATTATGTCAGTTTTGTTTTGTAAGTAGAAGACCAAAGTGTTAGGAATTCTGTCCAAACTGTAGTTTTCAGTATTCTGTCCAAACTGAAAACTGTTAAAAAGACCATGTGTTTTTGGTCAAAATCTGCATGTAAAACTGAAACAATCAGTCATAAAGAATATCCTCAAGACCATGTGTTTCTTGGATTTCTGTAATGATGATGGAACATTATAAAGCATTGTACTCCAGTGTGTATGAAGGATACAAAAAATTTAGCAACTTCTCTGATTTTATAAAGTTGTTCTTATATGGGTGAAACTTCACTTGTTTTTAGGCTAGTGCAGGGTGTTGCTTTATTGTGATGCCTCTGAATTACTTGTGACATGAGTATTTGGCCTGCCCATCATGTTTTGTCTCCGACCATTGTGTCGTGATGAATTTGCAGGTACCCCGAGAGGCCCTTGAGTTTGCTGGAATGTCGATTAACTTCCGTTCCGGCAAATTCGGGTACTCCATATGTCCTATTTTCAGCAAAGGTCATGCTGAAATTTTCCGTGAAATTTAGCATGACTTTGCTAAAAATAGGACATATGGGGTACTTGCGACTAATGCATGGGCCGGGATATCTTAGTACTTAGTTAAGTAGGATCGACTGCCCCGCCATTCTTGCTGCATTAAACCATAGGTGGCAATAGAGCCAAGTGATTACGCCCAACTTAGAATTCTCCTTAGCATCGATAAACCCTAGATGATTAACCCAACATAGGTGGCAATAGAGCCAAGTGATTAGTGCCAAGTGATTAGCCCAAACCTAGGGTGCCTCGGCATCGATAAACCCTAAATGATGAAAACTTAACTTAGCATTTAGGGTGCCTCGGCGTCGACAAACCCTAAATGATAAAAGCTTAGCTTTTAGGATGCCTCGGTGTCGACAAACCCTAAATGATGAGACCATGATCTTGTTCCTTGACAATAATCAACTTTTTGACCAAACTTTTTTCTTATTTAGAGCGAAACAAGGCCCACAACGATGAGGCCGGCGGTTCGGGCGGCTAGCAATTCTGGGAGCTGTCCCAGGAGATGGAGGAAGAACCTCACCGCTATGAGGACGCCACGGAAGACACCGATCCTGACTACACAACCCCTAGTGGCGTCGGGGATGACACCACTGATGGTGCCGCCGAGGATGCCACCACTGATGATGGCGGCGGACGCACAGATGGCAGCCAACCGAAGAGGCAACGGAAGGACCGGCGCCCGAACGTGCTCGGCACCGTCAAGGAGGAATTTACTGAAGTGAACTCCGACAGGCATCCAACGGCGCCCAAACATGTAGTCAAGGGGTACTCGGTTCAGCTCGGGTGCATTCTCCGGAGCACCGTCTCGATCAACACCGAGAACCTAAGGCATAAGGACCGAGGGAATTTGCGCTGCCTCCTCTTCACGAAGCTGCACGAACGATACAAGTTCCCCAATGAGTTTGCAAACACACGTCTCTCAGGGAATAAAGTGAACAGTGCCGCCCTCACGAGGATGAGCACGGCCCTGTCTACATGGAGAAGCACGGTGAAGGCAATGATTGAAAAAGGTGATAGTTATGAGAAGATCAAGGCGAAATATCCTTTGATGAGCGAAGATGACTACAAGGAGTTCAAGATCAAGTGCGAGAGCAGCGCAACCTCCGAATCAAGTCAGTGGGGGAAAGAAATGCGGCAGTTGAACTTAGGGGTCCACCAACTCGGTCCTGGCGGTTATAGAGTGGCGGAGCCTATATGGGACAAGGAGGACGCGGAGCGTGCCGAGCAAGGCCTACCACCCCGCTTCGAGAAATTCCCTGACAAGCAGACCAGGAACTTTGTCAGGGCCAGGTACAAGGAGGACCCGGTAACAAAGGAGCTTACCACGTATCCAAAGACCAAGGCGCTTGAGAAAGTTCTGGTAAGGAATACACCCCCGCGTAATTAGCTACATATATGGTTGCATTCTAGTTAATGAAGCCAAATTTCTAAATGGTTCACATTCCTTCCGCAGGAGGCTGAAAGCAGTAGCGCGGGGTCATCTCAGAGCTCCCCTTTTGACACCCCTTTAAATAGGGCGTTGAACGTAATGAAAAACAAGGATAAGCTCAGTAAGCCGTCGTCAGCTGGTCGTGTGGCCGGCAAAGGCTTGTCCACAAAATGGTCGTCATACTATACCGCTGGTGGGCGAAAGGAGAAAAAGACCAGCTCGGAAAGCCAGTCGCGCGAGGTTCAAGAACTCAAGGCACAAGTGGCGCGGATTCCGGAGATTGTCCAAGAGCAAGTGCAACAACAACTGGGAACGACGCTCACCGCCATTGTGCCTACCTTGATTCAGGGGCTGACGACGTGGATTGCGGGCGGCCAACAGGGGCCTCCCCCGGTTCCCAGCTTCACGGCCAGCAACTCGCACAACGCGCAGGCGGCGCCATTGGTGTCTCCGGCGGAGGCGGTATTCGTGTCTCCGGCGCCGGCACGGGCATTGGAGCTTAATGCACCTGGGTGTACGCCGGCCGGCACCTCGCCAGCAAGCGGCCCCTCCGTCAGTTGCACGCGCACGCCCGCCGTTGGCGGTGCCTCGACATTAGCCGAGCTCGACGGCATCACGGTAACTAAGCCTCTCGGCCGATGACTTCATCTCCTTGCCTTTGACTGGCCATCCCTGACGCCCTACATGTTTTCGCAGAGCGCCACCGATGTTCCTTGCACTCTCCTGCACTTCGTGGGCGGCGAGTTGGTCGATGTCGCCAAGGGCAGAATCGTTCAACCGGGCAACCGCGTGTTCCACGGTAATCCGATGCCACCCACCTTCTATAGGGTTGAACTGGTTCGGGTACTGCCAGGCTACGACGAGTTGTTACCTCCGATTCGACCCGCTGGGGCCGACGAAGATGATGTGATGACCCTCAGCGCCTGTGTAAGCTGGCCCCTGCTTTGGCCGAAGAGCCAGATTCGTTTGGGGGCGGGGGACACCACCCCACAGACAAGACCGCCAGTCATGCCAGCGCCAAGCCATGGCAAGAACGCCGCAACGCTACCAGACCTGCCGGACATCCCTATGGCACAGGATCCGAACATGCATATGGCACAGGATCCGGACGACGACGACAACGACGACGGTACATTTACCAACGTCGATAAGTACTTTGCCGAACATGGGTACGGTGACGAGTTCTGCGGGCCTCCTTCTCAAGAACCCAACCCTCAAAAAGACGACCGCGATCTAGCTGGTACGGCGGAGAAACCCAATTGCAACAGGCGCCGTCTGGCGTTCAGTTCGCACGAGACGCCTCCAGCTGCCGCCTTCACCGAGCCTCAGATAGCTGAGGTGCCAAATATTATCAGCCCCAACACGCTCAAGAAGGCGGTCTGTGAGCAGAACTCGATCCCATTACAGCAGATCAAGAAGAAGGGACGGAAACGAAAGACTAACAAGGGCGCCAGTGCGAGCCAACCGGCACCGAGTACGATCCGTGCTCAGGACGGACCACCTTCACCTAAGGATATCTCGAGGAGGGTGCATGTGGCGGGTAGGCCGATGCTACCGACAAATATGCTCAATGCTGCAACCGGTGCTATGCGGAGTCTACATGACAGTGTTCTTTCTTTGGAGAACCGGCGTCTCGGAGAGAATGATGTGGCATACCCGGTTTTCGTGGCCAAGGTGCCAGAGGGCAAGGGCTTGTGGATAGCGCCGTCGGGGGTACGATCGTCCTGCGATTTGATGACATCTTTGCTATGCTTAACCTTCATCCGCTGCACTACACCTTCGTTCGGCTGTTTTCGCTGAGTATGGAGATGCGGATCATTAGAGACAAGACCCCGGACATTGTGATAGTCGACCCCTTCTACATGCGTGCCAAGATCTTGGGCAGCGCTGGGGACCGGCAAGTCGCGAGTTCACACCTCGAAGGCGTCATTCTGGCAAACCCAGATAAGGATAACTTCCTCATGCCTTACTTTCCCGAGTAAGTCATCTCCTAACCGCCCTGTAACATATGATTTCTTAGATTTCGATCGTTCTTTTTTTTCTAACATTCCGTGTTCTGTGCAGTGACACACATTGCACACTCATCCTCTTAAGCCCGAAATATTCCATGGCCACGTATCTCGACCTGGACCGTGACTCCAAGATAGACTACACAAATATCAAGAAAGTTCTTGATGATGCTCTCCCCGGCTACGCCGCATCTGGAGGCACCTTTAAGAGGCCAGTTCGTAGGTACGGCAGGCACGTGTTCACCCACAATACGACGTTCCCCTGCGTCAAGCAGCCGCCTGGCGATCAGAAGGATGCCTACTACGCCCTCCATCACATGCGGGCGATCGTGCGGGACCATAATCACCTTCTGCTACCAAATAATCTCAAAGATTGGGCCGCAAGCTTGGGGGCAATCCAGGACGCGGACATCCGACAAGAATTCTTTCGCATCCAGTCGGAGTTTGCAGAAATCATCCATCAAGATGTCCTTCGTACCTCGGGGCAGTTCTACCTCAAATTTCAACCGTCCAACAGCGAGATAGACACAACGCTACAAATGCAGGCTGACAACGCCCGCGACTTCATGACCATCACGACAGATGGCTGCTTCATCCACGCTCCGGTCCCATGAGTCGAGTCGAAAGTTGTGATGCTATGTGTAGTTCTGAAACATTCATTAGCTCATGTTGTAATTAAACTGTAGTGAACTTGTATGTCTCTTTGGTTTGGACAATCGTTCAACTTAGATGTAATCGATGCTATTTGTTAGTAGGACCATGAATCGTGCTATTAATGTCTTGCTTTTCTCTTCCGATCCTTTTGTTGCATACTTATATATTGCTTATATATTGTCTGTTGTTTGGCTAGTGCATAGAGATGCCGTCGTATGTCGTGTACAAGGGTAAGGTTCCCGGAGTCTACGACGACTGGGAGGAGTGTCGGAGACAGGTTCACCGTTTCAGCGGTAACAGTTACAAAGTGTACACCACTAGGGCGGAGGCGGAATCTAGATACGCGCGCTATCTAGCGGGAGAGAGGAGGGAGCGTTGGAGGAACCGGATGAAGACCAGTTTCATCGCGATGATGCTCATCGTGATGACCGCATCTCTCTTCTATGTGATGGTAGTTTAGATGATCGATATCGACTTGTAATGTGAAGACAAACTCGCTACTCGTAGTCTCGAGACTTGTAATGTTCTATCTTCGTTCGGTCTTTTGAATTCGGAGACTAATATGATGAATTGTATTCGGAGACTAATCTTCTATTCTATTCGATGAATCTGTTGTTGCTGTGTCCTGCTGCTTATTTTCTGTCCAATAATATATTTTGTAATCTGTGCAAAAATTAGAAAAGAAAAAAATAATAATCCCTAATATACATACTAATGGCGCATCACGCCAACGTGCGCCATTAGTATGCCAAAGGATACTAATGGCGCATCCCAGAGCAGTGCGCCATTAGTATGCCAGAGGGTACTAATGGCGCATCACCCAGCAGTGCGCCATTAGTATGCCGAAGGATACTAATGGCGCATCACACTGCAGTGCGCCATTAGTATGGCAAAGCACATGGGTATATATGGCCCCCTGGGAGGCATACTAATGGCGCACCGTGGCCTATACTAATGGCGCACTGCCCGGTGCGCCATTAGAGTACCAGATACTAATGGCGCACCAGCGGTGCGCCATTAGTAAAAATTACTAGTGGCGTGATGCTAGTGGCGCACCAGTAGTGCGCCATTAGTAGGCAAAACTGGTGCGCCACTAGTAAGCCTTTTTCTAGTAGTGTCATAATGGTCATCACCTGAAGCCCGGCGCCAAGCTTGAAGACGGTGAGCCAAGATGGGCTTAAGACCCGGAGATGGTTTAAGGCCCGTAGTTACAATCATTATTATGGTAGAACTTGTAGTGTAAGGCAAGAATAGTAGAGAGTCCGAGCTGGACACTCTTATGAGCCGGCGAGGGACTCTGAGAGCTGCGTGGCGTCAACCTCTCTATATAAAGGGACGACCCGGCAGCGGTTTAGGGACAAGAAAGATCTCATCGAGAGCCAAGCATAGCGGTTAAGCTCCCTGGTCATCGAAACCCTAATCAATACCACCTCAACTGGACGTAGGCTTTTACCTTCACCGTAAGGAGCCGAACCAGTATAAACCCTCGTGTTCCTTGACCCGTTTAACCCCTTCAAGCTTCCTAGCGGCGATGGCTCCACGACTAAGTCGTAGCTTGAGGACATCTGCCGTGACAATTCCACGACAGTTGGCGCCCACCGTGGGGCCAGCGCACGGTGGATTTGAGTTCTTGAAGGGCAGCTTCGAAGGGCTCAAGGGATACGCTGTGGGCCGGATGACCAAGAGTCGTCGCGGCAAGCTCTACATCGACGATGCAAGCTGGGGCCCCGACGCCGGCTCAATCGAGTATGGATACCGGGTCCCCTTCGGCGGAATTCACGTTTTCATTGGCAAGATTGGTGAGCCGGGCCCTGAGCCGGATCTCTGCGCCGATCTCATCGAGACGGCTCCGCGCGCACGACCCGCCCGGGCCCTGCTTGCCTTGAAGCATGCTTTTGTGGGATGTGTCCATGGAGGGCACTCTGATAGATCTGGATCTGGTGATGAGACGGCTGCCGGCTCTGACGGCGAGTCGACCACAGATGAGTCAAACTCGTTGTACCAACTTCAAGATGGTAGGCTCATGGGTTGTTCCGATGGTGACCGTATTCCGGACCCGTTTGAGCCGCTGAGCCGGGTCGGAATCTTCATGGCCGGTGCGCAGCCCGTTCAGAACCCTGCTGCTGGGGCGGGAAACCCGGTGCCTTCGCCGGCTCAGGTGCTGATGGATCTCATGGACAAGATGACGGTCCTGTTGACCGCCGCGGTTGACCCGGCGGATCAAGCTCAGCATGACGCGGAGGTGGCGCAGTTAAAATTAGATCTCGTGAAAGCCAAAGAGGATCTGGCAGCGGAAGGGATCAGGATGGCTGCGGAGAGGGCGGCTCTCGACGCCCAAACTCACTTGATTCAAGCGCAATCCTTCCGGCTCACGATGGATCAGAACGCATCCAATGAGGTCATGAGAAGGAGGCATCAAAAGGCCCAATATCGACTCCCTCCGGTTTACGTTCCTCGAAACCTCTTCAACACGCCAGGTGCAGGGTCTAGTAACCCGCCAGGGGTCATAGTGCCCGGGTCTGGGACCCCTGTTCAGCCACAAGTGATGGGGCCTCCCCGGGTGAACCCTGCCCCGCCTCAGTATGTGCCAATACCACCGGGTCATTATGCTAACCCGCTGGAGAACGTGGTCGCCGCAGCAGCACGGCTGGCGGCCCTCCCAATTGACGGCGCCTCTCCGACGGCTATTGAAACCCGCCGGGTCAGGGAACTTCTTCAGACAGCACTGGCGCAGCAAGAGGCGTACTCTTACAGCCGGGACAGGATCCACTCGACCCCTCGTCCAGGCCGGAGCCCGAGTTACAGCAAACACATGGTCTCAGCGACCGGCTCAAGTAATGTCCGCCGCCATGACCCGCCCCCTGGCCATGGCCCAGCTCATAACGGAGCCTTTCACGCAGCAGACCAAGACAGAGCGCGGCAAGAGGCGGAGCAGGTGCCTCAGTTGACGGCTTACCAGACTCCCCCGGCTTATCCGACGACTTCCGTCGACGCGAGTATCTCTACCAGGACTGGAGGTGTCCCTTGTTTAGTGCCGGCTCTCCGCAATGAACGTCTACCCAAGGACTTCAAAGGGCCTAGGAAGGTGCCTAATTACACGGCCGACTTACAACCCGGAGCCTGGATCGAGAGTTATGAGATGGCCATGGAATTGCTGGAGGTCAGTGAAGCAGCGATGGCCAAGTATTTCACCATGATGTTAGATGGGACTGCCCGCACGTGGTTGAAAGGGCTACCACCGAACTCCATCGGGTGTTGGGCTGAGCTGAAAGCCCGGTTCATCCAAAATTTCAAGGATACCTGTAGGCAGTCTATGTCAATTGTGGATTTGACTAACTGTAAGCAGTAGGAGGGTGAGTCTACGACACATTGGGTTCGCCAGGTTAAGGAAATAATTCACTCATCTGATAAGATGGATGCCGGCTCTGCAGTTTTAATGTTGGAACAGAATTGTCGCTTTCTGCCCCTGAAGATGAAACTCGGGCGGCTCAAGCGTGATTGTAATGACATGGGTACGCTGATGGCAGCTCTCGTCAAGTATGCCGATTCTGATAGTACCAAGGACCCCGCTTCAGATGATGAAAGGACAGGGAAGGGAAAGAAGAACGACAATGGCAAGGGTCCTCAGCATAACCCGGGGAACCAAGGAGGTGGCAAGCGCAAGGCCGACGGCAGCCTAGAGTTCGTGGCCAACGCCAGCTCACAGGGCAATAACCAGCGACGCAAGGGGAGGCCACCTCCCCGAGCCGGCGGGTCAGGCCCGACGCTGGAGCAGCTGCTGAATGAGCCTTGTCCAAGGCATGGCTCTAGATAAAGGCCAGCTACTCATCTATGGAAGGACTGTGCAATCATGAAGGCTTTTAAGAATTATGATGCCTTTAACGGCAACAATGGCCCGGGCGGTGGCTCAGGCGCCGGCGGCTTTCATGGCCCGGGCAGCGGCTCAAATTTTAAACCTCAGAACGGTCAAGGGGGCTTTAATCAGCAGTCCGGCCAGGGCCATCAACAGCAGCAGGGGGGTTATCAGACCAATCCAAAGCAGCTTAGCGGTGGACAGTACCATGTATTTACCACCAGTCTGTGTAAGCGAGATCAGAAGCTTCATAAAAGGGTTGTGAATGCTGTTGAGCCGGCGGTTCCACGCTATTTTGCAATGGTCTGAGCAGCCTATAGTGTGGAGTACGGAGGATCACCCTCCCCGGGTGGATAATCCGGGTCACTTGGCCTTGGTGGTGGCTCCTCAGGTGGGAGGATATAAGTTCACTAAGGTGCTCATGGATGGAGGCAGTAGCATCAACATCCTCTATTATGAGACTTTCCGTCGTATGGGGTTGATTGATAAGAACCTCAGCCAGTCAAACACTATTTTCCATGGTGTGGTACCTGGTAAGTCGGCTTATCCAGTCGGCAAGATCGAGTTGGAAGTGGCTTTTGGAGATGAGCACAACTACAGGGTCGAAAAACTGACCTGTGAGGTGGTCAAGATAAGAAGTCCGTACCATGCCATATTTGGGTGGCCGGCTTACGCCAAGTTCATGGCACGGCCGTGTTACGTGTATTTACAGCTCAAGATGCCGGGTCATAATGGGACCATTACGGTTCACGGCAGCCGGAAGGTGGCCTTGGAGTGTGAGGAAGGCGATGCAGCTTATGCAGAATCTATTTGCGCAACAAAGGAGTTGAAATTTTACAAAGACAATGTTGACCCAGCAGATATGACCTCTCTGAAAAAGCCGACTATGGAGCATGAGCCGGCAATGAAATTTAAGTCGGCTGATGAGACTAAACTTGTTGATTTCGTTCCAGGTGATTCATCTCAGCAGTTTAGCATCAGTGCCAATCTGGATCCAAAATAGGAAGGCGCGCTCATCGAGTTCATCCATGAGAATAGGGACATTTTTGCATGGAAACCGTCTGACATGCCAGGTGTACCTAGAGAACTCGCTGAGCACACTCTCAATGTTGATCCGAAATTTAAGCCAGTCAGGCAATTCCTTCGGCGGTTTAATGAAGCGAGGCGGAAAGCCATTGGTGAAGAGGTGGCCCGGCTCTTGGCGGCCGGGTTTATTGTTGAAGTCTTTCACCCAGAGTGGTTAGCTAACCCGGTGCTCGTACTCAAGAAGAACGGCACCTGGCGGATGTGTGTGGACTACACGGACTTGAACAAGGCGTGTCCGGCTGATCCTTTCGCCCTTCCCCGTATTGATCAAATCATTGATGCTACGGCGGGTTGTGAGCGCCTAAGTTTCGTGGATGCTTATTCTGGATATCATCAGATTAAAATGGCAGTTAAGGACCAGGAGAAGACGGCGTTCATCACTCCCTTTGGAGCCTTCTGCTATGTGTCTATGCCCTTTGGACTCAAGAGCGCACAGGCGACTTATCAGCGTTGCGTGCAGAACTGTCTTCATAACCAGATTGAGCGCAATGTTCATGCTTATGTGGATGATATTGTGGTTAAATCCAGGAAGGAGGAAACCTTGATAGATGATCTGAGGGAAACCTTTGATAACCTACGGGTCTACAAGATGATGCTTAACCCGGCCAAATGTGTTTTTGGTGTTCCTGCAGGCAAGCTCTTGGGTTTCTTGGTTTCCAACAGACGTATTGAAGCTAACCCCGAGAAGATCAAGGCAATCACCTCTCTGGCTAAGCCGGCGTTCATAAACGACGTCCAGCGCTTGGCGGGTCGTATTGCTGCTTTAAGCCGTTTTATAAGCCGTTTGGGGGAGAAGGCCATGCCATTATATCAATTGATGAAGAAAACTGATGACTTTGTCTGGAATGATGCAGCTAATACTGCTTTTGAGGATTTGAAAAGGCAGCTGGCCGAGCCCCCAGTCCTTGCTGCTCCGATTGACAAGGAGCCTTTATTACTGTATGTGGCTGCTAACACACGAGCCGTCAGTGTGGCCGTGGTGGTGGAGCGCAAGGAAGAGGGTAAGGAGCATCCGGTTCAGCGGCCGGTTTATTATGTCAGCGAAGTACTCATTGAGTCCAAGCAGCGGTATCCGCATTGGCAGAAGCTTGTTTATGGTGTGTTCATGGCAAGCCGGAAGCTTAAGCATTATTTTCAGGGTCACCCCATCACTGTGGTCAGTTCTGCCCCCCTTGGAGATATCATTCAAAACAGAGAGGCCATAGGGAGAGTGGCCAAGTGGGCTATAGAGCTCGGACCTCATGGTCTGAAGTATGTGCCACACGGTGCTGTTAAATCTCAGGCCTTGGTGGATTTCATCAATGATTGGACAGAGCTACAAGTGCCCGAACAGAAGCCGGATAACACATATTGGACTATTCACTTCGATGGATCCAGGCAATTGGAGGGCTCGGGGGCTGGAGTTGTATTGGCTTCCCCTAAAGGTGACAAGTTCCATTATGTGCTACAGTTGATGTTTCCTTGCACCAACAATGCAGCTGAGTACGAGGCCTTGCTCCACGGCCTTCGGATGGCTAAGGAGATGAGCTTGAGCCGGATAAGGTGCTTCGGCGACTCAGACTTGGTGGCTCAACAAGTATCAGGAAAGTGGGACTCCAAGGACCCTCTCATGGCGGCTTATCGCCGCGAAGTTGATGCCATTGCTGGGCACTTTCACGGTTACCAAGTAGAGCACATCGATTGCAGGAAGAACGAGGCGGCTGATGCTTTAAGCCGGCTGGTCTCTCAGCGAAAACCGGTGCCGCCTAATATTTTCCTGGACGTCCTGCATAGCCCTTCTGTTAAGTTGCCTACAGAGGAAGACTTGGCTGTCCCTGACCCCGAGGCACGACTGGTGGCGGCTCTCCACATCATCCCGGACTGGACAGTGCCTTATCTGGCTTACATGACCCGGGGAGATTTGCCTGAGGATGAAACTTTGGCCAGACAAATAACCCGGCGGTCTAAGTCAATGATTGTTGTCAATGGTGAGTTGCATCGCCGCAGTGTTACGGGAGCGTTCCAGCGTTGTGTCTCCCCTGAGGAAGGTCAAGAGATCTTGCGTGAGATTCATGAAGGGGATTGTGGCCATCACGCCGGCTCAAAGTCTCTTGTGGCCAAGGCTTTTCGTCATGGCTTTTATTTGCTGACGGCTCATGCTGATGCGGAGGACTTGGTCAGCAAATGTGATGGTTGCCAGGGTTCTCGCGACGGGCTCATGTGCCGGCTCAGGAGCTGAGGATGATCCCAATTACTTGGCCCTTTGCGGTCCGGGGGCTTGATATGGTTGGGCCTTTTAAAAGGTCCAAGGATAAGAAGCCCCACCTCTTGGTGGCAGTTGACAAATTTACCAAGTGGGTTGAAGCGGAGCCGGTTAGCAAGTGTGATGCAGCCACGGTAGTTCAGTTTATGAAAAAGGTGATCTTTCGTTTTGGCTTCCCACACAGCATTATAACTGACAATGGTACCAATCTATCCAAAGGCGCCATGGAGGAGTTTTGTCAACGAGAGCACATTAGACTTGATGTTTCATCAGTGGCTCATCCTCAATCCAATGGTCAAGCTGAGAGGGCTAATCCGGAGATTCTGAAAGGCATCAAACCCCGGCTTTTGGTCCCTTTACAACGGACGCCGGGTTGTTGGGTGGAGGAGTTACCCTCCGTGTTGTGGAGCATCAACACTACTCCAAACAGGTCCACAGGTTTCACACCTTTCTTCAGGGTTTATGGAGCGGAAGCAGTTCTCCCCAGTGACATCCGTCATGACTCACCTCGAGTGGCGGCTTATGTGGAGGCGGGTAACGAATAGGCCCGCCAAGATGCTCTTGACTTGTTGGATGAATAGCGTGATGTGGCAGCAGCTCGCTCAGCGATTTACCAACAAGACCTGTGTCGTTATCATAGTCGCCGGGTTAAAACCCGGGTCTTCCAGGAAGGCGATCTGGTGCTCCGGCTCATCCAAGATCAAACAGATGCGCACAAGTTATCCCCGCCTTGGGAAGGGCCCTTTGTGGTCAGCAAGAATTTGCGCAACGGGTCATATTACCTCATTGACGTTCGGGAGCACAAAGATTCACATAAGTCAGAGGAAGAGACCCGTCGGCCGTGGAACATAGCTCAGCTTCGGCCTTATTACACGTGAGCCACCGGCTCTCATAATGTACATATTTCTCTAAGCCATGTATATATTATGATAAGCAATAAAGCAGGACCTCTGTCCTTTTTTCTCCTCCAAAGACGAATGTGTTACTTTCATTACAAAGGTCATGTGATAACTTGAAGGAGGATCCGGCTTATGATCGTATTCGAATCTAGCCATACACAATATAGTCACTTGGGGGCTTCCTGTTCAAACATAGGTCGTATTCGAACCAAAGAGAACGCAGCAGTCGATACCCATTTGATTGGCAAAGTGCCGAGCTCATTGGGGAGTTTTCTTTGATCATATTTGAATCATAGTTTAGCCCCTTTGGGAACCGATGTGGATCGTATTCGAATCAGCGTCGTTAAACAATTCTTAAGTTCATTTGGGGGCTTCCTGTTCAAACATGGGTCGTATTCGAACCAAAGAGAACACTGCTGTCGGTACCCTCTTGATTGGCATCGCCACACCCACTGGGGGCTATATGATTGTATTCGAATCTTAGCATAACCCCTTTGGGACGGGTCTCTGGTCGTATTCGAACCGGAAGCCCCTAAGCTTTTCTGAGTTACAAAAAGTTCTTCTGATTATTTCCGTAATGTGCACGGCGGGTATCACTTTGCCGGTTTAACTTTGATTTACAGTACTAGTTGAATACGATCGGTGCTATTAAGACCGGTAAACCGGAATTGAGGTACCAACCTTATTACCCGGGTTATATAAGTCGGAAGTGTGCTTGCAGGCCGGTAAGTGTGTTATTACGGGTATATCAAGGACATAATTGAGGACCAGTCTTTTTTGATTCATATTCCGGGTTATATGTCTAAAACTACGATTCTCCGTGCGGTAAGCCGCCGAGAGACTTGTGATTTGTCTTTCTATGCAGGATAGTTAAAGGCAACTATTTGAGCTTAAGGAAAATGAATGATCAATTATGACCCGGAGAAGTATAAAGAAGACAACTTCAATGGAATTCAGCATTCAACGCGTGCACGATGGCACGGCAAAGTTAAAATGTTGGTCCTATTCTATTACAAGACTCATCGATTCCAAAAGGGTGAAATATTGTTTAAATAAGCCGCCTGTAGAGTTATGATGCTTGTTGGGTGGAAGTTTCTGGCTCATCCCTCTCCGCTCCTCCGGCTGTTCCCAAGACCTGGAAAGTTGACGACTTCCAGTCAATGCCGCTCAGAGCTTCAAATTGGGCTTTCTCGTCGATTAACCCGGCCGGGTCAATCTCCGGGGCAAAGGTGTGCTTACGAGTCGGCGGGACTAAGCTGAGGGCTTCATAGCGCGGAGTGGGGATCCTCTGATTCTCTGCATCGTAACCCGGCTAGTACTTAGTCAGGTCCATATCATTACCAATCAGAGTGGCCACCGGGCGTACGATCTTCACGCAGGCTGCAAAGTCCCTTTGGTCGTAGGGGGTGCCGTCTTCCTTCAGGCTGGGGTAGCCAAGGGCAATGTCCGCCGGGTCTAGTTCTGGAAGGAACGCCTTGGCCCGGCTCAGGGCGGCTATGGCTCCCGCTCTTGCAGAGGCCCGTCGCAGCTCTTGGACACGTTGAGGAAGAACGGCGAGCCGGCGAAGAACTTCCGCCAGGTGAGTCGGCACCTCATTGGATAGGGCCACCACGGCCAAGGCGCGCTGTGACCCGGTGTAGAGTTGTTCCACCAGGGTGTACACGGCCTTCAGCTTGGTCACCACACTTTGGTTGAGGTTGGCGCTTCTGGGACCTGTTTAACAGAGTAAGATAAGCCGCCGGCAATGATGGGTTACGAGGCATAAAAATTATAAACTGGGCGGAAGCCGGTGGAATGACTTACCGAAGATTGCGGCAACCATCTGGGACACTTGGCACTTTAAGCCGGAGAGTTCGGCGGTCTTCTCTGTCAGAGCCTTCTCCGCCTGTTCCGCCCGGTTCACCAGAGTAGACTTTTCTTCAGCCCAAGCCTTCCGTTTAGTGTCAAAGTCCGTCTTCAGCTTTTCTTGCACAGCAATATTGGACACAAATTTGGCATTGGCTTTCCGGGTCTCAGTTTCTTGCGTCTTCAGGCGGGTCTTGAGATCGGAGATGTCAGCTTCAAACTTCTTGCCAGCAGCCTGCACAATTTCCGGGTCATAGGATGAACAGTTACTATGCAATTTTAAAGTCCCAAGCCCTTTCCAAGCAAAGACACTTGGCACTTGGGGGCTAATGCATATCGAACGTCTCTATTTACAAATTACTGGGTCAAACGAGTAAACTGGAACTTAAGTCTACAACATATTCTATCATAAGTAGTAGACTTGGGGGCTAGAGTATGGTAAGAATAACAAGATAACTATGTAGTAAGTAAGAAGACAGAAGAGTAATACCTCAGACTTCTGCTGAATCTGGTTCACCATGGCAATCTCTAGGTCCCGGCTCTTGTGCACCTCGCTGACATAGCCAGAGATGATCTCTCCGATGCTCAGATTGGCATAGTCGGTGAGGTTCAGATTGGCCCGGTGGCGCCCTAACAACTCCTCCTTAGCGGAGCACTTGGCCAGCGCAGTAGGTCTCCCCGGCTCAACAAATTCCGTCCGGGTGATTACCACATCCGGGTCAACTGCCGGCTAGCCGAGCTGGAGGCCTCCGGGTTAGCAGAAGCTTCTGCTATTGGCTTGTCGGTTGGAGCAGTGGCTTCAGGAGCAGAGGCAGCCGGCGGTTCTTGAGCGGCTACCTCCGGTTCAGGCAAGTCCGGTTCTTCGACCGGCTTGTTCTTCTTCGCCCTTTTGCTGAGTTTTGCCTGGGCACTGAAAAGACAGAAAGGTTAAGCACAAAAGTGTAAGTAAAGACAAAGTACAACATGAGATGATCATCATTACCCGGGCACGGTCTTGAAAGCCGGCAGGTTCGACTGCATAGAGTCGCCAGAAGAGGGGGAAGTTTCCTGATAATTTGAGTCAGAAGAGTTGAGCGGTTGACGTATAACACCCGCCAAAGGATGAAAAGGGTACAAGTTTGAGATCACCTCGGTCCGGCGTTTCCTCGACGCATCAGGTAAGCCGGAAGAGAGGTCGGCGTCCTTGTTGGTCCGGGTGTGCAGCCGGCTCTCACGAATCTGTTGCTTCAAAAGAAATTGAGGATCTTGATAAGCTAAAGGATGTGAAAATCGTACTTTCCGGGTTACCCTTCGGACTTTCAGCCTTGGCAAGGGCTCCGAGTCGGAGGAAAGTGTCATTACCTCGGCAACCACGGGGTTACTGGCTCCGGTGTCATCCTGTTGATGAACAGTATTGATAAGGCGGACAGAGATAAACAACAAACACAACAAAAGCTTACAGGTTCAGGGGTTACCTCTGACTCGGAGCTGTCGCTTAGTTGCAGCAGCTCTAAAGCAGTAGGCCTGCTTCCCTTCTTGCGGGGAGTGGCTCTCTTGGCGGCTTTCTTAGCCTTCCTGGCCTTCTTGGCCGCCTCATGGTCATATTTGACCTTCCAGAATTTGTCATCAGCCTGAAAAGTACAATGACGATTTCTTAAAGTTCAGATGAAAAATTATCTAAAGGAGAAAATAAGATGTTCAGGTCAGCGGCTTACCGTTGGGGCCGGGTTAGTCTTGCAGAAGGGGCTTAAGCCGGTCCTCCCGTAGTCTGCCAAGCTCTCGTTCAAGAGAGCCTTGGTCATTTCTTCAGCAACGTCTTCAGGAAGATGGTTGCGGCTGTGTCGCAGGGGGTCATCTTTCCGGCCTATGTACTCACACATTAAGCCGGGGCGGCGGCTCAAGGGGATCACCCACCACGAGATCCAGACCCGGACCAGGTCAATTCCATTGAGACCATTGCCCAGGAGAGCCTTGATCTTGTTAATGGTGGGGAGCAGAGGTTAGCGCTCTGCTTGAGTTAGCTTGTCTGACAGAGGGTGTGTTGGTTCCCGACGCGAGGGGCGAAAGCCGGGCAGCGGGCTCTCGTCAGCCGGAGACGTGTCTTGGCAATAGAACCACGTCTGGTTCCAGTCCTTTGGGTGGCTCGGCGGCTCGGCGTAAGGGAAAAGGCAGTCTCTCTGTCGCTGAATGGAGATGCCACCTAGTTCCAAGCTTGGCCCGTTGGCGCACTCGTTCTGACGGTTCAGGTAGAAGAGCTCTCTGAAGA
The DNA here is from genome assembly GCF_002575655.3 of Aegilops tauschii subsp. strangulata. Classification (NCBI taxonomy): domain Eukaryota; kingdom Viridiplantae; phylum Streptophyta; class Magnoliopsida; order Poales; family Poaceae; genus Aegilops; species Aegilops tauschii. The sequence goes on from NC_053040.3 coordinate 26,141,022, forward strand.
GCAGCAGGCTGGGCTCTTCTCCAAGGTAGACTTCACAGAACACTTGGAAATTGCATATATTTGACACCGAGTTGGGTCCTATGTCTTGAGGCCGCAGGTCGAAGAAATTCAGCACATCTCTGAAGAACTTTGAGCCGGGCGGTGCGAAGCCCCGGCTCATATGATCCGCAAAAACTACCACCTCCCCGTCCCTTGGCTGTGGTCTCTCCTCTGATGGGTCAGGGGCACGGTAGGACATGACGTCCTTCTTGGGCAGGTAACCCGACTTTACAAAATCCGCTAAGATCTCGTCGGTGACGTTGGACCTCATCCAATTGCATGTGATGGGTGCTTTGGGAGCTTTGGGAGGCATGGTGAAAGTCGGAAGCCTATGATGAAAGGAAACATCCGGTTTAATTATAAGCCCGAGGAAATTTACAGTTCAGTGTTAAAGTGGCGGCTTATGGAGGGGCCTAATGACATATATCTAATTGCATTGGGTTATCTAAGCCGCTGGAGGTGATAAGAGTGATTCAATTGTTTATCATTTCATCATAAACCGGAAATTCCACGGCGCGTGGTTTCTTTGAGCCGGAAATGTAAGCCGCCATAGCTCAGCAGAAGCAGTTTTTTACTAAGTATGGCGAAAACAAGTTTCACAGATCGCAGTGAAAATTTCGGATCAAAATGGTCGACTAAAGGGAAAAATTCCTAGACCTAAAGCAGACGCAGGAGAAGTTCGCAGGCTCAACGAGGGATTCTATGCAGTAAAAAGAGATATATTTGCATTTGAAATGGGTGCCAAACAGCTACCGCGGCAGGTCTATACAGGTCTAAGATCAAGAAGGGCAGTAAAAATAAAAACTACCAAGAGGTCGTTGGCGACGGCGAAGAACACGGAAGAACAGGACGAACCCTACCGCAGATCTGTTCTACGGGGCAGCCAGGACTTATAGGTGCTGGTGAGTCGCGGAGGTCGCCGCCGTTCTCTCTGGACACAACAGGTTGATGCAGCGACCGGAGTTGGTGAGGAGGAAGAGACCCGCGGCGGCGACAGCAACAGAGCTCGAGCGAAGGAGCAGTGGCGCGAGGAGGAAGACGGGCTGTTGGAGGCTCAACGGTCCAGGCTATTTATAAGGCCAGACTCATAAGTGGGCGCGAGAAATGAGGAGGCCACGGCGCGGTTATCTCACCATAGAACGCCTCGATTTTCGGGATGGCAGTAAAGATAAGATCCGTTGCGGATATGGTGGAGTAAAAACGGATTAATGGAAGATGACGTCACGGCGGATTACCCGGACTCCAGAGGATGACGTCACGCCGGGTTAATGGCCTTCACAGAATTGTAAGTCGAAGATTTTTCTGTCGAAAGAATTGAAGATTGACATGAGCCGGCTCATGTCAATCTGGGGCCTAATGATGAGGATATAAACCCTAGAGTCACCCTCCAGCCGGGGCCGGGTTACTCATAATGGTCATCACCTGAAGCCCGGCGCCATGCTTGAAGACGGTGGGCCAAAGATGGGCTTAAGACCCGGAGATGGTTTAAGGCCCGTAGTTACAATCATTATTATGGTAGAACTTGTAGTGTAAGGCAAGAATAGTAGAGAGTCCGAGCCGGACACTCTTATGAGCCGGCGAGGGACTCTGAGAGCTGCGGGGCATCAACCTCTCTATATAAAGGGACGACCCGGCATCGGTTTAGGGACAAGAAAGATCTCATCGAGGGCCAGGCATAGCGGTTAAGCTCCCTGGTCATCGGAACCCTAATCAATACCACCTCAACTGGACGTAGGCTTTTACCTTCACCGTAAGGGGCCGAACCAGTATAAACCCTCGTGTTCCTTGACCCGTCTAACCCCTTCAAGCTTCCTAGCGGCGATGGCTCCACGACTAAGTCCTAGCTTGAGGACATCTGCCGTGACAATTCCACGACACCTCCCACATTGCCATGTCCAGCCGCTAACCATCTTTTCCTAGCAAACCGTTGTTTGGCTAAGTTACCGCTTTTGCTCAGCCCTTCTTATAGCGTTGCTAGTTGCAGGTGAAGTTGAAGTGGGTTCCATGTTGGAACATGGATATTTTGGCATATCACAATATCTCTTATTTAATTAATGCATCTATATATTTGGTAAAGGGTGGAAGGCTCAGCCTTATACTGGTGTTTTCTTCCACTCTTGCCGCCCTAGTTTCCGTCATACCGGTGTTATTTCCTTGACTTTGCGTTCCTTACGCGGTTGGGTGATTGATGGGACCCCCTTGACAGTTCGCCTTGAATAAAACTCCTCCAGCAAGGCCCAACCTTGGTTTTACATTTGCCTAACTAAGCCTTTTTCCCTTGGATTTCGCGAGCCCGAGGGTCATCTTTATTTAAACCCCCGGACCAGTGCTCCTTCGAGTGCTGGCCCAAACTGGGCGATGTCTGGCGCCCCCTTGCCCATCCGGTGTGCCCTGAGAACGAGATATGTGCAGCTCCTATCGGGATTTGTCGTCACATTCGGGCGGCTTTGCTGGTCTTGTTTTACCATTGTCGAAATATCTTGTAAACCGGGATTCTGAGACTGATCGGGTCTTCCCAGGAGAAGGTTTATCCTTCATTGACCGTGAGAGCTTATAATGGGCTAAGTTGGGACACCCCTACAGGGTATTATCTTTCGAAAGCCGTGCCCGCGGTTATGAGGCAGATGGGAATTTGTTAATGTCCGGTTGTAGAGAACTTGACACTTGACTTAATTAAAATACATCAACCGTGTGTGTAGCCATGATTGTCTCTTTTCGGCAGAGTCTGGGAAGTGAACATGGTTTGAGTTATGCATGAACGTAAGTAGTTTCAGGATCACTTCTTGATCTTTCCTAGCTTCGCGACCGTTGCGTTGTTTCTCTTCTCGCTCTCATTTGCGTATGTTAGCCACCATATATGCTTAGTGCTTGCTACAGCTGTACCTCATTACCCCATCCTTTCCTACAAGCTTAAATAGTCACAATTTTATCGTTGCAGTTCTGGAATACCTGAGTTTCGCCGACATCGAAAATCTCTTTTATGCAGTTGTTGGTGAGATCACCTCGATGCCACCCAGTACTGGGGCGGGAGTTCGGGAGTATTGCCATAACTCGTATGACCGATGCTTTTCGAAGGTTGAGGTACACGATTTCTGAAGGTTTCTTGGTTATGTGTTGACGGATGGATACAGCTGGATCTAGGGATTGCTAGTTTGGGTGATATATTTTGTGTCCCCTGTATCCCCAACACGAGATTGCATAACCAGAAAGTTTCGGGAGTTTATAGGTGGGATTCAAGTAGCTCTTAGCATTTCTTCCCACAGATATTTGGTTTGTGATTGGGTAATCCTTACCACTTATTTGTTCCACTCGTACCTTGTTATTTAATTCATCAACCCTTTATCAAGTGGCTTCTCACCTTATGGAAGTGTGATGATTTACTATGGAATTCATTTGTTCATCCTCGTTCGAATGTTTATTGTGAAGACTATATGTTGCAATTTCCATCTGTTGATTCAATTTGCCTATCTGTCTATCAAGATGCTAACGGATGTCACCCTCTGCAGGATGGCTCCGCGAACGCGTAAGAATCCGGAACGCAATGAGGGGAGTCAAGCGAACCCTCCGCCACCACCTCCGCCTCCGGAGGCATGGCAAGCTATCATGGCAGCCACCAACGCCAATGCTCAGATGATTTTGCAACTCTTGCAAGAACGCACCCAAGGGCAAGGCAATCAAGGAAATCAAGGCCAAGGCAACAATCAGCCTCACTTCGCTACCCTCAACCAATTCCTCGCAAATCAGCCGAAGTCTTTCAGCTGCTGAGCCGAGGCCACAGACGCCGATGATTGGCTCGTGGACATCAACAAGCATTTTGAATGTAGCAATGTCAGGCCTGAGGACTATGTCAAGTTCGCTTCTTTTCAACTCAAGGATCAAGCTGCCGAGTGGTATCAACAATACAAGGATTCCAGAGGAGGTCGTGTGATTACCTGGGATGATTTCCGCCGACACTTCAAAGCTCACCACATTCCTCAAAGTGTTGTTGAGAGCAAGCGTGAGGAGTTCCGCAATCTCAAGCAAGGCAGCATGTCCGTGTATCAATACAATACCCAGTTTCAGAAACTCGCTCGCTTCGCTAAGCAAGACATTCCTGATGAAAAGAGTATGATCTATCAATTTAGAGGTGGCCTCAGAGAAGATCTGCAATTACCTCTCGTGCTTTTTGAGCCGACCAAGTATGATGATTTCTACAATATGGCACTGAAGCAAGAGGCTGCTCAGGTCAAGTGTGAGGCTTGAAAGAAGAGAGTCAGGGACGCAGTTCAGTCTTCTTCTTCCTCACTAGTGGCTGCTAAGCAACAGAAGTTCTGGTTGCCTCCTCCTCCTCCTCCGTTTCGTCAGCCTTTCCAGCAGAAGAACAAAGGTGGCCATGGATCTTCCCACCCACCCAACCCTGGCTATCAGAACAAGTCTCAGAATCAAGCTCCAAAGTCGAATGCTCCTTATCATCGTCCACTCTCAGAGGTCACTTGCAACAAGTGTCAGCAGAAAGGTCACTATGCTAACAAGTGCTTCAACCAAAGGCGCCTTCCTCCTCCTCCTCCTGTGAGATCTTCCAGCAATGCAATGGTCAAGCATAATCCCAAGTCTGCCAAGGTGAACATGATGAATGCAGCTCAAGCGGAGGAATCTACTGATGTGATAATGGGTAATCTCTCAATTAATGACATTCCTGCAAAAGTCTTATTTGATACTGGTGCATCTATTTCTTTCATATCAAGACCTTTTGCATCCATGAACAATTTGCATACTGTCGATCTGTCTAAGCCGATAGCGGTTTCCTCTCCGGGCTTATTCATTAATACCAAAATGATGGCTCCGGATGTTTCTATCAAGATGGGCAACTATAAACTTTTATCTTCTCCAATGGTTCTTGGTGACTCGGATATTGATCTAATTCTCGGGATGGACTCGCTTTCTAAGCACAAGGCTCAACTTGATTGTGCTGCCAGGGAAATTCAATTGACACACTCTTCTGAGGATGTTATCATTTATGCCGCTCATGACGAGACCATTCGGTTATTCTCTCTCAATGAGAAGGGCGAGCTAGACACAATCTCTCAGATTCCAGTCGTTTGTGAGTACCAAGATGTCTTTCCAGAAGAGCTTCCGGGTATGCCTCCTCACCGGCCAGTTGAGTTCGTTATCGATCTTGAGCCCGGTACTGAACCCGTTTGCAAGCGTCCTTACAAGCTTGGACCCAAGGAGCTGAAAGAATTGAAGAAACAACTCGATGAACAAGAGCGTCTGGGTTTGATCAGACCGAGTTCATCTCCATGGGGTTGTGGTTTTCTTTTTGTCCAAAAGAAGGATCGCACGGACCGACTTTGTGTCGACTACCGTCCATTGAACAAGAGGACAATTAAGAACAAGTATCCACTTCCCAACATCAATGAGCTATTAGAGCAACTTAAAGGTGCTAAAGTCTTCTCCAAGCTTGACCTTCGAATGGGTTATCATCAGATTCGCATTCGTGAAGAAGATATTCCCAAGAATGCATTCAGAACATGTTTTGGTTCTTATGAATATACTGCCATGTCTTTCGGCCTTGTCAATGCTCCTCCAACGTTCTCTCAAATGATGAATTTCATCTTCAACCCCTATACCAATGAATTCATCCTGGTGTATCTCGATGATATCTTGGTCTTTTCCAAGAATAAGAAAGACCATGCCAAACATTTGCGATTGGTGCTCAACAAGCTCAGAGAGTATCAATTCTATGCGAAGTTTTCCAAATGTGAGTATTGGCTTGATGAAGTTCTTTACCTTGGTCATATCATCTCTGCCAAGGGCATCGCTGTTAATCCCGAGAAGGTGTCTGCAATTGTGAATTGGGAACCTCCTCATAATATCAAGCAGCTCCGCAGTTTCCTTGGTCTTGCAAGCTATGCCGAAGATTCATTGAGAATTTCTCTAAGATTGCAAAGCCTCTTTCCAACCTCCTCCAGAAGCATGTGAAGTATGTCTGGACTCCTGAGTGTGACGTTGCTTTCAACACTCTCAAAGAGAAACTTCTCACAGCTCCTGTCTTAACTCCTCCTGATGAATCCAAGCCATTCGAAGTTTTCTGTGATGGTTCTCTTCAAGGTCTCGGTGCTGTGTTAATGCAAGAGAAGAAAGTTGTGGCCTATACCTCTCGTCAGTTGAAGCGCAACGAAAAGAACTACCCCACTCACGATCTTGAGTTGGCGGCAGTTGTCCATGCATTAATAACATGGAGACATCTCTTGTTGGGAAGAAAAGTGGACATATTCACCGATCACAAGAGTCTCAAGTACGTTTTCACTCAGCCCAACCTCAACCTCAGGCAAACTCGATGGGTCGAAATGATTCAAGAGTACAATCCGAGTATTGAATATACTCCAGGCAAGGCCAACGTCATTGCAGATGCTTTGAGCAGGAAGGCTTATTGCAACAGCTTAATCCTCAAGCCATTTCAACCGGACCTTTGTGAAGCTTTCCGCAAACTAAATCTCCAAGTTGTTCCTCAAGGCTTTCTTGCCAACCTCCTAGTCTCTCCTACTTTGGAAGATCATATTCGTGAGGCACAACTCCTGGATACCATGGTGAAGAAGGTGAAACGCGGTATTGACAAGGGTCTTTCCAAATACTAGTGCTATCGCATTGATGACAGAGACACTTTATTCTTCGAGGACCGGATTGTGGTTCCTAAAGGTGATCTAAGGAAAGTCATAATGAACGAGGCGCACAATTCTGTTCTTTCCATTCATCCTGGAAGTACAAAAATGTATCATGACCTCAAGCAGTCGTATTGGTGGACTCGAATGAAGCGAGAAATCGCTCAATTCGTGAACAAATTTGATGTCTGTCGAAGGGTGAAAGCAGAACACCAACGACCAGCTGGTCTCCTCCAACCTCTTGCTATTCCAGAATGGAAGTTTGATCATATTGAAATGGACTTCGTGACTGGATTTCCCAAGTCCAAGTGCGAAAATGATGCTATCTTCGTTGTCATCGACAAGCTTACAAAAGTGGCTCATTTCCTTCCAATCAAAGAATCTATCACAGCAGCTCAGTTGGCAGAGCTATACACCTCCAGGATTGTCTCCTTGCACAGCATTCCACAATTGATTTCATCAGATCGTGGAAGCATCTTCACTTCTAAGTTCTGGGACTCCTTCCAGAAGGCCATGGGCACCAACATTCGCTTCAGCACAGCTTTCCATCCTCAAACTAGTGGCCAAGTCGAGCGAGTCAATCAAATCCTTGAAGATATGCTCAGGGCTTGTGTCATTTCCTTTGGCATGAAGTGGGAAGATTGTATTCCATATGCCGAGTTCTCCTACAACAACAGCTTCCAAGCGAGTTCGGGGAAGGCCCCATTCGAGATTCTATATGGCAGAAAGTGCCGTACTCCTCTCAATTGGTCAGCGACTGGTGAACGCCAACTTCTTGGCAATGACTTAATCACAGAGGCTGAAGAAATGTGTAAAGTCATCCATGAAAATCTCAAAGCCGCGCAATCGCGCCAGAAGAGTTACTATGATAGCAAGCACCGTGACTTGGCTTTCGAGATCGGAGACCATGTCTACCTCCGCGTCTCTCCAATAAAAGGCACTCGTCGCTTCGGTATCAAAGGGAAGCTTGCCCCTAGATACGTGGGTCCTTTCAAGATCATTGGCAAAAGAGGCGACCTCGCCTATCAACTTGAGCTTCCCTCCAACTTCGCGAACGTGCACGATGTGTTCCACGTGTCACAGCTTCGCAAGTGCTTCTCCTGAGTGCACCATCAATTTCGAAGAGATTGACCTCCAAGAAGATATGTCTTATCATGAGCACCCTGTTGCTATTCTTGAAGAAACTGAGCGCAAGACTCGTAACAAGTCAATCAAATTCCTGAAAGTGAGGTGGTCGCACCATTCCGACAGAAAGGCCACCTAGGAACGCGAGGACCACCTCCGTTCCGAATATCCGGAGTTCTTTCAGTCCTAGATCTCGGGACGAGATCCTCTCGTAGTGGTGGAGTGTTGTAACACCCCGGATGTAACTTTCCATATTTGTAACTCCAACTCTTGCCATTTTCGGCTATGGGTTATGATATTCCCTCCGTGGTCGGGTTTTGTCTCTCGTTTTGCATTTTGTTCATGTCATGCATCTCATATCATGTCATCATGCGCATCTCATTTGCATACGTGTTCGTCTCATGCATCCGAGCATTTTCCCCGTTGTCCGTTTTGCAATCCGGCACTCCCACATGCACCGGCGCACCCCCTCTTGTCTCTTTTCGTGAGCGGGTGTTAAACGTTCTCGGAATGGACTGAGGATTGCCAAGTGGCCTTGGTACACCACCAGTAGACCACCTATCAAGTTTCGTTCCATTTGGAGGTCGTTTGATGCTCCAACGGTTAACCGGGTAACCGCAAAAGCCTTTTGAGTGTTGCAGCCAAACCCCCCTCCAAACAGCCCAATAACCTATCTAAGCCCCCTCCATGCTCTCGGACGTTCGATCACGATCGTGTGGGCGAAAACCGCACTCCATTTGGAGTCTCCTAGCTCCCTCTACCTATAAATATGCGCTTCCCCCGAAATTTTCGCGCAGATCGAACCCTAACCCCTCCCCCCTCTCCGCAGCCGGACGTGTCCGGTCCGGCCGGACAGACCCGCGCCGCCGCCCGCAGCCAATCACGTCGCGCCACGTGGCAGCGCCGCCGCCCAACCGCCGCCGGCCCGCGAGGCCCGCGCCTGGCCCCCGCGGCCCGTACGCCGCCGACCTCCCCGCGCGGCTCCCCGTCGCCCGTTCCCGCCGCCTCGTCGCCTCCGCGCGTCGGCCGCCGACCGCCGTCTCCGCCTCCGCCGACCGCCCCCGACCGCCGCAACCTCGCCGCGCCGGCGAGCTCCCGCGCCATCTGCGGCGACAACGTCCCCGACCGCCGGCGCCTCCTCCCTCTCCGTTCGACCTCCGGCCACCACGTCCAACCAACTCCGGCGAGCGCTCTGGTGAACCTCGAAGACCGCGCCGGATCTGGATCTGACGAGGTTGACTTCCCCCCCTCGTTTTTCTGCCAAGTCCCGAAGATATCACAATATGTTGCTCTGTTCATCATGGCATATCTCATTGCATACTCCTCCGTTTCATGCGTGTGATATATCGCAATGTTCGTCACGAGATGCTCTTCGTTTTATTCCATTGTGCCATGCTTGTTTGAGTCCATATTGATGCCCAAATCTCTGGTGCAAGAGTGCTATATGCTGTTTACTGCTGTTACTTATCAGAACTTGATGTTTTGTTATTTTTGTTGCTTTTGATGTGTGCATCTTATGGGCAAGAGCTCTACAGGTGTTTTGATCTATGCCATGCCATCTTTACAGAGGTGTATGCCATGTATTTTTGTGATCTATGTGGTGACTAGCACAAGCATGCAAACTAGGCTTCGTGATGTTTCTGTTTTCAGGGACTTAGGATTTTGCCAAGTCCTTCACCTGCTGTTATTTTGTTGCCATGTAACCATGTATCTACAGTGAGATCCATACTTATTTTGAGTATGTTCACTAAGGATGTTTTGTAGATATAGTTGCGCCCTATCCATCCATGCCCCTGTTTGCAATTATGAAGTGCTCTAGCATGTCTCAATCTTGCTCTATTTTTGCTATAAAATGTTCCTGGCAGAATGTTAACATGATATTCAATTTTGCAAAGGTTGTTGTAGTTGATCCATACATGCTATGAACTTGCTCTTGCCATGTTTAGCCTCATGAACATTCCATCTTGCTGTAGGTATGCTTGTTTTGTCATGCATTGCTTTGTGATGAGTGAATCGAGCTCACAAAGACGCCTTCTTAAGTCTGAAACCTATTAACGAAACTTGCTATGTTTACATGGGTGCCATCATATCTTCTGTACCTTTTTGGCTCATGGTCAGTAAGGGACTTTTGTTCTATGCATTTAGTAGATTCGTTCCATGCCTTGTGTTGCTATGATAAGTTCCTTTAGCATGTTGATTGCTTGCTCTGAACATTGCTACCTGATGCTGTTTCAGCAATGTTCAGTATTTTCTCCAAGTCTGTGAACCTGATATCTTTTGCACTTTTGCCATGCGTGTTTGAACCTGTTACTGTGTGATCTAGGCATAGCTCAGTGTTCATCTTTTGTCAAGCATCTCATGTAGATCATTTCCATAGGCTTTGTTGCTATGTTGGGGTGCTGTAGCATAGTTAATTGATGTATTCTAAGTGCTACCATGCTGTTAATCGCAGAATCGTGTCATTCTTGTTTTGCTCGCCATTTGCAAACCGTGCATCCGTTTCCGGTGATCTTTATATCGATTTCGACCAAAATCACCTCATCTTTCCAGTGGCATACTTGTTTTTCCAAGTTTATGCCTTGTTCATCCTTTTTCTTCCGGAGCACGCATATGCATCGCATATCACATCTCGCATATCATGCATGTATTGCATCATGTTGCTTGTGCATTGCACCGTGATTGATTGTGGTTCCATTGCTTGTGTTCTTGCTGTGGGTAGAGCCGGGAGACGAGTTCGTGAACGAGGAACCTGTTGAGTACGCTTACGAGGATCAAGCTTTCGACAACTCCGAGAACCTTGCAGGCAAGATGACCATACCCTCGAAATCACTTCTATCTTTGCTTTGCTAGTTGTTCGTTCTTTTGCTATGCTGCGCTACCTACCACTTGCTATATCATGCCTCCCATATTTCCATGTACAGCCTCTAACTATCGTTTCCTAGCAAACCGTTGTTTGGCTAAGTTACCACTTTTGCTCAGCCCTTCTTAAAGGGTTGCTAGTTGCAGGTGAAGTTGAAGTGGGTTCTATGTTGGAACATGAATATTTTGGCATATCACAAATCTCTTATTTAATTAATGCATCTATATATTTGATAAAGGGTGGAAGGCTCGGCCTTATACTGATGTTTTGTTCCACTCTTGCCGCCCTAGTTTCCGTCATACCGGTGTTATGTTCCTTGATTTTGCGTTCCTTACGCGGTTGGGTGATTGATGGGACCCCCTTGACAGTTCGCCTTGAATAAAACTCCTCCAGCAAGGCCTAACCTGGGTTTTACATTTGCCTACCTAAGCCTTTTTCCCTTGGATTTCGCGAACCCGAGGGTCATCTTTATTTAAACCCCCGGACCAGTGCTCCTTCGAGTGCTGGCCCAAACTGGGCGATGTCCGGCGCCCCCTGGGCAACCGGGTCTATGCCAACCCGACGTCTTGCCCATCCGGTGTGCCCTGAGAACGAGATATGTGCAGCTCCTATCGGGATTTGTCGGCACATTCGGGCGGCTTTGTTGGTCTTGTTTTACCATTGTCGAAATGTCTTGTAAACCGGGATTCCGAGACTGATCGGGTCTTCCCGGGAGAAGGTTTATCCTTCGTTGACCGTGAGAGCTTATAATGGGCTAAGTTGGGACACCCCTACAGGGTATTATCTTTCGAAAGCCGTGCCCGCGGTTATGAGGCAGACGGGAATTTGTTAATGTCCGGTTGTAGAGAACTTGACACTTGACTTAATTAAAATACATCAACCGTGTGTGTAGCCGTGATTGTCTCTTTTCGGCGGAGTCCGGGAAGTGAACACGGTTTGAGTTATGCATGAATGTAAGTAGTTTCAGGATCACTTCTTGATCTTTTCTAGCTTCACGACCGTCGCGTTGTTTCTCTTCTCGCTCTCATTTGCGTATGTTAGCCACCATATATGCTTAGTTCTTGCTGCAGCTCTACCTCATTACCCCATCCTTTCCTACAAGCTTAAATAGTCTTGATCTCGCGGGTGTGAGATTGCTGAGTCCTCGTGACTCACAGATGCTACCAAGACAGTTGCAGGTACCGACAATACCAGTGCAGATGACGCAACCGAGCTCAAGTGGGAGTTCGACGAGGAACGTGGTCGTTACTATGTTTCGTTTCCTGATGATCAGTAGTGGAGCCCAGTTGGGACGATCGGGGATCTAGAATTTGGGGTTATCTTATTTTCATTTGGATTTGACCGTAGTCGGTCTATGTGCAGATTTCGGATGTTGTATGAATTAATTTATGTATTGTGTGAAGTGGCGATTGTAAGCCAACTCTCGTTATCCCCTTCTTGTTCATTACATGGGATTGTGTGAAGATGACCCTTCTTGCGAAAATACCTAGAATGCGGTTATGCCTCTAAGTCGTGCATCGACATTGGGAGATATAGCCGCATCGTGGGCGTTACAGTAGCTAGGAGCTGTGAAGTCAGGCTGCTGCAGGAGCTCGGTGGAAGCCACACTGCTTCTCTGCTGAGATGGCGGGGTACCTTCTGGGGTAGCTCCGGCAGGTCGCTGGCTCCCAACTTGTTCCTCTAGCTTTCGTACCCTTGCATTCAGCTTCTGCAGTTCGCTCTGCTCCACTTTCCTCCTCCTGTCCCGGGTTTTGTAACCGCCTGCGCCGGGAAACCCAACCTTCCATGCAGCGAAGCCTGGCGTGCCTCGCGTTCATTCAGGGTGCTCAGGATTCCTGAGGACCTCTATGAGCTCGTCGTTCTCTCTATTTGGAACGAACGTCCGTTGCTGCGCTGCGGCGATATAGTTATGAAGCTTCTTGACGGGTATTTCAAGTTGCTCGTACTTCCAAATGCACTTCCCTATTTCAGGGTCCATGGTTCCGCCAACCCCGAAGAACCAAGTCCTTGAACGGTCTGGCCAGTACAATGTCTCTGGTTCGACCCCTTTATCAAGCAGGTCATTCTCCGCCTTGTCCCACAACGGCCGGGCTTTGAGGTAGCCACCTGACCCCGTGTGTCGTGGAATTGTCACGGTAGATGTCCTCAAGCTAGGACTTAGTCGTGGAGCCATCGCCGCTAGGAAGCTTGAAGGGGTTAACGGGGCAAGGAACACGAGGGTTTATACTGGTTCGGCCCCTTACGGTGAAGGTAAAAGCCTACGTCCAGTTGAGGTGGTATTGATTAGGGTTTCGATGACCAGGGAGCTTAACTGCTATGCCTGGCTCTCGATGAGATCTTTCTTGTCCCTAAACCGCTGCCGGGTCATCCCTTTATATAGAGAGGTTGACGCCCAGCAGCTCTCAGAGTCCCGGCCGGCTCATAAGAGTGTCCGGCTCGGACTCTCAACTATTCTTGCCTTATGCTACAAGTTCTACCTTAACAACGGTTGTAACTACGGGCCTTAAGCCACCTCCGGGTCTTAAGACCATCTTTGGCCCACCGTCTTCAACTTGGCACCGGTCTTCAGGCGATGACCCTTGTGAGTAACCCGGCCCCTCCTGGCGGGTGACTCTAAGGTTTATATCCTCAACATTAGGCCCCAGATTGATTTGAGCCGGCTCATGTCAATCTTCAACTCTTTCGACAGAAAAATCTCCGGCTTACAATTGTGTGAAGGCCATAACCCGGCGTGACGTCATCCTCTGGACTCCGGGTAATCCGCCGTGACGTCATCTTCCATTAAGTCCATTTTTTACTCCACCAGATCCGCAACGGATCTTTATCTTTACTGCCATCCCGAAAATCGAGGCGCCTCTCGGGCGAGATAACCGCGCCGTGGCCTCCTCATTTCTCGCGCCCACTTATGAGACCGGCCTTATAAATAGCCCGGCCCGTTGAGCCTCCAGCAGCCCGTCTTCCTCCTCGCGCCACTGCTCCTTCGCTCGAGCTCTGTTGCTGTCGCCGCCGCGGGTCTCCTCCTCCTCACCGACTCCGGCCGCTGCATCAACCTGTTGTGTCCAGAGAGAACGGCGACGACCTCCGCGACTCACCAGCACCTGTAAGTCCTGGCTGCCCCGTAGAACAGATCTGCGGTAGGGTTCGTCCTGTTCTTCCGTGTTCTTCGCCGTCGCCCACGAGCTCTAGGTAGTTTTCATTTTTACTGCCCTTCTTGATCTTAGACCTGTGTAGACCTGCCGCGGTAGCTGTTTGGCACCCATTTCAAATGCAAATAGATCTCTTTTTACTGCATAGAGTCCCTGTTTGAACCTGCGAATTTCTCTTGCGTCTGCTTTAGGTCTAGAAATTTTTCCCTTTAGTCGACCATTTTGATCCGAAATTTTCACTGCGATCTGTGAAACTTGTTTTCACCATACTTAGTAAAAAACTGATTCTGCTGAGCTATGGCGGCTTACATTTCCGGCTCAAAGAAACCACGCGCCGTGAAATTTCCGGCTTATGATGAAACAATAAACAATTGAATCACTCTCATCACCTCCAGCAGCTTAGATAACCCAACGCAATTAGATATATGTCATTAGGCCCCTCCATAAGCCGCCACCTTAACACTGAACTGTAAATTTCTCCGGCTTATAATTAAACCGGGCATGTTTCCTTTTATCATAGGCTTCCGACTTTCACCATGCCTCCCAAAGCTCCTAAAGCACCCATCACTTGCAATTGGATGAGGTCCAACGTCACCGACGAGACCTTAACGGATTTCATGAAGTCAGGTTACCTGCCCAAAAAGGACGTCATGTCCTACCGTGCCCCCGACCCATCAGAGGAGAGACCACAGCCGAGGGACGGGGAAGTCGTAGTTTTTGCGGATCATATGAGCCGGGGCTTCGCACCGCCCGGCTCAAAGTTCTTTAGAGATGTGCTGAATTTCTTCGACCTGCGGCCTCAAGACATAGGACCCTACTCGGTGTCAAATATATGCAATTTCCAAGTGTTCTGTGAGGTCTACCTTGGAGAAGAACCCAGCCTGCTGCTCTTCAGAGAGCTCTTCTACCTGAACCGTCAGAACGAGTGCGCCAACGGGCCAAGCTTGGAACTTGGTGGCATCTCCATCCAGCGACGAAGAGACTGCCTTTTCCCTTACGCCGAGCCGCCAAGTCACCCAAAGGACTGGAACTAGACGTGGTTCTATTGCCAAGACACGTCGCCGGCTGACGAGAGCCCGCTGCCCGGCTTTCGCGCTTAACGTCTGGAACCAACTCACCCTCTTTCTGACAAGTTAACTCAGGCGGAGCGCCAACCTCTGCTCCCCGCCATCAACAAGATCAAGGCTCTCCTGGGCAATGGTCTCAGCGGAATTGATCTGGTCCGGGTCTGGATCTCGTGGCGGGTGATCCCCCTGAGCCGCCGCCCCGGCTTAATGTGTGAATACACAGGCCGGAAAGATGACCCCCTGCGACACAGCCGCAATGATCTTCCTGAAGACGTTGCTGAAGACATGACCAAAGCCCTTTTAAATGAGAGCTTGGCAGACTGCGGGAGGACCGGGTTAGCCCCTTTCTGCAAGACCAACCCAGCCCCAGCAGTAAGCCGCTGATCTGAACATCTTATCTTCTTCTATAGACAACCTTCATCTGAATCTTTAAGAAATCATCATTGTATTTTTCAAGCTAATGACAAATTCTGAAAGTGAAATATGACCATGAGGCGGCCAAGAAGGCCAGAAAGGCTAAGAAAGCCGCCAAGAGAGCCGCTCCCCGTAAGAAGGGAAATAGGCCTACCGCTTCAGAGCTGATGCAACTAAGCGACAGCTCCGAGTCAGAGGTAACCCCTGGACCTGTAAGCTCTTGCTATATTCATTGTTTTATTTCTGTCCACCTTATCAATACTTCTTTATCAACAGGATGACACCGGAGCAAGTAACCCGGTGGTTGAAGAGGTAATGATACTTTCCTCCGACTCGGAGCCCTTGCCAAGGCTGAAAGTCCGAAGGGTAACCCGGAAAGTAAAATTTTCACATCCTTTAGCTTATCAAGATCCTCAATATCTTTTGAAGCAACAGATTCATGAGAGCCGGCGGCACACCCGGACCAACAACGACGCCGACCTCTCTTCCGGCTTACCTGATGCGTCGAGGAAACGCCGGACCGAGGTGATCTCAAACTTATACCCTTTTCATCCATTGGCGGGTGTTATACGTCAATCACTCAACTCTTCTGACTCAAATTATCAGGAAACCTCACCCTCCTCTGGTGACTCGATGCAATCAAGCCTGTCGACCTTCAAGACCGTACCCGGGTAATAATGATCATCTCTTGTTATGCTCATCTTTGCTCATACCTTTGTACTAACCTTTTTTGTCTTTTCAGTGCCCAGGCAAAGCTCACCAAGAGGGCAAAGAAGACCAAGCCGGTCAAAGAGCCGGATTTGCCTGAACTGGAGGTAGCAGCTCAAGAACCGCCTGCTGCCTCCGCTCCCGAAGCCACCGCTCCAACCGACAAGGCAACTGTAGAAGCTTCTGCCAACCCGGAGGCCTCCAGCTCGGCTCAGCCGGCAGATGACCCGGAGGTGGTAATCACCCGGACGGAGTTTGTTGAGCCGGGGAGGCCTACTGCACTGGCCAAGTGCTCCGCTAAGGAGGAATTGCTAGCGCACCGCCGGGCCAATCTGGACCTCACCGAATATGCCAATCTGAGCATCGGAGAGATCGTCTCCGGCTATGTCAGTCAGGTGCACAAGAGCCGGGACTTAGAGATTGCCATGGTGAACCAGATTCAGCAGAAGTCTGAGGTATCACTCTTCTTTCTCCTTACTTACTGCATAGTTATCTTGTTATTCTTACCATGCTCTAGCCCCAAGTCTACTACTTATGATAGAATATGTTGTAGACTTAAGTTCCGGGTTACTCATTTGAACCGGTAACTTGTAAATAGAAACGTTCGATATGCATTAGCCCCCAAGTGCCAAGTGTCTTTGCTTGGAAAGTGCTTGGGACTTTTTGAAAATTGCATAGTAACTGTTCATCCTATGACCCGGAAATTATGCAGGCTGCTGGCAAGAAGTTTGAAGCTGACATCTCCGATCTCAAGACCCGGCTGAGGACGCAAGAAACTGAGACCCGGAAGGCCAATGCCAAATTTGTGTCCAGTATTGCTGCGCAAGAAAAACTGAAGACGGACTTTGATGCTGAATGGAAAGCTTGGGCCGAAGAGAAGGCTACTCTGGTGAACCGGGCCGAACAGGCGGAGAAGGCTCTGACAGAGAAGACCGCCGAACTTTCCGGCTTAAAACGCCAAGTGTCCAAGATGGTTGCCGCAATCTTCGGTAAGTCATTCCACCGGCTTTCGTCCAGTTTAAAATTTTTATGTCTCATAACCCATCACTGCCGGCGGCTTATCTTACTCTGTTACACAGGTCCCAGAAGCGCCAACCTCAACCAAAGCGTGGTGACCAAGTTGAAGGCCGTGTACACCCTGGTGGAGCAACTCTACACCGGGTCACAGCGCGCCTTGGCCGTGGTGGCCCTATCCAATGAGGTGCCGACTCATCTGGCGGAAGTTCTGCGCCGGCTTGCCGTTCTTCCCCAACGTGTCCAAGAGCTGCGGCGGGCCTCTGCAAGAGCCGGAGCTATCGCCGCTCTGAGCCGGGCCAAGGCGTTCCTTCCAGAGTTTGACCCGGCAGACATTGCCCTCGGCTATCCCAGTTTGAAGGAAGACGGCACCCCCTTCGACCAAAGGGACTTTGCAGCCTGCGTGAAGATCGTGCGCCCGGTGGCCACCCTCATTGGAAACGACACAGATCTGACCAAGTACCAGCCGGGTTATGATGCAGAAAATCAGAGGATCCCCACTCCGCGTTACGAAGCCATCAACTTAATCCCGCCGACTCGTAAGCACACATTTGCCCCGGAAGTTGACCCGGCCGGGTTAATTGACGAGGAAGCTCAATTTGAAGCTCTGAGCGGCATTGACTGGAAATCGTCAACTTTCCAGGTCTTGGGAACAGCCGGAGGAGCGGAGAGGGATGAGCCGGAAGCTTCAATCCAGCAGGCATCTTAACTCTGTAGGCGGCTTATTTAAACAATGCTTCACCCTTTTGGACTCGATGAGTCTTGTAATAGAATAGGATCAACACTTTTAACTTTGCCATGCCATCGTGCACGCGTTGAATGCTGAATTCCATTGAAGTTGCTTCCTTATATCTCTCCGGGTCATAGTCGATCATTCATGTTCCTTAAGCTTAAATAGTTGTCTTTAACTATCCTGCATAGAAAGACAAATCACAAGTCTCTGGGCGGCTTACCGCACGAAGAATCATAGTCTTATGCATATAACCCGGAATATGAATCACAAAAGACCGGTCCTTAATTATGTCCTTAATATAACCGTAACAACACACTTACCGGCCTGCGAGCACACTTCCGGCTTAGATAACCCGGGTAATAAGGTTGGTACCTCAATTCCGGTTTACCAGTCTTAATAACGCCGATTGTGTTTGACTAGTACTGTAAATCGAAGTTAAGCCGGCAAAGTAAGACCCGTCGTGCATACTTGAAATAATCAGAAGAACTCGCTATAAATCAGAAAAACTTAGAGGCTTCCGGTTCGAATACGACCAGAGACCCGTCCCAAAGGGGTTACGCTAAGATTCGAATGCGATCATATAGCCCCCAGTGGGTGTGGCGATGCCAATCAAGAGGGTAACGACAGCTATGTTCTCTTTGGTTCGAATACGACCCATGTTTGAACAGGAAGCCCCCAAATGATCTTAAGAATTGTTTAACGACGCTAATTCGAATACGATCCACGTCGGTTCCCAAAGGGGTTAAACTGTGATTCAGATCTGATCAAAGAAAACTCCCCAATGAGGTCGGCACTTTGCCAATCAAATGGGTATCGACAGCTATGTTCTCTTTGGTTCGAATATGACCTATGTTTGAACAGGAAGCCCCCAAGTGACTATATTGCGTATGGCTAGATTCGAATACGATCATAAGCCGGATCCCCCTTCAAGTTACCATGTGATCTTGCAATGAAAACAACACGTTCACCTTTGGAGGAGAAAAAAGGACAGAGGTCCTGCTTTATTGCTTATCATAATATATACATGGCTTAGAGAAATATGTACATTATGAGAGCCGGTGGCTCAAGTGTCATAAGGCTGAAGCTGAGCTATGTTCCACGGCCGACGGGTATTTTCCTCCGACTTACGTGAATCTTTGTGCTCCCGAATGTCAATGAGGTAATATGACCCGTTGTGCAAATTCTTGCTGACCACGAAGGGCCCTTCCCAAGGCGGGGATAGCTTGTGCGCATCTGTTTGATCTTGGATGAGCCGGAGCACCAGATCACCTTCCTGGAAGACCCGAGATTTAACCCGGCGACTATGATAACGGCGCAGGTCTTGTTGGTAAATCGCTGAGCGAGCTGCTGCCACATCACGCTGTTCGTCCAACAAGTCAAGAGCATCTTGGCGCGCCTGTTCATTATCCACCTCCACATAAGCCGCCACTCGAGGTGAGTCATGACGGATGTCACTGGGGAGAACTGCTTCCGCTCCATAAACCATGAAGAAAGGCGTGAAACCTGTAGACCTGTTAGGAGTAGTGTTGATGCTCCACAGCACGGAGGGTAACTCCTCCACCCAACCACCCGGCGTCCGTTGCAAAGGGACCAAAAGCCGGGGTTTGATGCCTTTCAGAATCTCCTGATTAGCCCTCTCAGCTTGACCATTGGATTGAGGGTGAGCCACTGATGAAACATCAAGTCGAATTAGCTCTCGTTGACAAAATTCCTCCATGGCGCCTTTGGACAGATTGGTACCATTGTCAGTTATAATGCTGTGTGGAAAGCCAAAGCGAAAGATCACCTTTTTCATAAACTGAACTGCCGTGGCTGCATCACACTTGCTAACTGGCTCCGCTTCAACCCACTTGGTCAATTTGTCAACTGCCACCAAGAGGTGGGTCTTCTTATCCTTGGACCTTTTAAAAGGCCCAACCATATCAAGCCCCCAGACCGCAAAGGGCCAAGTAATTGGGATCATCCTCAGCTCCTGAGCCGGCACATGAGCCCGTCGCGAGAACCTTTGGCAACCATCACATTTACTGACCAAGTCCTCCGCATCAGCATGAGCCGTCAGCCAATAAAACCCATGACGAAAAGCCTTGGCCACAAGGGACTTTGAGCCGGCATGATGACCACAATCCCCTTCGTGAATCTCACGCAAGATCTCTTCACCTTCCCCAGGGGAGACACAACGCTGGAACGCTCCCGTAACACTGCGGCGATGCAGCTCACCATTGATAACAACCATTGACTTAGACCGCCGGGTTATTTGTCTGGCTAAAGTTTCATCCTCAGGCAACTCTCCCCGGGTCATGTAAGCCAGCTAAGGCACTGTCCAGTCCGGGATGATGTGTAGAGCCGCCACCAATTGTGCCTTCGGGTCAGGGACAACCAAGTCTTCCTCTGTAGGCAACCTAACAGAAGGGTAATGCAAAACATCCAAGAAAGTATTAGGCGGCACCGGCTTTCGCTGAGAGCCCAGCCGGCTTAAAGCATCAGCCGCCTCGTTCTTCCTACGATCGATATGCTCTACTTGGTAACCCTGAAAGTGCCCATCAATGGCATCAACTTCACGGCGGTAAGCCGCCATGAGAGGGTCCTTGGAGTCCCACTTTCCTGATACTTGCTGAGCCACCAAGTCTGAGTCGCCGAAACACCTTACCCGGCTCAAGCTCATCTCCTTAGCCATCCGAAGACCGTGGAGCAAGGCCTCGTACTCAGCTGCATTGTTGGTGCAAGGAAACATCAATTGTAGCACATAATGGAACTTGTCACCTTTAGGGGAAGCCAATACGACTCCAGCCCCCGAGCCCTCCAATTTCGTGGACCCATCAAAGTGAATAGTCCAATATGTGTTATCCGGCTTTTGTTCGGGCACTTGTAGCTCTGTCCAATCATTGATGAAATCCACCAAGGCCTGAGATTTAACAGCAGTGTGTGGCACGTACTTCAGACCATGAGGTCCGAGCTCTATAGCCCACTTAGCCACTCTCCCTGTGGCCTCTCTGTTTTGAATGATATCTCCAAGGGGGGCAGAACTGACCACAGTGATGGGGTGACCCTGGAAATAATGCTTAAGCTTCCGGCTTGCCATAAACACACCATAAACAAGCTTCTGCCAATGCGGATACCGCTGTTTGGACTCAGTGAGTACTTCGCTGACATAATAAACCGGCCACTGAACCGGATGCTCCTTACCCTCTTCCTTGCGCTCCACCACCACAGCCACACTGACGGCTCGTGTGTTAGCAGCCACATACAGCAATAAAGGCTCCTTGTCAACCGGAGCAGCAAGGACTGGGGGCTCGGCCAGCTCTCTCTTCAAATCCTCGAAAGCAGTATTAGCTGCATCATTCCAGACAAAGTCATCAGTTTTCTTCATCAACTGATATAATGGCATGGCCTTCTCCCCCAAACGGCTTATAAAACGGCTTAAAGCAGCAATACGACCCGCCAGGCGCTGGATGTCGTTTATACACGCCGGCTTAGCCAGGGAGGTGATGGCCTTGATCTTCTCCGGGTTAGCTTCAACACCTCTGTTAGAAACCAAGAAACCCAAGAGCTTGCCTGCAGGAACACCAAAAACGCATTTGGCCGGGTTAAGCATCATCTTGTAGACTCGGAGATTATCAAAGGTTTCTCTGAGATCATCTATCAAGGTTTTCTCCCCCCTGGACTTAACCACAATATCATCCACATAAGCATGGACATTGCGCCCAATCTGGTTATGAAGACAGTTCTGCGCGCAACGCTGATAAGTCGCCTGTGCACTCTTGAGCCCAAAAGGCATAGATACATAGCAGAAGGCTCCGAGGGAGTGATGAACGCCGTCTTCCCTGGTCCTTAACTGCCATTTTAATCTAATGGTATCCAGAATAAGCATCCAAGAAACTCAAGCGCTCACAACCCGCCGTAGCATCAATGATTTGATCAATACAAGGAAGAGCAAAAGGATCAGCCGGACACGCCTTGTTCAAGTCCGTGTAGTCCACACACATCCGCCAGGTGCCGTTCTTCTTGAGTACGACCACCGGGTTAGCTAACCACTCTGGGTGAAAGACTTCAACAATAAACCCGGCCGCCAAGAGCCGGGCCACCTCTTCACCAATAGCTTTCCGCCTCTCCTCGTTAAACCGCCGAAGGAATTGACTGACCGGCTTAAATTTCGGATCAACATTGAGTGTGTGCTCAGCGAGTTCTCTAGGTACACCGTGCATGTCAGAAGGTTTCCATGCAAAAATGTCCCTATTCTCACGGATGAACTTGATGAGCGCTTTCCTATTTTGGATCCAGATTAGCACTGATGCTAAACTGCTGAGACGAATCGCCTGGAACGAAGTCAACAAGTTTAGTCTCATCAGCCGACTTAAATTTCATTGCCGGCTCATGCTCCGTAGTCGGCTTTTTCAGAGAGGTCATATCTGTTGGGTCAACATTGTCCTTGTAAAACTTCAACTCCTCTGTTGCGCAAACAGATTCCGCATAAGCTGCATCGCCTTCCTCACACTCCAAGGCCACCTTCCGGCTGCCGTGAACCGTAATGGTCCCATTATGACCCGGCATCTTGAGCTGCAAATACACGTAACACGGCCGTGCCATGAACTTAGCGTAAGCCGGCCGCCCAAATATGGCATGGTACGGACTTCTTATCTTGACCACCACAAAGGTCAACTTTTCCACCCTGTAGTTGTGCTCGTCTCCAAAGGCCACTTCCAACTCGATCTTGCCGACCGGATAAGCCGACTTACCAGGTACCACACCATGGAAAATATTGTTTGACTGGCTGAGGTTCTTATCAACCAATCCCATACGACGGAAAGTCTAATAGAGGATGTTGATGCTGCTGCCTCCATCCATGAGCACCTTGGTGAACTTATATCCTCCCACCTGAGGAGCCACCACCAAGGCCAAGTGACCCGGGTTATCCACCCGGGGAGGGTGATCCTCCCTACTCCACACTATAGGCTGCTCAGACCATCATAAATAGCATGGAACCGCCGGCTCAACAGCATTCACAGCCCTCTTATGAAGCTTCTGATCTCGCTTACACAGACTGGTGGTAAATACATGATACTGTCCACCGCTAAGCTGCTTTGGATTGGTCTGATAACCCCCCTACTGCTGTTGCTGACCCTGGCCAGACTGTTGATTAAAGCCCCCTTGACCGTTCTGAGGATTAGAGTTTGAGCCGCCGCCCGGGCCATGAAAGCCGCCGGCGCCTGAACCACCGCCCGGGCCATGAAAGCCGCCGGCGCCTGAACCACCGCCCGGGCCATTGTTGCTATTAAAGGCATTGGAATTCTTAAAGGCCTTCATGATTGCACAATCCTTCCATAGATGAGTAGTTGGCTTCTCTCTAGAGCCATGCCTTGGACAAGGCTCATTCAACAGTTGCTCCAGCGTCGGGCCTGACCCGCCGCCTCGGGGAGGGGGCCTCCCCTTGCGTCTCTGGCTATTCCCCTGTGAACTGGCGTTGGCCACGAACTCTAGGCTGCCGTCGGCCTTGCGCTTGCCACCTCCTTAGTTCCCCGAGTTGTGCTGGGAACCCTTGCCATTGCTGTTCTTCTTTCCCTTCCCTGTCCTTTCATCATCTGAAGTGGGGTCCTCGGTACTATCAGAATCAGCGTACTTGACGAGAGCCGCCATCAGTGTACCCATATCACTGTAGTCGCGCTTAAGCCGCCCAAGTTTCATCTTCAGGGGCACGAAACGACAATTCTGTTCCAACATTAAGACTGCAGAGCCGGCATCCATATTATCAGATGAATGTATTATTTCCTTAACCCGGCGAACCCAATGTGTCGTAGACTCACGCTCCTGCTGCTTACAGTTAGTCAAATCCACAATTGACATAGACTGCCTACAGGTATCCTTGAAGTTTTGGATGAACCGGGCCTTCAGCTCAGCCCAAGACCCGATGGAATTTGGTGGTAGCCCCTTCAACCAAGCGTGGGCAGTCCCATCTAACATCATGGTGAAGTACTTGGCCATTGCTGCTTCACTGACTTCCAGCAGTTCCATGGCCATCTCGTAACTCTCGATCCAGGCTGCGGGTTGTAAGTCAGCTGTGTAATTAGGCACCTTCCTAGGGCCTTTGAAGTCCTTGGGTAGACGCTCATTGCGGAGAGCCGGCACCAAGCAAGGGACACCTCCAGTCCTGGTAGGGATACCCACGTCGACGGAAGCCGTCGGATAAGCCGGGGGAGTCTGGTAAGCCGTCAACTGAGGCACCTGCTCCGCCTCTTGCCGCGCTCTGTCTTGGTCTGCTGCGTGAAAGGCTCCGTTATGAGCCGGGCCATGGCCAGGGGGCGGGTCATGGCGTCGGACATTACTTGAGCCGGTCGCTGAGACCATGTGTCTGCTATAACTCGGGCTCCGGCCTGGACGAGGGGTCGAGTGGATCCTGTCCCGGCTGTAAGAGTACGCCTCTTGCTGTGCCAGTGCTGTCTGAAGGAGTTCCCTGACCCGGCGGGTTTCGATAGCCGTCGGAGAGTCGCCGTCAATTGGGAGGGCCGCCAGCCGTGCTGCTGCGGCGACCATGTTCTCCAGCGGGTTAGCATAATGACCCGGGGGTATTGGCACATACTGAGGCGGGGCAGGGTTCACCTGGGGAGGCCCCATCACTTGCGGCTGAACAGGGGTCCCAGACCCGGGTACTATGATCCCTGGCGGGTTACTAGACCCTGCACCTGGCGTGTTGAAGAGGTTTCGAGGATCGTAAACCGGAGGGAGTCGAGATTGGGACTTTTGATGCCTCCTTCTCATGACCTCATTGGACGCGTTCTGATCCATCGTGAGTCGGAAGGATTGCGCTTGAATCAACTGAGTTTGGGCATCGAGAGCCGCCCTCTCGGCAGCCATCCTGATCCCTTCCGCTGCCAGATCCTCCTTGGCTTTCATGTGATCTAATTTTAGCTGCGCCACCTCCGCGTCATGCTGAGCTTGATCCGCCGGGTCAACCGCGGTGGTCAACAAGGCCGTCATCTTGTCCGTGAGATCCATCAGCACCTGAGCCGGCGAGGGCACCGGGCTCCCTGCCCCAGCAGCAGGGTTCTGAACAGGCTGCGCACCGGCCATGAAAATTCCGACCCGGCTCGGCGGCTCAAACGGGTCCGGAATATTGTCACCATCGGAACAACCCATGAGCCTACCATCTTGAAGTTGATACAACGGGTTTGACTCATCTGTGGACGACTCGCCGTCAGAGCCGGCGGCCGTCTCATCACCGGATCCAGATCTATCAGAGTGCCCTCCATGGACACATCCCACAAAGGCATGCCTCAAGGCAGGCTGGGCCTGGGCGGATCGTGCGCGCTGAGCCGTCTCGATGAGATCGGCGCAGAGATCCGGCTCAGGGCCCGGCTCACCAATCTTACCAATGAAAACATGAAATCCGCCGAAGGGGACCCGTTACCCGTACTCAATTGAGCCGGCATCGGGGTCCCAGCCTGCATCGTCGATGTAGAGCTTGCCGCGACGACTCTTGGTCATCCGGCCCACAGCGTATCCCTTGAGCCCTTCGAAGCTGCCCTTCAAGAACTCAAATCCACCGTGCGCTGGCCCCACGGTGGGCGCCAACTGTCGTGGAATTGTCACGGCAGATGTCCTCAAGCTAGGACTTAGTCTTGGAGCCATCGCCGCTAGGAAGCTTGAAGGGGTTAACGGGACAAGGAACACGAGGGTTTATACTGGTTCGGCCCCTTACGGTGAAGGTAAAAGCCTACGTCTAGTTGAGGTGGTATTGATTAGGGTTTCGATGACCAGGGAGCTTAACTGCTATGCCTGGCTCTCGATGAGATCTTTCTTGTCCCTAAACCGCTGCCGGGTCGTCCCTTTATATAGAGAGGTTGACGCCCAGCAGCTCTCAGAGTCCCGACCGGCTCATAAGAGTGTCCAGCTCGGACACTCAACTATTCTTGCCTTATGCTACAAGTTCTAGCTTAACAATGGTTGTAACTACGGTCCTTAAGCCACCTCCGGGTCTTAAGCCCATCTTTGGCCCACCGTCTTCAACTTGGCACCGGTCTTCAGGCGATGACCCTTGTGAGTAATCCGGCCCCTCCTGGCGGGTGACTCTAAGGTTTATATCCTCAACACCGTGCGATGGTGATGCTCCTTCTTTGCAACATTTATCTTGTTTGTTGATGACATCTTCTTACTCTTCTCCGATGTCTTGTAGGCCAGAAATGCCTCCCAGTGATCTCTTATCTTCTCAAATCGGCCAGGGAATTCTGGATTCTTCCCTATGTCGACAAACGTTGATTTCAACTCATTCTTCCACCTCCTGAATAGATCTGCCATCTTCTTAAGAGCATGAGCCTTGACCAATGGCTATACAACTGGCTTATCTAGATCCTCCTCTGGCGGTAGGGTGAAAATTGCCTTCAGCGTGGTCCAAAGATCATCTTTCTGTCTATCGTTGACATAAGGAACTTGAGAGTCTTCGTTCTTAGGCTTATTCTGTTGGCGGATGCTGATCAGGATCATGTCCCTAACAAGAACCCCGCACTGAGCACAAAATGCTTCCTTGCTCCGGCTGGGTTCAATCGTTTGGCCATCGCCCTCGATTGCTGTGATCGTGAACCTTTCGTCCTGGCGCAACCTTTTCTTTGGGCCTCGTGTCGTTACCGAAGTTTGGCTTGATCCGGAGGGCTAAAAAATAAGAAAGAAGAAAGTTAATGCATCAATTAGCTAGTCAGCACATGCTTAATTAATATATATACCTCGTCGGACTTTGCAACAGCTCCCTCTTCCGTTCGGTCACCGGAGCCGTCATCACGGTCTCCTTCCACCGGCATTCGATCACCGAAGCCATCATAATCATGTCCTTCCACCTCCATTGTTCGATCACCGGAGCCTGCTTCACCCTCTCCTTCCAGACCATCGGCGTCGTTGAGATACGACAAGATATCACCTCCGCCGAGGATTATGTCCCGCAGCAACTATTACAACATGGCAATTAATATACAAACATGACAGATGGATATATTAGTGGCAAATGTAGACCTAGCTAGCTCGACGCTTCTACGGTTTGGGGTGGCCCCGACAACGCTTCTAGGGTTTGGGGTGGCCTCGACGCTTGTAGGATTTAACAAAATGGCGCCATTCTGGATGTGCAGAAAATGGTCCCTATTTTTCCTGATCTCATCTACCCTTCTATATGTCACGTTGTCTAGTGTCAAAGGATTCAAGAAAACCATGGCTTCGTCATTAGGCGAAAGTAACAGGTGCATGATGGTACGAAGTTCTCCAAAGTTATTTTGGAACGGAGTCCCAGATAGGATAATTCACTTTTTGTTATGAAGTTCAGCAAGAGCCTTCCGAATATCGCTATTTGGAAGGCCCTTGCTGAACTTCGTAGCAAAAAGCGGATTATCCTATCCAGGTCTCCGTTCCAGAATAACTTTGGAGAGCTTCGTACCATCATTCCCTGGTTACTTCCGGCTAATGATGAAGCCATGGATTTCTTCAATATTTTGACACAAGACAACGTGACATATAGAACATTACGTAGGTGAGATCAGAAAAAAATGGATCAACTCATGCACATCCATAATGGGGGCATTCCTGATAAATCTCTTATAAATCTCGAACCCCCCTCATGTCGAAGTTATCGAGGAGGGGGTATATCGACCCCCCCCTCATGTCGAAGGTATCGGGGATGGGGTATATATCGACAACGACGACATAGATACATGGATAAAATGTTATCGGGGAGGGTGTATATCGACCCCCCCTCATGTTGAAGTTATCGGGGAGGGGGTATATCAACAACGATGACATACATACATGTAAAAAAATGTTATCGAGGAGGGGGTATATCACCCCCCTCATGTCGAAGTTATTGGGAAGGGGGTATATCGACCCCCCCTTATGTTGAATATATGTTGAATACCCGAGAGAGTTAGGGGTGTTCCAACGCGGCACTACACGATATATAGGTAAAAGGGGATAACATCCGGTAATGTTCGGACAGATGAACCGGAGGGGGATTCCTCCCCCCACATGTCTGATGGGTTTTTACTCCCTCTCTCCCACGAAACATTCATCGAACAAACTTAATATGAGTTTTGACAGAAAACATTCATCGAACCAACTAATTATGAGTTTTGACAGAAAACATTCATCGAACAAAATTAGAACAGAAAAAATTGACCAAGTTTTCATATATCATCATCATCTACTAGAAAAAAATTTGACATATTCTTTGCATATGAACATACAAACATTTGCATATTCTACAATAATATCACCCAAAAAATCTATGAACATAAAAAATTCTAACTTTTTCATATTCTTTGCATATGAACATACATGCATTTTCTTTTTTTCTTATATGTAACTTTTGCATATGAACATACATACATAAAATTCGTATGAACAAGAAAAAAAATACTTTTTGTGAGCAATACATAATCTCCAATATTTTTCTAGATATGCAAAAAAGAGCATATACCTAAAATCTTATAAAGAGCATATACAGAGCATATATAGAGCATTACATAATCTCCAATAATCTCCATTACACAATTCAACTTGAACGAAGAAAAAAAAGAAAAAAGTAGGGGCCGTCGTTGAAGCGGCCGGAGTGCGGGCGACATTGGCGTCGGGGAGGACGGCGGCGTTGGGGCGCGGGGGGGGGGGGGGGAGGAGGAGAGGAGGGGTAACGGCGAGGTGCGGCTAACAGTACGTTGCTAGGGAGCGGCAGTGAGGTCGGCGCAGGGCTCGGTGACGGCGAGGTCGGGGCAGGGCGCGGCGAGGTCGGGGCAGGGCTCTACGATGGCAAGGTCGGGGAAGGGCTCGGTGACGGAGAGGTCGGGGCAGGGGGCGGCGACGCCGGGGCAGGGGTGACGGCAACAACGGAGACGGCGGACGAGGGCAGGGCAGCCTGGCGGCGTCGATGACCTCGGCGTCGTCCGGCGGAAACTGGTGATGAAATCTGAAAAAACGCTAAGTGCTAGCTTATATAGAAAAGGCTTTGGTCCCGGTTCGTGGCACAAACGGGGACGAATTTCCCCCTTTGGTCTCGGTTCGTGCCACCAACAGGGACCAAAGGTCTCGTTTCACCAGCCCAAAGGGCGGGAAGCAGAGGCCTTTGGTCTTGGTTGGTAGCACCAACCGGGACTAAAGGGGGCATTGGGACCGGTTGGTGGCGGTTGGTGCTACCAACCGGGACCAAAGGCCTTGTGCTGCCCACGGCCAAATGTTTAGTCCCACCACTAGTGCAGAACAGGCCTTTATCACCGGTTCGTAAGGGCCTTTAGTGCCGGTTCTGCAACCGGCACTATGGAGTGGAGACTAAAGCACCCCCTTTAGTACCGGTTCGGCACGAACCGGCGCTAAAGTGCCACCACGTGGCATGAGCCAGGCCCGGGTGCTGGTAGACCATTAGTACCAGTTGGTAGCACGTTATGCATATATATAAATAGATTTTCTCTTAATTTTGTGTTTTCCATTAGACCATTTTTATTTTTCCATTTATTTTGTGTTTTCCATTTAATTCTTCTTTGTTTGCTGGTATTTTACGATACTAAATATTGTACACGTTATGCATATATATAAATAGATTTTCTCGTAGAACTGATCATATATATATATAATCGAATGTCTCACAACCACCATTAATTATTCACACATACACATGTATATATATATATACAATTTCTCCTACTTGTTTCCTTGGTGACTTCGGAGCACGATGACAAGTGGTTCATGGGGGCGCTAGCGGGTAATAGTATTCTCCTTTGGGATCTATGACGTGGTCGAGCAAAAATCCCGCTATTTCCTCTTTGAACTGTTAAGAAGGAGATCAATATGCATGTGTATTAGTTGTGTGACTAGATATCGACAATCATGTAAGATTTGTGAATAGTGTTCTGGCAAACGTACCCAGTCCTGTCTATCAGATCTGCTCCTTTCGGACGCCATCATGCGAATGTTCTCGCAAACGTAGTATGCACACACTTCAGTCCCCGGCGCCTGCTTCAGGGCCTTTACGACAATAGAATTTAATCAGATAATAATTAATCAAGCATGTTAATTAATTAATGGTATTGAAACAAGAATTAAAGAGATGGTAGCTCGCTAGCTAGTACTACTTAATTACTTACCTTGGGTCGATACCAACATAGCTTTTGTCGCCATTTTCCTGGAGTGACCTTGATGTACTTTTCCCAAGCCCTGCCCGCCGGCAAAGAAAATTAATAAAGGGGTTATTAAAAATAGTTCATATCAGGAAATGACGAACTAAATAGGCCGAGATATAGTTAATAATGATTGAAATAACCTATCGACTATCCCCTTCACGATGCTGGAGTCACTATTTTTTAAAGTAGTGAGTCCAGTACTTCAACTTTTCCTTCGTCAACTTTAATGTCTAACAAGATCCAGTGGAAGCTGCATGCGCATACGTTTGCATGTATATATTAAGCGGGCATGTGCATAACACTAATCAACTATAACCCTAAACCCTATACACTTATTAACATCTAGCTAGTAAGCAAAAACAGAATTTGTAGTACAAGACAGTGTGACTCACTCGAAGTTGTAAGGAAGTAGTATATCTTCATTGCTATTGAGGCGCTTCAAGAACTCTAGCATGCATTTTTCTACATCTTGTCTACACCATTCCAATTTCCATGTGTATTCATTAACGGTATTTGGGTCAATGAACCCAATGCCATAGCGTCCAGCTTTTTTCATTTCATACATCTTCATCCTCCATAATACCCCAGAAAAGAATATATAGTGAGGATATATAATTACAGGTAATTAATGATCAATCAATGAGCACTAGAGCTAGCTTGAGACTTAAATTATAGAAAGAAATCACTTACAGACAATAGCAACTGACGATAGACTTGTCGAGTGCATCTTGATTGAATAACTGAAATAGTTCTGAATACTCAATGGCCAGAGCTTTCTTATGGAAGTAATGATCTTCCTCGACTTGCACCATGAGGGACTCTCGATTGGAAATCTAGGTAATTTTCATGTACCAATCATGCAATTCATACATTCTCGTTGGGAGGTTCTTGACCTCCTCGGGCTCGACCAAAGGTTGGCCCTGGTCATATTTACGTTTTATTTCCTCCTCTCTAAGCGGAGGCATGGGCTCGATCTCGAGGAGTTGTCCAACAGTGATCTTGAGCATTTCAGCCTGCATTATATGCTCCTTGGTTATTACCACATCGCCCAGCTCGGGAACGTAAACGGTTTGCCCACGATAATATTGGGCGCGCGTACTCTCATGTGTTGTTGGCACAACAAGCGGGGGGGGGGGGGGTCGATTGCGCCGCCTGTTCTCCCAGCTGGGGAACGGTTTTCCCGCATTTTTTGACAGCTGCTTGTTGGCTCGAGCTCGAGCTCGCTTCTTTCTGTAGTCGTGCTCGATGTGCCTTCTTGATTTGGCGCTCATAGTCTGAGTCAACAGGCTTGGGAGCTGGTGGTCTAGCCATACGAATGAAGTGGTCAATCTTTTCCTCAGGCACTTTCTCCCTCGGCGGCGTTGCCGGTTTCGGTCGAAAATGAGCGTCCACTTCGGCCCACACTATTGCATCGTTTTGCTCCTCGGTCATGTCGTAAGGCCTCTGAGGAAGAGGAGCGAGGCTGCTTGGACCATATTTATATCGCTTGTCTCCGCCTGTACTTTCTGTACTACCTTGACTCGTACTGCTACGCACCATAGTTGCGGCGTGTCTCTTCTGCGATTGCTTAGGCGGCGGAGACGGCTGACGTGGCTTAGTTGGAGCAGGAGGAGTGGCCTGACGCTGTGTCGAACTTGAAGCAGGAGGTGTGGTCTGACACGGTGTTGAACTTGAAGCAGGAGTTGTGGCCTGACGCTGTGCCGGACTTGAAGCAAGAGGTGTGACCTGACACGGTGGCGGACTTGGAGGAGCGGGAGTCTGCTGACACGGTGGCGGACTTCGAGGAGGAGTCGGCAGACACGGTGTCGGTGGACTTCGAAAGATGATGCAATCCTTTTTCCATAGGATGAAACGATGTATGGCCTCTCCCAGTGTTTGCTCGTCGTCACCTCTAGGAATGTCAAGCTCTAGCCCCGAATATGGGCCCACCACCTCATCAACCAAGACACGAGCATAGCCCTTTGGAATCGGGGAGCAATGGAAGGTTGCTCCGGGGGTAATTGTAAAAGCAACGGCATTCGCCACCTTCATGGATATGTTCTTCATTTTGTAGTGTAGCTCACGGTTAGTGTTCCCTATGATGTCATCCACAGGGTATGTATCCAGCAGTGCGTCGCCCGGGGCGGAACCAACGCTGCTTCTCGGCATGGATGGGACGGTGCTATCCAATGCTGGATGATCATCCGCTTGCTACTGCCGCTACTGAGACCCCCTTTCCTGGCTAAGTGAGTCGATCTGCTGCTGCTGGAATTTGAGTGCCAAGTCTGCGTGCCTTGCTTCTAGGCCTTGAAGGCGTTCTGCGTCCTGCTTCCTCTGCTCCTCCTCCAGCTTCCTCTTCTTCTCCTCCTCCATCTTCTTTCTTGCATGGGTCCTGTAGTCGTTGTTCCATTCCGAAAGCCCTCATACCAGGGAATAACGCCCTTGCCTCGTGTTCTACCCGGGTGTTCAGGATTTCCCAGGGCGCGCGTAAGCTCGTCGTTCTCTCTGTTGGGCGTGAACACCCCCTTTCGAGCATCTTCTATTGCGTCAAGTAACTTTTGTTCTGCTCCGTTTAGACTTGCCTTCTTCGAAACCAGGCCTGTCTTCGGGTCCAACGCCCCCCATGCGCATAGAACCAAGTTCTGCACCTAGGGGGCAGCTCCTAGTAACCGGAGTGACCCCTGCATCCTCCATCTCTTGCTCAGACTTATCCCACTTAGGCATTGCCACCGCGTAGCCACCTGGACCCAGCCTATGGAACTACGTCTTTTTTGCAGCATTGGCCTTGTTTTTTCTCGACCGTTCCTTAGATAATTCTGATTCCTTGAATTTCACGAAAGCGGGCCAGTGTTCTCTTTGCTTCTCCAGTGTTCCCTAGAATTCTGGAGTCTTCCTTTCTACAGCGAGGTAGTTGGCCCATACAGTTTTCTTGTGGGTGTTGAATGCAATTGACATCTTCTTAAGAGCAGCGTCCTTGACTTTCTGCACATCTGCATCAGTGAAATAATCTGGTAGGGTGAAATTTTCCATCAGAGATTCCCAAAGCTTTTGTTTTGCTCTGTCGTCGACCCAAGTAACATCTGGGCATTTAGTTTTTGGCTCTTTCCATTCTTGAATGGAGATCGGGAGATGGTCCTTCACAAGAACTCCGCACTGACGAACGAATTTGCTCGCAATGTTCTTAGGCGTGAGGGGTTCGCCACTAGCTTTGATGGAATCGATGTTGTACTTTACACCCTCCTTCAACTTTTTGCTCGGGCCGCGCTTTGTCCTGCTGTCTGTAGAAGCAGATTTGCTCGATCCGGAGGGCTGCAAGAAGAAAGATCGATTCGTTAATATATCTTCAAATAAAAAAACATGTGATGATCACTAGATGCCTGCTTATATAAATATACCTCGCCGGTAGTCTTTGTTATTTCAAGATCAACATTGTATGCGTCATCATAATCATTGTCTGCGTCATCATAATCATAATCATAGTTCATGACTTCATCAGCTCGGTCGTCGAGATCGAATATCTTATCATCACCCTCCCCGGTATTGTTCAGATATTGGGAGCCGTCATTTGCTTCATTCAGATCATCTGGCCTGCTAGGGCTGCGTATGATCTCGAACAGGGCCTCTTCTCCCTCTCTGCCGGTATTGTCCGCCATAGCTTTTATTTAACTAATACAGAAGAAATATAAAACAATTAAGTATTCAAATTACAATGCATGGATGCAATCAATAAGGAAAAACCGAATCATATAGTACATAATATGCATCGTCTCGAATAATATATAATCTTGAATACATCGTCTCGAATAATATATAATCTCGAATACATTGTCTCGAATAATATATAATCTCGAATACATCACTGGCTAGGTAGCTAATAAAGATCGAATACTATAGAAGAATCTAGGCCACTCGCAGTTCCTGGGGGGCGGGCGGTGGACACCCAAAGACACGGAACTATCACAGGATCATATCTCCGGTCATCTGCCCAAAGAAACTGCCAGGTATTGGAGAACCTGACGTCCATAGCAGCCATGTAGCGATGGACGTGGTCGTCCTCCTCCCTGACACGACGATGCACCACCTCCGGCGGGGCCGGCTCCCTCAGCACCGAATGTGGCCCACGCGAATGCCACCAAAGGAGATCAGGATCGACGACGGGACCCGAGGCCTGGTTCCTCACCAAGCGGCGCGCCCCTCCAGGTAGCACCTCCCAGTGCCAGCCCGGCGGAGCCCAATCCCGGACATGGGTCAGCCGGACGTCGTCGCGAACGGGTCGACGGCGAGGATGCGGGCCGGGCATCGTCGAGAACAAATATTATATGCCCGCAAAAAGTAACATTTTTTAAATGATTGGATTGTGATAACTAAAATTCTATATGGAAATTATAACAATTCGACATTAATCTAATTCATCTAACTAAAACTAATTCTAAAATTTCTAACATTTCTATATATATAACTAATATTGCTATAACATTTCTAATATTTCTATAACTAAAAAACAGAAAAATTGCTAACATTTCTATAAATATTTCTATAACTTAAAAACAGAAAAATTTATAACATTTCTAATATTTCTATAACTAAAAAACTGAAAAATTTCTAACATTTCTAATAATATTTCTATAACTAAAAAACAAAAAAAATCTAATATTTCTATAACTAAAAATATAAAAATTACTAACAATTTTACAACTAATTAACAATGTGTGTGTGTGTGGACATGGCGGCCGGGGCAGGCGCTCACCGGCGAGGCGAGGCGACGGGGGGTGGCGACGGGGACGGCGACGGGCGGCGATGACGCGGATGGCGACGATGGGGACGGGGACGGGGCGGCGACGACGGGGACGGGGACGGACGGGGCGGCGACGGGGGCGTCGACGAGGGGTGGCGACGGGGGCGTCGACGGGGGCAGCGACGGGGGCGGCGACGGGGGGCGGCGGGCGACGGGGCAGAGGAGAAGAAGCAGATGAAAAATGACGAAATTTCTAAGTGCTGCTTATATAGGATGGGCCTTTAGTACCGGTTGGAGCCACCAACCGGTACTAAAGGTCAAATTTGGCCAGCCCAAGCGGCGGGAAGCGCACCCCTTTAGTACCGGGTGGTGGCAACCAACCGGTACTAAAGACCCCCCCCCCTTTAGTACCGGTTGGAGCCACCACCCCGTACTAAAGGGTGTGCGCTTCTAGGCGAGGGGCACAGAAGTTTAGTCCCACCTCGCTAGTTGAGGAGCGCCAGGACCAGTTTATAAGCCCCGACGCGGGCACTACATTGAGCTCCTCTCAATAGCAGGCCTTTTGGGCCTACCTCTCCTACTCTGCCTGTGGGCCTACTGGGCTTGCGGGCCTGCATCCTGGCCCAACTACATGTTGGGTTTCTAGTCGTATGCATGCCGCTGTGGCCCAGTAGGTGGGCTTTTTTATTTTCTTATTTTTTTTGCTTTATTTATTTTTGGTTTATTTATTTTTGAGTTGTTTTTTGCTGTATTTAGAGTTCTTTGGGAATATTTTTGCTTTAGGTACAAAAAATTACAAACTTTCTGTTAGTGCCGGTAGTTTACAAATTTGAATAGTTTACATTTTGAATTATTTGAAATTTGTGTGAAACACTAGTTTGTGAGTAACTTAACTTTGAAAATAGATTTTCAGTGATTCTTTTTTCTTATGTTTAATATTAGTGTGGTTTATCATTATATTCAATTTGGTAATGCTTAGGTTATTTAAAAAATGAAATCCCTTTGTAACGGATGAGTTTTCGTCCGAAACCCTGATACTTCGAAAGAGATTGTCCATTTTATACACGAAGTGCATCCAGTTTTTGCGGTAACCCTCTCTACTTTTTTGCACATGCTATGTGGATGAAATTATGATACCATGCCAACTTTCAACCTTTTCTGAGTTCATTTGAAATGCTTTTCAATTTCAGGGTCATTTAGCTGAAAAAATCAGTAAATGCATGAAAGAATTTGTTTGCACATAAAATTTCTTCGCGTTTCAAATGCCAAAACACATAACTACCCTAACTATTACAGAGATTCCCTCCTGGGTGTGAAACACAGAAGAAATTGATGATAGTGAAGCCGATCACATCCTAGATCTTTTGGTGTGAAACTTTTTCTTCGCGTATGTCCCTTTGCGCCGTAGCCATGGAAAATCTTCATCATTTAACTGGATGCTCGGGTCAATATTCACTGTGAATGGAGCAATTTCATTAAATTTTTCATAATCTTCTGACATGTCTGTCTTGTCATCCACTTCCACAATGTTTCTCTTCCTAGAAAGAACTATGTGCCGCTTTGGCTCATCGTATGATGCATTCCCTTCCTTATCTTTTCTTTTTCTCGGCTTGGTAGACATATCCTTCACATAGAAAACCTGTGCCACATCATTAGCTAGGACGAATGGTTCGTCTGCATACGCAAGATTGTTGAGATCCACTGTTGTCATTCCATACCGCGGGTCTTCCGTTACCCCATATCGTGTCATATTGACCCATTTGCACCGAAACAAAGGGACCTTCAAATCACGTCCATAGTCAAGTTCCCATATCTCCTCTATGTAACCATAATATGTTTCCTTTCCCGTCTTGGTTGTTGCATCAAAGCAGACACCACTGTTTTGGTTGGTGCTCTTCTTATCTTGGGCGATCGTGTAAAATGTATTACATTTATCTCATACCCTTTGAAAGTCATTATTTCTAAGATGTTAACTGGGACAGCGAGTACAGGTCATCTTCAATAGAGGCGGCATGCATGGTACGTGTCTGCAACCAGCCGGCGAAACTCCTGGTTTGTTCACGTGTAATCCAGTCATCAGACCGCTCCGGGTGTTTGGAGTGTAGAAAATTCTTGTGTTCGTCCATATACGGAGCCACCAAGGCGGAATTCTGTATAACTGTGTAGTGTGCTTCAGTGAGAGAATGTCCGTCCATACATATTTTTTAATTCCCTCCTAGCGTGCCTTTTCCATACAGTCTGCCCTTATGCCGCGATTCAGGAACACCAATCGGCTTAAGGTCAGGAATAAAGTCAATACAAAACTCAATGACCTCCTCATTTTCATGGCCCTTGGAGATGCTTCCTTCTGGCTTAGCACGGTTATGAACATATTTCTTTAAGACTCCCATGAACCTCTCAAAGGGGAACATATTGTGTAGAAATACAGGACCCAAAATGCTAATCTCTTCGCATAGGTGAACTAGGACGTGCGTCATGATGTTGAAGAAGGATGGTGGGAACACCAACTCGAAACTGACAAGACATTGCACCAAATCATTCTCTAACCTTGGTATGATTTTTGGATCGATTACCTTCTGAGAGATTGCATTGAGGAATGCACATAGCTTCACAATGGCTAATCGAACGTTATCCGGTAGAAGCCCCTTAATGCAACCGGAAGCAGTTGCGTCATAATCACGTGGCAGTCATGAGACTTTAGGTTATGGAACTTTTTCTCTGCCATGTTTATTATTCCCTTTATATTCGACGAGAAGCCAGATGGTACCTTAATACTGAGCAGGCATTCAAAGAAGATTTCCTTCTCTTCTTTGGTAAGAGCGTAGCTAGCATGACCCTGATGTATGCCGTCTTTTCCATGCATACGTTGCTGGTCCTCCCGTGGCTCAGGTGTATCTTTTGTCTTCCCATACACGCCCAAGAAGCCAAGCAGGGTCACGCAAATATTCTTCGTCACGTGCATCACGTCGATTGCAGAGCGGACCTCTAGATCTTTCCAATAGGGCAGGTCCCAAAATATAGATTTCTTCTTCCACATGGGTGCGCGTCCGTCAGCGTCATTCGGAACAGGTTGTCCGCCAGGACCCTTTCCAAAGACTACCTTCAAACCCTTGACAATATCATGTACATCAGCACCAGTACGGTGGCGAGGCTTCGTCCGGTGATCCGCCTCACCTTTGAAATGCTTGCCTTTCTTTCTTACGGGATGCCTGCTCGGAAGAAATCAACGATGTCCCAGGTACACATTCTTCCTACAATTGTCCAAATATATACTGTCGGTATAATCTAAACAGTGCATGCATGCGCGGTATCCCTTGTTTGTCTGTCCCGAAAGGTTACTGAGAGCAGGCCAATCATTGATGGTCACGAACAGCAAGTCCTTTAGGTCAAATTTGTAGGGGAACGCAGCAGAAAACAAAAATTTTCCGACCTACGCACCAGCCCAGGACCACTATGGAGACTGCATACATGGTTTGATCTTTTTCGTTACCGACTCGTAGCGCAGCGGGAAGTAGAGTCGATGACGATCGGCGGTGCAGATCCCCGCAGCTAGGATTTACAACCTCCCAACCGCGAGGATGTATACCCTCATCTGCTCCTCAGACAGCCCTCCAGGAGGCGGTCGAACAGCCCCCCGGACGGTGTCGCGGACAGCCCTTCGGGAGGACCTTCGAAACTCGAACGGTCACTCGGACAGCCCTTCGGGAGGACCTTCGAAACTCGGACGGTCACACGGACAGCCCTTCGGGAGGCACTCACGAACTAAGACCGAAACTACGATCTCTCTACAGAGTTGCACACATACGGTGTCATCTATCTGGCAGGGCTTCGCCGTCCAGAACTAGTTCTTGCCGGAACCCAGACAGCCTTACGGCTCTACGAAACTCTTTTCGTGGGAGGGAGAGAAGAAGCCAGATAATGCATGGCATGTGTATGAGAGCAAGGGATGAGTGTGGAGGGCTGCCCCTCCACCTCTATTTATAGGAAATCCCAAGGGGGTAGGGTAGTTTCACAAAAAACCCAAAATGCACATGAATGAAGTCCTTCCACAAGGACCTAGGAGTGAAACCAAGGAACAAGAGGGTCCCCAAGGGGGGATACCCCATGTGGCCGGCCACACCCCCATGAGGGGCCCAAAAATGGCTCCTATCCATCCATGTCATCCCCAAGATCTTTTGGAGCAAAGCCCCAAAAGGTGGCTTTCCATAAAGTAACCATAAAGCTGATTTTCACTATTCACGACGACATTTTTCAGCGTCTGATCGAACTGAAAATATTTATGTGGGCTAAGAACATTTCCAGTACCCACTAAAATGATTTTCAACGCGTTCCGAAACAATTCCGGTTTTAGTGATTTTCATCTGCGAAACGCATCTGAAGTGGCTCCGGCAGCTCCGGAACATTTCCGGTTTGTATCTCAGAAAATTCCAAAAAGCTTCCAGAATGATTCTGGCATCCTCCAAGAATTATCAGGCATGTGCCGAAACCAATTTGACTTAATGGTGTATCCCGAAACAACTTTTCGGTATCATCGAAACTTATCCGATGACCTCTCTCTGCGGTACGATTCCGCTGTCCGAAACTTTTCGGTGTCCGAATCTTTTTCGGTGATTTTCTCTCAGACTCCCTGTCTAGTATTCAGTAGATAGATGACCCTTAAGCGTGTGACCGTATAGGTTCGGTGAAGTATAGACATGACCCGGAACCCCTTCCGATCAATGATCAACATCGGAGCCGTGGACACCCATATTGACCCCTATACCCACACGAATAAATATTCGAGTGAACCTCCAGTTGCCGTGTGCTATTCCTGTTGCTTCGCGATATGTTACAAATACCCGAGGTGAGACATGTTGGCATTCCCGTGGATCAACAACTTGTCCACTATGCTAGTTACCTCGTTACCGGTATTGTTCTCTTTTCTCGTTATCGTGTTCCGGCATCCCCGTGATCAAATCACAAAGTGTCTGGCCAGACGATGATGGATACCGTAACACCGAGAGGGCCCAGAGATATCTCTCCATCGTCGGAGGAGCAAATCCCAATCTTGAGCTATCAAGTTACTTGACACACTTTTCCATGAACCCGTAAGCCGCCGTAATAGCCACCCATTTACGGATGACGTTTAACAAACCCCAAAGTTCATGAAGCAAGCATGAAGAAACTCGGTACTCTCATGGTCTAAGGAATCATGCAAACGTTAACCATCTCTGTGTTATGTACCAATAAACTTGTGACGAATGAATCTCATAGCATAACATCAATCCGGGTCGATTCAACAGAAATGTTCTCTTAACATTGTGCCCTCAAGGTTGCTGACATAGACATGCCCATGATCAGGAAAACATAACCATCATGCAACACTTGAGCTAGTCTTAGAGGCCAGACTAGAAATACATTTTACCGTTTATTATTCCACACGTGCATATGAGTCTTCCTCCGAGCCTCGTGGTTATTGCAGACTCGAGAACCATAGCAGTTATAGCATGGAACATAAACATAATTATGAACTCGAAGATAAATAATATCATTTATTATTGCCTGTAGGGCATATCTCCTACAGACTCCCACTTGCACTAGAGTCAATAATCTAGCTTATGTTAATGCACTTCACACCTGTGGCACACCGGTGTAACTATGCTTCGCTTGTGGTATAGCCTGATGTCCAATGGATCTGATGACTTCAGTTCCGTGTGTATCTTTGCATGTCCTCGCGTTTTCACGTTTTCACAAAATTCATATTTTGTGTGGACTTGGCTTTGTATGTATGTGAATCGCAGGTCGAACCTGGATTCCTCAGACTGAGTTATGGAGCAACTACCTGCAGTAGTGTCCCATTGTCAAAAGCCATCTTGGAACTATACTAAGTTCATGAATGAACTATATGATTCAACTTCTTCTTTGTCGCTTCTAAAGCGTCAACATACTTAGCCCTTGTTATATAATTCGCCACAGTAACTAGTTTGAACAAATTCCAACTAACTGTGCCACCACATTGTGTGTTACACAAAACCCTTAACTTAAATCGAAAATCGCACGGTGAAAAGATGAAGACTATCGATGTAACATTTTACAACGAACTCTTCATGATCTCCGCTTGCAAGAAAACATATCATCAGTACTTACTCTAGTACTCAATGACATCTTTCACTGTTGTCCCACGATCAGTACTTTGATCACTTTAGTATCCATACTCGCAACACCTTGGGAGTATCGGACATATCTGGTTGTTTTACATACCATGGAATACATGATTAATCCAAACACAAAAGTGTGTGGAATCTACATCATGTATTTTACTCATCAGTGTTTTGGGACACCGAGTCTTGCAAAAACTCTTTCCATGTGACTTTGGCAAGAATCACTCCTTGGCGTTTTAAATGCTAAAAGGTTTTAGCATCTTGTCAATATGTATTCATTGCTTAGCCCCATAAGGTAAATCTATCTCCATAGATCATCATGCCTAATATTGAGGCTATTTAGCCTAAGCACTTCATCGAAAAACTATTTTCAAATGAAGTCCTAATTCGTGTCAAGAAATTTATTTCCAATTACCAATGTGCCAAGCACATAAGGTTTTTAGAAATATTATTACGCTCCCACTTACTTTCTTGAATTACAAGCATCTTCGTTACCCATTGATGAAGTCAAAACCCCTTTGACCATTTCATCAAAACACGAAGATTCCAACTCCATTTTGCTCTCTTATGTCCATTGCTGGAACTCTGAAGTTTGCATACCTACTAGCATCCTCTGGATCGACAAATTACTTTGGACTCTATCATATACAGGTCCGAGCTTTCATTTCCATCAGATGGAAATCCTTTTATCATCCATGTTTCATATCTCATGATTGAAATATGTATTAATTGCTAGTTCAACCCGAACCGACTTTAAGCATCGCTACGATGAAAACAACCTCATCGTAGTCAACTCTTGAACTTGTTATTTCAACAAGTCGAGCTTTACGGATAAAACATTTTATCCGTATCAGTTTTAAGTTCCATAAATATTCTTTAGACTCTAAGTCTTCCGAAAGGTGTATCAAGGTTTTAATCTTGAATCACTTATATGGAAACTAACTCGGGTTGTATTGGCATTTAGCCAATTCCGGAGTCAGGGCCCATCAACGCTTCCTTGTGTATCGTAGGTATAATGTTGTCTAACAACAATATCTCGTTTGCGCACCTGAGAGGTTTGCACGAGCCTTGCCTACGTGGTTCAGCTGCAAGTTCGACCGAAGTTCATACATATTATTGTAGAGACTTCCGTATCAGTCGCAGTAGGAAACTCTGGAATTACTTCCAAGGTCTCTTTCCTTTGATCTGATGACGTAGATACTGTTTATCTCGTCGAGTTGCACTATTCTCCCACTCACCTTTTTGAAAGAACCATTCTCTTTAAAAGCACACCGTTTCGCGGCAAAACTATTTGCCTCGGTATAGTGAGGGAGGAATACCCAACATTTTGGTAGCACTGGGTTTGTAACCTTTTACACAAGCCCCATATTCCAAATGTTTAAGAAAAGATATAACATGGTTGGGCGTACCATACCATGGCTTCATTTCAACAGACCCGATGTAGCTCTTTTCAGTGTAAAAGCCGCAATCTCTAAAGCATCACTTTAAAAGGGATAATGGCAAATTTATTTATGTCATCTTTGACCTTACCATGTCATAAATGGTTTGATTACATCTCCACGGACTTTCCACTTGCAGTGGTGTTCCGGGAGGTGCAAGTTTATGAAACCCCTTTCACAACTCATCAGACATTCGCTAAACATGTAACTCAAATATTCCTTTGTGCAATCAAATTGCAGAAACATAATTTTCTTGTTACAATAACTTCTACTTCATTTTTGAGAACCTTTCGAATGATTTCAAAAGATCCAGACTTATGTCTCATCAAGTAAATATCCATATATCTACTTGAGTCATTTCTGAAGATAAATAAATCCACCACTAACAACACTTATCGGACTACACACATCAAATGTATGATCACTAATAAGTTTGTTGTTCGTTCCTTATGGCCTGTGAACGGTATTTTAGTCACTTCACTTTTCGAAGGAAAGTTGCAAGTGTCAGATGATTCAAAATCAAAAAGACTTCAAAATCCATCATAATGGAATTTTCCATGCGGGTTTCTCCAATGTGACCAAATGTAGTGCCACACTTGTGTGGTATTCTTTTAGTCTTGCGACATTTAGCGTCAGTGTTATGGATGTATCATATTACCCTCAATATTCATAACATACGTCCCATCGATGATGGAAGTATGGCCCTTATGTTATTCATAATACTTAACAACAATTGTTGTTTTTATGAACAACTCTTTTGCAACAAACATTGTGCAATGGGCTAGATTGTATGAAACTCTAAAATGAATTATGAAAAGTAAACCCAGAGGTATTGTATTATTATAAATATTCATAACATACATCTCATTCATAATGAAAGTATGGCCCTTGTGTTATTCATAACATCAAACATAAAAAGTTCTCTTATGAACAACCTTCTTGCAAGATGCCTTATGCAATGGGATAGAGTTTGTAAAACTCTAAATGAATTATGAAAATAAATACAGACGGCAATACACCGATGGAAGGTATAGTAACATTTACTATGTTCCCTGTGTATACCTTAACCTCATTTCTAGCTAGTCTTTCAGGCCATAGTAGTTCTTACATCGAGTTGCAACAGAATGCAATCGAGCGGGCATTTTTGTAATGAACTCACAATACCCAAGAATTAGTGATTAACATGTTTAACCATAATTCGCAAGAACTATATCTTTGACCAGCCTTCTATACATAAAACTTGTATGACATTCATACATGAGCTGGATATTCCAGTCTTCTTTCCTTTTGCCTTTATACTTCTAACAGTTTAACTTTTAGTATTTCTCCTACTCTCAGAAGAATCACCCAACTTAAGAGTGGCATTAGCCCCGGACTTCCTAGGCGTGTAAGTCATACTAACACCCTTTGGACACTTCCTTTCTCTTTAAGTTGTTGTTTTATTCACCTTTCATTATATGACAGGCGTTCTTCTGGATCCCTTTCCCAACAGTCAAATGCATAGTAAACACTTTTACTAATACTTGCAAACAAACATTGCTTTGTTTGTATCTGAAAATAATTTTCAGTTCCATGAATATCATATAACTATCCCAACTTTCGAAGTTTGGGTTTCATGGAAGCAAACATATTCCACTTGACCGTAACAGAATTCTAGCTTTTGGATCGAAGGACGAGAGTCACATGATCCATAGCATTAGCGGGAGGATACGGAAAGCATGCGATAGGACAAAGTCCTTCTCGGCACTTTTGAGGACAATCCTCATATTACGTTACCAATCGTAAAGTTTTAACCAGATATTTAACAGCTATTCAATTTTAATAGGGAAGGTGGAAATGCGAGCCATTATTCTACAACTATTATGCAAGAAACACTTA
Source organism: Aegilops tauschii subsp. strangulata (assembly GCF_002575655.3). NCBI lineage: Eukaryota > Viridiplantae > Streptophyta > Magnoliopsida > Poales > Poaceae > Aegilops > Aegilops tauschii. Next base: position 26,185,071 of record NC_053040.3, read on the forward strand.
GACAGTGTTCATAATTAATTGCACTGAGAATTAAACATGTTAATTCAACAGTGCGCTCCCACTCAAATCAATATCTCTCACAATTAATTTTGAGTGATACAAGATCCAGACTTCAATTCATCGCCATAGAATCATCATCTCATAACGGGAATTTTAATCGGTAGGCCAACTTGCCGATCACATCTCTATGTGACTCTTGCTCATCTTTCGATGCAGGTGTTCCGAGCTCAGGACGATCCTGCCATGAACGTCAAGACAACCAAGTGATCTTGCTGCGAGGTCTGACCTCACCCGCCTCACACTTCTCTAATCGTTCGTACCCATGCATCCATGGCGCACCCCGAAAAGATAGGTGCCGTGACGGTGCTACACTTGGGAGAACACTAACTACTTGATATTTTAAGTGAGAGATCACCCTAATAAAAGCGACTACCGCGCAATCAAGAAGGGTGCATCATAAGGGATAAACATCTCAGGCAATTCATAATAGCATGATATGGTATAGCCCTTTCTGACGGAGAAGTATTTCATTTCTTCGTCTTCGGCATTCGCGTCGGTGTTCACCTTCGCGAAGATTGCCACCACCTTGCCGATGCACCAGATAATATCGCTATCTCTATAGCTAACAAAATAATGCATTACAACAAGGTTGACACGCAGGTCATTAAAATGCAATCATATGGCTCCAGCCATCATGCCGAATCATGACACGCAGGTCATGTTAATCAAATTACATCATATAGTCATCTCATACATAATCGAATTAGTATGAGCACTGCTATACCACATCACATGCACATCCTGCAAAACCAAGTTAGACGCCTCTAATAGGTTTATGCAAAATTTTATTTTACGTGGCTTCTAAGGTTTTGACTTAAACCGTAGCTACCAACGTTTTATCATCAAGTATGATTATTCAAGTTGCTACATTAACATCTCGGGGTGTATGAAACACGAGATAATTAAATCTCGAGCCCCATACTAAACTTCGTCATACGCATGACCCCCGTGCAGATAATATCTGCAATGCCCTTTCATCTGCGAATTTCATCTTTCTTTTGACTACGGCAGAACCCAAAGAACTGATAGCACTTCCATGATCAATCAGGATCACGGATTGCCAGAACTTTGTCAAATTCCACCATGTTGTCTCGAGATTGAGCAAACGCAAATTCTAGGGAAGCAACAAGAACGTCGGGTAACAGATTTCATCTGTCACCCGCATAAATAATTTTCGGCAATAGATCTCATCTACTACCTAATTATTTTATGCAATACCCATACATCTCTATGTATTCTAGATCGAAACCTGCATCTACGCATAGCACGGCTCTTGATGCCACTGTAGGGGAACGCAGCAGAAAACAAAAATTTTCCGACCTACGCACCAGCCCAGGACCACTATGGAGACTGCATACATGGTTTGATCTTTTTCGTTACCGACTCGTAGCGCAGCGGGAAGTAGAGTCGATGACGATCGGCGGTGCAGATCCCCGCAGCTAGGATTTACAACCTCCCAACCGCGAGGATGTATACCCTCATCTGCTCCTCAGACAGCCCTCCAGGAGGCGGTCGAACAGCCCCCCGGACGGTGTCGCGGACAGCCCTTCGGGAGGACCTTCGAAACTCGAACGGTCACTCGGACAGCCCTTCGGGAGGACCTTCGAAACTCGGACGGTCACACGGACAGCCCTTCGGGAGGCACTCACGAACTAAGACCGAAACTACGATGTCTCTACAGAGTTGCACACATACGGTGTCATCTATCCGGCAGGGCTTCGCCGTCCAGAACTAGTTCCTGCCGGAACCCAGACAGCATTACGGCTCTACGAAACTCTTTTCGTGGGAGGGAGAGAAGAAGCCAGATAATGCATGGCATGTGTATGAGAGCAAGGGATGAGTGTGGAGGGCTGCCCCTCCACCTCTATTTATAGGAAATCCCAAGGGGGTAGGGTAGTTTCACAAAAAACCCAAAATGCACATGAATGAAGTCCTTCCACAAGGACCTAGGAGTGAAACCAAGGAACAAGAGGGTCCCCAAGGGGGGATACCCCATGTGGCCGGCCACACCCCCATGAGGGGCCCAAAAATGGCTCCTATCCATCCATGTCATCCCCAAGATCTTTTGGAGCAAAGCCCCAAAAGGTGGCTTTCCATAAAGTAACCATAAAGCTGATTTTCACTATTCACGACGACATTTTTCAGCGTCTGATCGAACTGAAAATATTTATGTGGGCTAAGAACATTTCCAGTACCCACTAAAATGATTTTCAACGCGTTCCGAAACAATTCCGGTTTTAGTGATTTTCATCTGCGAAACGCATCTGAAGTGGCTCCGGCAGCTCCGGAACATTTCCGGTTTGTATCTCAGAAAATTCCAAAAAGCTTCCAGAATGATTCTGGCATCCTCCAAGAATTATCAGGCATGTGCCGAAACCAATTTGACTTAATGGTGTATCCCGAAACAACTTTTCGGTATCATCGAAACTTATCCGATGACCTCTCTCTGCGGTACGATTCCGCTGTCCGAAACTTTTCGGTGTCCGAAACTTTTTCGGTGATTTTCTCTCAAACTCCCTGTCTAGTATTCAGCAGATAGATGACCCTTAAGCGTGTGACCCTATAGGTTCGGTGAAGTATAGACATGACCCGGAACCCCTTCCGATCAATGAGCAACATCGGAGCCGTGGACACCCATATTGACCCCTATACCCACACGAATAAATATTCGAGTGAACCTCCAGTTGCCGTGTGCTATTCCTGTTGCTTCGCGATATGTTACAAATACCCGAGGTGAGACATGTTGGCATTCCCGTGGATCAACAACTTGTCCACTATGCTAGTTACCTCGTTACTGGTATTGTTCTCTTTTCTCGTTATCGTGTTCCGGCATCCCCGTGATCAAATCACAAAGTGTCTGGCCAGACGATGATGGATACCGTAACACCGAGAGGGCCCAGAGATATCTCTCCATCGTCGGAGGAGCAAATCCCAATCTTGAGCTATCAAGTTACTTGACACACTTTTCCATGAACCCGTAAGCCGCCGTAATAGCCACCCATTTACGGATGACATTTAACAAACCCCAAAGTTCATGAAGCAAGCATGAAGAAACTCGGTACTCTCATGGTCTAAGGGATCATGCAAACGTTAACCATCTCTGTGTTATGTACCAATAAACTTGTGACGAATGAATCTCATAGCATAACATCAATCCGGGTCGATTCAACAGAAATGTTCTCTTAACATTGTGCCTTCAAGGTTGCTGACATAGACATGCCCATGATCAGGAAAACATAACCATCATGCAACACTTGAGCTAGTCTTAGAGGCCAGACTAGGAATACATTTTACCGTTTATTATTCCACACGTGCATATGAGTCTTCCTCCGAGCCTCGTGGTTATTGCAGACTCGAGAACCATAGCAGTTATAGCATGGAACATAAACATAATTATGAACTCGGAGATAAATAATATCATTTATTATTGCCTCTAGGGCATATCTCCTACAAAATTCTTCCCCCATGTGCTCATCCCACGCACGTACACCTGTTCCATTCCACAGCTATAAGAGTTCTTCAACTAATAGCCTTAGGTACACATCAATGTCATTGCCGGGTTGCTTAGGGCCTTGGATGAGCACTGGCATCATAATGAACTTCCGCTTCATGCACAACCAAGGAGGAAGGTTATACAAACATAGAGTCACAGGCCAGGTGCTATGGTTGCTGCTCTGCTCCCCAAAAGGATTAATGTCATCTGCGCTCAGACCAAACCATACGTTACTTGCGTCATCTGCAAACTCCTTCCCGTACTTTCTCTCAATTTTTCTCCACTGCGACCTGTCAGCGGGTACTCTCAACTTTCCGTCTTTCTTACGGTCTTCTCTGTGCCATCGCATCGCCTTGGCATGCTCTTTGTTTTGGAACAAACGTTTCAACCGTGGTATTATAGGAGCATACCACATCACCTTGGCAGGAATCTTCTTCCTGGGGCGCTCGCCCTCGACATCACCAGGGGGTCATCGCGCCTGATCTTATAGCGAAATGCACCGCATAGCGGGCAAGCGTTCAATCCTCATACTTACCGCGGTAGAGGATGCAGTCATTAGGGCATGCATGTATCTTCTGCACCTCTAACCCTAGAGGGCAGACAGCCTTCTTTGCTTCGTACGTACTCTCGGGCAATTCGTTGTCCTTTGGAAGCATATTCTTTATCATTACCAGCAACTTTCCAAATCCCTTGTCAGATACACCATTCTCTGCCTTCCATTGCAGCAATTCCAGTGTGGTGCCCAACTTTTTCTTGTCAGCTTCGCAATTCGGGTACAACAATTTATTGTGATCCTCTAACATGCGCTCCAACTTCTTCTTCTCCAAATCACTTGCGTAGTTTCTCTTTGCATCGGCATTGGCCCGACCTAGATCATCAGCGGGCTCATCTGATGCCTCTTCTTCAGCTTCTTCCCGCATTGCCGGCTCAGCTTCTTCCCCCATTGTTGTATCATCGTATTCAGGGAACCCATGGCCAGGATAGTTGTCGTCGTCCTGTTCTTCTTCATTGTCTTCCATCATAACCCCTCCTTCTCCGTGCTTGGTCCAAACATTATAGTGGGGCATGAAACCGGACTTAAACAGGTGGACGTGAATGGTTCTGGACGTAGAGTAATTGTGATCATTCTTACAGACTAAACATGGACAAGGAATAAAACCATCCGCCCGCTTGTTTGCCTCAGCCGCAAGCAGAAAAGTTTGCATGCCATTAATGAACTCGGGAGAGCATCGGTCATTGTACATCCATTGTCGGCTCATCTTCATTACACAACACCGAATAGACCAAATTAATACAAGTTCATACAAGACTTAAATGCAACAAACAAATAACTCTCTAACTAAAGAATTTAAATGCAACAACAAATGCGATCAAGATCGCAACTAAGGTAACAATTGATCCAACAGCATAATGATACCAAGCCTCACTATCAATGGCATATTTTCTAATCTTTCTAATCTTCAAGCGCATTTTCTCCATCTTGATCTTGTGATCATCGACGACATCGGCAACATGCAACTCCAATTCCATCTTCTCCCCCTCAATTCTTTTCAATTTTTCTTTCAAATACTCGTTTTCTCTTTACTAAATTTAACCTCTCGACAATAGGGTCGGTTGGAATTTCCGGTTCACAAACCTCCTATACAAAAATATCTATGTCAACTTGATGGGCATAATTTGTCATAAACATGAAATGCAACAACTAGTTTTAAAAGAGAATATACCACATCCGAATCATAACAAGGACGAGGGCCGACGGGGACGGATATCAAAACCATGGCACTATGTATAACAAACAACGTACGGGTAAGATAATTATACGAGTAACTATATATCCAAATCACACAAACATCAATTTGGTAAAGTAAAACATTCATGAACAAGAGGCATAACCATGGTACATATTCACCTTGTTCAACGCCAAATTAATTGAACCGCAAGAGTGAAAGAGAATGTTTGGAACATCTTTCAATTTGTTAAGATGCTAGCTTAAATATCATAGAGCATCGAGGAAAAACAAATTTCTCATTGAACTATTAGCCAAAATAGTTTCTTCTATATTGATGTGGCTTCCTTCTATTAGTGTCTCGGGTATGAGTGAGAAAATATTCAGTCTCGAAAGACAACAAATAAATGAGAGCAAAAGAGAGAGTATTATTAAAATTGCATGCATTATATACTCAAATGAGACTGAAGAAGCAATATGCCCTTTAGTCATACACACAAAGGAATAGAGCCATTTAGAAAATGTTTGAATTATAAGCATCAACTCGTATGTTGTGCCACTTACAATGATTTGTTCTACCAATTGGTCCACAATGACTGCACTAATGCTGGGCGCATGTATCATCTCAATGGTTTTTTTCTTTGTTTCCGAAGAGAGAATTCATAACTCGAATCAAACACCATTGACCCCGCCTACGAAAGACTGGCTCATCATTCTTTAGCAAAGCAACCCCTATTATTGTCCATTGTTTTTCTACATGTTGCTCATGTGCTAGCTAGCTTTAGTTATGTGTTACTTTAATATTTCACATCGAGTCAACTAGATGTTCACTTTCACAGTTGATCTATTGCTAATTGTCCTGTACAAAACATAACTAATCTTCCTGAAAGAATTCTTAGTATGGTTCATTCACTCACTATATATCATTAACTATTTCTAGAATTGTTGTTACTGATAAAAATTCACAAAAATGGTCAACGCCAAATTAATAGAAGCAAATTTCAAGTGTGTCAAGTCCACTTTCAATAGCATGTGAGTGAATTTATCCTACCAAAACCATCTCTTCAGAATCAATGCCCATGCAAAATATAACTAATATCTCAGAATATAATTCGCATCATTTTACCAAGAATTTCATGTACTAAAAATCATTTACACAGAAAAGATTTAAAACACAATTAAAGAAGTTGTATTATTTCATTTTCGTTTAGTTAGTATATAACACAAAAATAAGGTAAACATATATGGAAAACACATATTTTTTACAATGAGAATAAAAGTAACCTAATACGACATTATAATTTCATAATAAGTTAACAACGGATAATGATGATCCCCGTGCATCGAACATGCCTAAGAAAAAATTATGTTCACCAAAGGCGCGTATTTGAGAATGTGATCACATTTGGATGCAAGTTTCCTTAGACAAATGAAATCATATGTGTTCATGATACAACTTTATAAAAATCTAGCCCGCACATGGGGTGGGCCACTATACTAGTACAGTGAAAAGCACAAACATACATAAGTAATTGGAAAGCAATAACACTAATTACCTTCGATACTTGGCTTCCTTATGATGCTAGTACAGTAAGCATACATAAGTAATTGGAAAGCGAAAACACTAATTACCATCGATCCTTGGGTTCCTTGTTTTATAGTAGTTTGGCACTGATCCCTCTCTTTGAATAATAGTGACAATGCTAATGTCAACCACAACTTACTCCTTAAATCTCAAGTATAGGTTACAATCTTTTCTCTAGTATTTTTTATGTCCAACATAAATAGTCAATGCATTTTTGGTGCTTTTAGAGAAATAAATACGGCATACTCTTTCCATCATTCAGACTTGAAGATCATGTCTTTTTTCAATGAAAAAACAGTGCGCAATTTTTCTTATGATGGGGCTATTCGTGAAATAGCATGCTATATTGCGCTAAAACATCATAGCTTGTAGTGTGATGTTTTATTGGCAGCCCATTACCCCAAAGACACAAATCTGACCAAGCCCAAATAGGAAAAATAGCCAATGCCCCATCCGACCAAGCGCTACTAGTCCCCAACTCTCCACTTTATTCTCCACCCAGCCATGCAGTCATGTGCGCCGACGGGGGCTTCTTCTTCCTCCTATTTAGCCCGTCTTCTTCTATTCCTCGCTGGTCTTCCACTGTTCTCCGCCGGTCTTCCCCCGTTTGCGGCGGCATTATGTCGCCGCCAGCTGTGCCGCTGACAAGTGAGCTACCAGGCATGTTCTTTGGGCTCGTAGGTTCATGATGTACGTGTTGGATCATGATGTTTGCTAGATCTTAATTAGTTCCCCATTATGTTACAAGTTATCCATCTTAACTCCTAGCAATAGATTGATTGATTGTCGCTTTGTTAAATAGCTAGCTACATTGAGTACTTCAATATCCCGCAATGGGAGGTTATTCTTTAGCAATGGAGATCCCGGCGTCACCTAATTCTAAATTTGTATATTTTTGCTATGTTGTTGCCTCATGGGTTGTTGATGTTTGGCCACGTTAAAGCTTTTTTAGTAATTTATTATTAAACTATATCATTTATTCTTGTTAATGTTCTTTAATTTTAGGCTAGACATGGCATTACTTTGAAACACCACTTGTAAATAGCACGCTATAACGTGTATAGCATCTGGAGGAGGCCACCCCTATTTCTCTTAACACGACGTTTTTGTTGCTTTTTTGAAAGGCACAATCATTTATTTTTACTGCAGAATGCACGTTGCTCAGTCTCACAAACAATTCATCATAGAACATGAGGCTCGTGCACAGATTCTTCTCCACCTTTAGCTTCTATCTCTGGCAGTAAAATAAAATATCAGAAAATATGTAACCTGGAACACAACATGAGCTCGCAGATGCTTCTGAGGGAAGTTGTATAGGTAACTATGGCCTATACATTTTTCAGCAAAACAAAATATTGCAGCAGGATTATATAGATAAGGTAGCATAATTTACATGAACTTAAAACAACACATTATATTTTTAATGCACTCTCATCTTATTTTTCAGATGATGTTATGAAGTCTGTCATTGGTTGCATATCTCCGTTTGCTTGTACAAGTCTATGGGATGGTGTGAACCAGCTTAAGAATACTAAAGTGTCTGTTCTCGCCTTTTTTAGAACGTAAATTTGAACCATGGCTATACTTTCAAGTGATATTTTTTGACATCGGTCTTATCATTGATTTAGTATAATGTCTTCATTGTCATGTCTTAGAAAAGTAGTAGATTTTGTTTTGATAACGACGACCATGTAAAAATGATTGTTGGTTTGGCTTAACAAATTGTTGTTTTGCTCTAATGTTTGTGTATTTTGATGAGTTAGGCCAAATGTTAATATTGACAGATAATATAATATCTGAACCACAGTGAACATAAAGTTTGTGTCAACCAAACTTAACCTTTTGAATTTATTATTACATGGCTTCTAGTTCCACTCTTCTTTGTAGATGGCCCATTATTAGCTGCAAGTCATATTAAACCGATGATGATTTTTAGAACAATTAGTTCATGTGCAACATTTGATACGTCATATAATGGTCTTAATCAATAGTTTTCTCATAATTCCTCGGTGCAAAAACCACTAATGCTATGTTTAAATAGGGATTTATTTCCTTAGGCCACATTTTCCTTAGATAACCCATTTTCCATGTTGCTTTGAATTACTTGAAATAGTTTTAGGTAAAACTGTGTATATCATAGCTTGCCATAGAACTAGTTAAGGCTTGCTAGACATTTAGCGGTTTAAAAGTTATTAAAATATGAAATAATTAGGGGAGCCTCACTCTAATATAATAGATGATCCAATGGTGTGATTGCGAAAATATGCATTTATTTGTCCTCGGCGAAAAAACAAGCATTTCAGCTCACTTCAGGATCAATATATACTGAAACATTTGTTCTTTTTGTCCAGGACACATCCAGTAATATTTTTTCAATCCCTCCATTGGATCATGTTATTTTATAGGTGTGTTCGTTCATATTTTTTTCTGGATTTTTGAGATCTTTTACACAGTCGAAAACCTTAACTATGCGTGTCCGCAAATAATTTATTCTACGCTCCAGCCGTCCCACGGCAATGAAGAAGCCAACCAGATCCACCCCGCATGCAAACCTCCCTCCATTAATAACTGGTGGTAAAAAGACCCATCAGTTTTACTACTGGAAACTAAGTGTATTACGATCAAACCTAAACCCAGAGTTAAGTTGTAAAAGTGTCTACCACACTTCCAACAAAACTGAAAGTGTTTTACCATCAAGTTTAATTCCAGATTAAGTAGTAAACGAATTTAGTATTTTTTACTACAGAACAACAAGCATAGTACGGAATGAATTAAACAATTAGCCAATGGGTTTGCTAGGCTGTCCGCACGTACACCAGAGCACTGAATAGCACCTGCATATGTAGTAAAAAGATTATTACTTTTTACTACATGTTACATAGGACTTTCCGATCGATAGTTCACACAAGCTTTCACAGTAAAGAAATAAATAAGTTTTACTATATGTTATATGAGAGATTACTATCAATTTACGACCATGCACCTGAGTAATGAAGTTAACACTTTTTATTACATGTCACACGGGCTATTACTATCAATAGATCACCATGCTTCTATAGTAATGAAGTTAACACTTTTTACTACATGCCGCATAGGCTATTACGACCAAATGTATAGAGGAGCATGAGGATGGGCTCATGTTTTCTAGTTGATTGGCTGGCGCAGATTAGCGCCACCATATAGTAAAAGTAGAATATATATATATATATATATATATATATATATATATATATATATATATATATAAATAATGGATGACGGTGTAACTCAGATGAAACTATTCACACTAAAATGTTGTTGTCTCTTGGGGGTACATCTGGACCACTCTCTTGATCTCTACTACAGCTTACAAGTATGAGTGGACATAAATAAGCGTGGAGCTTTAATTTGGTCCAAACTCGTACACACACCCCACACATAGACTCAAACCAACACTCCCCCTCAAGTTCTCAAAAAAAAAACACTCCCCCTCAGATGGGTGATAAGTATCTGTCATTACCATCTTGTTACAAGCTAAATTATATTACTTGAGTCCTAACCCTTAGTTAGACAATGTACTACTTGATTCTCTAGGCTTATGTGATTTAATTCTACTAACAAACATTCCTGTGCGTTGCAAGGGGAGAAAAAAATGCCCCTAGCCTAGTAAGCATGGCTCAAGACTCCCATGGGTCTACATCCTCTTCTTCAATATGGCGCCCTACCTGTGTCACCGCTTATCTTTCTTTTCACCCTCACTAATAGTGAGCGTGGTGTCCACCCTATCACAATATGTCTGATGGTCAATCCCAAGGCAGTGATCTCGGCCACCGCGTAGCTCACCTTCACTGAACCGCACCAGTGAAAGAGAATGTTTGGAACATCTTTCAATTTGTTAAAATACTAGCTTAAATATCATGGAGCACTGAGCAAAAAAAATTGCACGTTGAACTAGTAGCCACAGTAGTTGCTTCTAAATTGATGTGGCTTCCTTCTATTTGTGTCTTGGGTATGAGTGAAAAAATATTCAGTCTGAAAAGACAAGGAATAAATGAGAGAAAATAAGAGAGTATTATTAAAATTGCATGCACGCCTTATGTACTCAAATGAGGCTGAAGAAGCAATATGCCCTTTAGTCATATACGCACAAAGAAATAGAGACATTTAGAAAATGTTTGAATTATAAGCATCAACTTGTATGTTGTGCCACTTACAATGATCCATTCTACCAATTGGTCCACAATGAATTCACTAATTCTCGGAGCATGTATCATCTGAATGGCTTTGTTTCCTTGTTTCTGAAGAGAGAATTCCTAACTCGTAAATCGAACACCATTAACCCCAGCTACGGAAGACTGGCTCATCATTCTTTAGGAACCCCTCCGTCTCTTTTCATTGTCCTCTAGCGATAGAACAAACACTGTGAGACGCAACCTGATCAACTATTAGATCTGCAGAATAAAACACACCGCATCATGCTTACTCAAGCACATGTAGGATGCATAAAAAGCCAATCGTGTTGAATTTTAAAATCATCAATGACAGATCAAAAGCAGATCATGAAATTAAAAAACCATCAATGAACTCCACCAATCCACCTCGTCGTTGGTTCTACCCACTTTGACCTCTTCGGCAAGAGGCCCGTGCCACAGACGCGATAGCGGCCTATAACCTCCGCCTTCTTGATAGGGCACAACCACTGGGAGTGATTTGAGCGAGATGATGGCGCCCTTATGTGGAACTACACTAGCACGTCTCCACCATACTCACCGTGGACCCCTTCCATGAGGCGAGGCTTGCAAGCTTCCCAGTCTGTCTCCTTCATCTCTGGCTAGTACCTCCACCGCAATGGAATCGTTGATTCCGGTGAAACCCCACTCGTTTCCTCCTGCATACAGCCTCCTCAACACCTCTGACAGCCTCCTGGCCAGGCAGCACACACGATAGCATACGTAGAGGCTCTAATCTTTCTACAACACTTCCGGTGAAGCCTTACCCTATAACAACGGCCGCAAGCGGCCATATGCTGCAAATATACAACACTTCGGCTGGTGCCGAAAAATTTGCTCCAAATGGGGGACCATGCAGGACCTCAATAAAGTGGTTGTTTTATATCACTTTGTGCCAGAAACTCTTTTCCAAAAGCTTCCCTAAAATAGAACACCCACAAAACAAGAGCTGAAGTGTATTTTAGGGCACCAATTTTAGGCTGTTGTTGGAGATGAACATTTTCTGTTGCCCTAAAAATCAGTTTTTTGAGCCTTGAATTTTACTCCAACTGCTTTTTTGCGCCCTATTAGAGGGCTATGGTTGAAGATTCCATGAGTTTTTTTAGGGTTTTTGAATTGGCTCCTCAATTTTGAATTTCCCCCATTGTCCAGTCTCACGAGAAAGCACAAAGAGCAAGGAACTACGTCTCCTCTCGTTTTCGCTATCAGATATTCTCTTTCGGCTTACTTGAGCAAGAACAATTAACAACTAGGTTCAATGCAACTAGCACACCAAGGCCCTAAATCCACCACGCTGCTCTACCACAAACACCGGCCACACCTTCTACAAGAAGTTCTCATTTGCCTTCTTTCAGCAACCAGCAAAAAAACTTCTCCTTCAATCCACTATAAGACAGCAACATTAGCGGCCCAAAAACAGATTCAGGTAACACAGCTCTTCTCTGCTTCTTTGCTACAATACTCACTACACCAGCATCCCTACCTCCAGTGGATAGTATCTGTACATACATCACCCATCTATCCTTTCACCACCACAGACCAACACCGCAGACCTACAGGTTCTTTTACTTGCACGCACTATCGACGGTCATCTCAGATGAGCTTTTGATGTCGAGCAACCAGCCAGCCACACATCCGCCTCTTGCTGCTACCCCCAACACCCACGACCTACAATTCCTGCACGATCCACAAGGAGGGGATCGGTCCCTGGTTGCACACCAAAAGCTTCAGTACCAATTTGTTGCGCTGCCCCGCACTCCTGGCCACAAGCACCTCTTCTCTCTGCTCTAGTCCACCACCACCAGAGGTGATCCCCCCTACTCTAGACCAGTTCCTCTCTGCTAAGGGCTACGGATGTGCTGCAGCTTCTCCCATGAAATTTTACCCTCACTCCAGAAGTTCCACTAGCACTAGAACCTCCCTTCACCCACAACTACGACTACGAGCACCAACTTTCCTCTCACCACAAGCAATGGCTTTAATTAGTTGTAACCTGGGTGTCATGCCATGTTTTTCTTACAGGGACCATACCATGTTGTTTCTTGGGGGGAAATCGGCAACCCTCTCTTGCTCTCTAGCTATAACCTACATGTATGAGTAGGGTAGGACTTTGGCCCAAACCCATACACTCAACCCAACATATATCCTTACTAGGATGTTGATCGGTTGAAGTTTGCACCGTGTTTCTAAGTTATGTAACTATTTACTACTCAATCTAGTCAAATCTCCTTTTTCTTACATAATAGGTGGTGAAGCCTTGAAGTTGTTGTGTAGGGCGTGAGATGATCTTGGTCATTTAGGCATCACTTTTCATAATTGTACAAGGAAAGCACATCCATTTTCTGTTAGTACTAATTAGTGGGACATATTGTCCAAAAAGGATTTGATAGTGAGAGGCCAATGAGGTCAAAACATGTCAAACTCCAACAAAATGAGTATTTTGTCATATTATTGTATGAATTATAAAGGTTATTAACATGGTAATTATTTCGGAATTGAAACATTTCATTGTTGCAACATCTCCACTACATATGGTTCTATTCTTTTTGTATGTAACATGAGTTTGCATATATATTAACGATTTTTTGTACTAGTCATCAAATGGTGTATATTTCCGTATGTATATTTGGACTTCTGTTCAAGTCTATTTTCCTTTTCCTGCTCAAATATCCCTGTATCATTTTTTGAGAGGGAAATAGTGGGAAAGATCCTACTACGCTTCTAGAAATTATTTAGGTGGAAAATGTACAATGGAGGGAGGGTAGCCAGAGCTACCTTATAAAGGATCTAAGCACTCTTGCATTCCCTATTTGAGGCAAGGTTTTGTCTATGTATCATTAGCAAAGTATTCTTTGAATATGCTAAAACTTTCATGAATGGTAGGTGTGTTACCATCAAATATGATCATGCTATTGTGATTCCCTTAACTCCACCATACAAGAAACCGTCCCAAAGAAGCCTTTGTTTTGGTTCCTGGTTTTACTTTCTTCTAACGTATACATGAATTGCATGCCCAAATTCCACTCTTGGTTCAACACCCACCAAAAGTTTTGGCTGAAGTCACATCGAAAAGTAAGTGTGTTGTAGTCCTTCCTTAGAATATCTCTATTATAGATCGTGTCAAGTAAAATCCAGAAAAGTGCCTATGTTTATGTTTACAGTATGGCTTCCATATCCATGACATAGGGGTGGGAGAAGGATCATGATTGGTTATAGTCTTGTAAATTTTGTTACTGTAAAAAAAGAACCTTGCCCACAGGGAGTTTCTAGGAGCCATCATCATCAAAGTAGCTTAATTTATCAGGAATAATGACAAGGTTGTTACATTGGGAGTAGGCCATGGATGATAGGGGTGAAACATATCATATATAGATTCATAGGTTAAGGCCTTCTGAATGGTGTTCTCCTCATCAATAGTAAAATAATGCAATTGGGTGGATTTAGATTGCATAGTATGATCAGACCATGTGTCCTACCAAAACCAAACAGTATCACATCTCCCAAAATCACATTTAGCCAAAGACTAAAATTGGTTCCATGGAGACATACAATCTCTCGAACAAAAGAGCAATGCCTACCAAAGTGTTGTGGGCACACATTCAGAGTAATGAGCTTCCAAGATGAAGTTCATCTAAGGGATGTTCTTTTTGTTGAAGAATATGTATACTATGTATAGGAACTTCATCAGTAGAGCTGAATTCTGCACTCTCAGATGAAGTACCTCTACACCACATGACTTGGACCTACATGCAAGACCTCATTTGGCAAGACCTTTACCACCTAACAATATCTTTGCGTACATACAAGAGCACATTTGTATCACTTTCTTACTGAAGGTCCGAAGCATAACTAAATTGATTGCTTTTTTCAAGTTAGAATTAATATAATTTGTCTTTGTACGACAACACATGCATGTCTTGAATTGACCAGATTTAATGATAATGTGATGTACATAATATATTTATTTTTTCCACTGTAATCATAAAGTAGGATTATATTTGTTTCTTAGATTGAGAAACAAATATTTAGTTGTTTTGAATGGTGGACATTTGAATGATGTTGTTTCTGATTATTTCCATGTGTACTCTTTGCAGTGGGGAAAAAATCAAGATATTGTCCATCTGAAAACCATAGAAATCAAAGGAAGAGTGAAATGGTGGTATTTAAAAAAAATCTTCAAGGATCCTTGTCACTCTCAAAACCGGTCAATAATCGTAAGATCACTTTCTTACATTATAGAACATTCATCCTTGTTCTTATGATTTGACATTCTCCCCTTTCAGGATTATTTACTTTTGTGCTAAAATGAGTTTGAAATTGTATTTGATACACCTAGGTAACTATGTCTTTTGTAGCGTCAGTTTGCTTTCATCATAAGTTTTAATAGTTACTGAAACATCATAGAAATAAACATGAACTGATTTTCTTGCAACCAATATCATATTAGGTGATTTCCCTATTGTTGAATGTTGAGCCTTTGAAAAACGGCTTAGAGGGAATGAAGCAGGTAAGATTGACACTTGATTTTTCATTTATTGTCTTTATAAGGTATGGACATTCAGAATATTATGTTTAAGCTATTTATGACACCGATGCAGGTTGCAAAGATGTTAAAATTGAACAAAAGAACTAGTTTAGCAACAACAGAAGATGGTTCATATATTTATGTATGTCCTGGACACAAGGCAAAATATGGTTTCTGGAAAGGCGAGTCAACAATCGATAAAACCAAGACTCATTACTCGGTTTTGTTGTACGGGACCAAAAATCCCCAGTAAACAGCATAGTTGAGCTATTGCTAATTGTCTTGTACAAAAACATAACTAATCTTCCTAAAAGAATTCTGAGTATGGCTCATTCATTCACTATATATCATTAACTATTTCAAGAATTGTTGTTACTCATAAAAAATTCACAAAAATGGTCAATGCCAAATTAATTGAAGCAAATTTCAAGTGTGCCAAGCCCACTATCAATAGCATGTGAGTGAATTTATCATACCAAAACCGTCTCTTGAGAAAAGTTGCTCATGCAAAATGAAACTACTATCTCAGAATATAATTCACATCATTTTACCAAGAATTTTATGTACAAAAAATTGTTAACACAGAAAAGATTTAAAACACAATTAAAAAAGTTATATTATTTCATTTTCATTTAGTTAGTATATAACACAAAAATAAGGTAAAAATATATGGAAAACACACATTTTTTACAATGAGAATATTAGTAACCTAATACGACATTGTAATTTCATAATAAGTTAACAATGGATAATGATGATCCTCGTGCATCAAACATGCCTAAGAAAAAACTATGTTCGGAAAAGGCACGTATTTGAGAATGTGATCACATTTGGATACAAGTTTCCTTAGACAATTTAAATCATATGTATTCATGGTACAACTTTATAAAATTCTAGCCCGCACATCGGGCGGGCCACTATGCTAGTATAGTGAAAAGCACAAACATACATAAGTAATTGGAAAGCGATAACATTAATTACCTTCGATCCTTGGGTTCCTTGTCTTATAGTAGTTTGGCACTGATCTCTCTCTCTGAATAATAGTCACAATGCTAATGTCAACCACAACTTACTCCTTAAATCTCAAGTATAGGTTACAATCTTTACTCGAGTATTTTCATGTCCAACATAAATAGTCAATGCATTTTTGGTGCTTTTAGAGAAATAAATACGACATACTCTTTCCATCTTTCAGAGTTGAAGATCATGTCTTTTTTCAATGAAATAATTGTGCGCAATTTAGTTACTAGTAGCGCGCTATAGCATGCAAGGAGAGGCCACACTAAAGTTTGGCAATTTGTCTTATGATGGGGCTATTCGTGAAATAGCACACTACATTGTGCTAAAACGGTATTGCTTGTATTGTGATGTTTTATTGGCAGCCCATTATCCCAAAGACACAAATCGGGCCAAGCCCAAATAGGAAAAATAGCCAATCCCCCATCCAACCAAGTGCTACTAGTCCCCAACTCTACTTTATTCTACACCCAAATACACGGTCAAGTGCACAGCCAGCGGCATCTTCTTCCTCCTGTTTTGTCCTTCTTCTTCTATTCCTCGCTGGTCTTCCTCTGCTCTTCGCCGGTCTTCCCCCGTTTGCGGCGGCACGATGTCACAGCCAGTTGTGCCGCTGACAAGTGAGGCACCAGACAAGTTCTTTGGGCTCGTAGGTCCGTCATCTATGTGTTGGATCATGATGTTTGCTAGATCTTAGTTCCCAATTATAGTACAAGTTATCCATCTTAACTCCTAGCACTCGATTGATCGTCGCTTTGCTAAATAGCTAGCTACATGGAGTACTTCAATATCCGGCAATGAGAGGTTATTCTTTAGCAATGGAGATCTCGGCGGCACCTAATTCTAAATTTGTATATTTTTGCAATGTTGTTGCATCATGGGTTGTGTATGTTAGGCCACATTAAAGCTTTTTTAGTACTTTATTATTGAACTATATCATTTATTCTTGTTAAAATCCTTTAATTTTAGGCTATGTGGCATTACTTTGAAACACGATTTGTAAATAGCACGCTATACCATGTATAGCATTTGGAGGAGGCCACCCCTATTTCTCTTAACACACTATTTTTTGTTTCTTTTTTGAAAGGCACAATCATTTATTGTTACAGCTGAATGCACACTTCTCACTCCCACAAACAATTCATCATAGAACATGAGGCCCGTGCATAGATTCTTCTCCACCTTTAGCTTGTATCTCTGGTAGTAAAATAAAATATCAGAAAATATGTAGCCTGGAACACAACATCAGCTCGCAGATGCTTCTCGGGGTAGTTGTATAGGTAAGTATGGCCTATACATTATATGCAAAGTAAAATATTGCAGGAGGATTATATACATAAGTTAACATGATTTACATGAATGTAAAACAACACATTATATTTCTAATGCACTGTCATCGTATTTTTCAGATGATGATATGAAGTCTGTCATTGGTTGCATATCTCCGTTTTCCTGTACATGTCTATGGGATGGTGTGAACCAACTTTAGACTACTAAAGTGCCTGTTCTCACATTTTTTAGAAGGTAAATATGTACCATGGTTATGCTTTCAAGTGATATTTTTTTGACATCCTTCTTATCATTTATTTATTATAGTGTCTTAATTGTCATGTCTTTAGAAAAGTAGTAGATTTTGTTTTGATAACAGACAACCATTTAAAAAATGATTTTGTTTTGGCTCTCCAAACTATTGTTTTGCTCTAATGTAGGTGTATTTTGATCAGTTAGGACAAATGTCAATATTATCAGATAAAATAATATTTGAACCACTGTGAACATTAAGTTTGTGTCAACCAAAAATAACCTTCCGAATTTATTACTACATGGCTTCTAGTTCCACTCTTCTTTGGAGATGGCCCATTATTAGCTGCAAGTCATATTAAACTGATGATGATTTTTAGAACAATTAGTTCCTGTGCAACATTTGATACGTCATATAATGGTCTTAATAAATGTTTTCTCATAATTCCTTGATGCAAAAACCTCTAATGCTATGTTTAAATATGGATTTTTTTCCATAGGCCACATTTTCCTTTGATATCCCATTTTCAATGTTGATTTAAATTACTTGAAATTGTTTTAGGTATTAAAATACCTATATATATATATATGTGTGTGTGTGTGTGTGTGTGTGTGTGTGTGTCTGTGGGTACACCGCTAAACTATGCCTCACCGCAAGTAATTTATTCTATGCTCCGACCATCCCACGGTCACGAAGCAGCCAACCAGATCCACCCCGCATGCAAATGTCCGTGCTGTAGTAACTGGTGGTAAAAAGGTCCATCAGTTTTACTACTGGAAACTAAGTGTATTACGATCAAACCTAAACCCAGAATGAAGTTGTAAATGTGTCTACCACTTTTACTAGAAAATGAAAAGCGTTTTACCAGCAAGTTTAATGTAAGGTTAAGTAGTAAACGAATCTAGTATTTTTTTACTACAGAACAGCAAGCATATTGCGGAATGAATAAAAAATTAGTCCATGGGTTTGCTAGGCTGTCCGCACACATACGCTCAACCCAACATATATCCTTACTAGGATGTTGATTGGTAGAAGTTTGCACCGTGTGTTTCTAAGTTATGTAACCGTTTTAGTACTCAATCCAGTCAAATCTCCAATTCCTTACATAACGGTGTTGAAGCCTTGAAGTTGATGTGTAGGACGTGAGATGATCTTGGTCCTTGATGCATCACTTTTCACAATAGTACAGGGAAAGCACATACATTTTCTATTGGTACTAATTAGTTGGCATATTGTCCAAAAAGAATTTGATAGCGAGAGGCCAATAAAGTTAAACCATGTTAAACTCGAACAAAACGAGATATGTTTCTCCATTGTCTAATCACAACAAAGGGTTCTCTTGGTTTCCTTCGGATTACAATCTCAATGATGTCTAGGTCTAAGTAGACTAGCTACTATTACATATATATTTTCCTTTTCACTATACTTTTTATGAAATATGTTTCGAATATATGTCCTCCAGAGAACATCTTCTCGACAACCTTTACCAAACTATATTTCTTCAAGTAGTGTAACTAATAAATATTTCTATAGGACCACAACATCTTATTATTTCACAACAAAAGATGGCATTTCCCCTAGAAACAAGTGAAATACAAAGAATTCAATAATGTTACTATTGCTAGGGAGAAAACAAGGGAAAAATCCATAGTAAAAAAAGTATTTCCTTTATTATCTAATTATTTACAATAATTCAATGATGTGGTTATTCTTTGCTCGATAGAAAGAATCTATTGAATAGTTACACTAAAACCATTGAAGAAGCTTCTGTGAGGAGTGTGAAACCATCAAAGAATGTGATAAGATTATGAAGAAACTATCATAGCTTTCCCATGTGAGGTCCCTTCCCCCTAGAGAACAATAGAGAGAACCACCAACATGGATAAATTTATCTAAAGGCCAACTAACATTGGAAATTAGCAAAGCAACCTGTATTGATGTTCATCGTTTTTCTACATGTTACTCATGTTTTAGCTAGCTTGAGTTATGTATATTTCACATCGAGTCAAGTAGATGTTCACTGTCACAGTTGAGCTATTGCTAATTGTCCTGCACAAAACATAACTAATTTTCCTGAAAGAATTCTCAGTATGGTTCATTCATTCAGTATAAATCATTAACTATTTCTAGAATTGTCGTTACTCATAAAAAAATTCACAAAAAATGTTCAGCCCCAACTTAATTGAAGCAAATGTCCAGTGTGTCAAGTCCACTTTCAATAGCATATGAATGAATTTATCCTACCAAAACAGTCTCTAGAGAATTGATGCCCATGCAAAATAAAACTAATATCTCAGAGAATAATTCACATCGTTTTACCAAGAATTTTATGTACTAAAAATCATTTACACTGAAAAGATTTAAAACACAATTTAAAAAGTTGTATCATTTCCTTTTCTTTTAATTAGTATATAACACAAAAATAAGGTAAAAATATACGGAAAACACACATTTTTTTACAATAAGAATAATAGTAACCTAGTACGACATTGTAATTTCATAATAATTAACAGTGGATAATGATGATCCCCTTGCATCAAACATGCCAAGACATAACTATGTTCGCTGAAGGCGTATATTTGAGAATGTGATCACATTTGGATGTAAGTTTCCTTAAACAAATTAAATAATATGTGTTCATGGTACAACTTTATAAAATTCTAGCCCGCACATCGGGCGGGCCACTATGCCAGTACAGTGAAAAGCACAAACATATATAAGTAATTTGAAACCGACAACACTCATTACCTTCGATCCTTGGATTCCTTGTTTTATAGTAGTTTGGCACTGATCCCTCTCTCTGAATAATAGTCACAGTGCTAATCTCAAACAGAACTTACTCGTTACATCTCCAGCATAGGTTACAATCTTTTCTCGTGTATTTTTCATGTCCAACATAAATAGTCAATCCATTTTTGGTGCTTTTAGAGAACTAAATACCACATATTGTTTGCATCTTTCAGACATGAACATCATGTCTTTTTGAATGAAAAAATAGTGCGCAATTTCTTTACTAGTAGCGCGCTATAGCATACGAGGAGAGGTCACACTAAAGTTTGGCAATTTTTCTTATGATGGGGCTATTCGCGAAATAGCACGCTATATTGCGCTAAAATGGTATAGCTCATAGTGTACTGCTTTTTTGGCAGCCCATTAGCCCAAAGACACAGGTCTGACCTAGCCCAAATAGGAAAAATAGCCAATTACCCTATCCAACCAAGCACTTCCAGTCCCCAATTCTCTACTTTATTCTCCACCCAACTGCACAGTCCTATGCGCCGGCAGTGGCGGCTTCTTGTTCCACTTGTTTGGCCCCTATTCTTCCGTTCCTCGCTGGTCTTCCTCTGTTCTTCGCCGTTCTTCCCCCGTTTGCGGCGGCACGATGTTGCAGCCAGCTACGCCGTTGGCAAGTCATGCACCAGGCAAGTTCTTTGAGCTCGCAGGTCCGTGATGTATGTGTTGCATCATGATGTTTGCTTGATCTTAATTTCCAATTATGTTACAAGTTATCCATCTTAACTCCAAGCACTCGATTGATTGATCGTCGCTTTGTTAAATAGCAAGCTACATGGTGTGCTCCAATATCCGGCAATGAGAGGTTATTCTTTAGACATGGAGATCCCGGCGGCACCTGATTCTAAATTTGTATATTTTGGCTATGTTGTTAGCTCATGGGTTGTTGATGTTATGCCACATTAAAGCTTTTTAGTACTTTATTATTGAACTATATCATTTATTCTTGTTAAAATCCTTTAAGTTTAGGCTATACATGGCATTACTTTGAAACACCATTTGTAAATACCACGCTATAGCGTGTATAACATTTGGAGGAGGCCACCCCTATTTCTCTTAACACAATATTTTTTTGTTGCTTTTTCAAAAGCAACAATCATTTATTGTAACTGCTGAATGCACACTGCTCATTCCCGCAAATAATTCATCGTAGAACATGAGGCCCGTGCACAGATTATTCCCCACCTTTATCTTGTATCTTTTTATAGTAAAACAAAATGTCAAAAAGTATGTAGCATGGAACACAACATCAGCTCGCAGATGCTTCTCGGGGAAGTTGTATAGGTAACTAAGGCCTGTATATTTATCTGCAAAATACAATGATGTGGGAGAATTATATACATAAGGTAACATGATTTACATGAATGTAAAACAACAATTTATATTTCTAATGCAGTGTGATCTTATTTTTCAAATGTTGATGTGAAGTCTGTCATTGGTTGCATATCTCCGTTTGCCTGTACAAGTCCATGGGATGGTGTGAACCAGCTTACAACTACCACGGTGCCCGTTCTCGCCTTTTTTAGAAGGTAAATATGTACCGTGGTTATGCTTTCAAGTGATATTTTTTGACATCATTCTTATCATTGATTTAGTATAATGTCTTCATTGTCGGGTCTTTAGAAAATTAGTAGATTTTGTTTTGATAACACACAACCATGTAAAAATGATTATTGTTTTGGCTTAACAAATTGTTGTTTTGCTCTAATGTTTGTGTATATTGATGAGTTAGGAGAAATGTCAATATGGATAAATTAAATAATATATCTGAACGACAGTGAACATTATGTTTGTGTCAACCAAAATTATCCTTTTGAATTTATTATTACATGGCTTCTAGTTCCACTCTTCTTTGGAGATGGCCCATTATTAGCTGCAAGTCATATTAAATTGATGATGATTTTTAGAACAATTAGTTCATGTGCAACATTTGATACATCATATAGTGGTCGTAATCAATGTTTTCTCATAATTCCGCTATGCAAAAACCACTAATGCTATGTTTAAATAGGGATTTTTTCTTATGCCACATTTTCCTTAGATAACCCATTTTCCATGTTGCTTTGAATTACATGAAATAGTTTTAGGTAAAATTGTGTCTATCATAGCTAGCCACATGACTAGTAAAGGATTGCTAATCATTTAATGGTTTAAAAGTTATTAAAATATATGAAATAAATAGGGCATTATTAAAATATTCAGCCCAAAAGACAACGAATAAATGAGAGCAAAATAGAGAGTAATATTAAAATTGCATGCACACCTTATATACTCAAATGAGGCTGAAGAAACAATATGCCCTTTAGTCATATACGCACACAGGGATAGAGCCATTTAGAAAATGTTTGAATTATAAGCATCAACTTGTATGCTGTGCCACTTACAATGATCTGTTCTACCAATTGGTCCACAATGAATTCACTAATGCTGGGAGCATCTATTAGCTGAATGGCTTTGTTTCTTTGTTTCTAAAGAGAGATTTCATAACTCGTAAATGGAACACCATTAACCCCAGCTACGAAAGACTGGCTCATCATTCTTTAGGGACCCCTCCCTCTCTTTTCAATGTCCTCTAGCGACACAACAAACACTGTGAGACGCAACCTAATCAACTATTAGATCTGCAGAATAAAACACACTTCATCATGCTTACTCAAGCACATGTAGGATGCATCAGGAGCCAATTGTGAACTTTTAGTTGAATTTTGAAATCATCAATGACAGATCAAAAGCAGATCACGAAATTAAAAACCCATCAATGAACTCCACCATTCCACCTCGTCGTTGGTTCTATCCACCTTGACCTCTTCGGCAAGAGGCTTTTGCCACAGACGCGATGGAGGCCTATAGCCTCCTCCTTCTTGATAAGGCACAACCACTGGGAGTGATCTGAGTGAGATGATGGTGCCCTGATTTGGAACTACACTAGCGCCTCTCCGGCACACTCACCGTGGAGCCCTTCCATGAGGTGAGGCTTGCAAACTTCCCAGTGTTTCTCCTTCATCTTCTGCTAGTTCCTCCACCGCAATGGAATCGTTGATTCATGTGAAACCCCACCCGATTCCTCCTGCATAGAGCCTCCCCAACACCTCTGACGGCCTCCTGGCCAGGCAGCAGACACGATAGTATGCATAGAGGCGCTAATCCTTCTACGACACTTCCGGTGAAGCCTTACAATACAACGTCGCCGGCAAGCGGCCTCATGCTACAAATATACAACACTTCGGCTGCTGCCAAAAAATTTGCTCCAAATGCGGGACCATGCAGGACCTCAATAAGGTGGTTATTTTATATCACTTTGTGCCGGAAACGCTTCTCTAAAAGCTTCCCTAAAATATAACACCCAGAAAACGATAGCCGCGCTGTATTTTAGGGCAATTATTTTAGCCTGTTGTTGGAGATGAACATTTTCTGGTGCCCTAAAATTCACTTTTGGAGCCTCGTATTTTACTCCAACTACTTTTTTGCGCCCTATTATAGGGCTATGGTTGAAGATTCCATGAGTTTTTTTTAGGGTTTTTTAATTGGCTTCTCAATTTTTGAATTTCCCCCATTGTCTAGTCTCACTAGAAAGCACAAAGAGCAAGGAACTATGTCTCCTCTCTTATTCCGTATTAGATATTCTCTTTCAGCTTACTTGAGCAAGAAAAAATAACAACCAGGTTCAATGCAACTAGCACACCAAGGCCCTAAATCCACAACGCTGCTCTACCACAAACACCAGCCACACCTCCTACAAGAAGTTCTCATTTTCCTTCTTTCAGTAAGCAGCAAAAAAACTTCTCCTTCAATCCACTATAAGCAGCAGCATTAGCGGCCAAAAACAGATCTAGGCAACACAACTCTTCTCTTCTTCTTTGCTATAGTAGTCACTGCACCAGCATCGCTACCTCTAGTGGATAGTACCGGTACATACACATCACCCATCTCTCCTTTCACCACCACAGGCCAACACCGCAGACCTACAAGATCTTCTTACTTGCATGCACTATCGACGGTTGTCTCGGATGAGCTTTTGATTTCGAGCAACTAGCCAGCCACACATCCGCCTCTTGCTGCTACCCCCAGCACCCATGACCTACCCCCAGCACATATATTTTCTATTAGTACTAATTAGTGGGCATATTGTCCAAAAAGAATTTGATAGCGAGAGGCCAATAAAGTCAAAACATGTCAAATTCTAACAAAACGAGGTATGTTTCTCCATTGTCTAATCACAGCAAAGGGGTGTCTTGGTTTCTTTCAGATTACAATCTCAACGATGTCTAGGTCTAAGTAGGCTAGCTACTATTACATATATATTTTCCTTTTCACTATATTTTTTATGAAATATGTTTCGAATATATGTCCTCCAGAGAACATCTTCTTGACAACTTTTACCAAACCATATTTCTTCAAGTAGGGTAACTAATAAATATTTATATAGGACCACAACATCTTATTATTTCATAACAAAAGATGGCATTTGCCCTACAAACAAGTGAAATGCAAAGAATTCAATAATGTTACTGTTACTAGGGAGAAAACAAAGGAAAAATGCATACTAAAAAAAATCATTTCCTTTATTATCAAATTATTTACAAGAATTCAATGATGTGCTTATTCTTTGCTCGACAAAAAGGATCTATTAAATAGTAAGACTAAAACCATGAAGAAGCTTATGTGAGGAGTGTGAAACCATCAAAGAATGTTATAGAGTATGAAGAAACTATCATAGCTTTCCCATGTTTGGTTCCTTCCCCCTAGTGAACCATAGAGAGAACCACCAACATGAATAAATTTATCTAAAGGCCAAGTAACATTGGACATTAGAAAAACAACCTGTATTGATGTCCATCATTTTTATACATGTTACTCATGTTATGTATATTGCACATCGAGTTAAGTAGATGTTCACTATCACAAATTTTCTTGAAAGAATTCTCAGTATGGTTCATTCATTCACTATAAATCATTAACTATTCTAGAATTGTCGTTACTCATAAAAAAATCACAAAAATGTTCAACGCCAAATTAATTGAAGCAAATTCAAGTGTGTCAAGTCCACTTTCAATAGCATATGAGTGAATTATCCTACCAAAACTGTCTCTTGAGAGTTCATGCCCATACAAAATATAACTAATATCCTAGAGTATAATTCACATCGTTTTACCAAGAATTTTATGTACTAAAAATCATTTACACAGAAAAGATTTAAGACATAATTTAAAAAGTTGTATCATTTCATTTTTGTTTCATTAGTATATAACACAAAAATAATGTAAAAATATAGGGAAACATACATTTTTTCAGTAAGAATAATAGTAACCAAACACGACATTGTAATTTCGTAATAAATTAACAATGGATAATGATGATCCCCTTGGATCTGCCTAAGACAAAACTATGTTCGCCAAAGGCGCATATGTGAGAATGTGATCACATTTGGATGTAAGTTTCCTTAGACAAATTAAATAATATGTGTTCATGATACAACTTTATAAAATTCTAGCCCGCACATTGGGCGGGCCACTATGCTAGTACAGTGAAAATCACAAACATATATAAGTAATTTGAAACCCACGACACTAATTACCTTCGATCCTTGGGTTCCTTGTTTTATAGTAGTTTGGCAGTGATCCCTCTCTCTGAATAATAGTCACAATGGTAATGTCAAACAGAACTTACTCGTTTAATCCCCAGCATAGGTTACAATCTTTTCTCGAGTATTTTCATGTCAACATAAATAGTCAATGCATTTTTGGTGCTTTTAGAGAACTAAATACCACATGTTGTTTCCATCTTTGAGACCTAAAGATCATGTCTTTTTCAATGAAAAAATAGTGCACAATTGCTTTACTAGTAGTGTTGGGGATATAACTACAAAGTATAAACCGCCCAGGAGGGGCCGGGTTATACCTATAATGAGTTATCTATATTGAAGCTCATGAAGACAATGAGTATGGCGCTTTACTGTAGATATCTAAAAACCCAGAGCCCAAAGGCGGATTAGGGCCCGTAGACATAAACCGCTGTAAGGTGTGTAACTTGTGTTGTAAGATAGGAAAGGATAGAAACCGAGCCGGACACATTGATGAGCCGGCCGGGATTTTGTAAACCGCCGGGCGTCAACCTGTGTATATAAAGGGACGACCCGGAGGCGGTTCAAGGACAGAAAACAGCAACTCGAGAGCCAGGTCAAGTGGATTCGCTCCTTGGTCATCGAAACCCTAGCAATTCCACAACAACTGGATTAGGCCTTTACCTTCACCACAAGGGGCCGAACCAGTATAAACTCCTTGCGTCCTTTGTCCCGCTTTAGCCCCTTTAAGCTAACCCGTCGCGATGGCTCCACGACTAAGTCCTCACACTAGGACATCTGCCGTGACTAACCCACGATAGTTGGTGCCCACCGTGGGGCCATCGCACGATGGTTTCAAGTTCTTAGAGGGTAGCTTCAAAGGGCTCAAGGGATACGCGGTAGGCCGGATGACCAAGAGTCGTCACGGCAAGCTCTACATCAACGATGCAGGCTGGGGCCCCGAGGCCGGCTCAATGAGTACGGGTACCGGGTCCCCTTTGGTGGTATTCACGTCTTCATTGGCAAGATTGGCGAACTGGGCCCTGAGCCGGACATCTGCACCGACATCGTCGAAACGGCTCAGCGTGCAAGATCCGCCCGGGTTCAGCCTGCCATGAAGCGTGCCTTCGTGGGAGTCATCCACGGAGTGGAATCTGAGGATGGATCGCCGTCTGGTGGTGAAACCGTCGTCTACTCTGATGACGAGTTGTCCATCGGAGAGACCGAGTCATTGTACCAATTGTAAGATGGCCGGTTTGGGGGATGTTCTGATGGCGACAGTATTCCGGACCCTCTCGATCCGCTGAGCCGAGTTGCGATCTTCATGGCCGGTACGCAGTCATTGCAACACTCTTTGACCGCAACGGCGATGATCTCCGGTTCAGCGCCGGTGACAGCAGCTGGGGCAGGAGGCCCTGCGCAACCACCGGTTCAGGTTTTGTCCGATTTATTCGACACTTTGGCAACACTGTTGGCGGCTGAGGTTAATCCCGCCGATCAGGATCAGCATAACGCAGAAGTTGCGAAGGTAAAGGATCAGATAGCTCAAGCCAAGGCAGACCTGGCAGCTGGGAACACCAGGATGGCTGCAGAGCGGGCCGAGTTGGATGCACAGGCTTATCGGCTTATGTTGGATCAGAACGCGTCAAATCACTTAATGAGGAGAAGGTACCGGTCTCACCTGCCTCCGGTTTATGAGGCAAGGAATCTCTTTAACACGCCAGGAGCAGGAACCAGCAACCAGCCGGTGGTGAACCGGGTAGAAGCACCTGGAACGGGGGCGCCGGTCCAGGCGCGCGCAATGGATCCGCCTCGTCAGAATATCCTGTCACAACATGTATCGACGCCTCCGGGTCATTACTCCAACCCCTTGGATAACATAGTCGCTGCCGCTTCACGATTGGCTGCCCTCCCAGTCGAAGGCGAGTCCCCCGTGGCGGTTGAGACGCGACGGGCTAGGGAGCTCCTTCAGACAGCCTTGACTCAGCAACAGGCTTATTCGTACAGCCGCTAGAGGATTCATTCCACCCCCCCCCCCCCCCCCGCCCAAGCCGGAGTTACAGCAGGCACATTGATGAACCGGCCATGTCAAGCAGTGCGCAGAACTGTAACCCTCCTCGAGGATATAACCCGGTGGGCAATGGTGCTAATGCTCAGGACTTGGTGGCTCATGGTAGAGCTCGTTGAGAAGCCGAATTAGCTGTGCACACTACTAGGAAAAGGGCTATAGATGATATGGCCACTAATGGCGCACTAGACATGTGGTGCGCCATTACTATATACTAATGGCGCACCATGTGTTGGTGCACCATTAGTAATATATTACTAATGGCGCACCTGGTGTTTGGTGCGCCATTAGTAGTTTTGAAAAAAATAAGTAAAAAAAAATTGTTACTAATGGCGCACCGTGGTATAGTGCGCCATTACTAGTTGACATAGTAATGGCGCACCACCCCCACCGTGCGCCATTAGTAGTTTTGAAAAAAAAAATTGTTAGTAATGCCGAGCCCCACCTCCCCTCGCCCCGTCGCCCCCCTCCCCTCGCCGCCCCCTTGCCCCACCTCCCCTCGCCCCACCGTCCCAACCACCCGCCACCGCCGCCGCCACCCGCCACCGCCCCTTGGCCCCACCGCCCCTCGCCCCGTCGCCCCCACAACCCGCCACCGCCCCGGCGCCCCGTCGCCCGAACGGCGCCCCGCCGCCCCCAGAGCCCCACCTCCCCTCGCCCCGTCGCCCCCTCCCCTCGCCGCCCCCTTGCCCTACCTCCCCTCGCCCCATCGCCCCACCGTCCCAACCACCCGCCGCCGCCGCCGCCACCCGCCACCAACCCCTCTCCCCACCGCCCCTCGCCCCGTCGCCCCCACCACCCGCCACCGCCCCGATGCCCCGTCGCCCAAACGGCGCCCCGCCCCTGGTGCCCCGCCGCCCCCACCACCTGCTCGTCGGCCCCTGCGCCCGCGCCGCCCCCGGAGCCAGGCTCGCCGCCGCCCCTGCGCCTGCGCCGCCCCCGTAGCCAGGCTCGCCGCCGCCCCTGCGCCCCCGCCGCCCACGGAGCCGGGCTCGCCGCGGGCCCCCTGCGTCTGCCTCGCGCCCCCCCGGAGCCAGGCCCGCCGCCGCTGCCCTAACCGCGGTCGTCCACCACCACCCCCTGCCCCCGGAGCCAAGGTGAGCATTTTTTTGTTTTTTTCTACTGTTTTTCTTTGCTGTTTAGGTTTAATTAGGTTATTGATAGGTTTAGGTTAGTGGTTGGTTTAGTTTAGTGCTAGATTTAGGTTTAGATAATTAGAAGAAGAAGAAAGTTGAAATTACTTATGTTAGCACAAAATGATCAAGTTGACATAATAAGCTTATAGTCTTCTTCTTATTCTTCTTATTCTTCTTCTAGTATTCTTCTAGTGTTCTTCTTCTTCTAGTATTCTTCTAGTCTTCTCCTTCTTCTTCTCTTCTTCTTCTTCTTCTTCTTCTTCTAACTTCTTGTTTATCATGTTGTAGATTTGATTTAATTCACGGAGGCTTGCATGGATGGAGTGCTTCTTTTCCATTTGTGTTTTTATTTTGTATCAATGTGAAACTTTTGTGAATTGATGGATAACGGTGTTGGATGAACAATGTGAAACTTTTGTAATATGTAACGATGCAACTATGTGTTGGCTATGTATGTATATGTGATGAAACTTGTGTGTTGGATATGATGGTTATATGGATGCTTGTTGTATATATATATATGTGTTGGATAGCTCATATGTGAAATAGTGACCTGAGATTAAGAAAAAACGAAAAAAAAATTAAAAAATTGTTACTAATGGCGCACTTCCATGTGGTGCGCCATTAGTATACCAGATACGACTGGCGCACCTGTGGGATACTAATGGTGCACCAGCGGTGCGCCATTAGTAAAAAATACTAGTGGCATGGTGCTAGTGGCGCACCAGTAGTGCGCCATTAGTAGGCAAAACTGGTGCGCCACTAGTAAGCCTTTTTCTAGTAGTGGCAGTACGCGGCCCGTCAGCTTACCCCGGTTCGTC
Organism: Aegilops tauschii subsp. strangulata; assembly: GCF_002575655.3. Taxonomy (NCBI): domain Eukaryota; kingdom Viridiplantae; phylum Streptophyta; class Magnoliopsida; order Poales; family Poaceae; genus Aegilops; species Aegilops tauschii. The sequence continues at coordinate 26,215,585 of NC_053040.3, forward strand.
CAACAACTTCGATGGAGCCAAGAGTTACCTCCAGTTCTTTGGGGGTGCCGTGTCTCGCCCCGGCTCTACGTAATGTACGACTGCCCAAGGACTTCAAGGGTCCTCGTAAAGTGCCCAATTACACTGCCGATTTACCCCCCGAGTCATGGGTCGAAAGCTATGAGATGGCGATGGAGATGCTGGACGTTGATGATGCGGCATGTGCTAAATACTTCACCATGATGTTGGAAGGAACAGCTCGCGGTTGGCTGAAAAGTTTGCCAGCTAACTCCATTGGGTCATGGGCCGAGTTAAAGGCCCGGTTTATCCAGAATTTCAAGGATACGTGCAAGCAGCCAATGTCAATTGTGGACTTAGCCGCCTGTGTCTTGCATTCATCGGACCGCATCAATGCCGATACAGCAGTCTTAACGTTGGAGGGCAATTGTCGGTTCACGCCTTTCAAGCTGAAGTTGGGACGGGTCAAGCGTCACTGCAATGACATGGGAACGCTTATGGCAGCCCTGGTTAAGTATGCCGACTCTGATAGTACCAAGTACCCCGAGTCTGACGATGAAAAACCGGGAAAGGGAAAGAAGAGTGGCAACACCAAACGGCAGTAGCATAACCGGCCGGACCATGGAAACAACGGTAAGCGTAAAGCGGATAACAGTTTAGATTTTGTGGCTAACACCAACACGCAGAATAATGGTCAGCGTCGTAAGGGTAAACCGTGGCCGCGGGGTGGAGGATCAAGTGTCAATCTTGAGCACCTGTTAAACAAGCCTTGCCCAAGGCACTGGACGCAAGAAAGGCCAGCTACGCACCTCTAGAAGGATTGCTTTATTATGCGGGAGTTTCAAAACTCGGATCTTTTCCAATACGATCATGGACCGCCCGGCGGTTCAGGACCCGGATCTCATGGCCCGGGTTATGGTGGAGGTAGTTCTGGCTCGGGATTTCAAGGTACTCAAAGCGGACACGACAATCGGGCAGTCAGGGCAACCAGGGTGGTTATAATCAACAGGGGAGTCAGCAGCAGCAACAGTCAGGGTACCAGAGCAACCCGAAGCAGTTGAATAGTGGACAGTATCATGTCTTCACCACTAGCTTGTGCAAGCGCGATCAGAAGCTTCGTAAAAGGGCAGTGAATTCCATTGAGCCGGCAGCGCCCCGTTACTTGCGCTGGTCTGAACAGCCCATTGTGTGGAGTCGAGAGGATCACCGGCCCCGGGTTGATAATCCGGGTCATCTGGCGTTGGTTGTGGCGCCTCAGGTTGGAGGGTATAAGTTTACCAAGGTGCTCATGGATGGAGGGAGCAGTATCAATATCCTTTATTATAAATCTTCCGTCGCATGGGGTTGACAGATAAAAATCTTAAACCGTCGAACACTGTTTTCCATGGTGTGGTGCCTGGTAAATCGGCATATCTAGTTGGTAAGATAACTCTGGAGGTTGCTTTTGGAGATGATCATGATTCAAGATCAGAGACATTGACTTTTGAAGTGGTGAAAATCAAGAGCCCATATCATGCCCTGTTTGGACGTCCGGCTTATGCTAAGTTCATGGCAAGGCCCTATTTGTTTATCTGTAGCTCAAGATGCCAGGTCATAAAGGGACCATCATGGTACATGGGAGCCGTAAGATTGCTTTGGAATGTGTAGAAGGTGATGCGGCATATGCTGAGTCGGTTTGTGCAACAGAGGAGTTCAAGTTCTACAAGCACAATGTTGATCCGGTGGATATGACTTCTTTGAAAAAGCCAACTACAGAGCATGATCTGGCTTTGAAGTTTAAATCGGCTGATGAGACTAAGCTGGTTGATTTTGTTCCTGGCGATTCATCCAAACAGTTTAGCATCAGCGCTAACCTGGATCCGAAATAGGAAAGCGTGCTCATCGAGTTCATCCATGAGAACCGGGACATCTTTGCATGGAAACCTTCTGACATGCCAGGTGTACCGAGGGAACTCGCTGAGCACACTCTTAATATCGATCCCAAGTTTAAACCAGTCAAGCAGTTTCTCCGCGCTTCAATGAAGAAAGGTGCAAGGCCATTGGTGAGGAGGTAGCCAAGCTCTTGGCGGCTGGGTTTATCATTGAAGTATTTCATCCTGAGTGGTTGGCTAACCCTGTGCTGGTACTTAAGAAGAATGACACTTGGTGTATGTGTGTGGATTACACAGATTTTAACAAGGCTTGTCCAGCTGATCCCTTTGCTCTCCCTCATATTGATCAGATTATTGACGCTACGGTGGGTTGTGAGCGTTTGAGTTTTCTGGATGCTTATTCCCGTTGCCATCAGATCAAAATGGCAGTGAAGGACCAGGAGAAGATAACTTTTATAACTCCCTTTGGGGCCTTCTGCTATGTATCTATGCCTTTTGGGCTCAAGAGTGCCCAGGCGACTTATCAGCGCTGTGTGCAAAATTTTCTTCATAATCAGATTGGGCGCAATGTCCATGCTTATGTGGATGATATTGTGGTGAAGTCCAGAAAGGAGGAGACGTTAATAAATGATTTGAAGGAAACTTTTGATAATCTCCGGGAATATAAGATGATGCTTAATCCGGTCAAGTGTGTTTTTGGTGTACCGACAGGCAAGCTCTTGGGGTTTCTAGTGTCTAACAGGGGCATTGAAGCTAATCTGGAAAAGATCAAAGCTATTACATCTCTGGCTAAACCGGCGTATATCAATGATGTTCAACGTCTGGCAGGTCGTATTGCAGCGCTGAGCTGGTTTATCAGCTGATTGGGAGAGAAAGCTATCCCTCTATATCAGATGATGAAAAAGACAGACAATTTTGGCTGGAGTGATGCTGCTAATTTGGCGTTTGAGGACTTGAAGAAACAGTTAGCTAAGCCACCTGTCCTTGCTGCTCCGGTCGATAAAGAGCCATTGTTGTTATATGTGGCTGCTAATGCCCGGGCTGTCAGTGTGGCCATTGTAGTAGAGTGCAAGGAGGCTGGGAAGGAATATCCGGTTCAATGGCCAGTTTATTATATCAGTGAGGTGCTTATTGAATCCAAACAGAGGTACCCACATTGGCAGAAACTGGTGTATGGAGTTTTCATGGCAAGCCGGAAGCTTAAGCAGTATTTTCAGTTCTGCCCCTTTAGGAGATATAATCCAAAACAGGGAAGCAACTGGCCGGGTTGCCAAGTGGGCCATTGAGCTTGGACCTCACGGGTTAAAATATGTGCCTCGTACGGCAATCAAGTCCCAAGCGCTTGTGGATTTCATCAATGACTGGACAGAGTTACAAGCGCCAGAAGAAAAGCCGGATCATACTTATTGGACAATTAGAGGGCTCGGGGGCTGGAGTCGTGTTAACTTCCCCACGAGGTGATAAGGTTTGTTATGTTCTCCGTTTAATGTTCCCTTTCACTAACAATGCAGCTAAGTATGAGGCTTTACTCCACGGTCTTCGAATGGCTAAGGAGATGAATTTAAGCCGGGTTAAGTGCTTTGGTGACTCGGACCTGGTGGCTCAACAAGTGTCTGGTACTTGGGATTCCAAGGACCCGCTCATGGCAGCATATCGTCGAGAGGTGGATATTGTTGCTGGTCACTTCAAAGGTTATCAGGTTGATCATGTCGACCGGCGAAAGAACGAAGAGGCGGACGCTTTGAGCCGCTTGGGTTCCCAACGTAAACTGGTGCCCCCCAATGTTTTTTTGGATGTTTTGCATAACCCGTCGGTCAAGCTGCCTACAGGGGAGGATTTGGTTGTTCCTGACCCGGAGGCTCAGCTGGTGGCAGCTCTTCATGTTATCCCAGATTGGACGGTCCCATATTTGGCGTATATGAACCGGGGCGAGTTGCCGGAGGATGAAACTTTGGCCAGGCAGATAATCCGGCAATCCAAGTCAATGACTATTGTCAATGGAGAATTGCATCATTGCAGTGTAACAGGGGCGTTTCAGCGTTGCGTATCTCCTGAAGAAGGCCGTGAGATTTTGCGTGAGATCCACGAAGGGGATTGTGGTCACCACGCCGGTTCAAAGTCCTTGGTAACTAAAACTTTTCGTCATAGCTTCTATTGGCTGACGGCTCACGCTGATGCTGAGGACTTGGTATAAAAGTGTGATGGTTGTTAGAAGTTTTCACGTCGAGCTCATGTTCCGGCTCAGGAATTGAGGATGATTCCAATCACTTGGCCTTTTGCAACTTGGGGGCTGGATATGGTTGGGCCCTTTAAGAGGTCCAAGGATAAGAAGACCCACCTTCTGGTGGCGGTTGATAAGTTCACTAAATGGGTGGAAGCAGAGCTAGTCAGTAAGTGTAATGCAGCTACAGAGGTTCAATTCATCAAGAAGGTGATTTTCCGGTTTGGTTGTCCACACAAGATCATAACTGATAATGGCACTAATCTGTCCAAGGGTGCTATGAAAATTTTTGTCAACGTGAGCACATCCGGCTTGACGTATCATCAGTGGCTCACCCCCAATCTAATGGTCAAGCGGAGAGAGCCAATCAAGAGATCCTGAGAGGTATCAAGCCCCGGCTTATGGTTCCTTTACAACGGACATCGGGTTGTTGGGTGGAGGAGTTACCTTCTGTGTTATGGAGTATCAATACCACACCCAATAGATCTACGGGTTACATGCCTTTTTCCATGATCTAAGGAGCAGAGGCGGTTCTCCCTAGTGACATCCGTCATGACTCGCCTCGGGTGGCGGCTTATGTTGATGCTGACAATGAGAAAGCACGTCAGGAAGCACTTGACCTACTAGATGAGGAGCGTGACATTGCAGCGGCTCGTTCGGCGATTTACAAGCAAGATCTACGTTGTTATCACAGCCGCCGGGTTAAAACCAGAACTTTTCAAGAAGGCAATCTGGTGCTCCGGTTTATCCAGGATCAGACTAATATGCACAAATTATCCCCGCCTTGGGAAGGACCTTTTGTGGTCAGCAAGAATCTGCATAACGGGTCATACTACCTTATCGATGTTCGAGAGCACAAAGACTCACGTAAATCAGAGGAGGAGACCCACCGGCCATGGAATATCGCTCATCTTCGGCCCTGCTACACCTCAGCCATAGGCTCCTTTTATGTACATATTCTTGACAATGTATATATTATGATCAATATAATAAACCGGCATCCCTACTAAAGCAGGGCCTCTGCCGTTCTTCCTTCAAAAGTGTTTGGTTACATGGGGGCTTCTGCTCATAAAGCGGAGTTCTTATTACCCATTGATCCGGCTTATAAAGCCACACAAAATATTTGGGGCTTGTTACCCAAAGGTAAAAGGGGCAAAAGCACAACTCAAACATAGGCACCCATTGAGCACAACTCAAAATATTACTCGGGGGCTTTTTGCTTCTACAAGAACAAAAGTCTATAACCTTCTAATAGGCTATAAAAGCCAGGCTTGGAAGTCAGGTGTATTCACTTAAAACCCCGGGTTATCCTGCCTTTTTAAGTAAGCCACTCCGCCAGGTAATCCTGGTAAGACCTGTCTAACGTTTGACAAGTCAATCTTATAAAGACCCTGAACTTGTCATAGTTAAAATGACGATTGGTTAATGTCAGGTCCATCTTATAAAGGCTTTGTAAAATGGTTAACTCAGCGGCCTAGCAGCCCATGAAAATCCACGTCTTTTTCCATATTTTCTTCAGATTTTTTCCTTTTTGAGATTTATTTTGAGGAGGTTTATACTAATCCAGTGTTCATTGACCCAGTCTAGCTGTTGACTATATGTCGGCTGAACAAACTAAAAAGATTGCTGGTGTCTATTGGCCCGGCTTGGCTTTCGATTACAAATCGCCAGCGATAATCCAGTGTTTATTAACCCGGTTTGGCTTCGATTACAAGTCGCCAGTATGATATATGGATAATTCGGTGTTTATTACAACCCGGTACGGCTTTACTACAAACCGGCAAAACATGGGAGGAGTTATCAGTACTCAAGATCTGGGTTATCACCCTTACTACAAAAAGTTGGTAAACCAACGATGTGATTCAATATCACAGGTATGATATATTTCATATTTGATTATTCTTAAGTACAACCTTGGTTATAAACCAGGTTATATGTTGGGCATTATGACCCATCCGGTGGTAAACCGCCAGGACACTTTAAACTTGTTGTATGCAGAAACAGGTTGAATAAAGCTGCTATGGATCGTAAGCAGGCATAACATATCTTAAATCAAGGCGGATTAACAGTGTCATGCAAAGGGAATATGCACGATGGCATAGTGGACCAAGTATTTAAACTAGCCTATTACAAGGCGCTTTGACGCCCAAAAGGATAATTGTTTATCACAAGCATTGCAGTGTGCAGAAGTTAAACCGGACTCCGGATCATGATTCTTCACCAGGCTGACATGAAGGTTGTGGATCATCCTGCGCCGGTTCATCCTCCTCCTCTCCACCCAGTGGCTGGAAGTCACTGGTTGCCCAGTCAATCCTAGTTAAGGCTTGGAAGACAGTTTTGTCCCTTGTAAGGGTGGACGGTTCAACATCAGGGGCGTAGGTATGCTTACGGATTGGCGGGATAAGGTTTTGCACATCATAAGTTGGTGCGTTAACCCGTTTGTTGTTGGCGTCGTAAATCGACTGGTAATATGACAAATCAGTGTCTTCAGCCAATTTGCTTGCTAGTGGACGCATTTCCCTCGTTAGGGCCCTGAGGTCGTCATTATCAAAGTCTGACCCGTCCTCTTCCTGGCTTGGATAGCTGTTTCCAATATCCCCCGGATCAAGGTGAGATATCCATGCCTTGGCCCGAGTCAATGCAGTAAGAGCACCGGCCCTAGCAGCTGATTTCATCAATTCCTCAAACCGGCCAGGCATCATAGATAACCTTTCCAATGTTTCCTTGATTAAAGTTGGGGGCGGTTTATTATGCCAAGCTGTGCAGATGACCCGTTGAGAGCCGGTATACAATTGCTCTATCAGTGTATAAGCAGCCTTCAGTTTTTTGCGCATGTCCGAGCCAAGATGAGTAACGCGGCTACCTGCAATGATCAAAATATTGGTAAACTGGCAGTTTCATGGATGTTGTTTATTTAAAGTTTATGAAGAGGATATTTACCGAAGACAGCAGTGGTCATAGCATTGATTTGGTGCTTCAAGCCAGTCAGTTCTTCTGCTGCCGGTTTAAGGGCTGGTTCAGCGTCCCCCGCCCGCTTTAGCAGCGTTGCTCTTTCAGTGTCCCATCCTGCCCATTCGCTTTTAAAGCTTTCCTTCAGTTGTTCCATGGCTGTCAAAGCGCTGGTCATCTCTTCTTTAGCCTTGGACGTTTCTGCTTGCTGGGACTTGACATTTTCTTGAAGGTCGGCGATTTGAGATTCCTTTTTGCTCAGATCAGCCTGCAAGAGACATTTCAGGAGTTGGTAGTGCATATTTGAAGTCCGAAGCACATAACAAGTTATACACTTGGCACTTGGGGGCTAATGCATATTGCTTCTTATCAACGGTTATTTTAAGTCCCAAGCACATAACAAGTTATACACTTGGCACTTGGGGGCTAATGCATGTTTGCTTAAGTCAAGGTTATGGATTTTTTCCTCTTCAAACAAATTACAAAGATGATTATTAAGGATTTTGGAAGCTTCATGACAGAAAGGTACCGGTTCATCCTAAAGGTATAAACCGGTCCCTGGGGGCTACGCAAGCAAAAGTAAATATTGTTCTGCTACAAGTCCCGGTTCACATTAATATTATGAACCGGCCCTTGGGGGCTACTAGAATTGATAGTCTAAACCGTTCGTAAGGAAAGTAAGCTTATACAGAGTGAGTGATATTTACCTCATACCGCTCCTTCATCAGACCCACTAAACCAGCTTCATAGTCCCGGCTTGTGTAAAGGCGGTTTAAGAATCCAGAATGAATGTCTTGGGCATTGAGGTGGGCATAGCTTGATAAATCTGTTTTCCACTTGCCCTTGCCCATAGCAGAAAGTTCTTCCTTGGCACTATGTTTTGATAAAGCGACAGGATTGCCATGGGTGGTGTGGCCGATGCCGGTTATCATAATATCGTCTGTATTATCATCAGCAGCTTTGGCTGGACTTGGCGGTTTATCAGCCGTTTTTGCTGCGCTTGGCGGATCAACAGCCTGACTTGTCGTATCTGTTTCCACAGGCTCAACAAAAGTATCATGAACTTGAGGTACCAGATCATCCAAGTCAGCATCAGCATTTGGGTCCAGTGGTTCTGGGTCTTCTCCAGTTCAGTGGCCGGGTTATCACCAGTCGGTTTATGAAGTTTGGCCTTCTTTCTGGGTCTGGCCTTGGCACTGAAAGGTTCAAATATAAAGGTTAGTACAATAAACAAGTATAAGGCATAAAGGGTGAAGTTTCGTATGCTCACCTAGGAACAGTCTTGAGAGGAGTGTAGGAGATATGCCCTAGAGGCAATAATAAATGATATTATTTATCTCCAAGTTCATAATTACGTTTATGTTCCATGGTATAACTGCAATGATTCTCGAGTCTGCAATATCCACGAGGCTCGGAGGGAGACTCATATGCACGTGTGGAATAATAAATGGTAAGAAGTATTCCTATTCTGGCCTCTAAGACTAGCTCAAGTGTTGCATGATGGTTCTGTTTTCCTGATCATGGGCATGTCTGCCATCAATTTTGAGGGCACAATGTTAAGAGAACATTTGTGTTGAATCAACCTGGATTGACGTTATGCTATGAGATTCATTTGTCACAAGTTAATGGTACATAACACAGAGATGGTTAACGTTTGCATGATTCCTTAGACCATGAGAGTATTTATTTTCTTCATGCTTGCTTCCTGAACTGTGGAGTTTGTTAAAGGTCATCCGTAAATGGGTGGCTATTACGGCGGCTTACGGGTTCATGGAAAAGTATGTCAAGTAACTTGATAGATCAAGATTGGGATTTGCTCCTCCGACGATGGAGAGATATTCTCGGGCCCTCTCCCTGTTACGGTATCCATAATCGTCTGGCCAGACACCTTGTGATTTGATCACTGGGATGCCGGAACACGGAAACGAGAAAAGAGAACAAAACCGGTAACGAGGTAACTTGCATGGTGGACAAATTGTTCGTCCACGGGGATGCAATAAATCTCACCTCGGGTGTTTGTGACATATCGCGAAGCAACAGGAATAGCTCACTGCAACTGGAGGTTCACTCGAATATTTATTCGTGTGGGTATAGGGGTCAATATGGGTGTCCACGGCTCCGATGTTGATCATTGATAGGAAGGGGTTCCGGGTCATGTCTATATTTCACCGAACCTATAGGGTCACACGCTTAAGGGTCATCTATCTGTTGAATACTAGACAGGAAGTCTGAGAGAAAATCACCGAAAAAGTTTCAGACATCGAAAAGTTTCGCAGAGAGAGGTTATCGGATGAGTTTCGGTGAAACCAGAAAGTTGTTTCGAGATATACTATTAAGTCAAATTGGTTTCGGCACATGCCTGATAATTCTTGGAGGGTGCCAGAGTCATTCTGGAAACTTTCTGGAATTTTCCGGGATAAAAGCTGAAATTGCTCCGGAGCTGCCGGAACCACTTCAGATGCTTTTTCGCAGATGAAAATCACTAATCCGGAATTGTTTCGGAATGCGTTGAAAATAATTTGAGTTGGTACTGGAAATGTTCTAAGCCCACATAAATATTTTCAGTTCGAACGGACGCTGAAAAATGTCGTCATGAATAGTGAAAGTGCTTTTGGGGATATTTATGGAAAGCCACCTTTTGGGGCTTTTCCCAAAAGGCTTCTAGAAGGACTTGGGGATCAAGGAACCCCCTTTGGGGGGCCCCCATGAAGGTGGGACGTTGGAGGTGCAGCTCCTCCATGGGGCTCCACTTGTCATCCCTTTATGCCCTTTATGCCCTTTATCTGTGACATAAATTGTGGGCATTTTTTGGGTTTTTATGAGTCCCCTACCCCTTGGGTTTTCCTATAAATACAGTTGGAGAGGCACTCTCCACACTCACTCTTTCTCACATACAAGTGCCATTGCAATGATCTGGCTTCTCTCTCCCTCCCCGCGAAATAGTTTCGTAGAGCCGAAAGGCTGTCTGGGTTCCGGCAGGAACTAGTTCTGGACGGCGAAGCCCTGCCGGATAGATGACACCGTATGTGTGCAACTATGTAGAGAGATTGTAATTTCGGTCTTAGATCGAGAGTGCCTCCCGAAGGGCTGTCCATGTGACCGTCCGAGTTTCAAAGGTCCTCCCGAAGGGCTGTCTGAGTGACCGTCCGAGTTTCGAAGGTCCTCCCGAAGGGCTGTCCGCGACACCGTCCGGGGGACTGTTCGACCACCTCCCGGAGGGCTGTCCGAGGGGCAGACGAGGGTATACATCCTCACGGTTGGGAGGTTGTAAAATCCTAGCTGCGGGGATCTGCACCGCCGATCGTCATCGACTCTACTTCCCGCTGCGCTACGAGTCGGTAACAAAAAAGATCAAACCATGTATGCAGTCTCCATAGTGGTCCTGGGCTGGTGCGTAAGTCGGAATTTTTTTTTCTACTACGTTACCCCTACAGTGGCATCATGAGCCATGTTATGCGTAGATGCAGGTAGCGATCTAGAATACATAGAGATGTATGGGTGTTGCACAATATAATTTGTAGTAGATGAGTTCTATTACTGAAAATTATTTGTGCGGGTAGCAGATGAAATCTGTTACCCGATGTTCTTATTGCTTCCCTGGAATTTGCATATTTCTGATCTTGATAACGGCATGGTGGATTTTCAATGTTCTGGCAATCCGCGATCCTGATTGATCAACGAAGTGCTAACAGTTTGTTGAAATCCACCATAGTTAGAAAGAAAGATGAAATTTCGCAGACAAAAGGGCAATGCAGATCTGATCTGCACGGGGGTCATGCGTATGACGAAGTTCAGTATGGGGCTTGAGATTTTATGATCTCGTGTTTCATACACCCCGCAAATTTAATCTAGTGACATGAATTATCATAGTTGATGATGGACGTTGGTAGCTTCGGTTTGTTTCGAAACCTTAGAAGCCACGAAAAACAAGTTTTTGCATGAACCGATTAGAGGCGTCTAACTTGGTTTTGCAGGAGGGTTTTGCATGTGCATGTGATGTGGTATAGCAGTGCTCATAATAATTTGATTATGTATGAGATGACTATATGATGTAAATTGATTAACATGACCTGCGTGTCATGATTCAGCATGATGGCTGGAGCCATATGATTGTCACTTTAATGACCTCTGTGTCAACCTTAAGTAATGCACTTATTTTATTAGCTATAGAGATAGCAATATTATCTGGTGCATCGATAAGGTGGTGGCAATCTTCGTGAAGGTGAACACCGACGCGAATGCCGAAGACGAAGGAATGAAATACTTCTCCATCAGAAAGGGCTATACCATATCATGCTATTATGAATTGCCTAAGATGCTTATCCCTTATGATGCACCCTTCTTGATTGCGCGGTAGCCGCTTTTTATTAGGGTGGTCTCTCACTTAAAATATCAAAGTAGTTAGTGTTCACCCAAGTGTAGCACCGTCTGAAATTCGTATCTTTTCGGGGTGCGCCATGTACGCATGAGCACGAACGAATCGAGAGGAATGAGGCGGGTGATGTCAGACATCGCAGCAAGATCACTTGGTTGTCTTTGACGTTCAGGCAGGAGAGCCTGAGCTCGGAACACGCCCATCGAAAGATGAACAAGAATCACATAGAGATGTGATCGGCAAGTTGGCCTACCGATTGAAATTTGTGTCATTAGTGATGAACCCGTCAATGGCATCGAATAGAAATATGGATCTTGAATCACTCTAAATCAGAGAGATATTGAATTGAGTGGGAGCGCACTATAGAATTAACTTGTTTAATTCTCAGTGCAATTAATTATGAACACTGTCTAAGTGTTTCTTGCAAAATAGTTGTAGAATAATGGCTCGCAATTCCACTTTCCCTGTTAAAATTGAATAGCTGTTAAATATCTGGTTAAAACTTTACGATTGGTAACGTAATATGAGGATTGTCCTCAAAAGTGCCGAGAAGGACTTTGTCCTATCACATGCTTTCCGTATCCTCTCGCTAATGCTATGGATCATGTGACTCTTGTCCTTCGATCCAAAAGCTAGAATTATGTTATGGTCAAGTGGAATATGTTTGCTTCCATGACACCCAAACTTTGAAAGTTGGGATAGTTATATGATATTCATGGAACTGAAAATTATTTTCAGATACAAACAAAGCAATGTTTGTTTGCAAGTATTAGTAAAAGTGTTTACTATGCATTTGACTGTTGGGAAAGGGATCCAAAAGAACGCCTGTCATATAATGAAAGGTGAATAAAACAACAACTTAAAGAGAAAGGAAGTGTCCAAATGGTGTTAGTAGGACTTACACGCCTAGGAAGCCGGTGGCTAACGCCACTCCTAAGTTGGGTGCTTCTTTTGCGAGTAGGAGAAATACTAAAAGTTAAACTGTTAGAAGTATAAAGGCAGAAAGAAAGATGACTGGAATATCCAGCTCATGTATTAATATCATACAAGTTTTTGATGTATAGTAGGCTGGTCAAAGATATAGTTCTTGGGAATTATGGTTAAACATGTTAATCACTTATTCTTGCTGATTGTGAGTTAATCACAAAGATACCCGCTCGATTGCATTCTGTTACGAATCAATGTAAGAGCTACTATGGCCTAAAAAGACTAGCCAGAAATGAGGTTAAGGTATACACAAGGAACATAGTAAATATTACTATACCTTCCATCGGTGTATTGCCGTCTGTATTTATTTTCATAATTCATTTAGAGTTTTACAAACTCTAGCCCATTGCATAAGGTATCTTGCAAGAAGGTTGTTCATAAGAGAACTTTTTATGTTCGATGTTATGAATAACACAAGGACCATACTTTCATTATGAATGAGATGTATGTTATGAATATTGATAATAATACAATACCTCTGGGTTTATTTTCATAATTCATTTTAGAGTTTCATACACTCTAGCCCATTGCACAATGTTTGTTGCAAAAGAGTTGTTCATAAAAACAACAATTGTTGTTAAGTATTATGAATAACATGAAGGGCCATGCTTCCATCAAAGATGGGATGTATGTTATGAATATTGATGGTAATATAATACATCCATAACACTGACGCTAAATCTCACAAGACTAAAAGAATACCACACAAGTGTGGCACTACATTTCGTCACATTGGAGAAACCCGCATGGAAAATTCCATTATGATGGATTTTGAAGTCTTTTTGATTTGAATCATCCGACACTTGCATCTTTCCTCTGAAAAGTGAAGTGACTAAAATACCGTTCACAGGCCATAAGGAACGAACAACAAACTTATTAGTGATCATACATTTGATGTGTGTAGTATGATAAGTGTTGTTAGTGGTGGATTTATTTATCTTCAGAAATGACTCAAGTTGATATATGGATATTTACTTGATTTGACGTAAATCTGGATCTTTTGAAATCATTCAAAAGGTTTTCAAAAATGAAGTAGAAGTTATTGTAACAAGACAATTATGTTTCTGCAATTTGATTGCACAAAGGAATATGTGAGTTACATGTTTAGCGAATGTCTGATGAGTTGTGAAAGGGTTTTCATAACTTGCACCTCCCGGAACACCACTGCAAGTGAAAAGTCCGTGGAGATGTAATCTAACCATTTATGACATGGTAAGGTCAAAGAAGACATAAATAAATTTGCCATTATCCCTTTTAAAGTGATGCTTTAGAGACTGCGGCTTTTACACTAAAAAGAGCTACATCGGGTCTGTTGAAATGAAGCCATGGTATGGTACGCCCAACCATGTTATATATTTTCTTAACATTTGGAATATGGGGCTTGTGTAAAAGGTTACAAACCTATTCCAAATCAGACAAGTGCTACTTTGTAGGTTATACCAAAATGTTGGGTATTCCTCCCTCACTATACCGAGGCAAATAGTTTTGCCGCGAAACGGTGTGCTTTTAAAGAGAATGGTTCTTTCAAAAAGGTGAGTGGGAGAATAGTGCAACTCGACGAGATAAACAGTATCTTCGTCATCAAATCAAAGGAAAGAGACCTTGGAAGTAATTCCATAGTTTCCTACTGCGACTGATACGGAAGTCTCTACAATAAAATGTATATGAACTTCGGTCGAACTTGCAGCTGAACCACGTAGGCAAGGCTCGTGCAAACCTCTCAGGTGCGCAAACGAGATATTGTTGTTAGACAACATTATACCTACGATACACAAGGAAGCGTTGATGGGCCCTGACTCCGGAATTGGCTAAATGCCAATACAACCCGAGTTAGTTTCCATATAAGTGATTCAAGATTAAAACCTTGATACACCTTTCGGAAGACTTAGAGTCTAACGAATATTTATGAAACTTAAAACTGATACGGATAAAAATGTTTTATCCATAAATCTCGACTTGTTGAAATAACAAGTTCAAGAGTTGACTACGATGAGGTTGTTTTCATCGTAGCGATGCTTAAAGTCGGTTCGGGTTGAACTAGCAATTAATACATATTTCAATCATGAGATATGAAACATGGAGGACAATAGGATTTCCATCTGATGGAAATGAAACCCAGGACTTGCATGTGTTACAGTCCAAGGCATTTTGTCTATCCAGAGGATGCTAGTAAGGGTGCAAACTTCAGAGTGCCAGCGATGGACAGAAGAGAGCAAAATGGAGTTGGAATCTTCGTGCTTTGATGAAATGGTCAAAGGGGTTTGACTTCATCAATGGGTAACGAAGATGCTTGTAATTGAAGAAAGTAAGTGGGAGCGTAACAATATTTCTAAAAACCTTGTGTGCTTGACACATTGTTAATTGGAAATAAGTTTCTTGACACGAATTAGGACTTCATTTGAAAATAGTTTTTTGATGAAGTGCTTAGGCTAAATAGCCTCAATATTAGGCATAATGATCTATGGCGATAGATTTACCTAATAGGGCTAACCAATGAATACATATTGACAAGGTGCTACAACCTTTTAGAATTTAAAACCGCCAAGGAGTGATTCTTGCCGGAGTCACATGGAAGAGTTTTTTGCAAGACTCGATGTCCCAAAACACTGATGAGCAAAATACATGATGCAGATTCCACACACTTTTGTGTTTGGATTAATCATGTATTCCATGGTATGGAAAACAACCAAATATGTCTGATACTCCCAAGGTGTTGCGAGTATCGATACTAAAGTGATCAAAGTACTGATCATGGGACAACAGTGAAAGATGTCATTGAGTACTAGAGTAAGTACTGATGATATGTTTTCTCGCAAGTGGAGATCATGAAGAGTTCGTTGTAAAAGGTTACATCGATACAATCTTCATCATTTCACCATGCGATTTTCGATTTAAATTGAGGGTTTTGTGTAACACACAATATGGTGGTGCAGTTAGTTGGAAATTGTTCCAAACAAGTTACTGTGGCGAATTCTATAACAGAGGCGAAGTATGTTGCCTCTTTAGAAGCGACAAAGACAAAGATGTTGAATCATATAGTTCATTGATGAACTTAGTATGGTTCCAAGAAGGCTTTTGTCAATGGGACACTATTGCAGATAGTTGCTCCATAACTCAGTCTGAGGAATCAGGTTTCGACCAATGATTCACATGTATACAAAGCCAAGTCCGCACAAAATATGAATTTTGTGAAAGCGTGAAAACACAAGGATATGCAAAGATACACATGGAGCTGAAGTTGTCAGATCCGATGGACATCTGGCTATACCACATGCGAAGCACTTTTTACACCGGTATGCCATAGGTGTAAAGTGCATTAGCATTAACTAAATTATTGACTCTAGTGCAAGTAGGAGTCTGAAGGAGATATGCCCTAGAGGCAATAATAAATGATATTATTTATCTCCAAGTTCATAATTATGTTTATGTTCCATGCTATAACTGCAATGATTCTCGAGTCTGCAATATCCACGAGGCTCGGAGGGAGACTCATATGCACGTGTGGAATAATAAACGGTAAGAAGTATTCCTAGTCTGGCCTCTAAGACTAGCTCAAGTGTTGCATGATGGTTCTGTTTTCCTAATCATGGGCATGTCTATGCCATCAATTTTGAGGGCACAATGTTAAGAGAACATTTGTGTTGAATCGACCCGGATTGATGTTATGCTATGAGATTCATTCGTCACAAGTTAATGGTACATAACACAGAGATGGTTAACGTTTGCATGATTCCTTAGACCATAAGAGTATCGAGTTTCTTCATGCATGCTTCATGAACTTTGGGGTTTGTTTAACGTCATCTGTAAATGGGTCGCTATTACGGCGGCTTACGGGTTCATGGAAAAGTATGTCAAGTAACTTGATAGCTCAAGATTGGGATTTGCTTCTCCGACGATGGAGAGATATTCTCGGGCCCTCACGGCTTTACGGTATCCATAATCGTCTGGCCAGACACCTTGTGATTTGATCACTGGGATGCCGGAACACGGAAACGAGAAAAGAGAACAAAATCGGTAACGAGGTAACTTGCATGGTGGACAAATTGTTCGTCCATGGGGATGCAATAAATCTCACCTCGGGTGTTTGTGACATATCGCGAAGCAACAGGAATAGCTCACTGCAACTAGAGGTTCACTCGAATATTTATTCGTGTGGGTATAGGGGTCAATATGGGTGTCCACGGCTCCGATGTTGATCATTGATCGGAAGGGGTTCCGGGTCATGTCTATACTTCACCGAACCTATAGGGTCACACACTTAAGGGTCATCTATCTGTTGAATACTAGACAGGTAGTCTGAGAGAAAATCACCGAAAAAGTTTTGGACACCAAAAAGTTTCGGACAGCCGAAAAGTTTCGCAGAGAGAGGTCATCGGATGAGTTTCGGTGAAACCGAAAAGTTGTTTCGGGATATACTATTAAGTCAAATTGGTTTCGGCACATGCCTGATAATTCTTGGAGGGTGCCAGAGTCATTCTGGAAACTTTCTGGAATTTTCCGGGATAAAAGCTGGAATAGCTCCAGAGCTGCCGGAACCACGCTTCAGATGCTTTTCGCAGATGAAAATCACTAATCCGGAATTGTTTTGGAACGTGTTAAAAATTATTTGAGTGGGTACTGGAAATGTTCTAAGCCCACATAAATATTTTCAGTCCGAACGGATGCTGAAAAATGTCATCGTGAATAGAGAAAGTGCTTTTTGGGATATTTATGGAACACCACCTTTGGGGCTTTTCCCAAAAGGCTTCTAGAAGGACTTGGGGGTCAAGGAACCCCCTTTGGGGGCCCCCATGAAGGTGGGACGTTGGAGGGTGCAGCTCCTCCATGGGGCTCCACTTGTCATCCCTTTATGCCCTTTATGCCCTTTATGTGGGACATAAAGTGTGGGCATTTTTGGGTTTTTCATGTGTCCCCTACCCCTTGGGTTTTCCTATAAATACAGTTGGAGAGGCACTCTCCACACTCACTCTTTCTCACATACAAGTGCCATTGCAATGATCTGGCTTCTCTCTCCCTCCCCGCGAAATAGTTTCGTAGAGCCGAAAGGCTGTCTGGGTTCCGGCAGGAACTAGTTCTGGACGGCGAAGCCCTGCCGGATAGATGACACCGTATGTGTGCAACTCTGTAGAGAGATTGTCATTTCGGTCTTAGTTCGAGAGTGCCTCCCGAAGGGCTGTCCATGTGACCGTCCGAGTTTCAAAGGTCCTCCCGAAGGGCTGTCTGAGTGACCGTCCGAGTTTCGAAGGTCCTCCCGAAGGCCTGTCCGCGACACCGTCCGGGGGACTGTTCGACCACCTCCCGGAGGGCTGTCCGAGGGGCAGATGAGGGTATACATCCTCACGGTTGGGAGGTTGTAAAATCCTAGCTGCGGGGATCTGCAACGTCAATCGTCATCGACTCTACTTCGCGCTGCACTACGAGTCGGTAACGAAAAAGATCAAACCTTGTATGTAGTCTCCATAGTGGTCCTGGGCTGGTGCGTAAGTTGGAAATTTTTTGTTTTCTGCTACGTTACCCCTACAAGGAGGGAGTTGTGTAGCCGTTGACTCGCCAGATGATGAATGAGGTGTCCCCTGATTATTTGAATCGGACGGATTAAGAGGTTGTCGAAAATAACCCGCCTTGGGATAAGAAGTATCAGAAATATATGAGACCTCGGATCGACGTTTCCGGACTGGAGTGTTCGGTAAACCGGCTAAAGTAACTACTTGGCCGCTGTGCCGGGTTGTGCGGCGAGCTTCGTTTTACTGGTTCTTCAAAAGAAAGTTTGGGTTCAAGTGAGCTAGGGGGTGAGAAAATCTTACTTACCGGTTTGCTTGACGGGTTTTCTGTGTTGGCAGAGGATCTGAACCGGAGGAAAGAATAATTACCTCTACATCATCAGCTTGGCTGGCTTCAGCGTCATCCTGATAATAGTCATTGTCAATGAGGTGTATGAAAAAAGAACCAAGAGAATCAAGTTCTACCTCTGATTCCGGATTATCCGGATCATCATCAACGTTTGGTTCAGAGGATTCAGCGGTTTTCTTCTTGGCAGGTTTTTTAGTCTTGGGGCGAGGTGTCTTTGCCGGTTTATCCTGTGGTTTCTTCTTCCAGAACGGATCGTCACCCTGTCAAAGATTGACAAAATTTTGAGGGAATATTTAAAAGGATCAGGTTAAAACAAAACTTATATAATTCTTACAGCTGGCGCTTTATTGGAAGCGCAAAAGGGACTTAGCCCTGTCTTGCTATAGACAGCCTCCGGTTCATTCAGTATTTTCTTGACAGCCTCAGTGATTTCAGCTTCTGTTAGTTGAATGTCAATATGCCGTTGAGGGTCTTTTATGTCCTCCGTGTACTCGCACATTAAACCGGGGCGTCGGCTTAAAGGAAGAATACTCCAGGAGATCCAACAGCGAACAAAACCAATGCCTGTTAAACCGTTTGCAACGAAGGCCCGAAGCTCTGAAAGCTGTGGAGCGTACTTGGCTCGTTCTTTGGCGCTAAGTCGTTGGGGGAATGTATGTGTGTTGGTAAGCCGGTGAGGACGATAACCCAGCAGAGGATTCTCATCAGTTGGAGACGTATCTCGGCAGTAAAACCAAGTCTGATTCCAGTCCTTGGGGTGACTATGATGCCTGGCGTGAGGGAAACTAACATCTTTCCTCTTCTGGATTGAAACCCTGCCAAGCTCAGTATTGGGCCCATCTGTAAACTCAGTACAACGGTTCAAGTAGAAAAAGTCTCTGAACAGCTCAACGGTGGGTTCTCCTTGGAGATAAGCCACGCAAAATACTTGAAAATTACAAATATTGGTCACAGAGTTAGGTCCAATATCTCGAGGGTGGAGCTGGAATCTAGCAAGCACATCACCGAATTTTTTTGATCCGGGAGGGCTAAACCCTCGACCCAGATGATCAACGAACACGATTACTTCTCCATCCTTGGGCTCACGAGGATTTTCCGGACCAGGGGCCCTCTAGTGGATGACTTCCTTTTTTGCTAAAGCACCGGTTGCGACACATCCATTTAACTGCTCTTCAGTAACCCGGGAGGGGACCCGGTTGCAAGCATAGAATTGTTTGGCCATTTCAATAAAAAGCTGGAAAAAGTTCACTGTCGGTTTAAGATTCATGACTGACATGTATAAAGCGTCACAAGGTCAGAAGGAGAAGACGTTGAAGCATATATACATGTTAAACCAGATTCTGACATTGGCAGGGTTACAAAAATGACGAATCGGCAGTTTAATAGAGGGCTAATGGTACCTGGCGGATTATAAGTTTCTAAAAGGTAAACCGCCTACTTTGGTATGGAAGCTACAGATCTGAAATAACTAAGTGATGGTAAAACAGGTCCCACAGATTGATATGATAAATTCAGATCTGCAGCGTGTCAGCAAATCAAACTATATTCAGACCTAAAATATGAAGAGGATGCTCTAATGATGAAAAAGGGGAACTATAACTACGACTGCACAGGAAAACATCAGATCTGAGCTTGCCATTTACACTACGGAGAAAATAGGGAAGAACAGCACTAAGCTTCGACGAACTCGTAGAAACCCTAACGGGATCTATGGGAGGAGTAAAGGAAAGACTTACCGGGGCTGTTGAACGCGGAGGCGTGTAGACAAAAATCTGGTCGAATCAGGTTGATGTGGCGGCCGTTGTTGGGGCAGAGGCGAAGGTCGACGGCGGCGGCAGCACTCGAGTACTGAGGCGACGCGAGGTGGAAGAAAGACGAAGAGGCAAGGGGAGAAAAGGAAAGGGACCCTCGGCCCTATTTATAAGACGAAGGGATAAGCGACAGGCGCGTGAATCAAGGAGCCCAAAAAATGGATATGTGACAGAGCTGTCGCCTCGATTTTCGGAGGCTCATTAATGAAAGTAAGGTATATATTGTTTTTTTAATGAACAGGTGCCGTCATGACGGTTTATTTTAATCCTGGAAGATGACGTCATGGCGGATTACAAGGTTTACTCGAAGGTGATGAAGAAGAAATTTTCCTAAAGTGTTGAAGATTGACATGAACAGGTTCAAATCAATCTGGGGCCTAATGTTGGGAATATAACTACTAACTATAAACCGCCCACGAGGGGCCGGGTTATACCTATAATGAGTTATCTATATTGAAGCCCATGAAGACAAGGAGTATGGCGCTTTACTGTAGAGATCTAAAAACCCAGAGCCCAAGGGCGGATTAGGGCCCGTAGACATAAACTGCCGTAAGGTGTGTAACTTGTGTTGTAAGATAGGAAAGGATAGAAACCGAGCCGGACACGTTTATGAGCCGGCCAGGATTCTGTAAACCGCCGGGCGTCAACCTGTGTATATAAAGGGACGACTCGACGGTGGTTCAAGGACAAAAAACAACAACTCGAGAGCCAGGTCAAGCGGATTCGCTCCCTGGTCATCGAAACCCTAGCAATTCCACATCAACTAGATTAGGCCTTTACCTTCACCGCAAGGGGCCGAACCAGTATGAACTCCTTGCGTCCTTTGTCTCGCTTTAACCCCTTTAAGCTAACCCGTCGTGATGGCTCCACGACTAAGTCCTCACACTAGGACATCTGCCGTGACTAACCCACGACAAGTAGCGTGCTATAGCATACGAGGAGAGGCCACATTAAAGTTTGGAAATTTTTCTTATGATGGGGCTATTCGCGAAATAGCACGCTATATTGCACTAAAATGGTATAGGTAGTAGTGTACTGTTTTATTGGCAGCCCATTAGCCCAAAGACACAGGTCTGACCTAGCCCAAATAGGAAAAATAGCCAATCCCCCATCTGACCAAGCGCTTCCAGTCCCCAACTCTCTACTTTATTCTCCACCCAACCACGCGGTCCTGTGCGCCGGCGGTTGTGGCTTCTTCTTCCTCCTGTTTGGCCCCTCTTCTTCCTTTCCTCGCTGGTCTTCCTCTTTTGTTCGCCGGCCTTCCCTCATTTGCGGCGGCACGAAGTCGCAGCAAGCTGCGCTGCTGACAAGTGAGGCACCAAGCAAGTTCTTTGGGCTCGCAGGTCTGTGATGTATGTGTTGGATCATGATGTTTGCTTGATATTAATTTCAATTATCTTACAAGTTATCCATCTTAAATCCAAGCACTCGATTGATTGATCGTCGCTTTGTTAAATAGCTAGCTACATGGAGTGCTCCAATATCTGGCAATGAGAGGTTATTCTTTAGCAATTGAGATCCCGGCGGCACCTGATTCTAAATTTGTATATTTTTGCTATGTTGTTGCCTCATGGGTTGTTGATGTTAGGCCACATTAAAGCCTTTTTTGTACTTTATTATTGAACTACATCATTTATTCTTGTTAAAGTTCTTTAATTTTAGGCTATACATGGCATTACTTTGAAACACCACTTGTAAATAGCACGCTATAGCGTGTATAGCATCTGGAGGAGACCACCCCTATTTCTCTTAACACCATATTTTTTTGTTGCTTTTTCGAAAGGCACAATCATTTATTGTTACTGCTGAATGCACACTGATCACTCTCACAAATTATTCATCATAGAAAATGAGGCACGTGCACAGATTCTTCTCCACCTTTAGCTTGTATCTCTGGTAGTAAAATAAAATATCAGAAAATATGTAGCCTGGAACACAACATCAGCTCACAGATGCTTCTCGGGGAAGTTGTATAGGTAACTAAGGCCTATACATTTATCTGCAAAATAAAATGTTGCAGGAGGATTATATACATAAGGCAACATGATTTAAATGAATGTAAAACAACACATTATATTTCTTATGCGCACTCATCTCATTTTTAAGATGATGATATGAAGTCTGTATTTGGTTGCACGTCTCCGTTTTCCTGTACAAGTCTATGGGATTGTGTGAACCAGCTTAAGACTACCACGGTGCCCGTTCGCGCCTTTTTTAGAAGGTGAATATGTACCATGGTTATGCTTTCAAGTGATATTTTTTGACGTAATTCTTATCAATGATTTTGTATAATGTCTTCATTTAGAAAAGTAGCAGATTTTGTTTTGATAACGATCAACCATGTAAAAATGATTGTTGTTTTGCTCTAATGTAGGTGTATTTTGATGAGTTAGGAGAAATGGCAATATTGACAGATAAAATAATATCTGAACCACAGTGAACATTAAGTTTGTGTCAACAAAAATTAGCCTTTTGAATTTATTACTACATGGCTTCTAGTTCCACTCTTCTTTGGAGATGGCCCATTATTAGCTACAAGTCATGTTAAACTAATGATGATTTTAGAACAATTAGTTCCTGTGCAACGTTTGGTACGTCATATAATGGTCTTAAACAATGTTTTCTCATAATTCCTCAGTGCAAAAACCACTAAAGCTATGTTTAAATAGGGATTTTTTCCCTTAGGCCACATATTTCTTAGATATCCCATTTTCCATGTTGCTTTTAATTACTTGAAATAGTTTTAGGCCATCCAACGGTAACGAAGCAGCCAACCAGATCCACCTCGCATGCAAACCTTCGTCCTGTAGTGACTAGTGGTAAAAAGATCCATTAGTTTTACTACTGGAAACTAAGTGTATTACGATCAAACCTAAACCCAGAATTATGTTGTAAAAGTGTCTACCACATTTACTACAAAAATGCAAAGAGTTTTACCATGAAGTTCTATGGAAGATTAAGTAGTAAACGAATCTAGTATTTCTTTACTACAGTACAACAAGCATATTACGGAATGAATAAAAAATTAGTCCATGGGGTTTTAGGCTGCACGCACGTACGCCAGAGCACTGAATAGCACCAGCGTATGTATTAGAAAGATTATTATCTTTTACTACATGTTACACAGGGCTTTACGACCGATAGTTCGCACAGGCTTTCACAGTAAAGATATCAATAAGTGTTACTATATGTTACATGATACATTACTATCAATTTATGACCATGCATGTGAGTAATGATGTTAACACTTTTTACTACATGTCACACGGGCTATTACTATCAATATATGACCAAGCATCTAGAGTAATGAAGTTAACACTTTTTATGGATGACGGTGTAACTCAGATGACGTTATTCACACTAAGATTTTGTTGTCTCTTGAGGGAACATCTGGAACACTCTCTTGATCTCTAGGTACAGCCTACAAGTATGAGTGGATATACATAAGCGTGGCGCTTTAATTTCGTCCAAACACATACACACACCCCACACATAGACTCAACCCAACACTCCCTCGACTTCTCAAAAAAACACTCCCCCTAAGATGGGAGATAAGTATCTACATTACCATGTTGTTACAAGCTAAATTATATTACTTGATTCCTAACCCTTAGTTAGACATTCTACTACATGATTCCCCAAGCTTATGTGATTTATTTCTACTAGCAAACATTCCTCTGCGTTGCAACGGGAGAAAAAAACATGCCCCTAGCCCAGTAAGCATGGCTCAAGACTCCCACGGGTCTACATCCTCTATTTAAATATGGCGCCCTACCCGTGTCACTACTTATCCATCATTCCACCCTCACTGATAATGAGCGTGGTGTCCACCCTATCACAATATGTATGACGATGGTCAATCCCAAGGCGATGATCTCAGCCACCGCATGGCTCAACCTCATTGAACCGCAAGAGTGAAAGAGAATGTTTGGAACATCTTGCAATTTGTTAAAATGTTAGCTTAAATCTCATGGAGCATCGAGGAAAAACAAATTTCCCATTGAACTATTAGCCAAAATAGTTTCTTCTATATTGATGTGGCTTCCTTCTATTTGTATCTCGGGTATGAGTGAAAAAATATTCAGTCTCGAAAGACAACAAATAAATGAGAGCAAAAAAGAGAGTATTATTAAAATTGCATGCACGCCTTATATACTCAAATGAGACGGAAGAAGCAATATGCCCTTTAGTCATATACACACAAAGGAATAGGGCCATTTTGAAAATGTTTGAATTATAAGCATCAACTTGTATGTTGTGCCACTTACAATGATCTGTTCTACCAATTGGTCTACAATGACTGCACTAATGCTGGGAGCATGGATCATCTGAATGGCTTTGTTTCTTTGTTTCTGAAGAGAGAATTCATAAATTGTAAATCGAACACCATTGACCCCACCTACGAAAGACTGGCTCATCATTCTTTAGCAAAGCAACCCCTATTATTGTCCATTGTTTTTCTACATGTTGCTCATGTGTTAGTTAGCTTTAGTTACGTGTTAGTTTAATATTTCACATCGAGTCAAGTAGATGTTCACTTTCACAGTTGAGCTATTGCTAATTGTCTTGTACAAAACATAACTAATCTTCCTGAAAGAATTCTTAGTATGCCGCTGACTCGGCGGGCCCGCCGCGCATTCGCGCCAAAACCCCTCGCCCCGGCGCCTCCGAGTGCCCCCAGCGTGCCGGGTTCGGCCTGGGGCCGCCGGTGCCGATTTCGGCCCAAGCCGGCGAAAAACGGGTTCCTGGGGGCGCGACTAGGTTGATTTTTGGGCGCCGGCGC
This sequence comes from Aegilops tauschii subsp. strangulata, assembly GCF_002575655.3. NCBI lineage: Eukaryota > Viridiplantae > Streptophyta > Magnoliopsida > Poales > Poaceae > Aegilops > Aegilops tauschii. The sequence goes on from NC_053040.3 coordinate 26,240,429, forward strand.
CGCAAAAACGCCTGGGGAGGGCCTGTTGGGGCTGCGGCTGGAGATGCTCTAAGTGTATTACGATCAAACCTAAACCCAGAGTTAAGTTGTAAAAGTGTCTACCACACTTACTACAAAACCGTAAGCGTTTTACCATCAAGTTTAATTCCGGATTAAGTAGTAAACGAAGTTAGTATTTTTTTACTACAGAACAACAAGCATATTACAGAATGAATAAAACAATTAGCCAATGGGTTTGCTAGGCTGTCCGCACGTACACCAGAGCACTGAATAGCAGCTACATATGTAGGAAAAAGATTATTACTTTTTACTACATGTTACATAGGACTTTACGACCGATAGTTCGCACAAGCTTTCACAGTAAAGAAATAAATAAGTTTTACTATATGTTACATGAGAGATTACTATCAATTTACGACCATGCACCTGAGTAATGAAGTTAACACTTTTTATTACATGTCACACGGGCTATTACTATCAATAGATGACCATGCATCTATAGTAATGAAGTTAACACTTTTTACTACATGCCGCATAGGCTATTACGACCAAATGTATAGAGGAGCACGAGGATGGGCGCATGTTTTCTAGTTGATTGGGTGCACCATACGGTCGAAGTGCAGAATAAGGATTTTGCGCTCGGGCGCAGATTAGAGCCACCATATAGTAAAAGTAGAATATATATATCATGGATGACGGTGTAACTCAGATGACACTATTCACACTAAAATTTTGTTGTCTCTTGGGGGTACATCCGGACCACTCTCTTGATCTCTACTGTAGCTTACAAGTATTAGTGGACATAAATAAGCGTGGAGCTTTAATTTGGTCCAAACTCCTACACACACCCCACACATCTATCAAACCAACACTCCCCCTCAACTTCTCAAAAAAACACTCCCCCTCAAATGGGTGATAAGTATCTATCATTACCATCTTGTTACAAGCTAAATTATATTACTTGAGTCCTAACGCTTAGTCAGACAATGTACTACTTGATTCTCCAGGCTTATGTGATTTAATTCTACTAACAAACATTCCTGTGCGTTGCAACCGAAGAAAAAAATGCCCCTAGCCCAGTAAGCATGGCTCAAGACACCCACGGGCCTACATCCTCTACTTCAATATGGCGCCCTACCCGTGTCACTGCTTATCCTTCTTTTCATCCTCACTAATAGTGAGCGTGGTGTCAACCCCAATATGTCTGATGGTCAATCCCAAGGCAATGATCTCGGCCACCGCCTGGCTCACCTTCATTGAACCGCACCAGTGAAAAAGAATGTTTGGAACATCTTTCAATTTGTTAAAATACTAGCTTAAATATCATGGAGCACTGAGCAAAAAAATTGCAAGTTGAACTATTAGCCACAGTAGTTGCCTCTCAATTGATGTGGCTTCCTTCTATTTGTGTCTTGGGTATGAGTGAAAAAATATTCACTCTCAAAAGACAACGAATAAATGAGAGCAAATAAGAGAGTATTATTAAAATTGCATGCACGCCTTATATACTCAAATGAGGCTGAAGAAGCAATATGCCCTTTAGTCATATACGCACAAAGGGATAGAGACATTTAGAAAATGTTTGAATTATAAGCATCAACTTGTATGTTGTGCCACTTACAATGATCCATTCTACCAATTGGTCCATAATGAATTCACTAATGCTGGGAGCATGTATCATCTGAATGGCTTTGTTTCCTTGTTTCTGAAGAGAGAATTCCTAACTCGTAAATCGAACACCATTAACCGCACCTACGAAAGACTGGCTCATCATTCTTTAGGCACCCTTCCCTCTCTTTTCATTGTCCTCTAGCGATAGAACAAACACTGTGAGACGCAACCTAATCAACTATTAGATCTGCAGAATAAAACACACTGCATCATGCTTACTCAAGCACATGTAGGATGCATCAAAAGCCAATCGTGAACTTTTAGTTGAATTTTAAAATCATCAACGACAGATCAAAAGAAGATCATGAAATTAAAAAACCATCAATGAACTCCACCAATCCACCTCGTCGTTGGTTCTACCCACCTTGACCTCTTCGGCAAGAGGCCCGTGCCACAGACGCGATGGCGGCCTATAACCTCCTCCTTCTTGATAGGGCACAACCACTGGGAGCAATCTAAGCGAGATGATGGCGCCCTGATGTGGAACTACACTAGCACGTCTCCACCATACTCACCGTGGACCCCTTCCATGAGGTGAGGCTTGCAAGCTTCCCAGTCTGTCTCCTTCATCTCTGGCTAGTACCTCCACCGCAATGGAATCGTTGATTCCGGTGAATCCCTACTCGATTCCTCCTGCATACAGCCTCCTCAACACCTCTGACAGCCTCCTGGCCAGGCAGCACACACGATAGTATGCGTAGAGGCTCTAATCTTTCTATGACACTTCTGGTGAAGCCTTACCCTACAACGGCGGCTGCAAGCGGCCATATGCTGCAAATATACAACACTTCGGCTGGTGCCGAAAATTTTGGTCCAAATGGGGGACCATGCAGGACCTCAATAAAGTGGTTGTTTTATATCACTTTGTGCCACAAACGCTTCTCCAAAAGCTTCCCTAAAATAGAACACTCACAAAACGACAGCTGCAGTGTATTTTAGGGCACCAATTTTAGGCTGTTGTTGTAGATGAACATTTTCTGGTGCCCTAAAGTTCACTTTTTTGAGCCTCGAATTTTACTCCAACTGCTTTTTTGCACCCTATTATAGGGCTATGGCTGAAGATTCCATGAGTTTTTTTAGGGTTTTTGAATTGGCTTATCAATTTTTGAATTTCCCCCATTGTCCAGTCTCACTAGAAAGCACAAAGAGCAAGGAACTATGTCTCCTCTCTTTTTCCCTATGAGATATTCTCTTTTCAGCTTACTTGAGCAAGAACAATTAACAACCAGGTTCAATGCAACTAGCACACCAAGGCCCTAAATCCACCACGCTGCTCTACCACAAACACCGGCCACACCTCCTACAAGAAGTTCTCATTTGCCTTCTTTCAGCAACCAGCAAAAAACTTCTCCTTCAATCCACTATAAGACAACAACATTAGCAGCCCAAAAACAGATTCAGGCAACACAGCTCTTCTCTGCTTCTTTGCTACAATACTCACTACACCAGCATCCCTACCTCCAGTGGATAGTATCAGTACATACATCACCCATCTCTCCTTTCACCACCACAGACCAACACCGCAGACCTACAGGTTCTTTTACTTGCACGCACTATCGACGGTCATCTCGGATGAGCTTTTGATTTCGAGCAACCATCCAGCCACACATCCGCCTCTTGCTGCTACCCCCAACACCCACGACCTACAATTCTTGCACGATCCACAAGGAGGGGACCGGTCCCTGGTTGCACACCAAAAGCTTCAGTACCAATTTGTTGTGCTGCCCCGCACTGCTGGCCAGAAGCACCTCTTCTCTCTGCTCTAGTCCACCACCACCAAAGGTTCTCCCCCCTACTCTAGACCAGTTCCTCTGCTAAATACTACGGATGTGCTGCAGCTTCTCCCATGAAATTTTCCCCTCACTCCAGAAGTTCCACTAGCACCAGAACCTCCCTTCACCCACAACTACGACTACGAGCACCAACTTTCCTCTCACCACAAGCAATGGCTTTAATTAGTTGTAACATGGGTGTCATGCCATATTTTTCTTACAGGGACCATACCATGTTGTTTCTTGGGGGGAAATCGGTAACACTCTCTTGCTCTCTAGCTATAACCTACATGTATGAGTAGGGTGGGACTTTGGGCCAGACCCATACAAACACCCCACACATACACTCAACCCAACATATATCCTTACTAGGATGTTGATTGGTAGAAGTTGGCACCGTGTTTCTAAGTTATGTAACTGTTTACTACTCAATCCAGTCAAATCTCCATTTCCTTACATAATAGGTGTTGAAGCCTTGAAGTTGTTGTGTAGGGCGTGAGGTGATCTTGGTCCTTTAGGCATCACTTATCATAATTGCACAAGGAAAGCACATACATTTTCTATTGGTACTAATTAGTGGGGCATATCACTAGTGCAGAACCGGGCTTTAGTCCCGGTTCGTAATGGCCTTTAGTGCCGGTTCCGTAACCGGCACTAAAGGGTGGGGACTAAAGTTGCCCCCCCCTTTAGTACCGGTTCGGCACGAACCGGCGCTAACGTGCCACCACGTGGCGCGAGGCAGGCCCGGGTGCGTGTAGGACATTAGTACCGGTTGGTAACACCAACCGGTACTAAATATCTAGGGGTGTTTTGGTTTTATTTTTTATTTTTCCTTTAATTTTGTATTTTCAATTTAATTTAGTGATTGTTTTACATTATAATGAGTTCTTAAATCATTAGGTGAGGACTTGATCACTTAGGTGATCAAGTAATATATATGGATATGGCATATACTTGATCACATAGCTAGGATCCACATGCATCCAGTCGAAACTAATCTGCGGTACTTTCACCTAATAATTTAACATATATACTTGATCACTTAGGTGATCAAGTAATATGGATAGCATATATACTTGATCACTTTGCTAGGATCCATCCAGTTGAAACTAATCTGCGGTTTCTTGCATAAAAGATATAATAACTCATATCATCATCATCATATTAATATAAAAACACTTGCATCATATCATCACCAACAACAGTATACTAGCTAGCTGAAAATCATCATAGTCGTCATTACCACTATTTAATCATTATAGTCATTACCGCTATCTAATCACCACCAACACTAGCTTAAAGAAGAAACATTCACTTGTACCAGAAGCAAAGATATCATCGAGTTCAACATGGTCATGATATTATAAGCGTTCATAACACCACAAAAGCAAATCACTCTTTGAGATTAAGTTCAAGACGAAGAACACGAACATGAGAGGACAAGTACTAAGATCGTGAACTAGCTAAATCACTCCTGCTGCTCTCTCTTAGGTAAAATAGCATAGAACATGTATAGCTCTCCTGATTCATCATATAGGAGCATGCAGATGAACCTGTCTCCTAATCATGGGCTGCGGTTCTGCTTGCTGCCCCCTACTACTTCTCTGCGATCCTTAACAATTTTGCTCCAATCTTTCACTATTAAGCATTCCTCGCTTTTAGAAATCCTGAATGCACTCATGTGCAATGTAGGATATCTTGGTCGTAAGCTAACCATTGACATGCGACCTTTAGTTTCGATTCACTCAGGCACAACTGTCATCGGGAGTCCCTGTTGAAGAACATCGTATAGTAATTAATATACTTAGCAATGAAAGTTTAGCTTGCAAAATAACGTATGCAAAAGATGCACTGAGGACAAATAGTAAAAATCTTACCATCTTTCCTCAATAGATGTGACCGTAGTTCAATACGATCACTATTGGTCACACGTTTTGAGTACTAAGATTTTCAAATTCAGGAAAATAATTTGCCTTGACAGCATCAAGATCCTCAAGCCATCAAACATAATGACTTATCTCCTCGCAGTTTAGTTCAGCCCCGGGACAGTGGACGGTCCTGTCTACTAAGCGCCGGACATGTTTGCTTGAATGGAAATAAGCTGTCCATAGAAATTAGTTGTCAACTATTTTTGAATAAACAATATCGAAGACATAAATATGGTTGAGAGACTCACATAATGGTAGAACTGGAGGCGTCTGCACATCGACCCAGATGTCTCTATTACCTTCAATATCATCTTCCGGACGAATATCAAAGGTGATAACCATATCATGCTCAAATGCATAAGCCTTGCATAGTGCTTGCCAAGTTTTGCATTCAAAATAGGTGTATGTGTCTGCATTGTATAATTTGACGTTCAAAGTATAACCATGCTCGGTCTTCAAGTAAACTCTCTTTACCTCCATAGTTTCCATAGCACTGAAACCTATCTTATCCAAGACAAAAATTCTTGCATGGCAGGGGATGCGCTAGTAGAATAGTGAAAATTTAAAAATATAAGTTGAAGCAAATGAAGCATAACTCATGCTTAATTACGAAAAAAGACTTGTCGTTGTGACTTACTGTATCCACTTCGAAGGTCTCATCCAGCTTGATGCTGAAGCGCCTATCATCAACAAGGAAATTTATGTTGCACAGGCCGCGCTGGTCTTCACAGTATTCGCACATAATGAAATCTTTTTCGTCGTCAGACGACATTTCCTGTGTTCATATAGCAGAAACATTAAACACTTACTAGTTCTATTAATTCAACTACTTTTATTAATTCAACTAGTTCTATTAATTCAACTAATTCCACTAAGCATTTACTAAAAATAAACTAGTTCTATTAATTTTCTTACTAAAATAAAGTAGCTAGTTCTATATAGTAATATTTTAATTAGATCATCAAATCTCATATACCTAAATTTTCTTACTAAAAATAAACTAGTTCTATTAATTCAACTAGTTCAACTAAGCATTTACTAAAAATAAACTAGTTATCTTAATTAATCTAGTTTAAATGTAATATACCTAATTCATCTAACATTAACATTCTAACATTCTTATCTACGTAATTCATCTAATTATATCATCTAATTAACAATTTGACATGCATTAATCGAAACAACAGAAAACAGAAAATAAGTAAAAAAAATGTGTGTGTGTGTGTGTGTCTCTTTGTGTGTGTGTGTGTGTATGTGTGTGTGTACATGTACGAGAGCGAGGGGCGGCGGCGTACGTGCGGCGGCGCGAGATGGCGATGCGACGGGGGCGGCGCGACGAGCGGCGGGCCGGAGGAGACGACGCGACGGGACGCGGGCGGTGGGCCAGGGTGACGGCGCAGACGGCAACATACGGCCGGGGCGGCGGCGCGAGACGGCGACGACGGGCGGCGGGGCGGCGGCGCGGCGGCGGCGGCGATGTCACGCGAAGCAGTTGAAGAAGTGGGGAGATGAAACTGAATTTTTCGTAAGTGCTATATATATAGAAGGGGCCTTTAGTACCGTTTGGAGCCACCAACCGGTACTAAAGGCCAATTTTGGCCAGGCCAAGAGGCGGGAAACGGCCACCTTTAGTACCGGTTCGTGGCTCGAACCGGTACTAAAGTCCACCCTTTAGTACCGGTTGGAGCCACAAACCGGTACTAAAGGTGCACGCTGCGGTGCACAAAGTTTTTTTTGCTGTATTTAGTTTCTTTGTGAATATTTTTGCTTTAGGTACAAATAATTACAAACTTTCTGTTATTGCTAGTAGTTTTCAAATTTGAATAGTTTAAATTTTGTAGTGCCAAGTTTCAACATTTTCAGAGTTTATTTTGTAGTGATTTTCAATTTCACGGTCATACAGCTCTCTAAACAAATCGGTAAATGAATGAAAAACACCAAATGATGTCAGAACGTGATGAAAATTGATGACGTCGCTTTGAATGCTGCATACGGAACGCAAAAAAGTCTGGAGTTTAAATAAGTTTAAAAAAATGAAGTGCCCGTGTAACAGATGAGTTCTCGTCCGAAACCCTGAAACTCCGAAAGAGATTATCCAGTTTGTACACGGAGTGCATTCAATTTTTGCCGTAACCCTCTCTACTCTTTTGCACATGCTATGTGGGTGAAATGATGATACCATGCCAAGTTTCTGTTGGAAATATGCCCTAGAGGCAATAATAAATAGGTTATTATTATATTTCCTTGTTCATGATAATCGTTTATTATCCATGCTAGAATTGTATTGATAGGAAACTCAGATGCATGTGTGGATACATAGACAACACCATGTCCCTAGTAAGCCTCTAGTTGACTAGCTCGTTGATCAATAGATGGTTACGGTTTCCTGACCATGGACATTGGATGTCGTTGATAACGGGATCACATCATTAGGAGAATGATGTGATGGACAAGACCCAATCCTAAGCCTAGCACAAGATCGTATAGTTCGTTTGCTCAGAGCTTTTCTAATGTCAAGTATCATTTCCTTAGACCATGAGATTGTGCAACTCCCGGATACCGTAGGAATGCTTTGGGTGTACCAAACGTCACAACGTAACTGGGTGACTACAAAGGTGCACTACAGGTATCTTCGAAAGTGTCTGTTGGGTTGGCACGAATCGAGACTGGGATTTGTCACTCCGTGTAAACGGAGAGGTATCTCTGGGCCCACTCGGTAGGACATCATCATAATGTGCACAATGTGACCAAGGAGTTGATCACGGGATGATGTGAGTTACGGAACGAGTAAAGAGACTTGCCGGTAACGAGATTGAACAAGGTATCGGGAATACCGACGATCGAATCTCGGGCAAGTAACATACCGATAGACAAAGGGAATTGCATACGGGATTGATTGAATCCCCGACATCGTGGTTCATCCGATGAGATCATCGTGGAACATGTGGGAGCCAACATGGGTATCCAGATCCCGCTGTTGGTTATCGACCGGAGAACGTCTCGGTCATGTCTGCATAGTTCCCGAACCCGTAGGGTCTACACACTTTCGGTATTGTACCGGGAAGCTTCCAGAAGATTCCGGAGGATTCCGGAGGGGTCCGGAGGTCCGGAAAATGTTCCACCACGTCCAATACAGTAGCATGGGCTGTAAGGGGGCGCCCTAGCCTTAATGGGCCAGGGGCACCAGCCCCCCCAAGGCCCATGCGCATGGGAGAGGGGAAACCCTAAGAGGGAGGGCCTCCACTTGACTTGGGAGGCACTCCTCCCCCCTTTGGCCGCCCCCCAAGCCCCATCTAGGGCTGGCCGCACCCCTTGAAGGGGGAAACCCTAGATGGGGGCGCAGCCCTCCCCCTCCCCTATATATATTGAGGTTTTGGGGCTGCCATAGACATGAGAACGTCTCTCTTTCGACGCAGCCCTACCCCTCTCCCTCCTCCTCCTCTCCCGCGGTGCTTGGCGAAGCCCTGCGGGATTGCCACGCTCCTCCACCACCACCATGCCGTCGTGTTGCTGCTGGATGGAGTCTTCCCCAACCTCTCCCTCTCTCCTTGCTGGATCAAGGCGTGGGAGACGTCACCGGGCTGCACGTGTGTTGAACGCGGAGGCACCGTTCTTTCGGTGCTTAGATCGGAATCAACCGCGATCTGAATCGCTACGAGTACGACTCCCTCATCCGCGTTCTTGCAACGCTTCCGCATCGCGATCTACAAGGGTATGTAGATTCACTCCCCTTCCCCTCGTTGCTAGATTACTCCATAGATTGATCTTGGTGATGCGTAGAAAATTTTGAATTTCTGCTACGTTCCCCAACAGTGGCATCATGAGCTAGGTCTATGCGTAGTTTCTATGCACGAGTAGAACACAAAGTAGTTGTGGGCGTCGATGTTGTCAATTCTTCTTGCCGCTACTAGACTTATCTTGTTTCGGCGGCATTGTGGGATGAAGCGGCCCGGACCGACCTTACACGTACACTTACGTGAGACAGGTTCCACCGACTGACATGCACTAGTTGCATAAGGTGGCTAGCGGGTGTCTGTCTCTCCCACTTTAGTCGGAACGGATTCGATGAAAAGGGTCCTTATGAAGGGTAAATAGAAATTGGCATATCACGTTGTGGTCATACGTAGGTAAGAAAACGTTCTTGCTAGAAACCTACAAACCACGTAAAAACTTGCAACAACAATTAGAGGACGTCTAACTTGTTTTTGCAGCAAGTGCTATGTGATGTGATATGGCCAGAAGATGTGATGAATGATATATATGATGTATGAAATTGATCATATTCTTGTAATAGGAATCACGACTTGCATGTCGATGAGTATGACAACCGGCAGGAGCCATAGGAGTTGTCTTTATTTTTTGTATGACCTGCGTGTCATTGAATAACGCCATGTAAATTACTTTACTTCATTGCTAAGCGCGTTAGCCATAGAAGTAGAAGTAATCGTTGGCGTGACGACTTCATGAAGACACAATGATGGAGATCATGATGATGGAGATCATGGTGTCATGCCGGTGACAAGGATGATCATGGTGCCCCGAAGATGGAGATCAAAGGAGCATGATGATATTGGCCATATCATGTCACTATTTGATTGCATGTGATGTTTATCATGTTTTTGCATCTTATTAGCTTAGAACGACGGTAGCAAGTAGGATGATCCCTTATAATAATTTCAAGAAAGTGTTCACCCTAACTGTGCACCGTTGCGAAGGTTCGTCGTTTCGAAGCACCATGTGATGATCGGGTGTGATAGATTCTTACGTTCGAATACAACGGGTGTTGACGAGCCTAGCATGTACAGACATGGCCTCGGCACACACGCAATACACTTAGGTTGACTTGACGAGCCTAGCATGTACAGACATGGCCTCGGAACACGGAGGACCGAAAGGTCGAGCATGAGTCGTATAGAAGATACGATCAACATGGAGATGTTCACCGATCTTGACTAGTCCGTCTCACGTGATGATCGGACACGGCCTAGTTTGACTCGGATCATGTATCACTTAGATGACTAGAGGGATGTCTATCTGAGTGGGAGTTCATTAAATAATCAGATGAACTTCATTATCATGAACATAGTCAAAAGGTCTTTGCAAATTATGTCATACGCTTTAGTTCTACTGTTTAAGATATGTTCCTAGAGAAAATTTAGTTGAAAGTTGCTAGTAGCAATTATGCGGACTGGGTCCGTAAACTGAGGATTGTCCTCATTGCTGCACAGAAGGCTTATGTCCTTAATGCACCGCTCGGTGTGCTGAACCTCAGCGTCGTCTGTAGATGTTGCGAAACATCTGACATACACGTTTTGATGACTACGTGATAGTTCAGTGAGTAATGCTAACGGTTTAGAATTGTGGCACGAGAGACGTTTTGAAACGTCGCAGAACATATGAGATGTTCCGAAGACTGAAATTGGGATTTCAGACTAGTGCCCACGTCAAGAGGTATGAGACCTCTGACAAGTTTCTTAAGCCTGCAAACTAAGGGAGAAAAGCTCAATCGTTGAGCGTGTGCTCAGATTGTCTGAGTGCCACAATCGCTTGAATCAAGTGGGAGATAATCTCCCAGATGAGATAGTGATGGTTCTCCATAGTCACTGCCACCAAGCTAGTAGAGCTTCGTGATGAACTATAACATATCAGGGATAGTTATGATGAATCCTTGAGCTATTCGCGATGTTTGACACCGCGAAAGTAGAAATCAAGAAGGAGCATCAATTGTTGATGGTTAGTAAAACCACTAGTTTAAGAAGGGCAAGGGCAAAAGGGATACTTCATGAAACAGCAAGTCATTTGCTGCTCTAGTGAAGAATCCCAAGGTTGAACCCAAACCCGAGACTAAGTGCTTCTGTAATGAGGGGAACGGTCACTGAAGCAGTACTACCCTAGATACTTGGTAGATGAGAAGGCGGGCAAGGTCGACAGAAGTATATTGGATATACATTATATGAATGTGTACTTTACTAGTACTCCCAGCAGCACCAGGGTATTAAATACCGGTTCGGTTGCTAAGTGTTAGTAACTCGAAATAAAAGCTGCGGAATAAATGGAGACTAGCTAAAGGTGAGATGACGATATGTGTTGGAAGTGTTTCCAAGGTTGATGTGATCAAGCATCGCATGCTCCCTCTACCATCGAGATTGGTGTTAAACCTAAATAATTGTTATTTGGTGTTTGCGTTGAGCATAAACATGATTGGATTATGTTTATCGCAATACGGTTATTCATTTAAGGAGAATAATGGTTACTCTGTTTATTTGAATAATACCTTCAATGGTCTTGCACCTAAAATGAATCTTGATCGTAGTGATACACATGTTCGTGCCAAAAGATATAAAATAGTAATGATAGTTCCACATACTTGTGGCACTGCCATTTGAGTCATACTGGTATAGAACGCATGAAGAAGCTCCATCTAGATGGATCTTTGGACTCACTCGTTTTTGAAAAGATTGAGACATGCGAACCATGTCTATTGGTATATATGCATGAAGAAACTCCATGAAGATGGATCGTTTCGACTCACTTGATTTTGAATCACTTGAGACATGCAAATCATACCACATGGGCAAGATGACTGAAAGTCCTCGTTTTCAGTAAGATGGAACAAGAGAGCAACTTATTGGAAGTAATACATTTTGATGTATACAGTCCAATGAGTGCTGAGGCATGCAATGGATATCGTTATGTTCTTACTTCACAGATGATTTGAGTAGATGCTGAGTGTATTTACTTGATAAAACACAAGTCTGAATTATTGAAAGGTTCAAGTAATTTCAGAGTGAAGTTGAAGATAGTCGTGACAAGAGGATAAAATGTCTATGATATGATCATAGAGATGAGTATCTGAGTTACGAGTTTGGCACACAATTAAGACATTGTGGAAAGTGTTTCACAATTAATACCGCCTGGAACACCATAGTGTGATGGTGTGTCCGAACATCGTAACTGCACCCTATTGGATATGGTGCATACCATGATGTTTCTTATCAAATTACCACTATCGTTTATGGGTTAGGCATTAGAGACAACTGCATTCACTTTAAAAGGGGCACCACGCAATTCCGTTGAGACGACACCGTTTAGAGAAACCTAAGTTGTCGTCTCTTAAAAGTTTGGGGCTGCGATGCTTATGTGAAAAAGTTTCAGGCTGATAAGCTCGAACCCAAAGCGGATAAATGCATCTTCATAGAATACCCAAAAATAGTTGGGTATACCTCCTATTTCAGATCTGGAAGCAAAAGTAATTGCTTCTAGAAACGAGTCCTTTCTCGAGGAAAAGTTTCTCTCGAAAGAATTGAGTGGGAGGATGGTGGAGACTTGATAAGGTTATTGAACCGTCACTTCAACTAGGGTGTAGCAGGGCACAGGAAGTTGTTCCTGTGGCACCTACACCAATTGAAGTGGAAGCTCATGATAGTGATCATGAAACTTCGGATCAAGTCGCTACCAAACCTCGTAGGACGACGAGGATGCGTACTACTTCAGAGTGGTACGTGATCCTGTCTTGGAAGTCATGTTGCTAGACAACAATGAACCTACGAGCTATGGAGAAGCGATGGTGGGCCCATATTCCGACAAATGGTTAGAAGCCATGAAATCCGAGATAAATGGAGAAGAAGACGGACGTGGCCGGTAATGTTACCGTCTATGAAGCTCGACTTGTGGCAAAGAGTATTTTCACAAGTTCAAGGAGTTGACTACGATGAGTTTTTTTTTTCTCATCCGTAGCGATGCTTAGGTCCGTCGGAATCATGTTAGCATTAGCTACATTTATGAAATCTGGCAGATGGATGTCAAAACAAGTTTCCTTACCAGTTTTTCGTAAGGAAAGGTTGTATGTGATACAATCAGAAAGGTTTTGTCGATCCTAAGGATGCTAAAAGGTATGCTAGCTCCAGCGATCCTTCCATGGATTAGAGCAAGCATCTCGGAGTCAGAATATATGCTTTGATGGGGCGATCAAAGTTTTTGGGTTTATACAAAGTTTGTTAGAAACTTGTATTTACAATAAAGTGAGTGGGAGCGCTACAACATTTCTGATAAGTATATGTGAATGACATATTGTTGATCCGAAATGATGTAAAATTTCTGGAAAGCATAAAGGGTTGTTTGAAAGGAGTTTTTCAAAGGAAGACCTGGATAAAGCTGCTTACATATTGGGCATCAATATCCATAGAGATAGATCAAGACGCCTGATGATACTTTCAAAAGACAGCACACCTTGACATGATTTTGAAAGAGTTCAAAATAGATCAGCAAAGAAGAATTTCTTGGCTGTGTTACAAGGTGTGAGTATTGAGTGAGACTCAAGACCTGACCACAGCGGAAGATAGAGAAAGGACGAAGGTCGTCCCCTATGCTTTAGACATAGGCTCTATAGTATGCTATGCTGTATACCGCACATGTAGTGTGCCTTGCCATGAGTTGGTCAAGAGGGTGCAATGGTGATCCGGAAAAGGATCTCATGACAGCGGTCGAACTTATCCTTAATACCTAGTGGATTAAGGAATTTTCTCGATTATGGAGGTGGAAAGGAGTTCGTCGTAAAGGGTTACGTCGATGCGAACTTTGACACTAATCCGGATGACTCTGAGTAGTAAACCGGATTCGTATAGTAGAGCAATTATTTGAAATGGCTCCAAGTAGCGCGTGGTAGCATCCACAAGATGACATAGATATTCATAAAGCACACATGGATCTGAAAGGTTCAGACCCGTTGACTAATAACCTCTCTCACAAGCATAACATGATCAAACCAGAACTCATTGAGTATTAATCACATAGAGATGTGAACTAGATTGTTGACTCTAGTAAACTCTTGGGTGTTGGTCACATGGTGATGTGACCTGTCAGTGTTAATCACATGGTGATGTGAACTAGATTATTGACTCTAGTGCAAGTGGGAGACTGTTGGAAATATGCCCTAGAGGCAATAATAAATAGGTTATTATTATATTTCCTTGTTCATGATAATCGTTTATTATCCATGCTAGAATTGTATTGATAGGAAACTCAGATGCATGTGTGGATACATAGACAACACCATGTCCCTAGTAAGCCTCTAGTTGACTAGCTCGTTGATCAATAGATGGTTACGGTTTCCTGACCATGGACATTGGATGTCGTTGATAACGGGATCACATCATTAGGAGAATGATGTGATGGACAAGACCCAATCCTAAGCCTAGCACAAGATCGTATAGTTCGTTTGCTCAGAGCTTTTCTAATGTCAAGTATCATTTCCTTAGACCATGAGATTGTGCAACTCCCGGATACCGTAGGAATGCTTTGGGTGTACCAAACGTCACAACGTAACTGGGTGACTATAAAGGTGCACTACAGGTATCTCCGAAAGTGTCTGTTGGGTTGGCACGAATCGAGACTGGGATTTGTCACTCCGTGTAAACGGAGAGGTATCTCTGGGCCCACTCGGTAGGACATCATCATAATGTGCACAATGTGACCAAGGAGTTGATCACGGGATGATGTGAGTTACGGAACGAGTAAAGAGACTTGCCGGTAACGAGATTGAACAAGGTATCGGGAATACCGACGATCGAATCTCGGGCAAGTAACATACCGATAGACAAAGGGAATTGCATACGGGATTGATTGAATCCCCGACATCGTGGTTCATCCGATGAGATCATCGTGGAACATGTGGGAGCCAACATGGGTATCCAGATCCCGCTGTTGGTTATTGACCGGAGAACGTCTCGGTCATGTCTGCATGGTTCCCGAACCCGTAGGGTCTACACACTTAAGGTTCGATGACGCAAGGGTTATAGGGAAAGCATGTACGTGGTTACCGAATGTTGTTCGGAGTCCCGGATGAGATCCCGGACGTCACGAGGAGTTCCGGAATGGTCCGGAGGTAAAGATTTATATATGGAAAGTTGTTGTTCGGGTTCCGGGAAAAGTTCGGGTTTTTTCGGTATTGTACCGGGAAGCTTCCAGAAGATTCCGGAGGATTCCGGAGGGGTCCGGAGGTCCGGAAAATGTTCCACCACGTCCAATACAGTAGCATGGGCTGTAAGGGGGCGCCCTAGCCTTAATGGGCCAGGGGCACCAGCCCCCCCAAGGCCCATGCGCATGGGAGAGGGGAAACCCTAAGAGGGAGGGCCTCCACTTGACTTGGGAGGCACTCCTCCCCCCTTTGGCCGCCCCCCAAGCCCCATCTAGGGCTGGCCGCACCCCTTGAAGGGGGAAACCCTAGATGGGGGCGCAGCCCTCCCCCTCCCCTATATATATTGAGGTTTTGGGGCTGCCATAGACATGAGAACGTCTCTCTTTCGACGCAGCCCTACCCCTCTCCCTCCTCCTCCTCTCCCGCGGTGCTTGGCGAAGCCCTGCGGGATTGCCACGCTCCTCCACCACCACCATGCCGTCGTGTTGCTGCTGGATGGAGTCTTCCCCAACCTCTCCCTCTCTCCTTGCTGGATCAAGGCGTGGGAGACGTCACCGGGCTGCACGTGTGTTGAACGCGGAGGCACCGTTCTTTCGGTGCTTAGATCGGAATCAACCGCGATCTGAATCGCTACGAGTACGACTCCCTCATCCGCGTTCTTGCAACGCTTCCGCATCGCGATCTACAAGGGTATGTAGATTCACTCCCCTTCCCCTCGTTGCTAGATTACTCCATAGATTGATCTTGGTGATGCGTAGAAAATTTTGAATTTCTGCTACGTTCCCCAACAGTTTCAACATTTTCTGAGTTCATTTTGTAGTGATTTCAATTTCACGGTCATTTAGCTCTCTAAACAAATCGGTAAATGAATGAAAACCGGCAAATGATGTCAGAACGGGTTGAAAATTGATGACGTCGCTTTGAATGTTGCATAGCGAATGCAAAAAAAGTCTGGAGTTTAAATAACATTAAAAAAATGAAGCGCCTGTGTAACAGACGAGTTCTCGTCTGAAACCCTGATACTCCGAAAGAGATTGTCCAGTTTGTACACGAAGTGCGTTCTGTTTTTGCCGTAACCCTCTCTACTCTTTTGCACATGCTATGTGGGTGAAATGATGATACCATGCCAAGTTTCCACATTTTAAGAGTTCATTTTGTAGTGATTTTCAATTCACGGGCATTTAGCTCTATAAACAAATAGGAAAATGAATGAAAAACAGCCAGAACATGATGAAAATTGATGATGTTGCTTTGAATGCTGCATAGGGAACGCAAAAAAAATCTGGACAATCTGAATTGTCAACATGAGTGAGTGGAGAGAGTGAGGGCGTAAACATGTAAAAATATACATAAAAAATACATTGATTATCAATGATCTTTTTGTGTACAATCTGAATTGTCAACATGAGTCCTCAATGGTTTACAAACCGGTGAAGACTCATAATGCGACCACAAATTCTACACATAGAGTTCAATGAAGACCAAGTGCTTGTGATAGTTTGAGAAGTGACATATTTAAAGTGGTAAAAATCCTGCTAGGGGAGCGAGGTGGGACTAAAAACAGCCTGCCACAACCTCTTTACTACCGGTTCATGCACGAACCGGTACTAAAGGGGCTTGCCGGGCCCCAGCCTGATAACATCCAACCACTGCTAAAGGTTCGCTTCGAACTGGTACTAAAGATATCCTCCCGCCTAGCCGTTTGAACCGGCACTAATGGACACATTAGTGCCGGCTCAAATTCAAACCGGGACTAATGTGTCTGACATTTGACCCTTTTTCTACTAGTATATTGTCCAAAAAGGATTTGATAGTGAGAGGCGAATGAGGTCAAAAGATGTCAAACTCCAACAAAATGAGTATTTGGTCATATTATTGTATGAAATATAGAGGTTATTAACATGGTAATTATTTCGGGATTGAAACATTTCATTGTTGCAACATCTGCACTACATATGATAATTATTTCGGGATTGAAACATTTCATTAACATGGTAATTATCATCATCAACGTTTGGTTCAGAGGATTCAGCGGTTTTCTTGTTGGCAGGTTTTTTAGTGACCTTAGTCTTGGGGCGAGGTGTCTTTTGCCGGTTTATCCTGTGGTTTCTTCTTCCAGAACGGATCGTCACCCTGTCAAAGATTGACAAAATTTTGAGGGAATATTTAAAAGGATCAGGTTAAAACAAAACTTATATAATTCTTACAGCTGGCGCTTTATTGGAAGCGCAGAAGGGACTTAGCCCTGTCTTGCTACAGACAGCCTCCGGTTCATTCAGTATTTTCTTGACAGCCTCAGTGATTTCAGCTTCTGTTAGTTGAATGTCAATATGCCGTTGAGGGTCTTTTATGTCCTCTATGTACTCGCACATTAAACCGGGGCGTCGGCTTAAAGGCAGAATACTCCAGGAGATCCAACAGCGAACAAAACCAATGCCTGTTAAGCCGTTTGCAACGAAGGCCCGAAGCTCTGAAAGCTGTGGAGCGTACTTGGCTCGTTCTTTGGCGCTAAGTCCTTGGGGGAATGGATGTGTGTTGGTAAGCCGGTGAGGACGATAACCCAGCAGAGGATTCTCATCAGTTGGAGACGTATCTCGGCAGTAAAACCAAGTCTGATTCCAGTCCTTGGGGTGACTATGATGCCTGGCGTGAGGGAAACTAACATCTTTCCTCTTCTGGATTGAAACCCTGCCAAGCTCAGTATTGGGCCCATCTGTAAACTCAGTACAACGGTTCAAGTAGAAAAAGTCTCTGAACAGCTCAACGATGGGTTCTTCTTGCAGATAAGCCTTGAAAAATACTTGAAAATTACAAATATTGGTCACAGAGTTAGGTCCAATATCTCGAGGGTGGAGCTGGAATCTAGCAAGCACATCACGGAAATTTTTTGATCCGGGAGGGCTAAACCCTCGACCCAGATGATCAACGAACACGATTACTTCTCCATCCTTGGGCTCAGGAGGATTTTCCGGACCAGGAGCCCTCTAGTGGATGACTTCCTTTTTTGCTAAAGCGCCGGTTGCGACACATCCATTTAACTGCTCTTCAGTAACCCGGGAGGGGACGCAGTTGCAAGGATAGAATTGTTTGGCCATTTCAAAAAAAAGCTGGAAAAAGATCAATGTCGGTTTAAGATTCATGACTGACAAGTATAAAGCGTCGCAAGGTCAGAAGGAGAAGACATTGAAGCATATATACATGTTAAACCAGATTCTTACATTGGCAGGGTTACAAAAATGACGAATCGGCGGTTTAATAGAGGGCTAATGGTACCTGGCGGATTACAAATTTCTAAAAGTTAAACCGCCTACTTTGGTATGGAAGGTACAGATCTGAAATAACTAAGTAATGGAAAACATGTCTCACAGATTGATATGATAAATTCAGATCTGCAGCGTGTCAGCAAATCAAACTATATTCAGACCTAAAGTATGAAGAGGATGCTCTAATGATGAAAAAGGGGAACTATAACTACGACTGCACAGGAAAACATCAGATCTGAGCTCGCCATTTACACTACGGAGAAGATAGGGAAGAACAGCACTAAGCTTCAACGAACTCGCAGAAACCCTAACGGGATCTATGGGAGGAGCAAAGGAAAGACTTACCGGGGATGTTGAACGCGGAGGCGTGCAGACAAAAATATGGTCGAATCAGGTTAATGCGGCGGCCGTTGTTGGGGCAGAGGCGAAGGTCAACGGCGGCGGCAGCACTCGAGTACTGAGGCGACGCGAGGTGGAAGAAAGACGAAGAGGCAAGGGGAGAAAAGGAAAGGGACCCTCGGCCCTATTTATAAGACAAGGGATAAGCGACAGGCAAGGGGACGACCCGACGGCGGTTCAAGGACAAAAAACAACAACTCGAGAGCCAGGTCAAGCGGATTCGCTCCCTGGTCATCGAGACCCTAGCAATTCCACATCAACTAGATTAGGCCTTTACCTTCACCGCAATGGGCCGAACCAGTATGAACTCCTTGCGTCCTTTGTCTCGCTTTAACCCCTTTAAGCTAACCCGTCGTGATGACTCCACGACTAAGTCCTCACACTAGGACATCTGCCGTGACTAACCCACGACAAGTAGCGTGCTATAGCATACGAGGAGAGGCCACACTGAAGTTTGGCAATTTTTCTTATGATGGGGCTATTCGTGAAATAGCATGCTATATTGCGCTAAAATGGTATAGGTAGTAGTTACTATTTTATTGGCAGCCCATTATCCCAAAGACACAGGTCTGACCTAGCCCAAATAGGAAAAATAGCTAATCCCCCATCTGACCAAGCGCTTCCAGTCCCCAACTCTCTACTTTATTCTCCACCCAACCACGCGGTCCTGTGCGCCGGCGGTTGCGGCTTCTTCTTCCTCCTGTTTGGCCCCTCTTCTTCCTTTCCTCGCTGGTCTTCCTCTTTTCTTCGTCGGTCTTCCCTCGTTTGCGGCGGCACGAAGTCGCAGCAAGCTGCGCTGCTGACAAGTGAGGCACCAAGCAAGTTCTTTGGGCTCGTAGGTCCGTGATGTATGTGTTGGATCATGATGTTTGCTTGATATTAATTTTAATTATCTTACAAGTTATCCATCTTAAATCCAAGCACTCGATTGATTGATCGTCGCTTTGTTCAATAGCTAGCTACATGGAGTGCTCCAATATCCGGCAATGAGAGGTTATTCTTTAGCAATGGAGATCCCGGCGGCACCTGATTCTAAATTTGTATATTTTTTCTATGTTGTTGCCTCATGGGTTGTTGATGTTAGGCCGCATTAAAGCCTTTTTTGTACTTTATTATTGAACTACATCATTTATTCTTGTTAAAGTTCTTTAATTTTAGGCTATACATGGCATTACTTTGAAACACCACCTGTAAATAGCACGCTATAGCGTGTATAGCATCTGGAGGAGACCACCCCTATTTCTCTTAACACGATATTTATTTGTTTCTTTTTCGAAAGGCACAATCATTTATTGTTACTGCTGAATGCACACTGATCACTCTCACAAACAATTCATCATAGAAAATGAGGCCCGTGCACAGATTCTTCTCCACCTTTAGCTTGTATCTCTGGTAGTAAAATAAAATATCAGAAAATATGTAGCCTGGAACACAACATCAGCTCACAGATGCTTCTCGGGGAAGTTGTATAGGTAACTAAGGCCTATACATTTATCTGCAAAATAAAATGTTGCAGGAGGATTATATACATAAGGCAACATGATTTAAATGAATGTAAAACAACACATTATATTTCTAATGCGCTGTCATCTCATTTTTAAGATGATGATATGAAGTCTGTCTTTGGTTGCACGTCTCCGTTTTCCTGTACAAGTCTATGGGATGGTGTGAACCAACTTAAGACTACCACGGTGCCCGTTCACGCCTTCTTTAGAAGGTGAATATGTACCATGGTTATGCTTTCAAGTGATATTTTTTGACGTAATTCTTATCAATGATTTTGTATAATGTCTTCATTTAGAAAAGTAGCAGATTTTGTTTTCATAACGATCAACCATTTAAAAATGATTGTTGTTTTGCTCTAATGTAGGTGTATTTTGATGAGTTAGGACAAATGGCAATATTGACAGATAAGATAATATCTGAACCACAGTGAACATTAAGTTTGTGTCAAAAAAATAGCCTTTTGAATTTATTACTACATTGCTTCTAGTTCCACTCTTCTTTGGAGATGGCCCATTATTAGCTACAAGTCATGTGAAACTAATGCTGATTTTAGAACAATTAGTTCCTGTGCAATGTTTGGTACGTCATATAATGGTCTTAAACAATGTTTTCTCATAATTCCTCAGTGCAAAAACCACTAAAGCTATGTTTAAATAGGGATTTTTTCCCTTAGGCCACATTTTTCTTAGATATCCCATTTTCCATGTTGCTTTTAATTACTTGAAATAGTTTTAGGCCATCCAACGGTAACGAAGCCGCCAACCAGATCCACCTCGCATGCAAACCTTCGTCCTGTAGTGACCAGTGGTAAAAAGATCCATTAGTTTTACTACTGGAAACTAAGTGTATTACGATCAAACCTAAACCCAGAATTAAGTTGTAAAAGTGTCTACCACATTTACTACAAAAATGCAAAAAGTTTTACCATGAAGTTCTATAGAAGATTAAGTAGTAAACGAATCTAGTATTTCTTTACTACAGTACAACAAGCATATTACGGAATGAATAAAAAATTAGTCCATGGGTTTTTAGGCTGCACGCACGTACGCCAGAGCACTGAATAGCACCAGCATATGTATTAAAAAGATTATTAGCTTTTACTACATGTTACACAGGGCTTTACGACCGATAGTTCGCACAGGCTTTCACAGTAAAGATATCAATAAGTTTTACTATATGTTACATGATACATTACTATCAATTTATGACCATGCCTGTGAGTAATGAAGTTAACACTTTTTACTACATGTCACACGGGCTATTACTATCAATATATGACCAAGCATCTAGAGTAATGAAGTTAACACTTTTTATGGATGACGGTGTAACTCAGATGATGTTATTCACACTAAGATTTTGTTGTCTCTTGAGGGAACATCTGGAACACTCTCTTGATCTCTAGGTACAGCCTACAAGTATGAGTGGATATACATAAGTGTGGCGCTTTAATTTCGTCCAAACACATACACACACCCCACACATAGACTCAACCCAACACTCCCTCGACTTCTCAAAAAAACACTCCCCCTGAGATGGGAGATAAGTATCTACATTACCATGTTGTTACAAGCTAAATTATATTACTTGAGTCCTAACCCTTAGTTAGACAATCTACTACATGATTCCCCAAGCTTATGTGATTTAATTCTACGAGCAAAGATTCCTCTGCGTTGCAACGGGAGAAAAAAACATGCCCCTAGCCCAGTAAGCATGGCTCAAGACCCCCACGGGTCTACATCCTCTATTTCAATATGGCACCCTACCCGTGTCACTACTTATCCATCTTTCCACCCTCACTGATAATGAGCGTGGCGTCCACCCTATCACAATATGTATGATGGTCAATCCCAAGGTGATGATCTCAGCCACCGCATGGCTCAACCTCATTGAACCGCAAGATTGAAAGAGAATGTTTGGAACATCTTGCAATTTGTTAAAATGTTAGCTTAAATATCATGGAGCATCGAGGAAAAACAAATTTCCCATTGAACTATTAGCCAAAATAGTTGCTTCTATATTGATGTGGCTTCCTTCTATTTGTATCTCGGGTATGAGTGAAAAAATATTCAGTCTCGAAAGACAACAAATAAATGAGAGCAAAAGAGTGAGTATTATTAAAATTGCATGCACGTCTTATATACTCAAATGAGACTGAAGAACCAATATGCCCTTTAGTCATATACACACAAAGGAATAGGGCCATTTAGAAAATGTTTGAATTATAAGCATCAACTTGTATGTTGTGCCACTTACAATGATCTGTTCTACCAATTGGTCCACAATGACTGCAGTAATGCCGGGAGCATGGATCATCTGAATGGCTTTGTTTCTTTGTTTCTGAAGAGACAATTCATAAATCGTAAATCGAACACCATTGACCCCACCTACGAAGGACTGGCTCATCATTCTTTAGCAAAGCAACCCCTATTATTGTCCATTGTTTTTCTACATGTTGCTCATGTGTTAGCTAGCTTTAGTTACGTGTTAGTTTAATATTTCACATCGAGTCAAGTAGATGTTCACTTTCACAGTTGAGCTATTGCTAATTGTCTTGTACAAAACATAACTAATCTTCCTGAAAGGATTCTTAGTATGGTTCATTCATTCACTATATATCAATAACTATTTCTAGAATTGTCGTTACTGATAAAAATTCACAAAAATGGTCAACGCCAAATTAATAGAAGCAAATTTCAAGTGTGTCAAGTCCACTTTCAATAGCATGTGAGTGAATTTATCCTACCAAAACCATCTCTTCAGAATCAATGCCCATGCAAAATATAACTAATATCTCAGAATATAATTCACATCATTTTACCAAGAATTTCATGTACTAAAAATCATTTACACATAAATGATTTAAAACACAATTAAAAAAGTTGTATTATTTCATTTTCGTTAAACTAGTATATAACACAAATATAAGGTAAAAATATATGGAAAACACACATTTTTTTACAATGAGAATAATAGTAACCTAATACGACATTATAATTTCATAATAAGTTAACAACGGATAATGATGATCCCCGTGCATCAAACATGCCTAAGACAAAACTATGTTCGCCAAAGGTGCGTATTTGAGAATGTGATCACATTTGGATGCAAGTTTCCTTACACAAATGAAATCATATGTGTTCATGATACAACTTTATAAAATTCTAGCCTGCACATGGGGCGGGCCACTATGCTAGTACAGTGAAAAGCACAAACATACATAAGTAATTGGAAAGCAATAACACTAATTACCTTCGATACTTGGGTTCCTTATTATATAGTAGTTTGGCACTGATCCCTCTCTTTGAATAATAGTGACAATGCTAATGTCAACCACAACTTACTCCTTAAATCTCAAGTATAGGCTACAATCTTTTCTCGAGTATTTTTCATCTCCAACATAAATAGTCAATGCATATTTGGTGCTTTTAGAGAAATAAATACGGCATACTCTTTCCATCATTCAGACTTGAAGATCATGTCTTTTTTCAATGAAAAAATAGTGCACAATTTCTTTACTAGTAGCGCGCTATAGCATACGAGGAGAGGCCACACTAAAGTTTGGCAATTTTTCTTATGATGGGGCTATTCATGAAATAGCACGCTATATTGCGCTAAAACAGTATAGCTTGTAGTGTGATGTTTTATTGGCAGCCCATTAGCCCAAAGACACAAATCTAACCAAGCCCAAATAGGTAAAATAGCCAATCCCCCATCCGACCAAGCGCTACTAGTACCCAACTCTCTACTTTATTCTCAACCCAACCACGCAGTCATGTGCGCCGACGGCGGCTTCTTCTTCCTCCTGTTTGGCCCGTCTTCTTCTATTCCTCGCTGGTCTTCCACTGTTCTCCGCCAGTCTTCCCCCGTTTGCGGCGGCATGATGTCGCCGTCAGCTGTGCCGATGACAAGTGAGGCACCAGGCAAGTTCTTTGGGCTAGTAGGTTCATGATGTACGTGTTGGATCATGATGTTTGCTAGATCTTAGTTCGCAATTATGTTACAAGTTATCGATCTTAACTCCTAGCACTCGATTGATTGATCGTCGCTTTGCTAAATAGCTAGCTAGATGGAGTACTTCAATATCCCGCAATGAGAGGTTATTCTTTAGCAATGGAGATCCCGGCGGCACCTAATTCTAAATTTGTATATTTTTTCTATGTCGTTGCCTCATGGATTGTTGATGTTAGGCCACATTAAAGCTTTTTTAGTACTTTATTATTAAACTATATCATTTATTCTTGTTAAAATCCTTTAATTTTAGGCTATATGGCAGTACTTTGAAACACCATTTGTAAATAGCACACTATACCATGTATAGCATCTGGAGGAGGCCACCTCTATTTCTCTTAACACGCTATTTTTTGTTGCTTTTTCGAAAGGCACAATCATTTATTGTTATGGCTGAATGCACACTGCTCACTCCCACAAACAATTCATCGTAGAACACGAGGCCCGTGCACAGATTCTTCTCCGCCTTTAGCTTCTATCTCTGGCAGTAAAATAAAATATCAGAAAATATGTAGCCTGGAACACAACATCAGCTCGCAGATGCTTCTCGGGGAAGTTCTATAGGTAACTATGGCCTATACATTTCTCAGCAAAATAAAATATTGCAGGAGGATTATATACATAAGGTAGCATAATTTACATGAACTAAAAACAACACATTATATTTTTAATGCACTGTCATCTTATTGTTCAGGTGATGTTATGAAGTCTGTCATTGGTTGCATATCTCCGTTTGCTTGTACAAGTCTATGGGATGGTGTGAACCAGCTTAACACTACTAAAGTGTCTGTTCTCGCCTTTTTTAGAGCGTAAATATGAACCATGGTTATGCTTTCAAGTGATATTTTTTGACATCAGTATTATCATTGATTTAGTATAATGTCTTCATTGTCATGTCTTAGAAAAGTAGTAGATTTTGTTTTGATAACAGACAACCATGTAAAAATGATTGTTGGCTTGGCTTACCAAATTGTTGTTTTGCTCTAATGTTTGTGTATTTTGATGAGTTAGGACAAATGTCAATATTGACAGATAATATAATATCTGAACCACAGTGAACATAATGTTTGTGTCAACCAAAATTAACCTTTTGAATTTATTATTACATGGCTTCTAGTTCCACTCTTCTTTGAAGATGGCCCATTATTAGCTGCAAGTCATATTAAACTGATGATGATTTTTAGAACAATTAGTTCCCGTGCAACATTTGATACGTCATATAATGGTCTTAATCAATGTTTTCTCATAATTCCTCGATGCAATAACCACTAATGCTATGTTTAAATAGGGATTTTTTTCCGTAGGACACATTTTCCTTAGATAACCCATTTTCCATGTTGCTTTGAATTACTTGAAATATTTTTAGGTAAAACTATGTTTATCATAGCTTGCCATAGAACTAGTTAAGGCTTGCTAGACATTTAACGGTTTATAAGTTATTAAAATATGAAATAATTAGGGGAGCCTCACACTAATATAATAAGATGATCCAATGGTGTGATTGTGAAAATATACATTTATTTGTCCTCAGCGAAAAACAAGCATTTCAGCTCACTGCAGGATCAATATATACTGAAACATTTGTTCTTTTTGTCCAGGACACATCCAGTAATATTTTTTCAATCACTCCGTTGGATCATGTTATATTTTGGGTGTGTTTGTTCTTTTTTTCAGGATTTTAGAGAACTTTTACACCGTCGAAAACCTTAACTATGCCTGTCCGGAAATAATTTATTCTACGCTCCGGCCGTCCCACGGCAATGAAGCAGCCAACCAGATCCACCCCGCATGCAAACCAACCTCCTGTAGTAACTGGTGGTAAAAAGATCCATCAGTTTTACTACTGGAAACTAAGAGCATCTCCAGCCGTTGGCCCCCAGGCGGCGATTTTACGCGCCCCCGGGGGCGAGCCGGCGCTAAAATCGGCGCGGGGGCGAGCGGGCCGCTCGCCCCAGGGTAGCCCCAGACGCGTTTTTTTTAAATCTGAATTCGGCAAAGATCGGCTAATATACGGCAAACTTGGCATTCATATTCAACATGTTCGGCCTTTTACATAAATTATTGAAAAAAAAGGCATCTACGGGGCAAAGAAGTTGATCAGTGCGGCGAAGTCGCCGACATCGCCGTCGTCCTCGTCGTCGTCGGCGGCCTTCTCCTTCTTGATGGCGCGGCCGCCCCTGCTGGACCCCTGCCCGGCGTCTCCATGGCGGACCGGTGGTGGCGGCGCGTCGTCGTCATCGTCGCTGTCGTCGAGGACGACGATGCCTCCCTCGTCCCGGCCACGGCGACGAGCTTCGAACCGCGCTAATGTGGCGCACTGGCGCTCCCTCTCCGTCTGCAACCAGTCGTCGCGCGCCCATTTAAGGGCCACTTCGTCGTCGAGCGCCTCCTCCTTGACATCGCCGCCGAGCCCGGGCTCTGTCTTCACGACGCGGAGCCCCGGCTCCGGCTTGACGACGGCGAGCCCCGGCTCCGTCTTCGGCTTGAGAAACGCGGAGGTGCTGAGGAGGAGGCACGCCGGCCACCCTTGTTGATGACGATGCCGGCGCTGCGGGTGCGCCAGCCGAGCGACGTCTCCGCGGTGGGCTCTGCCTTGATGCCGAAGAGCGCCGACGAGCCGGGGGAGTGGGAGGAGGAGCGGGAGGAGGAGCGGGAGGAGGAGGAGACGGCGAACCTCCTAGGCACCTACGGTCTGGCGCTCCAGCGGGGCCGGGGCCGGCACGACCGCCGCGGCAGGGTACGCCAGTGGCAGGTTGTTGCCGCCATCGAGGTGTGCTATCACCTCGTGCAGGGTGCGGCCGGGGACGCCCCACCAGACGCAGCGCCCATCGCTGTTTTTTAGGCCACCGACCACCGGCGCCCCGTTCGTGGACGCCAGCCGTTGTGCCTGCCGCCGCTGGAAGTAGTCCGCCCACGCCGCGTGGTTGTCGGTCGCGTACTGGGAGGGCGTGCTGCTCCTCCGACAAGGACGACCGCATGCGGTTGACCTCGGCGGAGAAGAGGCCGGGGCGCGCGTCGACGTCGGGCACCGGGGGGGTGGGGACGCCGCTGTTGCTGAGCTTCCACCCCGTCGGCCCGGCGCATGTCCGGCGGCCGCGGGATGTTCGCCTCGAAGGGAAGCCACGACTCGCACTCCTGGAGCGTGCGGCGGCCGAAGCCGTTGGCCGCCGCGGCGTCGCCGGGGAAGCGTTCGGGCAAGGAAGAAGGAGAAGGGGAGGGAAGGGGAGAGCGGCAGAGCTCGGCGGCGGAAGGGAGGGACGGCGGCTGGTTTGGGCTCGGCGGACTCGAGCTGGTGTGGCCAGCGGCGAGGGAAGCCTCTGTTTATATAGCCCCAGGCCGTGTGAACGCGTGGCGGAAGGGGAGGCGTCGCCGTGCCAGCCAGCCCGCCATTGATTCTCCGCGGGAAACCGAGGCGTTCGGGGGGAAGACGAGGCGCGTGCCGCTGACTCGGCGGGCCCGCCGCGCATTCGCGCCAAAACCCCTCGCCCCGGCGCCTCCGAGTGCCCCCAGCGTGCCGGGTTCGGCCTGGGGCCGCCGGTGCCGATTTCGGCCCAAGCCGGCGAGAAACGGGTTCCTGGGGCGCGACTAGGTTGATTTTTGGGCGCCGGCGCGGCAAAAACGCCTAGGAAGGGCCTGTTGGGGCTGCGGCTGGAGATGCTCTAGGTGTATTACGATCAAACCTAAACCCAGAGTTAAGTTTTAAAAGTGTCTAGCACACTTACCATCAAGTTTAATTCCGGATTAAGTAGTAAACGAATTTAGTATTTTTTTTACTACAGAACAACAAGCATATTACAGAATGAATAAAACAATTAGCCAATGGGTTTGCTAGGCTGTCCGCGCGTACACCAGAGCACTGAATAGCACCTGCATATGTAGGAAAAAGATTATTACTTTTTACTACATGTTACATAGGACTTTATGACCGATAGTTCGCACAAGCTTTCACAGTAAAGAAATAAATAAGTTTTACTATATGTTACATGAGAGATTACTATCAATTTACGACCATGCACCTGAGTAATGAAGTTAACACTTTTTATTACATGTCACACGGGCTATTACTATCAATAGATGACCATGCATCTATAGTAATGAAGTTAACACTGTTTACTACATGCCGCATAGGCTATTACGACCAAATGTATAGAGGAGCACGAGGATGGGCGCATGTTTTCTAGTTGATTGGGTGCACCATACGGTCGAAGTGCAGAATAAGGATTTTGCGCTCGGGCGCAGATTAGCGCCACCATATAGTAAAAGTAGAATATATATATCATGGATGACGGTGTAACTCAGATGACACTATTCACACTAAAATTTTGTTGTCTCTTGGGGGTACATCTGGACCACTCTCTTGATCTCTACTACAGCTTAGATAAACAAGCGTGGAGCTTTAATTTGGTCCAAACTCGTACACAAACCCCACACATAGACTCAAACCAACACTCCCCCTCAACTTCTCAAAAAAAAAAAAACACTCCCCCTCAAATGGGTGATAAGTATCTATCTTTACCATCTTGTTACAAGCTAAATTATATTACTTGAGTCCTAACCCTTAGTTAGACAGTGTACTACTTGATTCTCCAGGCTTATGTGATTTAATTCTACTAACAAACATTCATGTGCGTTGCAACCGGAGAAAAAAATGCCCCTAGACCAGTAAGCATGGCACAAGACTCCCACGGGCCTACATCCTCTACTTCAATATGGCGCCCTACCCGTGTCACTGCTTATCCTTCTTTTCACCCTCACTAATAGTGAGCGTGTTGTCCACCCCAATATGTCTGATGGTCAATCCCAAGGCAATGATCTCGGCCACCGCCTGGCTCACCTTCATTGAACCGCACCAGTGAAAAAGAATGTTTGGAACATCTTTCAATTTGTTAAAATACTAGCTTAAATATCATGGAGCACTGAGCAAAAAAATTGCACGTTGAACTATTAGCCACAGTAGTTGCTTCTCAATTGATGTGGCTTCCTTCTATTTGTGTCTTGGGTATGAGTGAAAAAATATTCACTCTCAAAAGACAATGAATAAATTAGAGCAAATAAGAGAGTATTATTAAAATTGCATGCACGCCTTATATACTCAAATGAGGCTGAAGAAGCAATATGCCCTTTAGTCATATACGCACAAAGGAATAGAGACATTTAGAAAATGTTTGAATTATAAGCATCAACTTGTATGTTGTGCCACTTACAATGAACCATTCTACCAATTGGTCCACAATGAATTCACTAATGTTGGGAGCATGTATCATCTGAATGGCTTTGTTTCCTTGTTTCTGAAGAGAGAATTCCTAACTCGTAAATCGAACACCATTAACCCCACCTACGAAAGACTGGCTCATCATTCTTTAGGCACCCTTCCCTCTCTTTTCATTGTCCTCTAGCGATAGAACAAACACTGTGAGACGCAACCTAATCAACTATTAGATCTGCAGAATAAAACACACTGCATCATGCTTACTCAAGCACATGTAGGATGCATCAAAGGCCAATCGTGAACTTTTAGTTGAATTTTAAAATCATCAATGACAGATCAAAAGCAGATCATGAAATTAAAAAACCATCAATGAACTCCACCAATCCACCTCGTCGTTGGTTCTACCCACCTTGACCTCTTCGGCAAGAGGCCCGTGCCACAGACGCGATGGCGGCCTATAACCTCCTCCTTCTTGATAGGGCACAACCACTGGGAGCAATCTGAGCGAGATGATGGCACCCTGATGTGGAACTACAGTAGCACGTCTCCACCATACTCACCGTGGACCCCTTCCATGAGGGGAGGCTTGCAAGCTTCCCAGTCTATCTCCTTCATCTCTGGCTAGTACCTCCACCGCAATGGAATCGTTGATTCCGGTGAAACCCTACTCGATTGCTCCTGCATACAGCCTCCTCAACACCTCTGACAGCCTCCTGGCCAGGCAGCACACACGATAGTATGCGTAGAGGCTCTAATCTTTATACCACACTTCTGGTGAAGCCTTACCCTACAACGGCGGCCGCAAGCGGCCATATACTGCAAATATACAACACTTCGGCCACACCTAAAAGCTTCCCTAAAATAGAACACTTTGCGCCACAAACGCTTCTCGAAAAGCTTCCCTAAAATAGAACACTCACAAAACGACAGCTCCAGTGTATTTTAGGGCACCAATTTTAGGCTGTTGTTGTAGATGAACATTTTCTGGTGCCCTAAAATTCACTTTTTTGAGCCTCGAATTTTACTCCAACTGCTTTTTTGCGCCCTATTATAGGGCTATGGCTCAAGATTCCATGAGTTTTTTTAGGGTTTTTTAATTGGCTTCTCAATTTTTGAATTTCCCCCATTCTCCAGTCTCACTAGAAAGCACAAAGAGCAAGGAACTATGTCTCCTCTCTTTTTCCCTATGAGATATTCTCTTTTCAGCTTACTTGAGCAAGAACAATTAACAACCAGGTTCAATGCAACTAGCACACCAAGGCCCTAAATCCAGCACGCTGCTCTACCACAAACACCGGCCACACCTCCTACAAGAAGTTCTCATTTGCCTTCTTTCAGCAACCAGCAAAACCTTCTCCTTCAATCCACTATAAGACAACAACATTAGCAGCCCAAAAACAGATTCAGGCAACACAGCTCTTCTCTGCTTCTTTGCTACAATACTCACTACACCAGCATCCCTACCTCCAGTGGATAGTATCTGTACATACATCACCCATCTCTCCTTTCCCCACCACAGACCAACACCGCAGACCTACAGGTTCTTTTACTTGCACGCACTATCGACGGTCATCTCGGATGAGCTTTTGATTTCGAGCAACCAGCCAGCCACACATCCGCCTCTTGCTGCTACCCCCAACACCCACGACCTACAATTCTTGCACGATCCACAAGGAGGGGACCGGTCCCTGGTTGCACACCAAAAGCTTCAGTACCAATTTGTTGTGCTGCCCCGCACTCCTGGCCACAAGCACCTCTTCTCTCTGCTCTAGTCCACCACCACCAAAGGTTCTCCCCCCTACTCTAGACCAGTTCCTCTGCTAAGGACTACGGATGTGCTGCAGCTTCTCCCATGAAATTTTCCCCTCACTCCAGAAGTTCCACTAGCACCAGAACCTCCCTTCACCCACAACTACGACTACGAGCACCAACTTGCCTCTCACCACAAGCAATGGCTTTAATTAGTTGTAACCTGGGTGTCATGCCATATTTTTCTTACAGGGACCATACCATGTTGTTTCTTGGGGGGAAATCGGTAACACTCTCTTGCTCTCTAGCTATAACCTACATGTATGAGTAGGGTGGGACTTTGGGCCAGACCCATACAAACACCCCACACATACACTCAACCCAACATATATCCTTACTCGGATGTTGATTGGTAGAAGTTTGCACCGTGTTTCTAAGTTATGTAACTGTTTACTACTCAATCCAGTCAAATCTGCATTTCCTTACATAATAGGTGTTGAAGCCTTGAAGTTGTTGTGTACGGCGTGAGATGATCTTGGTCCTTTAGGCATCACTTATCATAATTGCACAAGGAAAGCACATACATTTTCTATTGGTACTAATTAGTGGCGCATATCACTAGTGCAGAACCGGGCTTTAGTCCCGGTTCCTAATGGCCTTTAGTGCCGGTTCCGTAACCGGCACTAAAGGGTGAGGACTAAAGTTGCCCCCCCCCCCTTTAGTACCGGTTCGGCACGAACCGGCGCTAACGTGCCACCACGTGGCGCGAGGCAAGCCCAGGTGCGTGTAGGACATTAGTACCGGTTGGTAACACCAACCGGTACTAAATATCTGGGGGTGTTTTGGTTTTATTTTTTATTTTTCCTTTAATTTTGTGTTTTCAATTTAATTTAGTGATTGTTTTACATTATAATGAGTTGTTAAATCATTAGGTGAGGACTTGATCACTTAGGTGATCAAGTAATATATATGGATATGGCATATACTTGATCACTTAGCTAGGATCCACATGCATCCAGTCGAAACTAATCTGCGGTACTTTCACCTAATGATTTAACATATATACTTGATCACTTAGGTGATCAAGTAATATGGATAGCATATATACTTGATCACTTTACTAGGATCCATCCAGTTGAAACTAATCTGCGGTTTCTTGCATAAAAGATATAATAACTCATATCATCATCATCATATTAATATAAAAAATCTTGCATCATATCATCACCAACAACAGTATACTAGCTAGCTGAAAATCATCATAGTCGTCATTACCACTATTTAATCATCATAGTCATTACCGCTATCTAATCACCACCAACACTAGCTTAAAGAAGAAACATTCACTTGTACCAGAAGCAAAGATATCATTGAGTTCAACATGGTCATGATATTATAAGCGTTCATAACACCACAAAAGCAAATCACTCTTTGAGATTAAGTTCAGGACGAAGAACACGAACATGAGAGGACAAGTACTAAGATCATGAACTAGCTAAATCACTCCTGCTGCTCTCTCTCAGGTAAAATAGCATAGAACATGTATAGCTCTCCTGATTCATCATATAGGAGCATGCAGATGAACATGTCTCCTAATCATGGGTTGCGGTTCTGCTTGCTACCCCCTACTACTTCTCTGCGATCCTTAACAATTTTGCTCCAATCTTTCAATATTAAGCATTCCTCGCTTTTAGAAATCCTGAATGCACTCATGTGCAATGTAGGATATCTTGGTCGTAAGCTAACCATTGACATGCGACCTTTAGTTTCGATCCACTCAGGCACAACTGTCATCGGGAGTCCCTGTTGAAGAACATCGTATAGTAATTAATATACTTAGCAATGAAAGTTTAGCTTGCAAAATAACGTATGCAAAAGATGCACCGAGGACAAATAATAAAAATCTTACCATCTTTCCTAAATAGATGTGACCGTAGTTCAAAACAATCACTATTGGTCACACGTTTTGAGTACTAAGATTTTCAAATTCAGGAAAATAATTTGTCTTGACGGCATCAAGATCCTCAAGCCATCAAACATAATGACTTATCTCCTCGCAGTTTAGTTCAGCCCCGGGACAGTGGACGGTCCTGTCTACTAAGCGCCGGACATGTTTGCTTGAATGGAAATAAGCTGTCCATAGAAATTAGTTGTCAACTATTTTTGAATAAACAATATCGAAGACATAAATATGGTTGAGAGACTCACATAATGGTAGAACTAGAGGCGTCTGCACATCGACCCAGATGTCTCTATTACCTTCAATATCGTCTTCCGGACGAATATCAAAGGTGATAACCATATCAGGCTCAAATGCATAAGCCTTGCATAGTGCTTGCCAAGTTTTGCATTCAAAATAGGTGTATGTGTCTGCATTGTATAATTTGACGTTCAAAGTATAACCATGCTCGGTCTTCAAGTAATCTCTCTTTACCTCCATAGTTTCCATAGCACTGAAACCTATCTTATCCAAGACAAAAATTCTTGCATGGCAGGGGATGCGCTAGTAGAATAGTGAAAATTTAAAATATAAGTTGAAGCAAATGAAGCATAACTCATGCTTAATTACGAAAAAAGACTTGTCGTTGTGACTTACTGTATCCACTTCGAAGGTCTCATCCAGCTTGATGCTGATGCGCCTATCATCAACAAGGAAATTTATGTCGCACAGGCCGCGCTGGTCTTCACAGTATTCGCACATAATGAAATCTTTTTCGTCGTCAGACGACATTTCCTATTTTCATATAGCTGAAACATTAAACACTTACTAGTTCTATTAATTCAACTAATTCAACTCCTTTTATTAATTCAACTAGTTCTATTAATTCAACTAATTCAACTAAGCATTTACTAAAAATAAACTAGTTCTATTAATTTTCTTCCTAAAATAAAGTAGCTAGTTCTATATAGTAATATGTTAATTAGATCATCAAAAATCATATATACCTAAATTTTCTTACTAAAAATAAACTAGTTCTATTAATTCAACTAGTTCAACTAAGCATTTACTAAAAATAAACTAGTTATATTAATTCATCTAGTTTAAATCTAATATACCTAATTCATCTAACATTAACATTCTAACATTCTTATCTACGTAATTCATCTAATTATATAATCTAATTAACAATTTGACATGCATTAATCTAAACAACAGAAAACAGAAAATAAGTAAAAAAAATGTGTGTGTGTGTGTGTCTCTGTGTGTGTGTGTGCAGTGTGTGTGTGTATGTGTGTGTGTACGTGTACGAGAGCGAGGGGCGGCGGCGTACGTGTGGCGGCGCGAGATGGCGACGCGACGGGGGCGGCGTGATGAGCGGCGGGCCGGAGGCGACGGCGCGACGGGCCGCGGGCGGTGGGCCGGGGTGACGGCGCAAGACGGCAACGTACGGCCGGGGCGGCGGCGCGACGGGGGCGGCGTGATGAGCGGCGGGTCGGAGGCGACGGCGCGACGGGCCGCGGGCGGTGGGCCGGGGTGACGGCGCAAGACGGCAACGTACGGCCGGGGCGGCGACGCGAGACGGCGACGACGGGCGGCGGGGGCGACGGCACGCGGCGGGGCGGCGAGGGGCGCGAGATGGGCGACGGCGCGGCGGCGGCGACGATGTCGCGCGAAGCAGTTGAAGAAGTGGGGAGATGAAACTGAATTTTTCGTAAGTGCTATATATAGAAAGGGCCTTTAGTACCGTTTGGAGCCACCAACCGGTACTAAAGGCCAATTTTGGCCAGGCCAAGAGGCGGGAAACGGCCACCTTTAGTACTGGTTCGTGGCTCGAACCGGTACTAAAGTCCACCCTTTAGTACCGGTTGGAGCCACAAACCGGTACTAAAGGTGCACGCTGCGGTGCACAAAGTTTTTTTTGCTGTATTTAGTTTCTTTGTGAATATTTTTGCTTTAGGTACAAATAATTACAAACTTTCTGTTATTGCTAGTAGTTTTCAAATTTGAATAGTTTAAATTTTGTAGTGCCAAGTTTCAACATTTTCAGAGTTCATTTTGTAGTGATTTTCAATTTCACGGTCATACAGCTCTCTAAACAAATCGGTAAATGAATGAAAAACAGCAAATGATGTCAGAACGTGATAAAAATTAATGACGTCGCTTTGAATGCTGCATACGGAACGCAAAAAAGTCTGGAGTTTAAATTAGTTTAAAAAATGAAGTGCCCGTGTAACAGACGAGTTCTCGTCCGAAACCCTGATACTCCGAAAGAGATTGTCCAGTTTGTACACGAAGTGCATTCAATTTTTGTCGTAACCCTCTCTACTCTTTTGCACATGCTATGTGGGTGAAATGATGATACCATGCCAAGTTTCAACATTTTCAGAGTTCATTTTGTAGTGATTTTCAATTTCACGGTCATTTATCTCTCTAAACAAATCGGTAAATGAATGAAAAAACGACAAATGATGTCAGAACGGGTTGAAAATTGATGACGTCGCTTTGAATGCTGCATACCGAACGCAAAAAAAGTGTGGAGTTTAAATAACATTAAAAAAATGAAGTGCCTGTGTAACAGACGAGTTCTCGTCTGAAACCCTGATACTCCGAAAGAGATTGTCCAGTTTGTACACGAAGTGCGTTCTGTTTTTGCCGTAACCCTCTCTACTCTTTTGCACATGCTATGTGGGTGAAATGATGATACCATGCCAAGTTTCAACATTTTAAGAGTTCATTTTGTAGTGATTTTCAATTTCACGGGCATTTAGCTCTCTAAACAAATCGGAAAATGAATGAAAAACAGCCAGAACGTGATGAAAATTGATGACGTTGCTTTGAATGCTGCATACGGAACGCAAAAAAAATCTGGACAATCTGAATTGTCAACATGAGTGAGTGGAGAGAGTGAGGGCGTAAACATGTAAAAATATACATAAAAAATACATTGATTATCAATGATCTTTTTGTGTACAATCTGAATTGTCAACATGAGTCCTCAACGGTTTACAAACCGGTGAAGACTCATAATGCGACCACAAATTCTACACATAGAGTTCAAAGAAGACCAAGTGCTTGTGATAGTTTGAGAAGTAACATATTTAAAGTGGTAAAAATCCTGCTAGGGGAGCGAGGTGGGACTAAAAACAGCCTGCCACAACCTCTTTACTACCGGTTCATGCACGAACCGGTATTAAAGGGGCTTGCCGGGCCCCAGCCTGACAACATCTAGCCACTGCTTCTTTAGTACCGGTTCGTGTCACAAACCGGTACTAAAGGTTCGCTCCGAACCGGTACTAAAGATCTCCTCCCGCCTAGCCGTTTGAACCGGCACTAATGGACACATTAGTGCCGGCTCAAATTCAAACCGGGACTAATGTGTCTGACATTTGACCCTTTTTCTACTAGTATATTATCCAAAAAGGATTTGATAGTGAGAGGCCAATGAGGTCAAAACATGTCAAACTCCAACAAAATGAGTATTTGGTCATATTATTGTATGAAATATAGAGGTTATTAACATGGTAATTATTTCGGGATTGAAACATTTCATTGTTGCAACATCTCCACTACATATGATAATTATTTCGGGATTGAAACATTTCATGAACATGGTAATTATCATCATCAACGTTTGGTTCAGAGGATTCAGCGGTTTTCTTCTTGGCAGGTTTTTTAGTGACCTTAGTCTTGGGGCGAGGTGTCTTTGCCGGTTTATCCTGTGGTTTCTTCTTCCAGAACGGATCGTCACCCTGTCAAAGATTGACAAAATTTTGAGGGAATATTTAAAAGGATCATGTTAAAACAAAACTTATATAATTCTTACAGCTGGCGCTTTATTGGAAGTGCAGAAGGGACTTAGCCCTGTCTTGCTACAGACAGCCTCCGGTTCATTCAGTATTTTCTTGACAGCCTCAGTGATTTCCGCTTCTGTTAGTTGAATGTCAATATGCCGTTGAGGGTCTTTTATGTCCTCTGTGTACTCGCACATTAAACCGGGGCGTCGGCTTAAAGGCAGAATACTCTAGGAGATCCAACAGCGAACAAAACCAATGCCTGTTAAACCGTTTGCAACGAAGGCCCGAAGCTCTGAAAGCTGTGGAGCGTACTTGGCTCGTTCTTTGGCGCTAAGTCGTTGGGGGAATGGATGTGTTTTGGTAAGCCGGTGAGGACGATAACCCATCAGAGGATTCTCATCAGTTGGAGACGTATCTCGGCAGTAAAACCAAGTCTGATTCCAGTCCTTGGGGTGACTATGATGCCTGGCGTGAGGGAAACTAACATCTTTCCTCTTCTGGATTGAAACCCTGCCAAGCTCAGTATTGGGCCCATCTGTAAACTCAGTACAACGGTTCAAGTAGAAAAAGTCTCTGAACAGCTCAACGATGGGTTCTTCTTGCAGATAAGCCTTGAAAAATACTTGAAAATTACAAATATTGGTCACAGAGTTAGGTCCAATATCTCGAGGGTGGAGCTGGAATCTAGCAAGCACATCACGGAAATTTTTTGATCCGGGAGGGCTAAAGCCTCGACCCAGATGATAAACGAACACGATTACTTCTCCATCCTTGGGCTCAGGAGGATTTTCCGGACCAGGAGCCCTCTAGTGGATGACTTCCTTTTTTGCTAAAGCGTCGGTTGCGACACATCCATTTAACTGCTCTTCAGTAACCCGGGAGGGGACGCAGTTGCAAGCATAGAATTGTTTGGCCATTTCAAAAAAAAGATGGAAAAATATCAATGTCGGTTTAAGATTCATGACTGACAAGTATAAAGCGTCGCAAGGTCAGAAGGAGAAGACATTGAAGCATATATACATGTTAAACCAGATTCTTACATTGGCAGGGTTACAAAAATGATGAATCGGCGGTTTAATAGAGGGCTAATGGTACCTGGCGGATTATAAATTTCTAAAAGTTAAACCGCCTACTTTGGTATGGAAGGTACAGATCTGAAATAACTAAGTAATGGAAAACATGTCTCACAGATTGATATGATAAATTCAGATCTGCAGTGTGTCAGCAAATCAAACTATATTCAGACCTAAAGTATGAAGAGGATGCTCTAATGATGAAAAAGGGGAACTATAACTACGACTGCACAGGAAAACATCAGATCTGAGCTCGCCATTTACACTACGGAGAAGATAGGGAAGAACAGCACTAAGCTTCAACGAACTCGCAGAAACCCTAACGGGATCGATGGGAGGAGCAAAGGAAAGACTTACCGGGGATGTTGAACGCGGAGGCGTGCAGACAAAAATCTGGTCGAATCAGGTTAATGCGGCGGCCGTTGTTGGGGCAGAGGCGAAGGTCAACGGCGGCGGCAGCACTCGAGTACTGAGGCGACGCGAGGTGGAAGAAAGACGAAGAGGCAAGGGGAGAAAAGGAAAGGGACCCTCGGCCCTATTTATAAGACGAAGGGATAAGCGACAGGCAAGGGGACGACCCGACGGCAGTTCAAGGACAAAAAAACAACAACTCGAGAGCCAGGTAAAGCGGATTCGCTCCCTAGTCATCGAAACCCTAGCAATTCCACATCAACTAGATTAGGCCTTTACCTTCACCGCAAGGGGCCGAACCAGTATGAACTCCTTGCGTCCTTTGTCTCGCTTTAACCCCTTTAAGCTAACCCGTCGTGATGGCTCCAAGACTAAGTCCTCACACTAGGACATCTGCCGTGACTAACCCACGACAAGTAGCGTGCTATAGCATACGAGGAGAGGTCACACTGAAGTTTGGCAATTTTTCTTATGATGGGGCTATTCGCGAAATAGCATGCTATATTGCGCTAAAATGGTATAGGTAGTAGTTACTATTTTATTGGCAGCCCATTATCCCAAAGACACAGGTCTGACCTAGCCCAAATAGGAAAAATAGCCAATCCCCCATCTGACCAAGCGCTTCCAGTCCCCAACTCTCTACTTTATTCTCCACCCAACCACGCGGTCCTGTGCGCCGGCGGTTGCGGCTTCTTCTTCCTCCTGTTTGGCCCCTCTTCTTCCTTTCCTCGCTGGTCTTCCTCTTTTCTTCGTCGGTCTTCCCTCGTTTGCGGCGGCACGAAGTCGCAGCAAGCTGCGCTGCTGACAAGTGAGGCACCAAGCAAGTTCTTTGGGCTCGCAGGTCCGTGATGTATGTGTTGGATCATGATGTTTGCTTGATATTAATTTCAATTATCTTACAAGTTATCCATCTTAAATCCAAGCACTCGATTGATTGATCGTCGCTTTGTTCAATAGCTAGCTACATGGAGTGCTCCAATATCCGGCAATGAGAGGTTATTCTTTAGCAATGGAGATCCCGGCGGCACCTGATTCTAAATTTGTATATTTTTTCTATGTTGTTGCCTCATGGGTTGTTGATGTTAGGCCGCATTAAAGCCTTTTTTGTACTTTATTATTGAACTACATCATTTATTCTTGTTAAAGTTCTTTCATTTTAGGCTATACATGGCATTACTTTGAAACACCACCTGTAAATAGCACGCTATAGCGTGTATAGCATCTGGAGGAGACCACCCCTATTTCTCTTAACACGATATTTTTTTGTTTCTTTTTCGAAAGGCACAATCATTTATTGTTACTGCTGAATGCACACTGATCACTCTCACAAACAATTCATCATAGAAAATAAGGCCCGTGCACAGATTCTTCTCCACCTTTAGCTTGTATCTCTGGTAGTAAAATAAAATATCAGAAAATATGTAGCCTGGAACACAACATCAGCTCACAGATGCTTCTCGGGGAAGTTGTATAGGTAACTAAGGCCTATACATTTATCTGCAAAATAAAATGTTGCAGGAGGATTATATACATAAGGCAACATGATTTAAATGAATGTAAAACAACACATTATATTTCTAATGCGCTGTCATCTCATTTTTAAGATGATGATATGAAGTCTGTCTTTGGTTGCACATCTCCGTTTTCCTGTACAAGTCTATGGGATGGTGTGAACCAACTTAAGACTACCACGGTGCCCGTTCACGCCTTCTTTAGAAGGTGAATATGTACCATGGTTATGCTTTCAAGTGATATTTTTTGACGTAATTCTTATCAATGATTTTGTATAATGTCTTCATTTAGAAAAGTAGCAGATTTTGTTTTGATAACGATCAACCATGTAAAAATGATTGTTGTTTTGCTCTAATGTAGGTGTATTTTGATGAGTTAGGACAAATGGCAATATTGAAAGATAAGATAATATCTGAACCACAGTGAACATTAAGTTTGTGTCAAAAAAATTAGCCTTTTGAATTTATTACTACATGGCTTCTAGTTCCACTCTTCTTTGGAGATGGCCCATTATTAGCTACAAGTCATGTGAAACTAATGCTGATTTTAGAACAATTAGTTCCTGTGCAATGTTTGGTACGTCATATAATGGTCTTAAACAATGTTTTCTCATAATTCCTCGGTGCAAAAACCACTAAAGCTAGGTTTAAATAGGGATTTTTTCCCTTAGGCCACATTTTTCTTAGATATCCCATTTTCCATGTTGCTTTTAATTACTTGAAATAGTTTTAGGCCATCCAACGGTAACGAAGCAGCCAACCAGATCCACCTCGCATGCAAACCTTCGTCCTGTAGTGACCAGTGGTAAAAAGATCCATTAGTTTTACTACTGGAAACTAAGTGTATTACGATCAAAGCTAAACCCAGAATTAAGTTGTAAAAGTGTCTACCACATTTACTACAAAAATGCAAAGAGTTTTACCATGAAGTTCTATGGAAGATTAAGTAGTAAACGAATCTGGTATTTCTTTACTACAGTACAACAAGCATATTACGGAATGAATAAAAAATTAGTCCATGGGTTTTTAGGCTGCACGCACGTACGCCAGAGCACTGAATAGCACCGGCATATGTATTAAAAAGATTATTATCTTTTACTACATGTTACACAGGGCTTTACGACCGATAGTTCGCACAGGCTTTCACAGTAAAGATATCAATA
This sequence comes from Aegilops tauschii subsp. strangulata, assembly GCF_002575655.3. Taxonomy (NCBI): domain Eukaryota; kingdom Viridiplantae; phylum Streptophyta; class Magnoliopsida; order Poales; family Poaceae; genus Aegilops; species Aegilops tauschii. The sequence goes on from NC_053040.3 coordinate 26,281,744, forward strand.
AGTTTTACTATATGTTACATGATACATTACTATCAATTTATGACCATGCCTGTGAATAATGAAGTTAACACTTTTTACTACATGTCACATGGGCTATTACTATCAATATATGACCAAGCATCTAGAGTAATGAAGTTAACACTTTTTATGGATGACGGTGTAACTCAGATGACGTTATTCACACTAAGATTTTGTTGTCTCTTGAGGGAACATCTGGAACACTCTCTTGATCTCTAGGTACAGCCTACAAGTATGAGTGGATATACATAAGCGTGGCGCTTTAATTTCGTCCAAACACATACACACACCCCACACATAGACTCAACCCAACACTCCCTCGACTTCTCAAAAAAACACTCCCCCTGAGATGGGAGATAAGTATCTACATTACCATGTTGTTACAAGCTAAATTATATTACTTGAGTCCTAACCCTTAGTTAGACAATCTACTACATGATTCCCCAAGCTTATGTGATTTAATTCTATGAGCAAAGATTCCTCTGCGTTGCAACGGGAGAAAAAAACATGCCCCTAGACCAGTAAGCATGGCTCAAGACTCCCACGGGTCTACATCCTCTATTTCAATATGGCGCCCTACCCGTGTCACTACTTATCCATCTTTCCACCCTCACTGATAATGAGCGTGGTGTCCACCCTATCACAATATGTATGATGGTCAATCCCAAGGCGATGATCTCAGCCACCGCATGGCTCAACCTCATTGAACCGCAAGATTGAAAGAGAATGTTTGGAACATCTTGCAATTTGTTAAAATGTTAGCTTAAATATCATGGAGCATCGAGGAAAAACAAATTTCCCATTGAATTATTAGCCAAAATAGTTGCTTCTATATTGATGTCGCTTCCTTCTATTTGTATCTCGGGTATGAGTGAAAAAATATTCAGTCTCGAAAGACAACAAATAAATGAGAGCAAAAGAGTGAGTATTATTAAAATTGCATGCACGCCTTATATACTCAAATGAGACTGAAGAAGCAATATGCCCTTTAGTCATATACACACAAAGGAATAGGGCCATTTAGAAAATGTTTGAATTATAAGCATCAACTTGTATGTTGTGCCACTTACAATGATCTGTTCTACCAATTGGTCCACAATGACTGCAGTAATGCTGGGAGCATGGATCATCTGAATGGCTTTGTTTCTTTGTTTCTGAAGAGACAATTCATAAATCGTAAATCGAACACCATTGACCCCACCTACGAAAGACTGGCTCATCGTTCTTTAGCAAAGCAACCCCTATTATTGTCCATTGTTTTTCTACATGTTGCTCATGTGTTAGCTAGCTTTAGTTACGTGTTAGTTTAATATTTCACATCGAGTCGAGTAGATGTTCACTTTCACAGTTGAGCTATTGCTAATTGTCTTGTACAAAACATAACTAATCTTCCTGAAAGAATTCTTAGTATGGTTCATTCATTCACTATATATCAATAACTATTTCTAGAATTGTCGTTACTGATAAAAATTCACAAAAATGGTCAACGCCAAATTAATAGAAGCAAATTTCAAGTGTGTCAAGTCCACTTTCAATAGCATGTGAGTGAATTTATCCTACCAAAACCATCTCTTCAGAATCAATGCCCATGCAAAATATAACTAATATCTCAGAATATAATTCACATCATTTTACCAATAATTTCATGTACTAAAAATCATTTATAAGAAATGATTTAAAACACAATTAAAAAATTTGTATTATTTCATTTTCGTTAAACTAGTATATAACACAAAAATAAGGTAAAAATATATGGAAAACACACATTTTTTTTACAATGAGAATAATAGTAACCTAATACGACATTATAATTTCATAATAAGTTAACAACGGATAATGATGATCCCCGTGCATCAAACATGCCTAAGACAAAACTATGTTCGCCAAAGGTGCGTATTTGAGAATGTGATCACATTTGGATGCAAGTTTCCTTACACAAATGAAATCATATGTGTTCATGATACAACTTTATAAAATTCTAGCCTGCACATGGGGCGGGCCACTATGCTAGTACAGTGAAAAGCACAAACATACATAAGTAATTGGAAAGCAATAACACTAATTACCTTCGATACTTGGGTTCCTTATTATATAGTAGTTTGGCACTGATCCCTCTCTTTGAATAATAGTGACAATGCTAATGTCAACCACAACTTACTCCTTAAATCTCAAGTATAGGTTACAATCTTTTCTCGAGTATTTTTCATCTCCAACATAAATAGTCAATGCATATTTGGTGCTTTTAGAGAAATAAATACGGCATACTCTTTCCATCATTCAGACTTGAAGATCATGTCTTTTTTCAATGAAAAAATAGTGCACAATTTCTTTACTAGTAGCGCGCTATAGCATACAAGGAGAGGCCACACTAAAGTTTGGCAATTTTTCTTATGGTGGGGCTATTCATGAAATAGCACGCTATATTGCGCTAAAACAGTATAGCTTGTAGTGTGATGTTTTATTGGCAGCCCATTAGCCCAAAGACACAAATCTAACCAAGCCCAAATAGGTAAAATAGCCAATCCCCCATCCGACCAAGCGCTACTAGTACCCAACTCTCTACTTTATTCTCAACCCAACCACGCAGTCATGTGCGCCGACGGCGGCTTCTTCTTCCTCCTGTTTGGCCCGTCTTCTTCTATTCCTCGCTGGTCTTCCACTGTTCTCCGCCGGTCTTCCCCCGTTTGCGGCGGCATGATGTCGCCGCCAGCTGTGCCGTTGACAAGTGAGGCACCAGGCAAGTTCTTTGGGCTAGTAGGTTCATGATGTACGTGTTGGATCATGATGTTTGCTAGATCTTAGTTCCCAATTATGTTACAAGTTATCGATCTTAACTCCTAGCACTCGATTGATTGATCGTCGCTTTGTTAAATAGCTAGCTAGATGGAGTACTTCAATATCCCGCAATGAGAGGTTATTCTTTAGCAATGGAGATCCCGGCGGCACCTAATTCTAAATTTGTATATTTTTTCTATGTCGTTGCCTCATGGATTGTTGATGTTAGGCCACATTAAAGCTTTTTTAGTACTTTATTATTAAACTATATCATTTATTCTTGTTAAAATCCTTTAATTTTAGGCTATATGGCAGTACTTTGAAACACCATTTGTAAATAGCACGCTATACCATGTATAGCATCTGGAGGAGGCCACCTCTATTTCTCTTAACACGCTATTTTTTGTTGCTTTTTCGAAAGGCACAATCATTTATTGTTATGGCTGAATGCACACTGCTCACTACCACAAACAATTCATCGTAGAACACGAGGCCCGTGCACAGATTCTTCTCCGCCTTTAGCTTCTATCTCTGGCAGTAAAATAAAATATCAGAAAATATGTAGCCTGGAACACAACATCAGCTCGCAGATGCTTCTCGGGGATGTTCTGTAGGTAACTATGGCCTATACATTTCTCAGCAAAATAAAATATTGCAGGAGGATTATATACATAACGTAGCATAATTTACATGAACTAAAAACAATACATTATATTTTTAATGCACTGTCATCTTATTGTTCAGGTGATGTTATGAAGTCTGTCATTGGTTGCATATCTCCGTTTGCTTGTACATGTCTATGGGATGGTGTGAACCAGCTTAACACTACTAAAGTGTCTGTTCTCGCCTTTTTTAGAGCGTAAATATGAACCATGGTTATGCTTTCAAGTGATATTTTTTGACATCAGTCTTATCATTGATTTAGTATAATGTCTTCATTGTCATGTCTTAGAAAAGTAGTAGATTTTGTTTTGATAACAGACAACCATGTAAAAATGATTGTTGGCTTGGCTTACCAAATTGTTGTTTTGCTCTAATGTTTGTGTATTTTGATGAGTTAGGACAAATGTCAATATTGACAGATAATATAATATCTGAACCACAGTGAACATAATGTTTGTGTCAACCAAAATTAACCTTTTGAATTTATTATTACATGGCTTCTAGTTCCACTCTTCTTTGTAGATGGCCCATTATTAGCTGCAAGTCATATTAAACTGATGATGATTTTTAGAACAATTAGTTCCTGTGCAACATTTGATACGTCATATAATGGTCTTAATCAATGTTTTCTCATAATTCCTCGATGCAAAAACCACTAATGCTATGTTTAAATAGGGATTTTTTTTCCATAGGACACATTTTCCTTAGATAACCCATTTTCCATGTTGCTTTGAATTACTTGAAATAGTTTTAGGTAAAACTATGTCTATCATAGCTTGCCATAGAACTAGTTAAGGCTTGCTAGACATTTAACGGTTTATAAGTTATTAAAATATGAAATAATTAGGGGAGCCTCACACTAATATAATAAGATGATCCAAAGGTGTGATTGTGAAAATATACATTTATTTGTCCTCAGCGAAAAACAAGCATTTCAGCTCACTGCAGGATCAATATATACTGAAACATTTGTTCTTTTTGTCCAGGACACATCCAGTAATATTTTTTCAATCACTCGGTTGGATGATGTTATATTTTGGGTGTGTTTGTTCTTTTTTTCAGGATTTTAGAGAACTTTTACACCGTCGAAAACGTTAACTATGCCTGTCCGGAAATAATTTATTCTACGCTCCGGCCGTCCCACGGCAACGAAGCTGCCAACCAGATCCACCCCGCATGCAAACCAACCACCTGTAGTAACTGGTGGTAAAAAGACCCATCAGTTTTACTACTGGAAACTAAGAGCATCTCCAGCCGTTGGCCCCCAGGCGGCGATTTTACGCGCCCCCGGGGGCGAGCCGGCGCTAAAATCGGCGCGGGGGCGAGCGGGCCGCTCGCCCCAGGGTAGCCCCAGACGCGTTTTTTTTAAATCTGAATTCGGCAAAGATCGGCTAATATACGGCAAACTTGGCATTCATATTCAACATGTTCGGCCTTTTACATAAATTATTGAAAAAAAGGCATCTACGGGGCGAAGAAGTTGATCAGTGCGGCGAAGTCGCCGACATCGCCGTCGTCCTCGTCGTCGTCGGCGGCCTTCTCCTTCTTGATGGCGCGGCCGCCCCTGCTGGACCCCTGCCCGGCGTCTCCATGGCGGACCGGTGGTGGCGGCGCGTCGTCGTCATCGTCGCTGTCGTCGAGGACGACGATGCCTCCCTCGTCCCGGCCACGGCGACGAGCTTCGAACCGCGCTAAGGCGGCGCACTGGCGCTCCTTCTCCGTCTGCAACCAGTCGTCGCGCGCCCATTTAAGGGCCGCTTCGTCATCGAGCGCCTCCTCCTTGACATCGCCGCCGAGCCCGGGCTCCGTCTTCACGACGCGGAGCCCTGGCTCCGGCTTGACGGCGGCGAGCCCCGGCTCCGTCTTCGGCTTGAGAAACGCGGAGGTGCTGAGGAGGAGGCACGCCGGCCACCCTTGTTGATGACGATGCCGGCGCTGCGGGTGCGCCAGCTGAGCGACGTCTCCGCGGCGGGCTCTGCCTTGATGCCGAAGAGCGCCGACGAGCCGGGGGAGTGGAAGGAGGAGCGGGAGGAGGAGCAGGAGGAGGAGGAAAAGTGGGAGGAGGAGGAGACGGCGAACCTCCTAGGCACCTACGGTCTGGCGCTCCAGCGGGGCCGGGGCCGGCATGACCGCCGCGGCAGGGTACGCCAGTGGCAGGTTGTTGCCGCCCTCGAGGTGTGCTATCACCTCGTGCAGGGTGCAGCCGGGGACGCCCCACCAGACGCGTCGCCCATCGCTGTTTTTTAGGCCACCGACCACCGGCCCCCCGTTCGTGGACGCCAGCCGTTGTGCCTGCCGCCGCTGGAAGTAGTCCGCCCACGCCGCGTGGTTTTCGGTCGCGTACTGGGGAGGGCATGCTGCTCCTCCGACAAGGACGACCGCATGCGGTTGACCTCGGCGGAGAAGAGGCCGGGGCGTGCGTCGACGTCGGGCACCGGGGGGATGGGGACGCCGCTGTTGCTGAGCTTCCACCCCGTCGGCCCGGCGCACATGTCCGGCGGCCGCGGGATGTTCGCCTCGAAGAGAAGCCACGACTCGCACTCCTGGAGCGTGCGGCGGCCGAAGCCGTTGGCCGCCTCGGCGTCGCCGGGGAAGCGTTCGGGCAAGGAAGAAGGGGAAGGGGAGGGAAGGGGAGAGCGGCAGAGCTCGGCGACGGAAGGGAGGGACGGTGGCTGGTTTGGGCTCGGCGGACTCGGGCTGGTGTGGCCAGCGGCGAGGGAAGCCTCTGTTTATATAGCCCCGGGCCGTGTGAACGCGTGGCGGAAGGGGAGGCGTCGCCATGCCAGCCAGCCCGCCATTGATTCTCCGCGGAAAACCGAGGCGTTCGGGGGGAAGACGAGGCGCGTGCCGCTGACTCGGCGGGCCCGCCGCGCATTCGCGCCAAAACCCCTCGCCCTGGCGCCTCCGAGTGCCCCAGCGTGCCGGGTTCGGCCTGGGGCTGCCGGTGCCGATTTCGGCCCAAGCCGGCGAGAAACGGGTTCCTGGCGGCGCGACTGGGTTGATTTTTGGGCGCCGGTGCGGTAAAAACGCCTGTGGAGGGCCTGTTGGGGCTGCGGCTGGAGATGCTCTAGGTGTATTACGATCAAACCTAAACCCAGAGTTAAGTTTTAAAAGTGTCTAGCACACTTACCATCAAGTTTAATTCCGGATTAAGTAGTAAACGAATTTAGTATTTTTTTTACTACAGAACAACAAGCATATTACAGAATGAATAAAACAATTAGCCAATGGGTTTGCTAGGCTGTCCGCACGTACACCAGAGCACTGAATAGCACCTGCATATGTAGGAAAAAGATTATTACTTTTTACTACATGTTACATAGGACTTTATGACCGATAGTTCGCACAAGCTTTCACAGTAAAGAAATAAATAAGTTTTACTATATGTTACATGAGAGATTACTATCAATTTACGACCATGCACCTGAGTAATGAAGTTAACACTTTTTATTACATGTCACACGGGCTATTACTATCAATAGATGACCATGCATCTATAGTAATGAAGTTAACACTGTTTACTACATGCCGCATAGGCTATTACGACCAAATGTATAGAGGAGCACGAGGATGGGCGCATGTTTTCTAGTTGATTGGGTGCACCATACGGTCGAAGTGCAGAATAAGGATTTTGCGCTCGGGCGCAGATTAGAGCCACCATATAGTAAAAGTAGAATATATATATCATGGATGACGGTGTAACTCAGATGACACTATTCACACTAAAATTTTGTTGTCTCTTGGGGGTACATCTGGACCACTCTCTTGATCTCTACTGTAGCTTACAAGTATTAGTGGACATAAATAAGCGTGGAGCTTTAATTTGGTCCAAACTCCTACACACACCCCACACATCTATCAAACCAACACTCCCCCTCAACTTCTCAAAAAAAACACTCCCCCTCAAATGGGTGATAAGTATCTATCATTACCATCTTGTTACAAGCTAAATTATATTACTTGAGTCCTAACGCTTAGTCAGACAATGTACTACTTGATTCTCCAGGCTTATGTGATTTAATTCTACTAACAAACATTCCTGTGCGTTGCAACCGAAGAAAAAAATGCCCCTAGCCCAGTAAGCATGGCTCAAGACACCCACGGGCCTACATCCTCTACTTTAATATGGCGCCCTACCCGTGTCACTGCTTATCCTTCTTTTCATCCTCACTAATAGTGAGCGTGGTGTCAATCCCAATATGTCTGATGGTCAATCCCAAGGCAATGATCTCGGCCACCGCCTGGCTCACCTTCATTGAACCGCACCAGTGAAAAAGAATGTTTGGAACATCTTTAAATTTGTTAAAATACTAGCTTAAATATCATGGAGCACTGAGCAAAAAAATTGCAAGTTAAACTATTAGCCACAGTAGTTGCCTCTCAATTGATGTGGCTTCCTTCTATTTGTGTCTTGGGTATGAGTGAAAAAATATTCACTCTCAAAAGACAACGAATAAATGAGAGCAAATAAGAGAGTATTATTAAAATTGCATGCACGCCTTATATACTCAAATGAGGCTGAAGAAGCAATATGCCCTTTAGTCATATACGCACAAAGGGATAGAGACATTTAGAAAATGTTTGAATTATAAGCATCAACTTGTATGTTGTGCCACTTACAATGATCCATTCTACCAATTGGTCCATAATGAATTCACTAATGCTGGGAGCATGTATCATCTGAATGGCTTTGTTTCCTTGTTTCTGAAGAGAGAATTCCTAACTCGTAAATCGAACACCATTAACCCCACCTACGAAAGACTGGCTCATCATTCTTTAGGCACCCTTCCCTCTCTTTTCATTGTCCTCTAGCGATAGAACAAACACTGTGAGACGCAACCTAATCAACTATTAGATCTGCAGAATAAAACACACTGCATCATGCTTACTCAAGCACATGTAGGATGCATCAAAAGCCAATCGTGAACTTTTAGTTGAATTTTAAAATCATCAACGACAGATCAAAAGAAGATCATGAAATTAAAAAACCATCAATGAACTCCACCAATCCACCTCGTCGTTGGTTCTACCCACCTTGACCTCTTCGGCAAGAGGCCCGTGCCACAGACGCGATGGCGGCCTATAACCTCCTCCTTCTTGATAGGGCACAACCACTGGGAGCAATCTAAGCGAGATGATGGCGCCCTGATGTGGAACTACACTAGCACGTCTCCACCATACTCACCGTGGACCCCTTCCATGAGGTGAGGCTTGCAAGCTTCCCAGTCTGTCTCCTTCATCCCTGGCTAGTACCTCCACCGCAATGGAATCGTTGATTCCGGTGAATCCCTACTCGATTCCTCCTGCATACAGCCTCCTCAACACCTCTGACAGCCTCCTGGCCAGGCAGCACACACGATAGTATGCGTAGAGGCTCTAATCTTTCTATGACACTTCTGGTGAAGCCTTACCCTACAACGGCGGCTGCAAGCGGCCATATGCTGCAAATATACAACACTTCGGCTGGTGCCGAAATTTTGGTCCAAATGGGGGACCATGCAGGACCTCAATAAAGTGGTTGTTTTATATCACTTTGTGCCACAAACGCTTCTCCAAAAGCTTCCCTAAAATAGAACACTCACAAAACGACAGCTGCAGTGTATTTTAGGGCACCAATTTTAGGCTGTTGTTGTAGATGAACATTTTCTGGTGCCCTAAAGTTCACTTTTTTGAGCCTCGAATTTTACTCCAACTGCTTTTTTGCACCCTATTATAGGGCTATGGCTGAAGATTCCATGAGTTTTTTTAGGGTTTTTGAATTGGCTTATCAATTTTTGAATTTCCCCCATTGTCCAGTCTCACTAGAAAGCACAAAGAGCAAGGAACTATGTCTCCTCTCTTTTTCCCTATGAGATATTCTCTTTTCAGCTTACTTGAGCAAGAACAATTAACAACCAGGTTCAATGCAACTAGCACACCAAGGCCCTAAATCCACCACGCTGCTCTACCACAAACACCGGCCACACCTCCTACAAGAAGTTCTCATTTGCCTTCTTTCAGCAACCAGCAAAAAACTTCTCCTTCAATCCCCTATAAGACAACAACATTAGCAGCCCAAAAACAGATTCAGGCAACACAGCTCTTCTCTGCTTCTTTGCTACAATACTCACTACACCAGCATCCCTACCTCCAGTGGATAGTATCTGTACATACATCACCCATCTCTCCTTTCACCACCACAGACCAACACCGCAGACCTACAGGTTCTTTTACTTGCACGCACTATCGACGGTCATCTCGGATGAGCTTTTGATTTCGAGCAACCATCCAGCCACACATCCGCCTCTTGCTGCTACCCCCAACACCCACGACCTACAATTCTTGCACGATCCACAAGGAGGGGACCGGTCCCTGGTTGCACACCAAAAGCTTCAGTACCAATTTGTTGTGCTGCCCCGCACTCCTGGCCAGAAGCACCTCTTCTCTCTGCTCTAGTCCACCACCACCAAAGGTTCTCCCCCCTACTCTAGACCAGTTCCTCTGCTAAATACTACGGATGTGCTGCAGCTTCTCCCATGAAATTTTCCCCTCACTCCAGAAGTTCCACTAGCACCAGAACCTCCCTTCACCCACAACTACGACTACGAGCACCAACTTTCCTCTCACCACAAGCAATGGCTTTAATTAGTTGTAACCTGGGTGTCATGCCATATTTTTCTTACAGGGACCATACCATGTTGTTTCTTGGGGGGAAATCGGTAACACTCTCTTGCTCTCTAGCTATAACCTACATGTATGAGTAGGGTGGGACTTTGGGCCAGACCCATACAAACACCCCACACATACACTCAACCCAACATATATCCTTACTAGGATGTTGATTGGTAGAAGTTGGCACCGTGTTTCTAAGTTATGTAACTGTTTACTACTCAATCCAGTCAAATCTCCATTTCCTTACATAATAGGTGTTGAAGCCTTGAAGTTGTTGTGTAGGGCGTGAGATGATCTTGGTCCTTTAGGCATCACTTATCATAATTGCACAAGGAAAGCACATACATTTTCTATTGGTACTAATTAGTGGGGCATATCACTAGTGCAGAACCGGGCTTTAGTCCCGGTTTGTAATGGCCTTTAGTGCCGGTTCCGTAACCGGCACTAAAGGGTGGGGACGAAAGTTGCCCCCCCCTTTAGTACCGGTTCGGCACGAACCGGCGCTAACGTGCCACCACGTGGCGCGAGGCAGGCCCGGGTGCGTGTAGGACATTAGTACCGGTTGGTAACACCAACCGGTACTAAATATCTGGGGGTGTTTTGGTTTTATTTTTTATTTTTCCTTTAATTTTGTATTTTCAATTTAATTTAGTGATTGTTTTACATTATAATGAGTTCTTAAATCATTAGGTGAGGACTTGATCACTTAGGTGATCAAGTAATATATATGGATATGGCGTATACTTGATCATATAGCTAGGATCCACATGCATCCAGTCGAAACTAATCTGCGGTACTTTCACCTAATGATTTAACATATATACTTGATCACTTAGGTGATCAAGTAATATGGATAGCATATATACTTGATCACTTTGCTAGGATCCATCCAGTTGAAACTAATCTGCGGTTTCTTGCATAAAAGATATAATAACTCATATCATCATCATCATATTAATATAAAAACACTTGCATCATATCATCGCCAACAACAGTATACTAGCTAGCTGAAAATCATCATAGTCGTCATTACCACTATTTAATCATTATAGTCATTACCGCTATCTAATCACCACCAACACTAGCTTAAAGAAGAAACATTCACTTGTACCAGAAGCAAAGATATCATCGAGTTCAATATGGTCATGATATTATAAGCGTTCATAACACCACAAAAGCAAATCACTCTTTGAGATTAAGTTCAAGACGAAGAACACGAACATGAGAGGACAAGTACTAAGATCATGAACTAGCTAAATCACTCCTGCTGCTCTCTCTTAGGTAAAATAGCATAGAACATGTATAGCTCTCCTGATTCATCATATAGGAGCATGCAGATGAACCTATCTCCTAATCATGGGCTGCGGTTCTGCTTGCTGCCCCCTACTACTTCTCTGCGATCCTTAACAATTTTGCTCCAATCTTTCACTATTAAGCATTCCTCGCTTTTAGAAATCCTGAATGCACTCATGTGCAATGTAGGATATCTTGGTCGTAAGCTAACCATTGACATGCGACCTTTAGTTTCGATTCACTCAGGCACAACTGTCATCGGGAGTCCCTGTTGAAGAACATCGTATAGTAATTAATATACTTAGCAATGAAAGATTAGCTTGCAAAATAACGTATGCAAAAGATGCACCGAGGACAAATAGTAAAAATCTTACCATCTTTCCTCAATAGATGTGACCGTAGTTCAATACGATCACTATTGGTCACACGTTTTGAGTACTAAGATTTTCAAATTCAGGAAAATAATTTGTCTTGACAGCATCAAGATCCTCAAGCCATCAAACATAATGACTTATCTCCTCGCAGTTTAGTTCAGCCCCGGGACAGTGGACGGTCCTGTCTACTAAGCGCCGGACATGTTTGCTTGAATGGAAATAAGCTGTCCATAGAAATTAGTTGTCAACTATTTTTGAATAAACAATATCGAAGACATAAATATGGTTGAGAGACTCACATAATGGTAGAACTGGAGGCATCTGCACATCGACCCAGATGTCTCTATTACCTTCAATATCATCTTCCGGACGAATATCAAAGGTGATAACCATATCATGCTCAAATGCATAAGCCTTGCATAGTGCTTGCCAAGTTTTGCATTCAAAATAGGTGTATGTGTCTGCATTGTATAATTTGACGTTCAAAGTATAACCATGCTCGGTCTTCAAGTAAACTCTCTTTACCTCCATAGTTTCCATAGCACTGAAACCTATCTTATCCAAGACAAAAATTCTTGCATGGCAGGGGATGCGCTAGTAGAATAGTGAAAATTTAAAAATATAAGTTGAAGCAAATGAAGCATAACTCATGCTTAATTACGAAAAAAGACTTGTCGTTGTGACTTACTGTATCCACTTCGAAGGTCTCATCCAGCTTGATGCTGAAGCGCCTATCATCGACAAGGAAATTTATGTTGCACAGGCCGCGCTGGTCTTCACAGTATTCGCACATAATGAAATCTTTTTCGTCGTCAGACGACATTTCCTGTGTTCATATAGCAGAAACATTAAACACTTACTAGTTCTATTAATTCAATTACTTTTATTAATTCAACTAGTTCTATTAATTCAACTAATTCAACTAAGCATTTACTAAAAATAAACTAGTTCTATTAATTTTCTTACTAAAATAAAGTAGCTAGTTCTATATAGTAATATTTTAATTAGATCATCAAATCTCATATACCTAAATTTTCTTACTAAAAATAAACTAGTTCTATTAATTCAACTAGTTCAACTAAGCATTTACTAAAAATAAACTAGTTATCTTAATTAATCTAGTTTAAATGTAATATACCTAATTCATCTAACATTAACATTCTAACATTCTTATCTACGTAATTCATCTAATTATATTATCTAATTAACAATTTGACATGCATTAATCGAAACAACAGAAAACAGAAAATAAGTAAAAAAAATGTGTGTGTGTGTGTGTGTCTCTTTGTGTGTGTGTGTATGTGTGTGTGTACGTGTACGAGAGCGAGGGGCGGCGGCGTACGTGCGGCGGCGCGAGATGGCGATGCGACGGGGGCGGCGCGACGAGCGGCGGGCCGGAGGCGACGACGCGACGGGACGCGGGCGGTGGGCCAGGGTGACGGCGCAGACGGCAACATACGGCCGGGGCGGCGGCGCGAGACGGCGACGACGGGCGGCGGGGCGGCGAGGGGCGCGAGATGGGCGACGGCGCGGCGGCGGCTATGACGCGCGAAGCAGTTGAAGAAGTGGGGAGATGAAACTGAATTTTTCGTAAGTGCTATATATATAGAAGGGGCCTTTAGTACCGTTTGGAGCCACCAACCGGTACTAAAGGCCAATTTTGTCAGGCCAAGAGGCGGGAAACGGCCACCTTTAGTACCGGTTCGTGGCTCGAACCGGTACTAAAGTCCACCCTTTAGTACCGGTTGGAGCCACAAACCGGTACTAAAGGTGCACGCTGCGGTGCACAAAGTTTTTTTTGCTGTATTTAGTTTCTTTGTGAATATTTTTGCTTTAGGTACAAATAATTACATACTTTCTGTTATTGCTAGTAGTTTTCAATTTTGAATAGTTTAAATTTTGTAGTGCCAAGTTTCAACATTTTCAGAGTTTATTTTGTAGTGATTTTCAATTTCACGGTCATACAACTCTCTAAACAAATCGGTAAATGAATGAAAAACACCAAATGATGTCAGAACGTGATGAAAATTGATGACGTCGCTTTGAATGCTGCATACGGAACGCAAAAAAGTCTGGAGTTTAAATAAGTTTAAAAAAATGAAGTGCCCGTGTAACAGATGAGTTCTCGTCCGAAACCCTGAAACTCCGAAAGAGATTATCCAGTTTGTACACGGAGTGCATTCAATTTTTGCCGTAACCCTCTCTACTCTTTTGCACATGCTATGTGGGTGAAATGATGATACCATGCCAAGTTTCTGTTGGAAATATGCCCTAGAGGCAATAATAAATAAGTTATTATTATATTTCCTTGTTCATGATAATTGTTTATTATCCATGCTAGAATTGTATTCATAGGAAACTCAGATGCATGTGTGGATACATAGACAACACCATGTCCCTAGTAAGCCTCTAGTTGACTAGCTCGTTGATCAATAGATGGTTACGGTTTCCTGACCATGGACATTGGATGTCGTTGATAACGGGATCACATCATTAGGAGAATGATGTGATGGACAAGACCCAATCCTAAGCCTAGCACAAGATCGTATAGTTCGTTTGCTCAGAGCTTTTCTAATGTCAAGTATCATTTCCTTAGACCATGAGATTGTGCAACTCCCGGATACCGTAGGAATGCTTTGGGTGTACCAAACGTCACAACGTAACTGGGTGACTATAAAGGTGCACTACAGGTATCTCCGAAAGTGTCTGTTGGGTTGGCACGAATCGAGACTGGGATTTGTCACTCCGTGTAAACGGAGAGGTATCTCTGGGCCCACTCGGTAGGACATCATCATAATGTGCACAATGTGACCAAGGAGTTGATCACGGGATGATGTGAGTTACGGAACGAGTAAAGAGACTTGCCGGTAACGAGATTGAACAAGGTATCGGGAATACCGACGATCGAATCTCGGGCAAGTAACATACCGATAGACAAAGGGAATTGCATACGGGATTGATTGAATCCCCGACATCGTGGTTCATCCGATGAGATCATCGTGGAACATGTGGGAGCCAACATGGGTATCCAGATCCCGCTGTTGGTTATTGACCGGAGAACGTCTCGGTCATGTCTGCATGGTTCCCGAACCCGTAGGGTCTACACACTTAAGGTTCGATGACGCAAGGGTTATAGGGAAAGCATGTACGTGGTTACCGAATGTTGTTCGGAGTCCCGGATGAGATCCCGGACGTCACGAGGAGTTCCGGAATGGTCCGGAGGTAAAGATTTATATATGGAAAGTTGTTGTCCGGGTTCCGGGAAAAGTTCGGGTTTTTTGGGTATTGTACCGGGAAGCTTCCAGAAGATTCCGGAGGATTCCGGAGGGGTCCGGAGGTCCGGAAAATGTTCCACCACGTCCAATACAGTAGCATGGGCTGTAAGGGGGCGCCCTAGCCTTAATGGGCCTGGGGCACCAGCGCCCCCAAGGCCCATGCGCATGGGAGAGGGGAAACCCTAAGGGGGAGGGCCTCCACTTGACTTGGGAGGCACTCCTCCCCCCTTTGGCCGCCCCCCAAGCCCCATCTAGGGCTGGCCGCACCCCTTGAAGGGGGAAACCCTAGATGGGGGCGCAGCCCTCCCCCTCCCCTATATATATTGAGGTTTTGGGGCTGCCATAGACATGAGAACGTCTCTCTTTCGACGCAGCCCTACCCCTCTCCCTCCTCCTCCTCTCCCGCGGTGCTTGGCGAAGCCCTGCGGGATTGCCACGCTCATCCACCACCACCATGCCGTCGTGTTGCTTCTGGATGGAGTCTTCCCCAACCTCTCCCTCTCTCCTTGCTGGATCAAGGCGTGGGAGACGTCACCGGGCTGCACGTGTGTTGAACGCGGAGGCACCGTTCTTTCGGTGCTTAGATCGGAATCAACCGCGATCTGAATCGCTACGAGTACGACTCCCTCATCCGCGTTCTTGCAACGCTTCCGCATCGCGATCTACAAGGGTATGTAGATTCACTCCCCTTCCCCTCGTTGCTAGATTACTCCATAGATTGATCTTGGTGATGCGTAGAAAATTTTGAATTTCTGCTACGTTCCCCAACAGTGGCATCATGAGCTAGGTCTATGCGTAGTTTCTATGCACGAGTAGAACACAAAGTAGTTGTGGGCGTCGATGTTGTCAATTCTTCTTGCCGCTACTAGTCTTATCTTGTTTCGGCGGCATTGTGGGATGAAGCGGCCCGGACCGACCTTACACGTACACTTACGTGAGACAGGTTCCACCGACTGACATGCACTAGTTGCATAAGGTGGCTAGCGGGTGTCTGTCTCTCCCACTTTAGTCGGAACGGATTCGATGAAAAGGGTCCTTATGAAGGGTAAATAGAAATTGGCATATCACGTTGTGGTCATACGTAGGTAAGAAAACATTCTTGCTAGAAACCTACAAACCACGTAAAAACTTGCAACAACAATTAGAGGACGTCTAACTTGTTTTTGCAGCAAGTGCTATGTGATGTGATATGGCCAGAAGATGTGATGAATGATATATATGATGTATGAAATTGATCATATTCTTGTAATAGGAATCACGACTTGCATGTCGATGAGTATGACAACCGGCAGGAGCCATAGGAGTTGTCTTTATTTTTTGTATGACCTGCGTGTCATTGAATAACGCCATGTAAATTACTTTACTTTATTGCTAAGCGCGTTAGCCATAGAAGTAGAAGTAATCGTTGGCGTGACGACTTCATGAAGACACAATGATGGAGATCATGATGATGGAGATCATGGTGTCATGCCGGTGACAAGGATGATCATGGTGCCCCGAAGATGGAGATCAAAGGAGCATGATGATATTGGCCATATCATGTCACTATTTGATTGCATGTGATGTTTATCATGTTTTTGCATCTTATTTGCTTAGAACGACGGTAGCAAGTAGGATGATCCCTTATAATAATTTCAAGAAAGTGTTCACCCTAACTGTGCACCGTTGCGAAGGTTCGTCGTTTCGAAGCACCACGTGATGATCGGGTGTGATAGATTCTTACGTTCGAATACAACGGGTGTTGACGAGCCTAGCATGTACAGACATGGCCTCGGCACACACGCAATACACTTAGGTTGACTTGACGAGCCTAGCATGTACAGACATGGCCTCGGAACACGGAGGACCGAAAGGTCGAGCATGAGTCGTATAGAAGATACGATCAACATGGAGATGTTCACCGATCTTGACTAGTCCGTCTCACGTGATGATCGGACACGGCCTAGTTTGACTCGGATCATGTATCACTTAGATGACTAGAGGGATGTCTATCTGAGTGGGAGTTCATTAAATAATTAGATGAACTTCATTATCATGAACATAGTCAAAAGGTCTTTGCAAATTATGTCATACGCTTTAGTTCTACTGTTTAAGATATGTTCCTAGAGAAAATTTAGTTGAAAGTTGCTAGTAGCAATTATGCGGACTGGGTCCGTAAACTGAGGATTGTCCTCATTGCTGCACAGAAGGCTTATGTCCTTAATGCACCGCTCGGTGTGCTGAACCTCAGCGTCGTCTGTAGATGTTGCGAAACATCTGACATACACGTTTTGATGACTACGTGATAGTTCAGTGAGTAATGCTAACGGTTTAGAATTGTGGCACGAGAGACGTTTTGAAACGTCGCAGAACATATGAGATGTTCCGAAGACTGAAATTGGGATTTCAGACTAGTGCCCACGTCAAGAGGTATGAGACCTCTGACAAGTTTCTTAAGCCTGCAAACTAAGGGAGAAAAGCTCAATCGTTGAGCGTGTGCTCAGATTGTCTGAGTGCCACAATCGCTTGAATCAAGTGGGAGATAATCTCCCAGATGAGATAGTGATGGTTCTCCATAGTCACTGCCACCAAGCTAGTAGAGCTTCGTGATGAACTATAACATATCAGGGATAGTTATGATGAATCCTTGAGCTATTCGCGATGTTTGACACCGCGAAAGTAGAAATCAAGAAGGAGCATCAATTGTTGATGGTTAGTAAAACCACTAGTTTAAGAAGGGCAAGGGCAAAAGGGATACTTCATGAAACAGCAAGTCATTTGCTGCTCTAGTGAAGAATCCCAAGGTTGAACCCAAACCCGAGACTAAGTGCTTCTGTAATGAGGGGAACGGTCACTGAAGCAGTACTACCCTAGATACTTGGTAGATGAGAAGGCGGGCAAGGTCGACAGAAGTATATTGGATATACATTATATGAATGTGTACTTTACTAGTACTCCCAGCAGCACCAGGGTATTAAATACCGGTTCGGTTGCTAAGTGTTAGTAACTCGAATTAAAAACTGCGGAATAAATGGAGACTAGCTAAAGGTGAGATGACGATATGTGTTGGAAGTGTTTCCAAGGTTGATGTGATCAAGCATCGCATGCTCCCTCTACCATCGAGATTGGTGTTAAACCTAAATAATTGTTATTTGGTGTTTGCGTTGAGCATAAACATGATTGGATTATGTTTATCGCAATACGGTTATTCATTTAAGGAGAATAATGGTTACTCTGTTTATTTGAATAATACCTTCAATGGTCTTGCACCTAAAATGAATCTCGATCGTAGTGATACACATGTTCGTGCCAAAAGATATAAAATAGTAATGATAGTTCCACATACTTGTGGCACTGCCATTTGAGTCATATTGGTATAGAACGCATGAAGAAGCTCCATCTAGATGGATCTTTGGACTCACTCGTTTTTGAAAAGATTGAGACATGCGAACCATGTCTATTGGTATATATGCATGAAGAAACTCCATGAAGATGGATCGTTTCGACTCACTTGATTTTGAATCACTTGAGACATGCAAATCATACCACATGGGCAAGATGACTGAAAGTCCTCGTTTTCAGTAAGATGGAACAAGAGAGCAACTTATTGGAAGTAATACATTTTGATGTATACAGTCCAATGAGTGCTGAGGCATGCAATGGATATCGTTATGTTCTTACTTCACAGATGATTTGAGTAGATGCTGAGTGTATTTACTTGATAAAACACAAGTCTGAATTATTGAAAGGTTCAAGTAATTTCAGAGTGAAGTTGAAGATAGTCGTGACAAGAGGATAAAATGTCTATGATATGATCATAGAGATGAGTATCTGAGTTACGAGTTTGGCACACAATTAAGACATTGTGGAAAGTGTTTCACAATTAATACCGCCTGGAACACCATAGTGTGATGGTGTGTCCGAACATCGTAACTGCACCCTATTGGATATGGTGCATACCATGATGTTTCTTATCAAATTACCACTATCGTTTATGGGTTAGGCATTAGAGACAACCGCATTCACTTTAAAAGGGGCACCACGCAATTCCGTTGAGACGACACCGTTTAGAGAAACCTAAGTTGTCGTCTCTTAAAAGTTTGGGGCTGCGATGCTTATGTGAAAAAGTTTCAGGCTGATAAGCTCGAACCCAAAGCGGATAAATGCATCTTCATAGAATACCCAAAAATAGTTGGGTATACCTCCTATTTCAGATCTGGAAGCAAAATTAATTGCTTCTAGAAACGAGTCCTTTCTCGAGGAAAAGTTTCTCTCGAAATAATTGAGTGGGAGGATGGTGGAGACTTGATAAGGTTATTGAACCGTCACTTCAACTAGGGTGTAGCAGGGCACAGGAAGTTGTTCCTGTGGCACCTACAACAATTGAAGTGGAAGCTCATGATAGTGATCATGAAACTTCGGATCAAGTCGCTACCAAACCTCGTAGGACGACGAGGATGCGTACTACTTCAGAGTGGTACGTGATCCTGTCTTGGAAGTCATGTTGCTAGACAACAATGAACCTACGAGCTATGGAGAAGCGATGGTGGGCCCATATTCCGACAAATGGTTAGAAGCCATGAAATCCGAGATAAATGGAGAAGAAGACGGACGTGGCCGGTAATGTTACCGTCTATGAAGCTCGACTTGTGGCAAAGAGTATTTTCACAAGTTCAAGGAGTTGACTACGATGAGTTTTTTTTTCTCCGTAGCGATGCTTAGGTCCGTCGGAATCATGTTAGCATTAGCTACATTTATGAAATCTGGCAGATGGATGTCAAAACAAGTTTCCTTACCAGTTTTTCGTAAGGAAAGGTTGTATGTGATACAATCAGAAAGGTTTTGTCGATCCTAAGGATGCTAAAAGGTATGCTAGCTCCAGCGATCCTTCCATGGATTAGAGCAAGCATCTCGGAGTCAGAATATATGCTTTGATGGGGCGATCAAAGTTTTTGGGTTTATACAAAGTTTGTTAGAAACTTGTATTTACAATAAAGTGAGTGGGAGCGCTACAACATTTCTGATAAGTATATGTGAATGACATATTGTTGATCCGAAATGATGTAAAATTTCTGGAAAGCATAAAGGGTTGTTTGAAAGGAGTTTTTCAAAGGAAGACCTGGATAAAGCTGCTTACATATTGGGCATCAATATCCATAGAGATAGATCAAGACGCCTGATGATACTTTCAAAAGACAGCACACCTTGACATAATTTTGAAAGAGTTCAAAATAGATCAGCAAAGAAGGATTTCTTGGCTGTGTTACAAGGTGTGAGTATTGAGTGAGACTCAAGACCTGACCACAGCGGAAGATAGAGAAAGGACGAAGGTCGTCCCCTATGCTTTAGACATAGGCTCTATAGTATGCTATGCTGTATACCGCACATGTAGTGTGCCTTGCCATGAGTTGGTCAAGAGGGTGCAATGGTGATCCGGAAAAGGATCTCATGACAGCGGTCGAACTTATCCTTAATACCTAGTGGATGAAGGAATTTTCTCGATTATGGAGGTGGAAAGGAGTTCGTCGTAAAGGGTTACGTCGATGCGAACTTTGACACTAATCCGGATGACTCTGAGTAGTAAACCGGATTCGTATAGTAGAGCAATTATTTGAAATGGCTCCAAGTAGCGCGTGGTAGCATCCACAAGATGACATAGATATTCATAAAGCACACACGGATCTGAAAGGTTCAGACCCGTTGACTAATAACCTCTCTCACAAGCATAACATGATCAAACCAGAACTCATTGAGTATTAATCACATAGAGATGTGAACTAGATTGTTGACTCTAGTAAACTCTTGGGTGTTGGTCACATGGTGATGTGACCTGTCAGTGTTAATCACATGGTGATGTGAACTAGATTATTGACTCTAGTGCAAGTGGGAGACTGTTGGAAATATGCCCTAGAGGCAATAATAAATAGGTTATTATTATATTTCCTTGTTCATGATAATCGTTTATTATCCATGCTAGAATTGTATTGATAGGAAACTCAGATGCATGTGTGGATACATAGACAACACCATGTCCCTAGCAAGCCTCTAGTTGACTAGCTCGTTGATCAATAGATGGTTATGGTTTCCTGACCATGGACATTGGATGTCGTTGATAACGGGATCACATCATTAGGAGAATGATGTGATGGACAAGACCCAATCCTAAGCCTAGCACAAGATCGTATAGTTCGTTTGCTCAGAGCTTTTCTAATGTCAAGTATCATTTCCTTAGACCATGAGATTGTGCAACTCCCGGATACCGTAGGAATGCTTTGGGTGTACCAAACGTCACAACGTAACTGGGTGACTATAAAGGTGCACTACAGGTATCTCCGAAAGTGTCTGTTGGGTTGGCACGAATCGAGACTGGGATTTGTCACTCTTTGTAAACGGAGAGGTATCTCTGGGCCCACTCGGTAGGACATCATCATAATGTGCACAATGTGACCAAGGAGTTGATCACGGGATGATGTGAGTTACGGAACGAGTAAAGAGATTTGCCGGTAACGAGATTGAACAAGGTATCGGGAATACCGACGATCGAATCTCGGGCAAGTAACATGCCGATAGACAAAGGGAATTGCATACGGGATTGATTGAATCCCCGACATCGTGGTTCATCCGATGAGATCATCGTGGAACATGTGGGAGCCAACATGGGTATCCAGATCCCGCTGTTGGTTATTGACCGGAGAACGTCTCGGTCATGTCTGCATGGTTCCCGAACCCGTAGGGTCTACACACTTAAGGTTCGATGACGCAAGGGTTATAGGGAAAGCATGTACGTGGTTACCGAATGTTGTTCGGAGTCCCGGATGAGATCCCGGACGTCACGAGGAGTTCCGGAATGGTCCGGAGGTAAAGATTTATATATGGAAAGTTGTTGTTCGGGTTCAGGGAAAAGTTCGGGTTTTTTCGGTATTGTACCGGGAAGCTTCCAGAAGATTCCGGAGGATTCCGGAGGGGTCCGGAGGTCCGGAAAATGTTCCACCATGTCCAATACAGTAGCATGGGCTGTAAGGGGTCGCCCTAGCCTTAATGGGCCAGGGGCACCAGCCCCCCCAAGGCCCATGCGCATGGGAGAGGGGAAACCCTAAGGGGGAGGGCCTCTACTTGACTTGGGAGGCACTCCTCCCCCCTTTGGCCGCCCCCCAAGCCCCATCTAGGGCTGGACGCACCCCTTGAAGGGGGAAACCCTAGATGGGGGCGCAGCCCTCCCCCTCCCCTATATATATTGAGGTTTTGGGGCTGCCATAGACATGAGAACGTCTCTCTTTCGACGCAGCCCTACCCCTCTCCCTCCTCCTCTCCCGCGGTGCTTGGCGAAGCCCTGCGGGATTGCCACGCTCCTCCACCACCACCATGCCGTCGTGTTGCTGCTGGATGGAGTCTTCGCCAACCTCTCCCTCTCTCCTTGCTGGATCAAGGCGTGGGAGACGTCACCGGGCTGCACGTGTGTTGAACGCGGAGGCACCGTTCTTTCGGTGCTTAGATCGGAATCAACCGCGATCTGAATCGCTACGAGTACGACTCCCTCATCCGCGTTCTTGCAACGCTTCCGCATCGCGATCTACAAGGGTATGTAGATTCACTCCCCTTCCCCTCGTTGCTAGATTACTCCATAGATTGATCTTGGTGATGCGTAGAAAATTTTGAATTTCTGCTACGTTCCCCAACAGTGGCATCATGAGCTAGGTCTATGCGTAGTTTCTATGCACGAGTAGAACACAAAGTAGTTGTGGGCGTCGATGTTGTCAATTCTTCTTGCCGCTACTAGTCTTATCTTGTTTTGGCGGCATTGTGGGATGAAGCGGCCCGGACCGACCTTACACGTACACTTACGTGAGACAGGTTCCACCGACTGACATGCACTAGTTGCATAAGGTGGCTAGCGGGTGTCTGTCTCTCCCACTTTAGTCGGAACGGATTCGATGAAAAGGGTCCTTATGAAGGGTAAATAGAAATTGGCATATCACGTTGTGGTCATACGTAGGTAAGAAAACGTTCTTGCTAGAAACCTACAAACCACGTAAAAACTTGCAACAACAATTAGAGGACGTCTAACTTGTTTTTGCAGCAAGTGCTATGTGATGTGATATGGCCAGAAGATGTGATGAATGATATATATGATGTATGAAATTGATCATATTCTTGTAATAGGAATCACGACTTGCATGTCGATGAGTATGACAACCGGCAGGAGCCATAGGAGTTGTCTTTATTTTTTGTATGACCTGCGTGTCATTGAATAACGCCATGTAAATTACTTTACTTTATTGCTAAGCGCGTTAGCCATAGAAGTAGAAGTAATCGTTGGCGTGACGACTTCATGAAGACACAATGATGGAGATCATGATGATGGAGATCATGGTGTCATGCCGGTGACAAGGATGATCATGGTGCCCCGAAGATGGAGATCAAAGGAGCATGATGATATTGGCCATATCATGTCACTATTGATTGCATGTGATGTTTATCATGTTTTTGCATCTTATTTGCTTAGAACGACGGTAGCAAGTAGGATGATCCCTTATAATAATTTCAAGAAAGTGTTCACCCTAACTGTGCACCGTTGCGAAGGTTCGTCGTTTCGAAGCACCACGTGATGATCGGTGTGATAGATTCTTACGTTCGAATACAACGGGTGTTGACGAGCCTAGCATGTACAGACATGGCCTCGGCACACACGCAATACACTTAGGTTGACTTGACGAGCCTAGCATGTACAGACATGGCCTCGGAACACGGAGGACCGAAAGGTCGAGCATGAGTCGTATAGAAGATACGATCAACATGGAGATGTTCACCGATCTTGACTAGTCCGTCTCACGTGATGATCGGACACGGCCTAGTTTGACTCGGATCATGTATCACTTAGATGACTAGAGGGATGTCTATCTGAGTGGGAGTTCATTAAATAATCAGATGAACTTCATTATCATGAACATAGTCAAAAGGTCTTTGCAAATTATGTCATACGCTTTAGTTCTACTGTTTAAGATATGTTCCTAGAGAAAATTTAGTTGAAAGTTGCTAGTAGCAATTATGCGGACTGGGTCCGTAAACTGAGGATTGTCCTCATTGCTGCACAGAAGGCTTATGTCCTTAATGCACCGCTCGGTGTGCTGAACCTCAGCGTCGTCTGTAGATGTTGCGAAACATCTGACATACACGTTTTGATGACTACGTGATAGTTCAGTGAGTAATGCTAACGGTTTAGAATTGTGGCACGAGAGACGTTTTGAAACGTCGCAGAACATATGAGATGTTCCGAAGACTGAAATTGGGATTTCAGACTAGTGCCCACGTCAAGAGGTATGAGACCTCTGACAAGTTTCTTAAGCCTGCAAACTAAGGGAGAAAAGCTCAATCGTTGAGCGTGTGCTCAGATTGTCTGAGTGCCACAATCGCTTGAATCAAGTGGGAGATAATCTCCCAGATGAGATAGTGATGGTTCTCCATAGTCACTGCCACCAAGCTAGTAGAGCTTCGTGATGAACTATAACATATCAGGGATAGTTATGATGAATCCTTGAGCTATTCGCGATGTTTGACACCGCGAAAGTAGAAATCAAGAAGGAGCATCAATTGTTGATGGTTAGTAAAACCACTAGTTTAAGAAGGGCAAGGGCAAAAGGGATACTTCATGAAACAGCAAGTCATTTGCTGCTCTAGTGACGAATCCCAAGGTTGAACCCAAACCCGAGACTAAGTGCTTCTGTAATGAGGGGAACGGTCACTGAAGCAGTACTACCCTAGATACTTGGTAGATGAGAAGGCGGGCAAGGTCGACAGAAGTATATTGGATATTAATTATATGAATGTGTACTTTACTAGTACTCCCAGCAGCACCAGGGTATTAAATACCGGTTCGGTTGCTAAGTGTTAGTAACTCGAAATAAAAGCTGCGGAATAAATGGAGACTAGCTAAAGGTGAGATGACGATATGTGTTGGAAGTGTTTCCAAGGTTGATGTGATCAAGCATCGCATGCTCCCTCTACCATCGAGATTGGTGTTAAACCTAAATAATTGTTATTTGGTGTTTGCGTTGAGCATAAACATGATTGGATTATTTTTATCGCAATACGGTTATTCATTTAAGGAGAATAATGGTTACTCTGTTTATTTGAATAATACCTTCAATGGTCTTGCACCTAAAATGAATCTCGATCGTAGTGATACACATGTTCGTGCCAAAAGATATAAAATAGTAATGATAGTTCCACATACTTGTGGCACTGCCATTTGAGTCATATTGGTATAGAACGCATGAAGAAGCTCCATCTAGATGGATCTTTGGACTCACTCGTTTTTGAAAAGATTGAGACATGCGAACCATGTCTATTGGTATATATGCATGAAGAAACTCCATGAAGATGGATCGTTTCGACTCACTTGATTTTGAATCACTTGAGACATGCAAATCATACCACATGGGCAAGATGACTGAAAGTCCTCGTTTTCAGTAAGATGGAACAAGAGAGCAACTTATTGGAAGTAATACATTTTGATGTATACAGTCCAATGAGTGCTGAGGCATGCAATGGATATCGTTATGTTCTTACTTCACAGATGATTTGAGTAGATGCTGAGTGTATTTACTTGATAAAACACAAGTCTGAATTATTGAAAGGTTCAAGTAATTTCAGAGTGAAGTTGAAGATAGTCGTGACAAGAGGATAAAATGTCTATGATATGATCATAGAGATGAGTATCTGAGTTACGAGTTTGGCACACAATTAAGACATTGTGGAAAGTGTTTCACAATTAATACCGCCTGGAACACCATAGTGTGATGGTGTGTCCGAACATCGTAACTGCACCCTATTGGATATGGTGCATACCATGATGTTTCTTATCAAATTACCACTATCGTTTATGGGTTAGGCATTAGAGACAACCGCATTCACTTTAAAAGGGGCACCACGCAATTCCGTTGAGACGACACCGTTTAGAGAAACCTAAGTTGTCGTCTCTTAAAAGTTTGGGGCTGCGATGCTTATGTGAAAAAGTTTCAGGCTGATAAGCTCGAACCCAAAGCGGATAAATGCATCTTCATAGAATACCCAAAAATAGTTGGGTATACCTCCTATTTCAGATCTGGAAGCAAAATTAATTGCTTCTAGAAACGAGTCCTTTCTCGAGGAAAAGTTTCTCTCGAAATAATTGAGTGGGAGGATGGTGGAGACTTGATAAGGTTATTGAACCGTCACTTCAACTAGGGTGTAGCAGGGCACAGGAAGTTGTTCCTGTGGCACCTACAACAATTGAAGTGGAAGCTCATGATAGTGATCATGAAACTTCGGATCAAGTCGCTACCAAACCTCGTAGGACGACGAGGATGCGTACTACTTCAGAGTGGTACGTGATCCTGTCTTGGAAGTCATGTTGCTAGACAACAATGAACCTACGAGCTATGGAGAAGCGATGGTGGGCCCATATTCCGACAAATGGTTAGAAGCCATGAAATCCGAGATAAATGGAGAAGAAGACGGACGTGGCCGGTAATGTTACCGTCTATGAAGCTCGACTTGTGGCAAAGAGTATTTTCACAAGTTCAAGGAGTTGACTACGATGAGTTTTTTTTTCTCATCCGTAGCGATGCTTAGGTCCGTCGGAATCATGTTAGCATTAGCTACATTTATGAAATCTAGCAGATGGATGTCAAAACAAGTTTCCTTACCAGTTTTTCGTAAGGAAAGGTTGTATGTGATACAATCAGAAAGGTTTTGTCGATCCTAAGGATGCTAAAAGGTATGCTAGCTCCAGCGATCCTTCCATGGATTAGAGCAAGCATCTCGGAGTCAGAATATATGCTTTGATGGGGCGATCAAAGTTTTTGGGTTTATACAAAGTTTGTTAGAAACTTGTATTTACAATAAAGTGAGTGGGAGCGCTACAACATTTCTGATAAGTATATGTGAATGACATATTGTTGATCCGAAATGATGTAAAATTTCTGGAAAGCATAAAGGGTTGTTTGAAAGGAGTTTTTCAAAGGAAGACCTGGATAAAGCTGCTTACATATTGGGCATCAATATCCATAGAGATAGATCAAGATGCCTGATGATACTTTCAAAAGACAGCACACCTTGACATGATTTTGAAAGAGTTCAAAATAGATCAGCAAAGAAGGATTTCTTGGCTGTGTTACAAGGTGTGAGTATTGAGTGAGACTCAAGACCTGACCACAGCGGAAGATAGAGAAAGGACGAAGGTCGTCCCCTATGCTTTAGACATAGGCTCTATAGTATGCTATGCTGTATACCGCACATGTAGTGTGCCTTGCCATGAGTTGGTCAAGAGGGTGCAATGGTGATCCGGAAAAGGATCTCATGATAGCGGACGAACTTATCCTTAATACCTAGTGGATTAAGGAATTTTCTCGATTATGGAGGTGGAAAGGAGTTCGTCGTAAAGGGTTACGTCGATGCGAACTTTGACACTAATCCGGATGACTCTGAGTAGTAAACCGGATTCGTATAGTAGAGCAATTATTTGAAATGGCTCCAAGTAGCGCGTGGTAGCATCCACAAGATGACATAGATATTCATAAAGCACACACGGATCTGAAAGGTTCAGACCCGTTGACTAATAACCTCTCTCACAAGCATAACATGATCAAACCAGAACTCATTGAGTATTAATCACATAGAGATGTGAACTAGATTGTTGACTCTAGTAAACTCTTGGGTGTTGGTCACATGGTGATGTGACCTGTCAGTGTTAATCACATGGTGATGTGAACTAGATTATTGACTCTAGTGCAAGTGGGAGACTGTTGGAAATATGCCCTAGAGGCAATAATAAATAGGTTATTATTATATTTCCTTGTTCATGATAATCGTTTATTATCCATGCTAGAATTGTATTGATAGGAAACTCAGATGCATGTGTGGATACATAGACAACACCATGTACCTAGTAAGCCTCTAGTTGACTAGCTCGTTGATCAATAGATGGTTACAGTTTCCTGACCATGGACATTGGATGTCGTTGATAACGGGATCACATCATTAGGAGAATGATGTGATGGACAAGACCCAATCCTAAGCCTAGCACAAGATCGTATAGTTCGTTTGCTCAGAGCTTTTCTAATGTCAAGTATCATTTCCTTAGACCATGAGATTGTGCAACTCCTGGATACCGTAGGAATGCTTTGGGTGTACCAAACGTCACAACGTAACTGAGTGACTATAAAGGTGCACTACAGGTATCTCCGAAAGTGTCTGTTGGGTTGGCACGAATCGAGACTGGGATTTGTCACTCCGTGTAAACGGAGAGGTATCTCTGGGCCCACTCGGTAGGACATCATCATAATGTGCACAATGTGACCAAGGAGTTGATCACGGGATGATGTGAGTTACGGAACAAGTAAAGAGACTTGCCGGTAACGAGATTGAACAAGGTATCGGGAATACCGACGATCGAATCTCGGGCAAGTAACATACCGATAGACAAAGGGAATTGCATACGGGATTGATTGAATCCCCGACATCGTGGTTCATCCGATGAGATCATCGTGGAACATGTGGGAGCCAACATGGGTATCCAGATCCCGCTGTTGGTTATTGACCGGAGAACGTCTCGGTCATGTCTGCATGGTTCCCGAACCCGTAGGGTCTACACACTTAAGGTTCGATGACGCAAGGGTTATAGGGAAAGCATGTACGTGGTTACCGAATGTTGTTCGGAGTCCCGGATGAGATCCCGGACGTCACGAGGAGTTCCGGAATGGTCCGGAGGTAAAGATTTATATATGGAAAGTTGTTGTTCGGGTTCCGGGAAAAGTTCGGGTTTTTTCGGTATTGTACCGGGAAGCTTCCAGAAGATTCCGGAGGATTCCGGAGGGGTCCGGAGGTCCGGAAAATGTTCCACCACGTCCAATACAGTAGAATGGGCTGTAAGGGGGCGCCCTAGCCTTAATGGGCCAGGGGCACCAGCCCCCCCAAGGCCCATGCGCATGGGAGAGGGGAAACCCTAAGGGGGAGGGCCTCCACTTGACTTGGGAGGTACTCCTCCCCCCTTTGGCCGCCCCCCAAGCCCCATCTAGGGCTGGCCGCACCCCTTGAAGGGGGAAACCCTAGATGGGGGCGCAGCCCTCCCCCTCCCCTATATATATTGAGGTTTTGGGGCTACCATAGACATGAGAACGTCTCTCTTTCGACGCAGCCCTACCCCTCTCCCTCCTCCTCCTCTCCCGCGGTGCTTGGCGAAGCCCTGCGGGATTGCCACGCTCCTCCACCACCACCATGCCGTCATGTTGCTGCTGGATGGAGTCTTCCCCAACCTCTCCCTCTCTCCTTGCTGGATCAAGGCGTGGGAGACGTCACCGGGCTGCACGTGTGTTGAACGCGGAGGCACCGTTCTTTCGGTGCTTAGATCGGAATCAACCGCGATCTGAATCGCTACGAGTACGACTCCCTCATCCGCGTTCTTGCAACGCTTCCGCATCGCGATCTACAAGGGTATGTAGATTCACTCCCCTTCCCCTCGTTGCTAGATTACTCCATAGATTGATCTTGGTGATGCGTAGAAAATTTTGAATTTCTGCTACGTTCCCCAACAGTTTCAACATTTTCAGATTTCATTTTGTAGTGATTTCAATTTCACGGTCATTTAGCTCTCTAAACAAATCGGTAAATGAATGAAAACCGGCAAATGATGTCAGAACGGGTTGAAAATTGATGACGTCGCTTTGAATGTTGCATAGCGAATGCAAAAAAAGTCTGGAGTTTAAATAACATTAAAAAAATGAAGCGCCTGTGTAACAGACGAGTTCTCGTCTGAAACCCTGATACTCCGAAAGAGATTGTACAGTTTGTACACGAAGTGCGTTCTGTTTTTGCCGTAACCCTCTCTACTCTTTTGCACATGCTATGTGGGTGAAATGATGATACCATGCCAAGTTTCAACATTTTAAGAGTTCATTTTGTAGTGATTTTCAATTCACGGGCATTTAGCTCTATAAACAAATAGGAAAATGAATGAAAAACAGCCAGAACATGAAGAAAATTGATGATGCTGCTTTGAATGCTGCATAGGGAACGCAAAAAAAATCTGGACAATCTGAATTGTCAACATGAGTGAGTGGAGAGAGTGAGGGCGTAAACATGTAAAAATATACATAAAAAATACATTGATTATCAATGATCTTTTTGTGTACAATCTGAATTGTCAACATGAGTCCTCAATGGTTTACAAACCGGTGAAGACTCATAATGCGACCACAAATTCTACACATAGAGTTCAATGAAGACCAAGTGCTTGTGATAGTTTGAGAAGTGACATATTTAAAGTGGTAAAAATCCTGCTAGGGGAGCGAGGTGGGACTAAAAACAGCCTGCCACAACCTCTTTACTACCGGTTCATGCACGAACCGGTACTAAAGGGGCTTGCCGGGCCCCAGCCTGATAACATCCAACCACTGCTAAAGGTTCGCTTCGAACCGGTACTAAAGATATCCTCCCGCCTAGCCGTTTGAACCGGCACTAATGGACACATTAGTGCCGGCTCAAATTCAAACCGGGACTAATGTGTCTGACATTTGACCCTTTTTCTACTAGTATATTGTCCAAAAAGGATTTGATAGTGAGAGGCGAATGAGGTCAAAAGATGTCAAACTCCAACAAAATGAGTATTTGGTCATATTATTGTATGAAATATAGAGGTTATTAACATGGTAATTATTTCGGGATTGAAACATTTCATTGTTGCAACATCTGCACTACATATGATAATTATTTCGGGATTGAAACATTTCATTAACATGGTAATTATCATCATCAACGTTTGGTTCAGAGGATTCAGCGGTTTTCTTCTTGGCAGGTTTTTTAGTGACCTTAGTCTTGGGGCGAGGTGTCTTTTGCCGGTTTATCCTGTGGTTTCTTCTTCCAGAACGGATCGTCACCCTGTCAAAGATTGACAAAATTTTGAGGGAATATTTAAAATGATCAGGTTAAAACAAAACTTATATAATTCTTACAGCTGGCGCTTTATTGGAAGTGCAGAAGGGACTTAGCCCTGTCTTGCTACAGACAGCCTCCGGTTCATTCAGTATTTTCTTGACAGCCTCAGTGATTTCAGCTTCTGTTAGTTGAATGTCAATATGCCGTTGAGGGTCTTTTATGTCCTCTGTGTACTCGCACATTAAACCGGGGCGTCGGCTTAAAGGCAGAATACTCCAGGAGATCCAACAGCGAACAAAACCAATGCCTGTTAAGCCATTTGCAACGAAGGCCCGAAGCTCTGAAAGCTGTGGAGCGTACTTGGCTCGTTCTTTGGCGCTAAGTCCTTGGGGGAATGGATGTGTGTTGGTAAGCCGGTGAGGACGATAACCCAGCAGAGGATTCTCATCAGTTGGAGACGTATCTCGGCAGTAAAACCAAGTCTGATTCCAGTCCTTGGGGTGACTATGATGCCTGGCGTGAGGGAAACTAACATCTTTCCTCTTCTGGATTGAAACCCTGCCAAGCTCAGTATTGGGCCCATCTGTAAACTCAGTACAACGGTTCAAGTAGAAAAAGTCTCTGAACAGCTCAACGATGGGTTCTTCTTGCAGATAAGCCTTGAAAAATACTTGAAAATTACAAATATTGGTCACAGAGTTAGGTCCAATATCTCGAGGGTGGAGCTGGAATCTAGCAAGCACATCACGGAAATTATTTGATCCGGGAGGGCTAAACCCTCGACCCAGATGATCAACGAACACGATTACTTCTCCATCCTTGGGCTCAGGAGGATTTTCCGGACCAGGAGCCCTCTAGTGGATGACTTCCTTTTTTGCTAAAGCGCCGGTTGTGACACATCCATTTAACTGCTCTTCAGTAACCCGGGAGGGGACGCAGTTGCAAGGATAGAATTGTTTGGCCATTTCAAAAAAAAGCTGGAAAAAGATCAATGTCGGTTTAAGATTCATGACTGACAAGTATAAAGCGTCGCAAGGTCAGAAGGAGAAGACATTGAAGCATATATACATGTTAAACCAGATTCTTACATTGGCAGGGTTACAAAAATGACGAATCGGCGGTTTAATAGAGGGCTAATGGTACCTGGCGGATTATAAATTTCTAAAAGTTAAACCGCCTACTTTGGTATGGAAGGTACAGATCTGAAATAACTAAGTAATGGAAAACATGTCTCACAGATTGATATGATAAATTCAGATCTGCAGCGTGTCAGCAAATCAAACTATATTCAGACCTAAAGTATGAAGAGGATGCTCTAATGAAGAAAAAGGGGAACTATAACTACGACTGCACAGGAAAACATCAGATCTGAGCTCGCCATTTACACTACGGAGAAGATAGGGAAGAACAGCACTAAGCTTCAACGAACTCGCAGAAACCCTAACGGGATCTATGGGAGGAGCAAAGGAAAGACTTACCGGGGATGTTGAACGCGGAGGCGTGCAGACAAAAATATGGTCGAATCAGGTTAATGCGGCGGCCGTTGTTGGGGCAGAGGCGAAGGTCAACGGCGGCGGCAGCACTCGAGTACTGAGGCGACGTGAGGTGGAAGAAAGACGAAGAGGCAAGGGGAGAAAAGGAAAGGGACCCTCGGCCCTATTTATAAGACAAGGGATAAGCGACAGGCAAGGGGACGACCCGACGGCGGTTCAAGGACAAAAAACAACAACTCGAGAGCCAGGTCAAGCGGATTCGCTCCCTGGTCATCGAAACCCTAGCAATTCCACATCAACTAGATTAGGCCTTTACCTTCACCGCAATGGGCCGAACCAGTATGAACTCCTTGCGTCCTTTGTCTCGCTTTAACCCCTTTAAGCTAACCCGTCGTGATGACTCCACGACTAAGTCCTCACACTAGGACATCTGCCGTGACTAACCCACGACAAGTAGCGTGCTATAGCATACGAGGAGAGGCCACACTGAAGTTTGGCAATTTTTCTTATGATGGGGCTATTCGTGAAATAGCATGCTATATTGCGCTAAAATGGTATAGGTAGTAGTTACTATTTTATTGGCAGCCCATTATCCCAAAGACACAGGTCTGACCTAGCCCAAATAGGAAAAATAGCCAATCCCCCATCTGACCAAGCGCTTCCAGTGCCCAACTCTCTACTTTATTCTCCACCCAACCACGCGGTCCTGTGCGCCGGCGGTTGCGGCTTCTTCTTCCTCCTGTTTGGCCCCTCTTCTTCCTTTCCTCGCTGGTCTTCCTCTTTTCTTCGTCGGTCTTCCCTCGTTTGCGGCGGCACGAAGTCGCAGCAAGCTGCGCTGCTGACAAGTGAGGCACCAAGCAAGTTCTTTGGGCTCGCAGGTCCGTGATGTATGTGTTGGATCATGATGTTTGCTTGATATTAATTTCAATTATCTTACAAGTTATCCATCTTAAATCCAAGCACTCGATTGATTGATCGTCGCTTTGTTCAATAGCTAGCTACATGGAGTGCTCCAATATCCGGCAATGAGAGGTTATTCTTTAGCAATGGAGATCCCGGCGGCACCTGATTCTAAATTTGTATATTTTTTCTATGTTGTTGCCTCATGGGTTGTTGATGTTAGGCCGCATTAAAGCCTTTTTTGTACTTTATTATTGAACTACATCATTTATTCTTGTTAAAGTTCTTTCATTTTAGGCTATACATGGCATTACTTTGAAACACC
Source organism: Aegilops tauschii subsp. strangulata (assembly GCF_002575655.3). Classification (NCBI taxonomy): domain Eukaryota; kingdom Viridiplantae; phylum Streptophyta; class Magnoliopsida; order Poales; family Poaceae; genus Aegilops; species Aegilops tauschii. The sequence continues at coordinate 26,315,399 of NC_053040.3, forward strand.
ACCTGTAAATAGCACGCTATAGCGTGTATAGCATCTGGAGGAGACCACCCCTATTTCTCTTAACACGATATTTTTTTGTTTCTTTTTCGAAAGGCACAATCATTTATTGTTACTGCTGAATGCACACTGATCACTCTCACAAACAATTCATCATAGAAAATGAGGCCCGTGCACAGATTCTTCTCCACCTTTAGCTTGTATCTCTGGTAGTAAAATAAAATATCAGAAAATATGTAGCCTGGAACACAACATCAGCTCACAGATGCTTCTCGGGGAAGTTGTATAGGTAACTAAGGCCTATACATTTATCTGCAAAATCAAATGTTGCAGGAGGATTATATACATAAGGCAACATGATTTAAATGAATGTAAAACAACACATTATATTTCTAATGCGCTGTCATCTCATTTTTAAGATGATGATATGAAGTCTGTCTTTGGTTGCACGTCTCCGTTTTCCTGTACAAGTCTATGGGATGGTGTGAACCAACTTAAGACTACCATGGTGCCCGTTCACGCCTTCTTTAGAAGGTGAATATGTACCATGGTTATGCTTTCAAGTGATATTTTTTGACGTAATTCTTATCAATGATTTTGTATAATGTCTTCATTTAGAAAAGTAGCAGATTTTGTTTTGATAACGATCAACCATGTAAAAATGATTGTTGTTTTGCTCTAATGTAGGTGTATTTTGATGAGTTAGGACAAATGGCAATATTGACAGATAAGATAATATCTGAACCACAGTGAACATTAAGTTTGTGTCAAAAAAAATAGCCTTTTGAATTTATTACTACATGGCTTCTAGTTCCACTCTTCTTTGGAGATGGCCCGTTATTAGCTACAAGTCATGTGAAACTAATGCTGATTTTAGAACAATTAGTTCCTGTGCAATGTTTGGTACGTCATATAATGGTCTTAAACAATGTTTTCTCATAATTCCTCACTGCAAAAACCACTAAAGCTATGTTTAAATAGGGATTTTTTCCCTTAGGCCACATTTTTCTTAGATATCCCATTTTCCATGTTGCTTTTAATTACTTGAAATAGTTTTAGGCCATCCAACGGTAACGAAGCAGCCAACCAGATCCACCTCGCATGCAAACCTTCGTCCTGTAGTGACTAGTGGTAAAAAGATCCATTAGTTTTACTACTGGAAACTAAGTGTATTACGATCAAAGCTAAACCCAGAATTAAGTTGTAAAAGTGTCTACCACATTTACTACAAAAATGAAAAAAGTTTTACCATGAAGTTCTATAGAAGATTAAGTAGTAAACGAATCTAGTATTTCTTTACTACAGTACAACAAGCATATTACGGAATGAATAAAAAATTAGTCCATGGGTTTTTAGGCTGCACGCACGTACGCCAGAGCACTGAATAGCACCAGCATATGTATTAAAAAGATTATTAGCTTTTACTACATCTTACACAGGGCTTTACGACCGATAGTTCGCACAGGCTTTCACAGTAAAGATATCAATAAGTTTTACTATATGTTACATGATACATTACTATCAATTTATGACCATGCCTGTGAGTAATGAAGTTAACACTTTTTACTACATGTCACACGGGCTATTACTATCAATATATGACCAAGCATCTAGAGTAATGAAGTTAACACTTTTTATGGATGACGGTGTAACTCAGATGATGTTATTCACACTAAGATTTTGTTGTCTCTTGAGGGAACATCTGGAACACTCTCTTGATCTCTAGGTACAGCCTACAAGTATGAGTGGATATACATAAGTGTGGCGCTTTAATTTCGTCCAAACACAAACACACACCCCACACATAGACTCAACCCAACACTCCCTCGACTTCTCAAAAAAACACTCCCCCTGAGATGGGAGATAAGTATCTACATTACCATGTTGTTACAAGCTAAATTATATTACTTGAGTCCTAACCCTTAGTTAGACAATCTACTACATGATTCCCCAAGCTTATGTGATTTAATTCTACGAGCAAAGATTCCTCTGCGTTGCAACGGGAGAAAAAAACATGCCCCTAGCCCAGTAAGCATGGCTCAAGACCCCCACGGGTCTACATCCTCTATTTCAATATGGCACCCTACCCGTGTCACTACTTATCCATCTTTCCACCCTCACTGATAATGAGCGTGGTGTCCACCCTATCACAATATGTATGATGGTCAATCCCAAGGTGATGATCTCAGGCACCGCATGGCTCAACCTCATTGAACCGCAAGATTGAAAGAGAATGTTTGGAACATCTTGCAATTTGTTAAAATGTTAGCTTAAATATCATGGAGCATCGAGGAAAAACAAATTTCCCATTGAACTATTAGCCAAAATAGTTGCTTCTATATTGATGTGGCTTCCTTCTATTTGTATCTCGGGTATGAGTGAAAAAATATTCAGTCTCGAAAGACCACAAATAAATGAGAGCAAAAGAGTGAGTATTATTAAAATTGCATGCACGCCTTATATACTCAAATGAGACTGAAGAACCAATATGCCCTTTAGTCATATACACACAAAGGAATAGGGCCATTTAGAAAATGTTTGAATTATAAGCATCAACTTGTATGTTGTGCCACTTACAATGATCTGTTCTACCAATTGGTCCACAATGACTGCAGTAATGCCGGGAGCATGGATCATCTGAATGGCTTTGTTTCTTTGTTTCTGAAGAGACAATTCATAAATCGTAAATCGAACACCATTGACCCCACCTACGAAAGACTGGCTCATCATTCTTTAGCAAAGCAACCCCTATTATTGTCCATTGTTTTTCTACATGTTGCTCATGTGTTAGCTAGCTTTAGTTACGTGTTAGTTTAATATTTCACATCGAGTCGAGTAGATGTTCACTTTCACAGTTGAGCTATTGCTAATTGTCTTGTACAAAACATAACTAATCTTCCTGAAAGAATTCTTAGTATGGTTCATTCATTCACTATATATCAATAACTATTTCTAGAATTGTCGTTACTGATAAAAATTCACAAAAATGGTCAACGCCAAATTAATAGAAGCAAATTTCAAGTGTGTCAAGTCCACTTTCAATAGCATGTGAGTGAATTTATCCTACCAAAACCATCTCTTCAGAATCAATGCCCATGCAAAATATAACTAATATCTCAGAATATAATTCACATCATTTTACCAAGAATTTCATGTACTAAAAATCATTTATAAGAAATGATTTAAAACACAATTAAAAAAGTTGTATTATTTCATTTTCGTTAAACTAGTATATAACACAAAAATAAGGTAAAAATATATGGAAAACACACTTTTTTTTTACAATGAGAATAATAGTAACCTAATACGACATTATAATTTCATAATAAGTTAACAACGGATAATGATGATCCCCGTGCATCAAACATGCCTAAGACAAAACTATGTTCGCCAAAGGTGCGTATTTGAGAATGTGATCACATTTGGATGCAAGTTTCCTTACACAAATGAAATCATATGTGTTCATGATACAACTTTATAAAATTCTAGCCTGCACATGGGGCGGGCCACTATGCTAGTACAGTGAAAAGCACAAACATACATAAGTAATTGGAAAACAATAACACTAATTACCTTCGATACTTGGGTTCCTTATTATATAGTAGTTTGGCACTGATCCCTCTCTTTGAATAATAGTGACAATGCTAATGTCAACCACAACTTACTCCTTAAATCTCAAGTATAGGTTACAATCTTTTCTCGAGTATTTTTCATCTCCAACATAAATAGTCAATGCATATTTGGTGCTTTTAGAGAAATAAATACGGCATACTCTTTCCATCATTCAGACTTGAAGATCATGTCTTTTTTCAATGAAAAAATAGTGCACAATTTCTTTACTAGTAGCGCGCTATAGCATACAAGGAGAGGCCACACTAAAGTTTGGCAATTTTTCTTATGGTGGGGCTATTCATGAAATAGCACGCTATATTGCGCTAAAACAGTATAGCTTGTAGTGTGATGTTTTATTGGCAGCCCATTAGCCCAAAGACACAAATCTAACCAAGCCCAAATAGGTAAAATAGACAATCCCCCATCCGACCAAGCGCTACTAGTACCCAACTCTCTACTTTATTCTCAACCCAACCACGCAGTCATGTGCGCCGACGGCGGCTTCTTCTTCCTCCTGTTTGGCCCGTCTTCTTCTATTCCTCGCTGGTCTTCCACTGTTCTCCGCCAGTCTTCCCCCGTTTGCGGCGGCATGATGTCGCCGTCAGCTGTGCCGATGACAAGTGAGGCACCAGGCAAGTTCTTTGGGCTAGTAGGTTCATGATGTACGTGTTGGATCATGATGTTTGCTAGATCTTAGTTCGCAATTATGTTACAAGTTATCGATCTTAACTCCTAGCACTCGATTGATTGATCGTCGCTTTGTTAAATAGCTAGCTAGATGGAGTACTTCAATATCCCGCAATGAGAGGTTATTCTTTAGCAATGGAGATCCCGGCGGCACCTAATTCTAAATTTGTATATTTTTTCTATGTCGTTGCCTCATGGATTGTTGATGTTAGGCCACATTAAAGCTTTTTTAGTACTTTATTATTAAACTATATCATTTATTCTTGTTAAAATCCTTTAATTTTAGGCTATATGGCAGTACTTTGAAACACCATTTGTAAATAGCACGCTATACCATGTATAGCATCTGGAGGAGGCCACCTCTATTTCTCTTAACACGCTATTTTTTGTTGCTTTTTCGAAAGGCACAATCATTTATTGTTATGGCTGAATGCACACTGCTCACTCCCACAAACAATTCATCGTAGAACACGAGGCCCGTGCACAGATTCTTCTCCGCCTTTAGCTTCTATCTCTGGCAGTAAAATAAAATATCAGAAAATATGTAGCCTGGAACACAACATCAGCTCGCAGATGCTTCTCGGGGAAGTTCTATAGGTAACTATGGCCTATACATTTCTCAGCAAAATAAAATATTGCAGGAGGATTATATACATAAGGTAGCATAATTTACATGAACTAAAAACAACACATTATATTTTTAATGCACTGTCATCTTATTGTTCAGGTGATGTTATGAAGTCTGTCATTGGTTGCATATCTCCGTTTGCTTGTACAAGTCTATGGGATGGTGTGAACCAGTTTAACACTACTAAAGTGTCTGTTCTCGCCTTTTTTAGAGCGTAAATATGAACCATGGTTATGCTTTCAAGTGATATTTTTTGACATCAGTCTTATCGTTGATTTAGTATAATGTCTTCATTGTCATGTCTTAGAAAAGTAGTAGATTTTGTTTTGATAACAGACAACCATGTAAAAATGATTGTTGGCTTGGCTTACCAAATTGTTGTTTTGCTCTAATGTTTGTGTATTTTGATGAGTTAGGACAAATGTCAATATTGACAGATAATATAATATCTGAACCACAGTGAACATAATGTTTGTGTCAACCAAAATTAACCTTTTGAATTTATTATTACATGGCTTCTAGTTCCACTCTTCTTTGTAGATGGCCCATTATTAGCTGCAAGTCATATTAAACTGATGATGATTTTTAGAACAATTAGTTCCTGTGCAACATTTGATACGTCATATAATGGTCTTAATCAATGTTTTCTCATAATTCCTCGATGCAAAAACCACTAATGCTATGTTTAAATAGGGATTTTTTTTCCGTAGGACACAATTTCCTTAGATAACCCATTTTCCATGTTGCTTTGAATTACTTGAAATAGTTTTAGGTAAAACTATGTTTATCATAGCTTGCCATAGAACTAGTTAAGGCTTGCTAGACATTTAACGGTTTATAAGTTATTAAAATATGAAATAATTAGGGGAGCCTCTCACTAATATAATAAGATGATCCAATGGTGTGATTGTGAAAATATACATTTATTTGTCGTCAGCGAAAAACAAGCATTTCAGCTCACTGCAGGATCAATATATACTGAAACATTTGTTCTTTTTGTCCAGGACACATCCAGTAATATTTTTTCAATCACTCCGTTGGATCATGTTATATTTTGGGTGTGTTTGTTCTTTTTTTCAGGATTTTAGAGAACTTTTACACCGTCGAAAACCTTAACTATGCCTGTCCGGAAATAATTTATTCTACGCTCCGGCCGTCCCACGGCAATGAAGCAGCCAACCAGATCCACCCCGCATGCAAACCAACCTCCTGTAGTAACTGGTGGTAAAAAGACCCATCAGTTTTACTACTGGAAACTAAGAGCATCTCCAGCCGTTGGCCCCCAGGCGGCGATTTTACGCGCCCCCGGGGGCGAGCCGGCGCTAAAATCGGCGCGGGGGCGAGCGGGCCGCTCGCCCCAGGGTAGCCCCAGACGCGTTTTTTTTAAATCTGAATTCGGCAAAGATCGGCTAATATATGGCAAACTTGGCATTCATATTCAACATGTTCGGCCTTTTACATAAATTATTGAAAAAAAAGGCATCTACGGGGCAAAGAAGTTGATCAGTGCGGCGAAGTCGCCGACATCGCCGTCGTCCTCGTCGTCGTCGGCGGCCTTCTCCTTCTTGATGGCGCGGCCGCCCCTGCTGGACCCCTGCCCGGCGTCTCCATGGCGGACCGGTGGTGGCGGCGCGTCGTCGTCATCGTCGCTGTCGTCGAGGACGACGATGCCTCCCTCGTCCCGGCCACGGCGACGAGCTTCGAACCGCGCTAAGGTGGCGCACTGGCGCTCCCTCTCCGTCTGCAACCAGTCGTCGCGCGCCCATTTAAGGGCCACTTCGTCGTCGAGCGCCTCCTCCTTGACATCGCCGCCGAGCCCGGGCTCTGTCTTCACGACGCGGAGCCCCGGCTCCGGCTTGACGACGGCGAGCCCCGGCTCCGTCTTCGGCTTGAGAAACGTGGAGGTGCTGAGGAGGAGGCACGCCGGCCACCCTTGTTGATGACGATGCCGGCGCTGCGGGTGCGCCAGCCGAGCGACGTCTCCGCGGTGGGCTCTGCCTTGATGCCGAAGAGCGCCGACGAGCCGGGGGAGTGGGAGGAGGAGCGGGAGGAGGAGGAAAAGTGGGAGGAGGAGGAGACGGCGAACCTCCTAGGCACCTACGGTCTGGCGCTCCACCGGGGCCGGGACCGGCACGACCGCCGCGGCAGGGTACGCCAGTGGCAGGTTGTTGCCGCCCTCGAGGTGTGCTATCACCTCGTGCAGGGTGCGGCCGGGGACGCCCCACCAGACGCAGCGCCCATCGCTGTTTTTTAGGCCATCGACCTCCGGCGCCCCGTTCGTGGACGCCAGCCGTTGTGCCTGCCGCCGCTGGAAGTAGTCCGCCCACGCCGCATGGTTGTCGGTCGCGTACTGGGAGGGCGTGCTGCTCCTCCGACAAGGACGACCGCATGCGGTTGACCTCGGCGGAGAAGAGGCCGGGGCGCGCGTCGACGTCGGGCACCGGGGGGATGGGGACGCCGCTGTTGCTGAGCTTCCACCCCGTCGGCCCGGCGCATGTCCGGCGGCCGCGGGATGTTCGCCTCGAAGAGAAGCCACGACTCGCACTCCTGGAGCGTGCGGCGGCCGAAGCCGTTGGCCGCCGCGGCGTCGCCGGGGAAGCGTTCGGGCAAGGAAGAAGGGGAAGGGGAGGGAAGGGGAGAGCGGCAGAGCTCGGCGGCGGAAGGGAGGGACGGCGGCTCGTTTGGGCTCGGCGGACTCGAGCTGGTGTGGCCAGCGGCGAGGGAAGCCTCTGTTTATATAGCCCCAGGCCGTGTGAACGCGTGGCGGAAGGGGAGGCGTCGCCGTGCCAGCCAGCCCGCCATTGATTCTCCGCGGGAAACCGAGGCGTTCGGGGGGAAGACGAGGCGCGTGCCGCTGACTCGGCGGGCCCGCCGCGCATTCGCGCCAAAACCCCTCGCCCCGGCGCCTCCGAGTGCCCCAGCGTGCCGGGTTCGGCCTGGGGCTGCCGGTGCCGATTTCGGCCCAAGCCGGCGAGAAACGGGTTCCTGGCGGCGCGACTGGGTTGATTTTTGGGCGCCGGTGCGGTAAAAACGCCTGTGGAGGGCCTGTTGGGGCTGCGGCTGGAGATGCTCTAGGTGTATTACGATCAAACCTAAACCCAGAGTTAAGTTTTAAAAGTGTCTAGCACACTTACCATCAAGTTTAATTCCGGATTAAGTAGTAAACGAATTTAGTATTTTTTTTACTACAGAACAACAAGCATATTACAGAATGAATAAAACAATTAGCCAATGGGTTTGCTAGGCTGTCCGCACGTACACCAGAGCACTGAATAGCACCTGCATATGTAGGAAAAAGATTATTACTTTTTACTACATGTTACATAGGACTTTATGACCGATAGTTCGCACAAGCTTTCACAGTAAAGAAATAAATAAGTTTTACTATATGTTACATGAGAGATTACTATCAATTTACGACCATGCACCTGAGTAATGAAGTTAACACTTTTTATTACATGTCACACGGGCTATTACTATCAATAGATGACCATGCATCTATAGTAATGAAGTTAACACTGTTTACTACATGCCGCATAGGCTATTACGACCAAATGTATAGAGGAGCACGAGGATGGGCGCATGTTTTCTAGTTGATTGGGTGCACCATACGGTCGAAGTGCAGAATAAGGATTTTGCGCTCGGGCGCAGATTAGCGCCACCATATAGTAAAAGTAGAATATATATATCATGGATGACGGTGTAACTCAGATGACACTATTCACACTAAAATTTTGTTGTCTCTTGGGGGTACATCTGGACCACTCTCTTGATCTCTACTACAGCTTAGATAAATAAGCGTGGAGCTTTAATTTGGTCCAAACTCGTACACAAACCCCACACATAGACTCAAACCAACACTCCCCCTCAACTTCTCAAAAAAAAAAAACACTCCCCCTCAAATGGGTGATAAGTATCTAACATTACCATCTTGTTACAAGCTAAATTATATTACTTGAGTCCTAACCCTTAGTTAGACAGTGTACTACTTGATTCTCCAGGCTTATGTGATTTAATTCTACTAACAAACATTCATGTGCGTTGCAACCGGAGAAAAAAATGCCCCTAGACCAGTAAGCATGGCTCAAGACTGCCACGGGCCTACATCCTCTACTTCAATATGGCGCCCTACCCGTGTCACTGCTTATCCTTCTTTTCACCCTCACTAATAGTGAGCGTGGTGTCCACCCCAATATGTCTGATGGTCAATCCCAAGGCAATGATCTCGGCCACCGCCTGGCTCACCTTCATTGAACCGCACCAGTGAAAAAGAATGTTTGGAACATCTTTCAATTTGTTAAAATACTAGCTTAAATATCATGGAGCACTGAGCAAAAAAATTGCACGTTGAACTATTAGCCACAGTAGTTGCTTCTCAATTGATGTGGCTTCCTTCTATTTGTGTCTTGGGTATGAGTGAAAAAATATTCACTCTCAAAAGACAATGAATAAATTAGAGCAAATAAGAGAGTATTATTAAAATTGCATGCACGCCTTATATACTCAAATGAGGCTGAAGAAGCAATATGCCCTTTAGTCATATACGCACAAAGGAATAGAGACATTTAGAAAATGTTTGAATTATAAGCATCAACTTGTATGTTGTGCCACTTACAATGATCCATTCTACCAATTGGTCCACAATGAATTCACTAATGTTGGGAGCATGTATCATCTGAATGGCTTTGTTTCCTTGTTTCTGAAGAGAGAATTCCTAACTCGTAAATCGAACACCATTAACCCCACCTACGAAAGACTGGCTCATTATTCTTTAGGCACCCTTCCCTCTCTTTTCATTGTCCTCTAGCGATAGAACAAACACTGTGAGACGCAACCTAATCAACTATTAGATCTGCAGAATAAAACACACTGCATCATGCTTACTCAAGCACATGTAGGATGCATCAAAAGCCAATCGTGAACTTTTAGTTGAATTTTAAAATCATCAATGACAGATCAAAAGCAGATCATGAAATTAAAAAACCATCAATGAACTCCACCAATCCACCTCGTCGTTGGTTCTACCCACCTTGACCTCTTCGGCAAGAGGCCCGTGCCACAGACGCGATGGCGGCCTATAACCTCCTCCTTCTTGATAGGGCACAACCACTGGGAGCAATCTGAGCGAGATGATGGCGCCCTGATGTGGAACTACAGTAGCACGTCTCCACCATACTCACCGTGGACCCCTTCCATGAGGGGAGGCTTGCAAGCTTCCCAGTCTATCTCCTTCATCTCTGGCTAGTACCTCCACCGCAATGGAATCGTTGATTCCGGTGAAACCCTACTCGATTCCTCCTGCATACAGCCTCCTCAACACCTCTGACAGCCTCCTGGCCAGGCAGCACACACGATAGTATGCGTAGAGGCTCTAATCTTTATACCACACTTCTGGTGAAGCCTTACCCTACAACGGCGGCCGCAAGCGGCCATATACTGCAAATATACAACACTTCGGCCACACCTAAAAGCTTCCCTAAAATAGAACACTTTGCGCCACAAACGCTTCTCGAAAAGCTTCCCTAAAATAGAACACTCACAAAACGACAGCTCCAGTGTATTTTAGGGCACCAATTTTAGGCTGTTGTTGTAGATGAACATTTTCTGGTGCCCTAAAATTCACTTTTTTGAGCCTCGAATTTTACTCCAACTGCTTTTTTGCGCCCTATTATAGGGCTATGGCTGAAGATTCCATGAGTTTTTTAGGGTTTTTTAATTGGCTTCTCAATTTTTGAATTTCCCCCATTGTCCAGTCTCACTAGAAAGCACAAAGAGCAAGGAACTATGTCTCCTCTCTTTTTCCCTATGAGATATTCTCTTTTCAGCTTACTTGAGCAAGAAAAATTAACAACCAGGTTCAATGCAACTAGCACACCAAGGCCCTAAATCCACCACGCTGCTCTACCACAAACACCGGCCACACCTCCTACAAGAAGTTCTCATTTGCCTTCTTTCAGCAACCAGCAAAAAACTTCTCCTTCAATCCACTATAAGACAACAACATTAGCAGCCCAAAAACAGATTCAGGCAACACAGCTCTTCTCTGCTTCTTTGCTACAATACTCACTACACCAGCATCCCTACCTCCAGTGGATAGTATCTGTACATACATCACCCATCTCTCCTTTCCCCACCACAGACCAACACCGCACACCTACAGGTTCTTTTACTTGCACGCACTATCGACGGTCATCTCGGATGAGCTTTTGATTTCGAGCAACCAGCCAGCCACACATCCGCCTCTTGCTGCTACCCCCAACACCCACGACCTACAATTCTTGCACGATCCACAAGGAGGGGACCGGTCCCTGGTTGCACACCAAAAGCTTCAGTACCAATTTGTTGTGCTGCCCCGCACTCCTGGCCACAAGCACCTCTTCTCTCTGCTCTAGTCCACCACCACCAAAGTTTCTCCCCCCTACTCTAGACCAGTTCCTCTGCTAAGGACTACGGATGTGCTGCAGCTTCTCCCATGAAATTTTCCATTCACTCCAGAAGTTCCACTAGCACCAGAACCTCCCTTCACCCACAACTACGACTACGAGCACCAACTTTCCTCTCACCACAAGCAATGGCTTTAATTAGTTGTAACCTGGGTGTCATGCCATATTTTTCTTACAGGGACCATACCATGTTGTTTCTTGGGGGGAAATCGGTAACACTCTCTTGCTCTCTAGCTATAACCTACATGTATGAGTAGGGTGGGACTTTGGTCCAGACCCATACAAACACCCCACACATACACTCAACCCAACATATATCCTTACTCGGATGTTGATTGGTAGAAGTTTGCACCGTGTTTCTAAGTTATGTAACTGTTTACTACTCAATCCAGTCAAATCTGCATTTCCTTACATAATAGGTGTTGAAGCCTTGAAGTTGTTGTGTACGGCGTGAGATGATCTTGGTCCTTTAGGCATCACTTATCATAATTGCACAAGGAAAGCACATACATTTTCTATTGGTACTAATTAGTGGGGCATATCACTAGTGCAGAACCGGGCTTTAGTCCCGGTTCCTAATGGCCTTTAGTGTCGGTTCCGTAACCGGCACTAAAGGGTGGGGACTAAAGTTGCCCCCCCCCTTTAGTACCGGTTCGGCACGAACCGGCGCTAACGTGCCACCACGTGGCGCGAGGCAGGCCTAGGTGCGTGTAGGACATTAGTACCGGTTGGTAACACCAACCGGTACTAAATATCTGGGGGTGTTTTGGTTTTATTTTTTATTTTTCCTTTAATTTTGTGTTTTCAATTTAATTTAGTGATTGTTTTACATTATAATGAGTTGTTAAATCATTAGGTGAGGACTTGATCACTTAGGTGATCAAGTAATATATATGGATATGGCATATACTTGATCACTTAGCTAGGATCCACATGCATCCAGTCGAAACTAATCTGCGGTACTTTCACCTAATGATTTAACATATATACTTGATCACTTAGGTGATCAAGTAATATGGATAGCATATATACTTGATCACTTTACTAGGATCCATCCAGTTGAAACTAATCTGCGGTTTCTTGCATAAAAGATATAATAACTCATATCATCATCATCATCATATTAATATAAAAAATCTTGCATCATATCATCACCAACAACAGTATACTAGCTAGCTGAAAATCATCATAGTCGTCATTACCACTATTTAATCATCATAGTCATTACCGCTATCTAATCACCACCAACACTAGCTTAAAGAAGAAACATTCACTTGTACCAGAAGCAAAGATATCATTGAGTTCAACATGGTCATGATATTATAAGCGTTCATAACACCACAAAAGCAAATCACTCTTTGAGATTAAGTTCAGGACGAAGAACACGAACATGAGAGGACAAGTACTAAGATCATGAACTAGCTAAATCACTCCTGCTGCTCTCTCTCAGGTAAAATAGCATAGAACATGTATAGCTCTCCTGATTCATCATATAGGAGCATGCAGATGAACATGTCTCCTAATCATGGGTTGCGGTTCTGCTTGCTGCCCCCTACTACTTCTCTGCGATCCTTAACAATTTTGCTCCAATCTTTCACTATTAAGCATTCCTCGCTTTTAGAAATCCTGAATGCACTCATGTGCAATGTAGGATATCTTGGTCGTAAGCTAACCATTGACATGCGACCTTTAGTTTCGATCCACTCAGGCACAACTGTCATCGGGAGTCCCTGTTGAAGAACATCGTATAGTAATTAATATACTTAGCAATGAAAGTTTAGCTTGCAAAATAACGTATGCAAAAGATGCACTGAGGACAAATAATAAAAATCTTACCATCTTTCCTAAATAGATGTGACCGTAGTTCAAAACGATCACTATTGGTCACACGTTTTGAGTACTAAGATTTTCAAATTCAGGAAAATAATTTGTCTTGACGGCATCAAGATCCTCAAGCCATCAAACATAATGACTTATCTCCTCGCAGTTTAGTTCAGCCCCGGGACAGTGGACGGTCCTGTCTACTAAGCGCCGGACATGTTTGCTTGAATGGAAATAAGTTGTCCATAGAAATTAGTTGTCAACTATTTTTGAATAAACAATATCGAATACATAAATATGGTTGAGAGACTCACATAATGGTAGAACTAGAGGCGTCTGCACATCGACCCAGATGTCTCTATTACCTTCAATATCGTCTTCCGGACGAATATCAAAGGTGATAACCATATCAGGCTCAAATGCATAAGCCTTGCATAGTGCTTGCCAAGTTTTGCATTCAAAATAGGTGTATGTGTCTTCATTGTATAATTTGACGTTCAAAGTATAACCATGCTCGGTCTTCAAGTAAACTCTCTTTACCTCCATAGTTTCCATAGCACTGAAACCTATCTTATCCAAGACAAAAATTCTTGCATGGCAGGGGATGCGCTAGTAGAATAGTGAAAATTTAAAATATAAGTTGAAGCAAATGAAGCATAACTCATGCTTAATTACGAAAAAAGACTTGTCGTTGTGACTTACTGTATCCACTTCGAAGGTCTCATCCAGCTTGATGCTGATGCGCCTATCATCAACAAGGAAATTTATGTCGCACAGGCCGCGCTGGTCTTCACAGTATTCGCACATAATGAAATCTTTTTCGTCGTCAGACGACATTTCCTATGTTCATATAGCTGAAACATTAAACACTTACTAGTTCTATTAATTCAACTAAATCAACTCCTTTTATTAATTCAACTAGTTCTATTAAATCAACTAATTCAACTAAGCATTTACTAAAAATAAACTAGTTCTATTAATTTTCTTTCTAAAATAAAGTAGCTAGTTCTATATAGTAATATGTTAATTAGATCATCAAATCTCATATACCTAAATTTTCTTACTAAAAATAAACTAGTTCTATTAATTCAACTAGTTCAACTAAGCATTTACTAAAAATAAACTAGTTATATTAATTCATCTAGTTTAAATCTAATATACCTAATTCATCTAACATTAACATTCTAACATTCTTATCTACGTAATTCATCTAATTATATAATCTAATTAACAATTTGACATGCATTAATCTAAACACCAGAAAACAGAAAATAAGTAAAAAAAATGTGTGTGTGTGTGTCTCTGTGTGTGTGTGTGCAGTGTGTGTGTGTGTGTATGTGTGTGTGTACGTGTACGAGAGCGAGGGGCGGCGGCATACGTGTGGCGGCGCGAGATGGCGACGCGACGGGGGCGGCGTGATGAGCGGCGGGCCGGAGGCGACGGCGCGACGGGCCGCGGGCGGTGGGCCGGGGTGACGGCGCAAGACGGCAACGTACGGCCGGGGCGGCGACGCGAGACGGCGACGACGGGCGGCGGGGGCGACGGCACGCGGCGGGGCGGCGAGGGGTGCGAGATGGGCGACGGCGCGGCGGCGGCGGCGATGTCGCGCGAAGCAGTTGAAGAAGTGGGGAGATGAAACTGAATTTTTCGTAAGTGCTATATATAGAAGGGGCCTTTAGTACCGTTTGGAGCCACCAACCGGTACTAAAGGCCAATTTTGGCCAGGCCAAGAGGCGGGAAACGGCCACCTTTAGTACTGGTTCGTGGCTCGAACCGGTACTAAAGTCCACCCTTTAGTACCGGTTGGAGCCACAAACCGGTACTAAAGGTGCACGCTGCGGTGCACAAAGTTTTTTTTGCTGTATTTAGTTTCTTTGTGAATATTTTTGCTTTAGGTACAAATAATTACAAACTTTCTGTTATTGCTAGTAGTTTTCAAATTTGAATAGTTTAAATTTTGTAGTGCCAAGTTTCAACATTTTCAGAGTTCATTTTGTAGTGATTTTCAATTTCACGGTCATACAGCTCTCTAAACAAATCGGTAAATGAATGAAAAACAGCAAATGATGTCAGAACGTGATAAAAATTAATGACGTCGCTTTGAATGCTGCATACGGAACGCAAAAAAGTCTGGAGTTTAAATTAGTTTAAAAAATGAAGTGCCCGTGTAACAGACGAGTTCTCGTCTGAAACCCTGATACTCCGAAAGAGATTGTCCAGTTTGTACACGAAGTGCATTCAATTTTTGTCGTAACCCTCTCTACTCTTTTGCACATGCTATGTGGGTGAAATGATGATACCATGCCAAGTTTCAACATTTTCAGAGTTCATTTTGTAGTGATTTTCAATTTCACGGTCATTTATCTCTCTAAACAAATCGGTAAATGAATGAAAAAACGACAAATGATGTCAGAACGGGTTGAAAATTGATGACGTCGCTTTGAATGCTGCATACCGAACGCAAAAAAAGTCTGGAGTTTAAATAACATTAAAAAAATGAAGTGCCTGTGTAACAGACGAGTTCTCGTCTGAAACCCTGATACTCCGAAAGAGATTGTCCAGTTTGTACACGAAGTGCGTTCAGTTTTTGCCGTAACCCTCTCTACTCTTTTGCACATGCTATGTGGGTGAAATGATGATACCATGCCAAGTTTCAACATTTTAAGAGGTCATTTTGTAGTGATTTTCAATTTCATGGGCATTTAGCTCTCTAAACAAATCGGAAAATGAATGAAAAACAGCCAGAACGTGATGAAAATTGATGACGTTGCTTTGAATGCTGCATACGGAACGCAAAAAAAATCTGGACAATCTGAATTGTCAACATGAGTGAGTGGAGAGAGTGAGGGCGTAAACATGTAAAAATATACATAAAAAATACATTGATTATCAATGATCTTTTTGTGTACAATCTGAATTGTCAACATGAGTCCTCAACGGTTTACAAACCGGTGAAGACTCATAATGCGACCACAAATTCTACACATAGAGTTCAAAGAAGACCAAGTGCTTGTGATAGTTTGAGAAGTAACATATTTAAAGTGGTAAAAATCCTGCTAGGGGAGCGAGGTGGGACTAAAAACAGCCTGCCACAACCTCTTTACTACCGGTTCATGCACGAACCGGTATTAAAGGGGCTTGCCGGGCCCCAGCCTGACAACATCTAGCCACTGCTTCTTTAGTACCGGTTCGTGTCACAAACCGGTACTAAAGGTTCGCTCCGAACCGGTACTAAAGATCTCCTCCCGCCTAGCCGTTTGAACCGGCACTAATGGACACATTAGTGCCGGCTCAAATTCAAACCGGGACTAATGTGTCTGACATTTGACCCTTTTTCTACTAGTATATTATCCAAAAAGGATTTGATAATGAGAGGCCAATGAGGTCAAAACATGTCAAACTCCAACAAAATGAGTATTTGGTCATATTATTGTATGAAATATAGAGGTTATTAACATGGTAATTATTTCGGGATTGAAACATTTCATTGTTGCAACATCTCCACTACATATGATAATTATTTCGGGATTGAAACATTTCATGAACATGGTAATTATCATCATCAACGTTTGGTTCAGAGGATTCAGCGGTTTTCTTCTTGGCAGGTTTTTTAGTGACCTTAGTCTTGGGGCGAGGTGTCTTTGCCGGTTTATCATGTGGTTTCTTCTTCCAGAACAGATCGTCACCCTGTCAAAGATTGACAAAATTTTGAGGGAATATTTAAAAGGATCATGTTAAAACAAAACTTATATAATTCTTACAGCTGGCGCTTTATTGGAAGCGCAGAAGGGACTTAGCCCTGTCTTGCTACAGACAGCCTCCGGTTCATTCAGTATTTTCTTGACAGCCTCAGTGATTTCAGCTTCTGTTAGTTGAATGTCAATATGCCGTTGAGGGTCTTTTATGTCCTCTGTGTACTCGCACATTAAACCGGGGCGTCGGCTTAAAGGCAGAATACTCTAGGAGATCCAACAGCGAACAAAACCAATGCCTGTTAAACCGTTTGCAACGAAGGCCCGAAGCTCTGAAAGCTGTGGAGCGTACTTGGCTCGTTCTTTGGCGCTAAGTCGTTGGGGGAATGGATGTGTGTTGGTAAGCCGGTGAGGACGATAACCCAGCAGAGGATTCTCATCAGTTGGAGACGAATCTCGGCAGTAAAACCAAGTCTGATTCCAGTCCTTGGGGTGACTATGATGCCTGGCGTGAGGGAAACTAACATCTTTCCTCTTCTGGATTGAAACCCTGCCAAGCTCAGTATTGGGCCCATCTGTAAACTCAGTACAACGGTTCAAGTAGAAAAAGTCTCTGAACAGCTCAACGATGGGTTCTTCTTGCAGATAAGCCTTGAAAAATACTTGAAAATTACAAATATTGGTCACAGAGTTAGGTCCAATATCTCGAGGGTGGAGCTGGAATCTAGCAAGCACATCACGGAAATTATTTGATCCGGGAGGGCTAAAGCCTCGACCCAGATGATCAACGAACACGATTACTTCTCCATCCTTGGGCTCAGGAGGATTTTCCGGACCAGGAGCCCTCTAGTGGATGACTTCCTTTTTTGCTAAAGCGTCGGTTGCGACACATCCATTTAACTGCTCTTCAGTAACCCGGGAGGGGACGCAGTTGCAAGCATAGAATTGTTTGGCCATTTCAAAAAAAAGCTGGAAAAATATCAATGTCGGTTTAAGATTCATGACTGACAAGTATAAAGCGTCGCAAGGTCAGAAGGAGAAGACATTGAAGCATATATACATGTTAAACCAGATTCTTACATTGGCAGGGTTACAAAAATGATGAATCGGCGGTTTAATAGAGGGCTAATGGTACCTGGCGGATTATAAATTTCTAAAAGTTAAACCGCCTACTTTGGTATGGAAGGTACAGATCTGAAATAACTAAGTAATGGAAAACATGTCTCACAGATTGATATGATAAATTCAGATCTGCAGTGTGTCAGCAAATCAAACTATATTCAGACCTAAAGTATGAAGAGGATGCTCTAATGATGAAAAAGGGGAACTATAACTACGACTGCACAGGAAAACATCAGATCTGAGCTCGCCATTTACACTACGGAGAAGATAGGGAAGAACAGCACTAAGCTTCAACGAACTCGCAGAAACCCTAACGGGATCGATGGGAGGAGCAAAGGAAAGACTTACCGGGGATGTTGAATGCGGAGGCGTGCAGACAAAAATCTGGTCGAATCAGGTTAATGCGGCGGTCGTTGTTGGGGCAGAGGCGAAGGTCAACGGCGGCGGCAGCACTCGAGTACTGAGGCGACGCGAGGTGGAAGAAAGACGAAGAGGCAAGGGGAGAAAAGGAAAGGGACCCTCGGCCCTATTTATAAGACGAAGGGATAAGCGACAGGCAAGGGGACGACCCGACGGCAGTTCAAGGACAAAAAACAACAACTCGAGAGCCAGGTCAAGCGGATTCGCTCCCTGGTCATCGAAACCCTAGCAATTCCACATCAACTAGATTAGGCCTTTACCTTCACCGCAAGGGGCCGAACCAGTATGAACTCCTTGCGTCCTTTGTCTCGCTTTAACCCCTTTAAGCTAACCCGTCGTGATGGCTCCAAGACTAAGTCCTCACACTAGGACATCTGCCGTGACTAACCCACGACAAGTAGCGTGCTATAGCATACGAGGAGAGGTCACACTGAAGTTTGGCAATTTTTCTTATGATGGGGCTATTCGCGAAATAGCATGCTATATTGCGCTAAAATGGTATAGGTAGTAGTTACTATTTTATTGGCAGCCCATTATCCCAAAGACACAGGTCTGACCTAGCCCAAATAGGAAAAATAGCCATTCCCCCATCTGACCAAGCGCTTCCAGTCCCCAACTCTCTACTTTATTCTCCACCCAACCACGCGGTCCTGTGAGCCGGCGGTTGCGGCTTCTTCTTCCTCCTGTTTGGCCCCTCTTCTTCCTTTCCTCGCTGGTCTTCCTCTTTTCTTCGTCGGTCTTCCCTCGTTTGCGGCGGCACGAAGTCGCAGCAAGCTGCGCTGCTGACAAGTGAGGCACCAAGCAAGTTCTTTGGGCTCGCAGGTCCGTGATGTATGTGTTGGATCATGATGTTTGCTTGATATTAATTTCAATTATCTTACAAGTTATCCATCTTAAATCCAAGCACTCGATTGATTGATCGTCGCTTTGTTCAATAGCTAGCTACATGGAGTGCTCCAATATCCGGCAATGAGAGGTTATTCTTTAGCAATGGAGATCCCGGCGGCACCTGATTCTAAATTTGTATATTTTTTCTATGTTGTTGCCTCATGGGTTGTTGATGTTAGGCCGCATTAAAGCCTTTTTTGTACTTTATTATTGAACTACATCATTTATTCTTGTTAAAGTTCTTTCATTTTAGGCTATACATGGCATTACTTTGAAACACCACCTGTAAATAGCACGCTATAGCGTGTATAGCATCTGGAGGAGACCACCCCTATTTCTCTTAACACGATATTTTTTTGTTTCTTTTTCGAAAGGCACAATCATTTATTGTTACTGCTGAATGCACACTGATCACTCTCACAAACAATTCATCATAGAAAATGAGGCCCGTGCACAGATTCTTCTCCACCTTTAGCTTGTATCTCTGGTAGTAAAATAAAATATCAGAAAATATGTAGCCTGGAACACAACATCAGCTCACAGATGCTTCTCGGGGAAGTTGTATAGGTAACTAAGGCCTATACATTTATCTGCAAAATCAAATGTTGCAGGAGGATTATATACATAAGGCAACATGATTTAAATGAATGTAAAACAACACATTATATTTCTAATGCGCTGTCATCTCATTTTTAAGATGATGATATGAAGTCTGTCTTTGGTTGCACGTCTCCGTTTTCCTGTACAAGTCTATGGGATGGTGTGAACCAACTTAAGACTACCACGGTGCCCGTTCACGCCTTCTTTAGAAGGTGAATATGTACCATGGTTATGCTTTCAAGTGATATTTTTTGACGTAATTCTTATCAATGATTTTGTATAATGTCTTCATTTAGAAAAGTAGCAGATTTTGTTTTGATAACGATCAACCATGTAAAAATGATTGTTGTTTTGCTCTAATGTAGGTGTATTTTGATGAGTTAGGACAAATGGCAATATTGACAGATAAGATAATATCTGAACCACAGTGAACATTAAGTTTGTGTCAAAAAAATTAGCCTTTTGAATTTATTACTACATGGCTTCTAGTTCCACTCTTCTTTGGAGATGGCCCATTATTAGCTACAAGTCATGTGAAACTAATGCTGATTTTAGAACAATTAGTTCCTGTGCAATGTTTGGTACGTCATATAATGGTCTTAAACAATGTTTTCTCATAATTCCTCAGTGCAAAAACCACTAAAGCTAGGTTTAAATAGGGATTTTTTCCCTTAGGCCACATTTTTCTTAGATATCCCATTTTCCATGTTGCTTTTAATTACTTGAAATAGTTTTAGGCCATCCAACGGTAACGAAGCAGCCAACCAGATCCACCTCGCATGCAAACCTTCGTCCTGTAGTGACCAGTGGTAAAAAGATCCATTAGTTTTACTACTGGAAACTAAGTGTATTACGATCAAAGCTAAACCCAGAATTAAGTTGTAAAAGTGTCTACCACATTTACTACAAAAATGCAAAGAGTTTTACCATGAAGTTCTATGGAAGATTAAGTAGTAAACGAATCTGGTATTTCTTTACTACAGTACAACAAGCATATTACGGAATGAATAAAAAATTAGTCCATGGGTTTTTAGGCTGCACGCACGTACGCCAGAGCACTGAATAGCACCGGCATATGTATTAAAAAGATTATTATCTTTTACTACATGTTACACAGGGCTTTACGACCGATAGTTCGCACAGGCTTTCACAGTAAAGATATCAATAAGTTTTACTATATGTTACATGATACATTACTATCAATTTATGACCATGCCTGTGAATAATGAAGTTAACACTTTTTACTACATGTCACATGGGCTATTACTATCAATATATGACCAAGCATCTAGAGTAATGAAGTTAACACTTTTTATGGATGACGGTGTAACTCAGATGACGTTATTCACACTAAGATTTTGTTGTCTCTTGAGGGAACATCTGGAACACTCTCTAGATCTCTAGGTACAGCCTACAAGTATGAGTGGATATACATAAGCGTGGCGCTTTAATTTCGTCCAAACACATACACACACCCCACACATAGACTCAACCCAACACTCCCTCGACTTCTCAAAAAAACACTCCCCCTGAGATGGGAGATAAGTATCTACATTACCATGTTGTTACAAGCTAAATTATATTACTTGAGTCCTAACCCTTAGTTAGACAATCTACTACATGATTCCCCAAGCTTATGTGATTTAATTCTATGAGCAAAGATTCCTCTGCGTTGCAACGGGAGAAAAAAACATGCCCCTAGACCAGTAAGCATGGCTCAAGACTCCCACGGGTCTACATCCTCTATTTCAATATGGCGCCCTACCCGTGTCACTACTTATCCATCTTTCCACCCTCACTGATAATGAGCGTGGTGTCCACCCTATCACAATATGTATGATGGTCAATCCCAAGGCAATGATCTCAGCCACCGCATGGCTCAACCTCATTGAACCGCAAGATTGAAAGAGAATGTTTGGAACATCTTGCAATTTGTTAAAATGTTAGCTTAAATATCATGGAGCATCGAGGAAAAACAAATTTCCCATTGAATTATTAGCCAAAATAGTTGCTTCTATATTGATGTGGCTTCCTTCTATTTGTATCTCGGGTATGAGTGAAAAAATATTCAGTCTCGAAAGACAACAAATAAATGAGAGCAAAAGAGTGAGTATTATTAAAATTGCATGCACGCCTTATATACTCAAATGAGACTGAAGAAGCAATATGCCCTTTAGTCATATACACACAAAGGAATAGGGCCATTTAGAAAATGTTTGAATTATAAGCATCAACTTGTATGTTGTGCCACTTACAATGATCTGTTCTACCAATTGGTCCACAATGACTGCTGTAATGCTGGGAGCATGGATCATCTGAATGGCTTTGTTTCTTTGTTTCTGAAGAGACAATTCATAAATCGTAAATCGAACACCATTGACCCCACCTACGAAAGACTGGCTCATCATTCTTTAGCAAAGCAACCCCTATTATTGTCCATTGTTTTTCTACATGTTGCTCATGTGTTAGCTAGCTTTAGTTACGTGTTAGTTTAATATTTCACATCGAGTCGAGTAGATGTTCACTTTCACAGTTGAGCTATTGCTAATTGTCTTGTACAAAACATAACTAATCTTCCTGAAAGAATTCTTAGTATGGTTCATTCATTCACTATATATCAATAACTATTTCTAGAATTGTCGTTACTGATAAAAATTCACAAAAATGGTCAACGCCAAATTAATAGAAGCAAATTTCAAGTGTGTCAAGTCCACTTTCAATAGCATGTGAGTGAATTTATCCTACCAAAACCATCTCTTCAGAATCAATGCCCATGCAAAATATAACTAATATCTCAGAATATAATTCACATCATTTTACCAAGAATTTCATGTACTAAAAATCATTTATAAGAAATGATTTAAAACACAATTAAAAAAGTTGTATTATTTCATTTTCGTTAAACTAGTATATAACACAAAAATAAGGTAAAAATATATGGAAAACACACATTTTTTTTACAATGAGAATAATAGTAACCTAATACGACATTATAATTTCATAATAAGTTAACAACGGATAATGATGATCCCCGTGCATCAAACATGCCTAAGACAAAACTATGTTCGCCAAAGGTGCGTATTTGAGAATGTGATCACATTTGGATGCAAGTTTCCTTACACAAATGAAATCATATGTGTTCATGATACAACTTTATAAAATTCTAGCCTGCACATGGGGCGGGCCACTATGCTAGTACAGTGAAAAGCACAAACATACATAAGTAATTGGAAAGCAATAACACTAATTACCTTCGATACTTGGGTTCCTTATTATATAGTAGTTTGGCACTGATCCCTCTCTTTGAATAATAGTGACAATGCTAATGTCAACCACAACTTACTCCTTAAATCTCAAGTATAGGTTACAATCTTTTCTCGAGTATTTTTCATCTCCAACATAAATAGTCAATGCATATTTGGTGCTTTTAGAGAAATAAATACGGCATACTCTTTCCATCATTCAGACTTGAAGATCATGTCTTTTTTCAATGAAAAAATAGTGCACAATTTCTTTACTAGTAGCGCGCTATAGCATACAAGGAGAGGCCACACTAAAGTTTGGCAATTTTTCTTATGGTGGGGCTATTCATGAAATAGCACGCTATATTGCGCTAAAACAGTATAGCTTGTAGTGTGATGTTTTATTGGCAGCCCATTAGCCCAAAGACACAAATCTAACCAAGCCCAAATAGGTAAAATAGCCAATCCCCCATCCGACCAAGCGCTACTAGTACCCAACTCTCTACTTTATTCTCAACCCAACCACGCAGTCATGTGCGCCGACGGCGGCTTCTTCTTCCTCCTGTTTGGCCCGTCTTCTTCTATTCCTCGCTGGTCTTCCACTGTTCTCCGCCGGTCTTCCCCCGTTTGCGGCGGCATGATGTCGCCGCCAGCTGTGCCGTTGACAAGTGAGGCACCAGGCAAGTTCTTTGGGCTAGTAGGTTCATGATGTACGTGTTGGATCATGATGTTTGCTAGATCTTAGTTCCCAATTATGTTACAAGTTATCGATCTTAACTCCTAGCACTCGATTGATTGATCGTCGCTTTGTTAAATAGCTAGCTAGATGGAGTACTTCAATATCCCGCAATGAGAGGTTATTCTTTAGCAATGGAGATCCCGGCGGCACCTAATTCTAAATTTGTATATTTTTTCTATGTCGTTGCCTCATGGATTGTTGATGTTAGGCCACATTAAAGCTTTTTTAGTACTTTATTATTAAACTATATCATTTATTCTTGTTAAAATCCTTTAATTTTAGGCTATATGGCAGTACTTTGAAACACCATTTGTAAATAGCACGCTATACCATGTATAGCATCTGGAGGAGGCCACCTCTATTTCTCTTAACACGCTATTTTTTGTTGCTTTTTCGAAAGGCACAATCATTTATTGTTATGGCTGAATGCACACTGCTCACTCCCACAAACAATTCATCGTAGAACACGAGGCCCGTGCACAGATTCTTCTCCGCCTTTAGCTTCTATCTCTGGCAGTAAAATAAAATATCAGAAAATATGTAGCCTGGAACACAACATCAGCTCGCAGATGCTTCTCGGGGAAGTTCTGTAGGTAACTATGGCCTATACATTTCTCAGCAAAATAAAATATTGCAGGAGGATTATATACATAACGTAGCATAATTTACATGAACTAAAAACAACACATTATATTTTTAATGCACTGTCATCTTATTGTTCAGGTGATGTTATGAAGTCTGTCATTGGTTGCATATCTCCGTTTGCTTGTACAAGTCTATGGGATGGTGTGAACCAGCTTAACACTACTAAAGTGTCTGTTCTCGCCTTTTTTAGAGCGTAAATATGAACCATGGTTATGCTTTCAAGTGATATTTTTTGACATCAGTCTTATCGTTGATTTAGTATAATGTCTTCATTGTCATGTCTTAGAAAAGTAGTAGATTTTGTTTTGATAACAGACAACCATGTAAAAATGATTGTTGGCTTGGCTTACCAAATTGTTGTTTTGCTCTAATGTTTGTGTATTTTGATGAGTTAGGACAAATGTCAATATTGACAGATAATATAATATCTGAACCACAGTGAACATAATGTTTGTGTCAACCAAAATTAACCTTTTGAATTTATTATTACATGGCTTCTAGTTCCACTCTTCTTTGTAGATGGCCCATTATTAGCTGCAAGTCATATTAAACTGATGATGATTTTTAGAACAATTAGTTCCTGTGCAACATTTGATACGTCATATAATGGTCTTAATCAATGTTTTCTCATAATTCCTCGATGCAAAAACCACTAATGCTATGTTTAAATAGGGATTTTTTTTCCATAGGACACATTTTCCTTAGATAACCCATTTTCCATGTTGCTTTGAATTACTTGAAATAGTTTTAGGTAAAACTATGTCTATCATAGCTTGCCATAGAACTAGTTAAGGCTTGCTAGACATTTAACGGTTTATAAGTTATTAAAATATGAAATAATTAGGGGAGCCTCACACTAATATAATAAGATGATCCAAAGGTGTGATTGTGAAAATATACATTTATTTGTCCTCAGCGAAAAACAAGCATTTCAGCTCACTGCAGGATCAATATATACTGAAACATTTGTTCTTTTTGTCCAGGACACATCCAGTAATATTTTTTCAATCACTCGGTTGGATCATGTTATATTTTGGGTGTGTTTGTTCTTTTTTTCAGGATTTTAGAGAACTTTTACACCGTCGAAAACGTTAACTATGCCTGTCCGGAAATAATTTATTCTACGCTCCGGCCGTCCCACGGCAACGAAGCTGCCAACCAGATCCACCCCGCATGCAAACCAACCTCCTGTAGTAACTGGTGGTAAAAAGACCCATCAGTTTTACTACTGGAAACTAAGAGCATCTCCAGCCGTTGGCCCCCAGGCGGCGATTTTACGCGCCCCCGGGGGCGAGCCGGCGCTAAAATCGGCGCGGGGGCGAGCGGGCCGCTCGCCCCAGGGTAGCCCCAGACGCGTTTTTTTAAAATCTGAATTCGGCAAAGATCGGCTAATATACGGCAAACTTGGCATTCATATTCAACATGTTCGGCCTTTTACATAAATTATTGAAAAAAAGCATCTATGGGGCGAAGAAGTTGATCAGTGCGGCGAAGTCGCCGACATCGCCGTCGTCCTCGTCGTCGGCGGCGGCCTTCTCCTTCTTGATGGCGCGGCCGCCCCTGCTGGACCCCTGCCCGGCGTCTCCATGGCGGACCGGTGGTGGCGGCGCGTCGTCGTCATCGTCGCTGTCGTCGAGGACGACGATGCCTCCCTCGTCCCGGCCACGGCGACGAGCTTCGAACCGCACTAAGGCGGCGCACTGGCGCTCCCTCTCCGTCTGCAACCAGTCGTCGCGCGCCCATTTAAGGGCTGCTTCGTCGTCGAGCGCCTCCTCCTTGACATCGCCGCCGAGCCCGGGCTCCGTCTTCACGACGCGGAGCCCTGGCTCCGGCTTGACGGCGGCGAGCCCCGGCTCCGTCTTCGGCTTGAGAAACGCGGAGGTGCTGAGGAGGAGGCACGCCGGCCACCCTTGTTGATGACGATGCCGGCGCTGCGGGTGCGCCAGCCGAGCGACGTCTCCGCGGCGGGCTCTGCCTTGATGCCGAAGAGCGCCGACGAGCCGGGGGAGTGGAAGGAGGAGCGGGAGGAGGAGCGGGAGGAGGAGGAAAAGTGGGAGGAGGAGGAGACGGCGAACCTCCTAGGCACCTACGGTCTGGCGCTCCAGCGGGGCCGGGGCCGGCATGACCGCCGCGGCAGGGTACGCCAGTGGCAGGTTGTTGTCGCCCTCGAGGTGTGCTATCACCTCGTGCAGGGTGCAGCCGGGGACGCCCCACCAGACGCGTCGCCCATCGCTGTTTTTTAGGCCACCGACCACCGGCGCCCCGTTCGTGGACGCCAGCCGTTGTGCCTGCCGCCGCTGGAAGTAGCCCGCCCACGCCGCGTGGTTTTCGGTCGCGTACTGGGGAGGGCATGCTGCTCCTCCGACAAGGACGACCGCATGCGGTTGACCTCGGCGGAGAAGAGGCCGGGGCGCGCGTCGACGTCGGGCACCGGGGGGATGGGGACGCCGCTGTTGCTGAGCTTCCACCCCGTCGGCCCGGCGCACATGTCCGGCGGCCGCGGGATGTTCGCCTCGAAGAGAAGCCACGACTCGCACTCCTGGAGCGTGCGGCGGCCGAAGCCGTTGCCGCCTCGGCGTCGCCGGGGAAGCGTTCGGGCAAGGAAGAAGGGGAAGGGGAGGGAAGGGGAGAGCGGCAGAGCTCGGCGACGGAAGGGAGGGACGGTGGCTGGTTTGGGCTCGGCGGAATCGGGCTGGTGTGGCCAGCGGCGAGGGAAGCCTCTGTTTATATAGCCCCAGGCCGTGTGAACGCGTGGCGGAAGGGGAGGCGTCGCCGTGCCAGCCAGCCCGCCATTGATTCTCCGCGGGAAACCGAGGCGTTCGGGGGGAAGACGAGGCGCGTGCCGCTGACTCGGCGGGCCCGCCGCGCATTCGCGCCAAAACCCCTCGCCCCGGCGCCTCCGAGTGCCCCAGCGTGCCGGGTTCGGCCTGGGGCCGCCGGTGCCGATTTCGGCCCAAGCCGGCGAGAAACGGGTTCCTGGGGGCGCGACTGGGTTGATTTTTGGGCGCCGGTGCGGTAAAAACGCCTGTGGAGGGCCTGTTGGGGCTGCGGCTGGAGATGCTCTAGGTGTATTACGATCAAACCTAAACCCAGAGTTAAGTTTTAAAAGTGTCTAGCACACTTACCATCAAGTTTAATTCCGGATTAAGTAGTAAACGAATTTAGTATTTTTTTTACTACAGAACAACAAGCATATTACAGAATGAATAAAACAATTAGCCAATGGGTTTGCTAGGCTGTCCGCACGTACACCAGAGCACTGAATAGCACCTGCATATGTAGGAAAAAGATTATTACTTTTTACTACATGTTACATAGGACTTTATGACCGATAGTTCGCACAAGCTTTCACAGTAAAGAAATAAATAAGTTTTACTATATGTTACATGAGAGATTACTATCAATTTACGACCATGCACCTGAGTAATGAAGTTAACACTTTTTATTACATGTCACACGGGCTATTACTATCAATAGATGACCATGCATCTATAGTAATGAAGTTAACACTGTTTACTACATGCCGCATAGGCTATTACGACCAAATGTATAGAGGAGCACGAGGATGGGCGCATGTTTTCTAGTTGATTGGGTGCACCATACGGTCGAAGTGCAGAATAAGGATTTTGCGCTCGGGCGCAGATTAGCGCCACCATATAGTAAAAGTAGAATATATATATCATGGATGACGGTGTAACTCAGATGACACTATTCACACTAAAATTTTGTTGTCTCTTGGGGGTACATCTGGACCACTCTCTTGATCTCTACTACAGCTTAGATAAATAAGCGTGGAGCTTTAATTTGGTCCAAACTCGTACACAAACCCCACACATAGACTCAAACCAACACTCCCCCTCAACTTCTCAAAAAAAAAAACACTCCCCCTCAAATGGGCGATAAGTATCTATCATTACCATCTTGTTACAAGCTAAATTATATTACTTGAGTCCTAACCCTTAGTTAGACAGTGTACTACTTGATTCTCCAGGCTTATGTGATTTAATTCTACTAACAAACATTCATGTGCGTTGCAACCGGAGAAAAAAATGCCCCTAGACCAGTAAGCATGGCTCAAGACTCCCACGGGCCTACATCCTCTACTTCAATATGGCGCCCTACCCGTGTCACTGCTTATCCTTCTTTTCACCCTCACTAATAGTGAGCGTGGTGTCCACCCCAATATGTTTGATGGTCAATCCCAAGGCAATGATCTCGGCCACCGCCTGGCTCACCTTCATTGAACCGCACCAGTGAAAAAGAATGTTTGGAACATCTTTCAATTTGTTAAAATACTAGCTTAAATATCATGGAGCACTGAGCAAAAAAAATTGCACGTTGAACTATTAGCCACAGTAGTTGCTTCTCAATTGATGTGGCTTCCTTCTATTTGTGTCTTGGGTATGAGTGAAAAAATATTCACTCTCAAAAGACAACGAATAAATTAGAGCAAATAAGAGAGTATTATTAAAATTGCATGCACGCCTTATATACTCAAATGAGGCTGAAGAAGCAATATGCCCTTTAGTCATATACGCACAAAGGGATCGAGACATTTAGAAAATGTTTGAATTATAAGCATCAACTTGTATGTTGTGCCACTTACAATGATCCATTCTACCAATTGGTCCACAATGAATTCACTAATGTTGGGAGCATGTATCATCTGAATGGCTTTGTTTCCTTGTTTCTGAAGAGAGAATTCCTAACTCGTAAATCGAACACCATTAACCCCACCTACGAAAGACTGGCTCATCATTCTTTAGGCACCCTTCCCTCTCTTTTCATTGTCCTCTAGCGATAGAACAAACACTGTGAGACGCAACCTAATCAACTATTAGATCTGCAGAATAAAACACACTGCATCATGCTTACTCAAGCACATGTAGGATGCATCAAAAGCCAATCGTGAACTTTTAGTTGAATTTTAAAATCATCAACGACAGATCAAAAGCAGATCATGAAATTAAAAAACCATCAATGAACTCCACCAATCCACCTCGTCGTTGGTTTGCCCACCTTGACCTCTTCGGCAAGAGGCCCGTGCCACAGACGCGATGGCGGCCTATAACCTCCTCCTTCTTGATAGGGCACAACCACTGGGAGCAATCTGAGCGAGATGATGGCGCCCTGATGTCGAACTACAGTAGCACGTCTCCACCATACTCACCGTGGACCCCTTCCATGAGGTGAGGCTTGCAAGCTTCCCAGTCTATCTCCTTCATCTCTGGCTAGTACCTCCACCGCAATGGAATCGTTGATTCCGGTGAAACCCTACTCGATTCCTCCTGCATACAGCCTCCTCAACACCTCTGACAGCCTCCTGGCCAGGCAGCACACACGATAGTATGCGTAGAGGCTCTAATCTTTATACCACACTTCTGGTGAAGCCTTACCCTACAACGGCGGCCGCAAGCGGCCATATACTGCAAATATACAACACTTAGGCCACACCTAAAAGCTTCCCTAAAATAGAACACTTTGCGCCACAAACGCTTCTCCAAAAGCTTCCCTAAAATAGAACACTCACAAAACGACAGCTCCAGTGTATTTTAGGGCACCAATTTTAGGCTGTTGTTGTAGATGAACATTTTCTGGTGCCCTAAAATTCACTTTTTTGAGCCTCGAATTTTACTCCAATTGCTTTTTTGCGCCCTATTATAGGGCTATGGCTGAAGATTCCATGAGTTTTTTTAGGGTTTTTGAATTGGCTTCTCAATTTTTGAATTTCCCCCATTGTCCAGTCTCACTAGAAAGCACAAAGAGCAAGGAACTATGTCTCCTCTCTTTTTCCCTATGAGATATTCTCTTTTCAGCTTACTTGAGCAAGAACAATTAACAACCAGGTTCAATGCAACTAGCACACCAAGGCCCTAAATCCACCACGCTGCTCTACCACAAACACCGGCCACACCTCCTACAAGAAGTTCTCATTTGCCTTCTTTCAGCAACCAGCAAAAAACTTCTCCTTCAATCCACTATAAGACAACAACATTAGCAGCCCAAAAACAGATTCAGGCAACACAGCTCTTCTCTGCTTCTTTGCTACAATACTCACTACACCAGCATCCCTACCTCCAGTGGATAGTATCTGTACATACATCACCCATCTCTCCTTTCACCACCACAGACCAACACCGCAGACCTACAGGTTCTTTTACTTGCACGCACTATCGACGGTCATCTCGGATGAGCTTTTGATTTCGAGCAACCAGCCAGCCACACATCCGCCTCTTGCTGCTACCCCCAACACCCACGACCTACAATTCTTGCACGATCCACAAGGAGGGGACCGGTCCCATGTTGCACACCAAAAGCTTCAGTACCAATTTGTTGTGCTGCCCCGCACTCCTGGCCACAAGCACCTCTTCTCTCTGCTCTAGTCCACCACCACCAAAGGTTCTCCCCCCTACTCTAGACCAGTTCCTCTGCTAAGGACTACGGATGTGCTGCAGCTTCTCCCATGAAATTTTCCCCTCACTCCAGAAGTTCCACTAGCACCAGAACCTCCCTTCACCCACAACTACGACTACGAGCACCAACTTTCCTCTCACCACAAGCAATGGCTTTAATTAGTTGTAACCTGGGTGTCATGCCATATTTTTCTTACAGGGACCATACCATGTTGTTTCTTGGGGGGAAATCGGTAACACTCTCTTGCTCTCTAGCTATAACCTACATGTATGAGTAGGGTGGGACTTGGGCCAGACCCATACAAACACCCCACACATACACTCAACCCAACATATATCCTTACTAGGATGTTGATTGGTAGAAGTTTGCACCGTGTTTCTAAGTTATGTAACTGTTTACTACTCAATCCAGTCAAATCTCCATTTCCTTACATAATAGGTGTTGAAGCCTTGAAGTTGTTGTGTAAGGCGTGAGATGATCTTGGTCCTTTAGGCATCACTTATCATAATTGCACAAGGAAAGCACATACATTTTCTATTGGTACTAATTAGTGGGGCATATCACTAGTGCAGAACCGGGCTTTAGTCCCGGTTCCTAATGGCCTTTAGTGCCGGTTCCGTAACCGGCACTAAAGGGCGGGGACTAAAGTTGCCCCCCCCCCCTTTAGTACCGGTTCGGCACGAACCGGCGCTAACGTGCCACCACGTGGTGCGAGGCAGGCCCAGGTGCGTGTAGGACATTAGTACTGGTTGGTAACACCAACCGGTACTAAATATCTGGGGGTGTTTTGGTTTTATTTTTTATTTTTCCTTTAATTTTGTGTTTTTAATTTAATTTAGTGATTGTTTTACATTATAATGAGTCGTTAAATCATTAGGTGAGGACTTGATCACTTAGGTGATCAAGTAATATATATGGATATGGCATATACTTGATCACTTAGCTAGGATCCACATGCATCCAGTCGAAACTAATCTGCGGTACTTTCACCTAATGATTTAACATATATACTTGATCACTTAGGTGATCAAGTAATATGGATAGCATATATACTTGATCACTTTGCTAGGATCCATCCAGTTGAAACTAATCTGCGGTTTCTTGCATAAAAGATATAATAACTCATATCATCATCATCATCATATTAATATAAAAACTCTTGCATCATATCATCACCAACAACAGTATACTAGCTAGCTGAAAATCATCATAGTCGTCATTACCACTATTTAATCATCATAGTCATTACCGCTATCTAATCACCACCAACACTAGCTTAAAGAAGAAACATTCACATGTACGAGAAGCAAAGATATCATTGAGTTCAACATGGTCATGATATTATAAGCGTTCATAACACCACAAAAGCAAATCACTCTTTGAGATTAAGTTCAGGACGAAGAACACGAACATGAGAGGACAAGTACTAAGATCATGAACTAGCTAAATCACTCCTACTGCTCTCTCTCAGGTAAAATAGCATAGAACATGTATAGCTCTCCTGATTCATCATATAGGAGCATGCAGATGAACATGTCTCCTAATCATGGGTTGCGGTTCTGCTTGCTGCCCCCTACTACTTCTCTGCGATCCTTAACAATTTTGCTCCAATCTTTCACTATTAAGCATTCCTCGCTTTTAGAAATCCTGAATGCACTCATGTGCAATGTAGGATATCTTGGTCGTAAGCTAACCATTGACATGCGACCTTTAGTTTCGATCCACTCAGGCACAACTGTCATCGGGAGTCCCTGTTGAAGAACATCGTATAGTAATTAATATACTTAGCAATGAAAGTTTAGCTTGCAAAATAACGTATGCAAAAGATGCACTGAGGACAAATAATAAAAATCTTACCATCTTTCCTAAATAGATGTGACCGTAGTTCAAAACGATCACTATTGGTCACACGTTTTGAGTACTAAGATTTTCAAATTCAGGAAAATAATTTGTCTTGACGACATCAAGATCCTCAAGCCATCAAACATAATGACTTATCTCCTCGTAGTTTAGTTCAGCCCCGGGACAGTGGACGGTCCTGTCTACTAAGCGCCGGACATGTTTGCTTGAATGGAAATAAGCTGTCCATAGAAATTAGTTGTCAACTATTTTTGAATAAACAATATCGAAGACATAAATATGGTTGAGAGACTCACATAATGGTAGAACTAGAGGCGTCTGCACATCGACCCAGATGTCTCTATTACCTTCAATATCATCTTCCGGACGAATATCAAAGGTGATAACCATATCAGGCTCAAATGCATAAGCCTTGCATAGTGCTTGCCAAGTTTTGCATTCAAAATAGGTGTATGTGTCTGCATTGTATAATTTGACGTTCAAAGTATAACCATGCTCGGTCTTCAAGTAAACTCTCTTTACCTCCATAGTTTCCATAGCACTGGAACCTATCTTATCCAAGACAAAAATTCTTGCATGGCAGGGGATGCGCTAGTAGAATAGTGAAAATTTAAAATATAAGTTGAAGCAAATGAAGCATAACTCATGCTTAATTACGAAAAAAGACTTGTCGTTGTGACTTACTGTATCCACTTCGAAGGTCTCATCTAGCTTGATGTTGAAGCGCCTATCATCAACAAGGAAATTTATGTCGCACAGGCCGCGCTGGTCTTCACAGTATTCGCACATAATGAAATCTTTTTCGTCGTCAAACGACATTTCCTATGTTCATATAGCTGAAACATTAAACACTTACTAGTTCTATTAATTCAACTAATTCAACTACTTTTATTAATTCAACTACTTCTATTAAATCAACTAATTCAACTAAGTATTTACTAAAAATAAACTAGTTCTATTAATTTTCTTACTAAAATAAAGTAGCTA
Organism: Aegilops tauschii subsp. strangulata; assembly: GCF_002575655.3. NCBI lineage: Eukaryota > Viridiplantae > Streptophyta > Magnoliopsida > Poales > Poaceae > Aegilops > Aegilops tauschii. The sequence goes on from NC_053040.3 coordinate 26,349,196, forward strand.
GTTCTATATAGTAATATGTTAATTAGATCATCAAATCTCATATACCTAAATTTTCTTACTAAAAATAAACTAGTTCTATTAATTCAACTAGTTCAACTAAGCATTTACTAAAAATAAACTAGTTATATTAATTCATCTAGTTTAAATCTAATATACCTAATTCATCTAACATTAACATTCTAACATTCTTATCTATGTAATTCATCTAATTATATCATCTAATTAACAATTTGACATGCATTAATCTAAACAACAGAAAACAGAAAATAAGTAAAAAAAATGTGTGTGTGTGTGTGTCTCTGTGTGTGTGTGCAGTGTGTGTGTGTGTATGTGTGTGTGTACGTGTACGAGAGCGAGGGGCGGCAGCGTACGTGCGGCGGCGAGATGGCGACGCGACGGGGGCGGCGTGACGAGCGGCGGGCCGGAGGCGACGGCGCGACGGGCCGCGGGCGGTGGGCCGGGGCGACGGCGCAAGACGGCAACGTACGGCCGGGGCGGCGGCGCGAGACGGCGACGACGGGCGGCGGGGGCGACTGCGCGCGGCGGGGCGGCGAGGGGCGCGAGATGGGCGACGGCGCGGCGGCGGCGGCGATGTCGCGCGAAGCAGTTGAAGAAGTGGGGAGATGAAACTGAATTTTTCGTAAGTGCTATATATAGAAGGGGCCTTTAGTACCGTTTGGAGCCACCAACCGGTACTAAAGGCCAATTTTGGCCAGGCCAAGAGGCGGGAAACGGCCACCTTTAGTACCGGTTCGTGGCTCGAACCGGTACTAAAGTCCACCCTTTAGTACCGGTTGGAGCCACAAACAGGTACTAAAGGTGCACGCTGCGGTGCACAAAGTTTTTTTTGCTGTATTTAGTTTCTTTGTGAATATTTTTGCTTTAGGTACAAATAATTACAAACTTTCTGTTATTTCTAGTAGTTTTCAAATTTGAATAGTTTAAATTTTGTAGTGCCAATTTTCAACATTTTCAGAGTTCATTTTGTTGTGATTTTCAATTTCACGGTCATACAGCTCTCTAAACAAATCGGTAAATGAATGAAAAACAGCAAATGATGTCAGAACGTGATGAAAATTGATGACGTCGCTTTGAATGCTGCATACGGAACGCAAAAAAGTCTGGAGTTTAAATTAGTTGAAAAAATGAAGTGCCCGTGTAACCGACGAGTTCTCGTCCGAAACCCTGATACTCCGAAAAAGATTGTCCAGTTTGTACACGAAGTGCATTCAATTTTTGTCGTAACCCTCTTTACTCTTTTGCACATGCTATGTGGGTGAAATGATGATACCATGCCAAGTTTCAACATTTTCAGAGTTCATTTTGTAGTGATTTTCAATTTCACGGCCATTTAGCTCTCTAAACAAATCAGTAAATGAATGAAAAACGACAAATGATGTCAGAACGGGTTGAAAATTGATGACGTCGCTTTGAATGCTGCATACCGAACGCAAAAAAAGTCTGGAGTTTAAATAACATTAAAAAAATGAAGTGCCTGTGTAACAGACGAGTTCTCGTCTGAAACCCTGATACTCCGAAAGAGATTGTCCAGTTTGTACACGAAGTGCGTTCAGTTTTTGCCGTAACCCTCTCTACTCTTTTGCACATGCTATGTGGGTGAAATGATGATACCATGCCAAATTTCAACATTTTAAGAGTTCATTTTGTAGTGATTTTCAATTTCACGGGCATTTAGCTCTCTAAACAAATCGGAAAATGAATGAAAAACAGCCAGAACGTGATGAAAATTGATGACGTTGCTTTGAATGCTGCATACGGAACGCAAAAAAAATCTGGACAATCTGAATTGTCAACATGAGTGAGTGGAGAGAGTGAGGGCGTAAACATGTAAAAATATACATAAAAAATACATTGATTATCAATGATCTTTTTGTGTACAATCTGAATTGTCAACATGAGTCCTCAACGGTTTACAAACCGGTGAAGACTCATAATGCGACCACAAATTCTACACATAGAGTTCAAAGAAGACCAAGTGCTTGTGATAGTTTGAGAAGTAACATATTTAAAGTGGTAAAAATCCTGCTAGGGGAGCGAGCTGGGACTAAAAACAGCCTGCCACAACCTCTTTACTACCGGTTCATGCACGAACCGGTATTAAAGGGGCTTGCCGGGCCCCAGCCTGACAACATCTAGCCACTGCTTCTTTAGTACAGGTTCGTGTCACAAACCGGTACTAAAGGTTCGCTCCGAACCGGTACTAAAGATCTCCTCCCGCCTAGCCGTTTGAACCGGCACTAATGGTCACATTAGTGCCGGCTCAAATTCAAACCGGGACTAATGTGTCTCACATTTGACCCTTTTTCTACTAGTATATTGTCCAAAAAGGATTTGATAGTGAGAGGCCAATGAGGTCAAAACATGTCAAACTCCAACAAAATGAGTATTTTGTCTTATTATTGTATGAAATATAGAGGTTATTAACATGGTAATTATTTCGGGATTGAAACATTTCATTGTTGCAACATCTCCACTACATATGATTCTATTCTTTTTGTATGTAACATGAGTTTGCATATATATTAATGATTTTTTAGACTGGTCATCAAATAGTGTATATTTCCGTATGTATATGTGGACTTCTGTTCAAGTCTATTTTCCTTTTCCTGCTCAAATATCCGGTGTATCATTTTTTAGAGGGAAATAATGGGAAAGATCCTACTACGCTTCTAGAAATTATTTAGGTGGAAAATGTACAATGGAGGGAGGGTTGCCAGAGCTACCTTATAAAGGATCTAACCACTCTTGCATTCCCTCTTTGAGGCAAGGTTTTGCTCTATGTATCATTAGCAAAGTATTCTTTGAATATGCTAAAACATTCATGAATGGTAGGTGTGTTACCATCAAATATGATCATGCTATTGTGATTCCATTAGCTCCAGCATACAGGAAACCGTCCCAAAGAAGCCTTTGTTTTGGTTCATGGTTTTACTTTCTTCTAACGTATACATGAGTTGCATGCCAAAATTCCACTCTTGGTTCAACATCCACCAAAAGTTTTGGCTAAAGTCACATCGAAAAGTAAGCGTGTTGCAGTCCTTCCTTAGAATATCTCTATTATAGATCGTGTCAAGTAAAAGCCAGAAAAGTGCCTATGTTTATGTTTACAATATGGCTTCCATATCCATGACATAGGGGTGGGAGAAGGATCATGATTGGTTATAGTCTTGTAAATTTTGTTTCTGTAAAAAAAGAACCTAGCCCATAGAGAGTTTCTAGGAGCAACATCATCAAAGTAGCTTAATTTATCGAGAATAATGACAAGGTTGTTGCATTGGGAGTAGGCCATGGATGATAGGGGTGAAACATATCATATATAGATTCATAGGTTAAGGCCTTCTAAATGGTGTTCTCCTCATCAATAGTAAAATAATGCAATTGGGTGGATTTAGACTGCATAGTATGATCAGACCATGTGTCCTACCAAAACCAAACAGCATCACATCTCCCAAAATCACATTTAGCCAAAGACTAAAATTGGTTCCATAGAGACATACAATCTATCGAACAAAAAGAGCAATGCCTACCAAAGTGTTGCGGGCAGACATGTCAGAGTAATGAGCTTCCAGGATGAAGTTCATCTAACGGATGTTCTTTTTGTCGAAGAATATGTATACTATGTATAGGAACTTCATCAGTAGAGCTGAATTCTGCACTCTCAGATGAAGTACCTCTACACCACATGACTTGGACCTACATGCAAGACCTCATTTGGCAAGACCTTTACCACCTAACAATATCTTTGCGTACATACAAGAACACATTTGTATCACTTTCTTACTGAAGGTCTGAAGCATAACTAAATTGATTGCTTTTTTCAAGTTAGAATTAATATGATTTGTCTTTGTACGACAACACATGCATGTCTTGAATTGACCAGATTTAATGATAATGTGATGTACATAGTATATTTATTTTTTCCAATGTAATCATAAAGTAGGATTATATTTGTTTCTTAGATTGAGAAGCAAATATTTTAGATTGAGAAACAAATATTTAGTTGTTTCGAATGGTGGACATTCGAATCATGTTGTTTCTGATTATTTCCATGTGTACTCTTTGCGGTGGGGTAAAAATTCAAGATATTATCCGTCTGAAAATCATAGAAACCAAAGGAATAGTGAAATGGGGGTATTTTAAAAAAATCCTCAAGGATCTTTGTCACTCTCAAAACCGGTCAATAATGGTAAGATCACTTTCTTACATTATAGAACATTCATCCTTGTTCTTATGATTTGACATTCTCCCCTTTCAGGATTATTTACTTTTGTGCTAAAATGAGTTTGAAATTGTATTTGATATACCTAGATAAATATGTATTTTGTAGCGTTAGTTTGCTTTCATCCTAAGTTTTAATTGTTACTGAAACATCACAGAAATAAACATGAACTTATTTTCTTGCAACCAATATCATATTAGGTGATTTCCCTATTGTTGAATGTCGAGTCTTTGAAAGACAGCTTAGAGGGAATGAAGCAGGTAAGATTGACACTTGATTTTTAATTTATTGTCTTTAGAAGGTATGGACATTCAGAATATTATGTTTAAGCTATTTATGACACCGATTCAGGTTGCAAAGATGTTAAAATTGAACAAAAGAATTGGTTTAGCAACAACAGAAGATGGTTCATATATTTATGTATGTCCTGGACACAAGGCAAAATATGGTTTCTGGAAAGGCGAGTCAACAATCGATACAAACCAAGACTCATTATTCGGTTTTGTTGTACGGGACCAAAAATCCCCAGTAAACACCATAGTTTTAAATAGCCGGCTATAGCGGAGCTATAGTCCGCTATAGCCTTTTCAGCAGGGTGCCGCTAAATGTTCACCTTCACAAATAGCCCGCTATAGCTTAATTGGAGGTCCGTCGCTATTTTCCATAGCCCACTATTTAAAACATTCTAAACACAAGCAAGGGAGAGATAAGTATTGCGAAAATACAAGAAATCGGGGGCACTCATGTGGAATCACAAGAAGTGATATGCAGTAAGCTTGTATTATCTATTAGTCCACATGCATGGAAGTCTTATTCTCTCGATGTCCTCCTCTAGTACTTGCTGATCATGGATGTCATCCTTCTCTTCTTTCAGATCAACAATCATACCATGTTCATCCTCTTCGTTCACCAGTAGATGATGGCATATATTTTCGGCGTCCTCCTCTGGTACTAGTAGAGCAAGGCCGGCTCATATTGTCCGTATCCTCCTCCTGGACTACTTGGTCACAACTTCCATGCTCGGCATCCTCCTCTTGGACTATCAGGTCAAGGATTACATCCTCGACATCCTCCTCAATCCTCATGCACCAGAATGTCAAGAAATCTTTCATCAGCTTCCTCCTTGTCCAAGAGGTCAAGGCTTCATTACCCATCGTGCTCATAATTTTGCACTAGAATATTTCAAGCCCTTAATAGACCATGGATACAACAACGGTATTTCTCCTGACCAACAACATTGGATGTTTAGCGAATGTCTTGAGACTGACTATGTTATTGCAGGTTCACAACACTTGAGGCCACCTACCGGTTCTGCTCCGGGTCATTTGTGGCATAGAATGTCGTGCCCAAGGTCCAAGAATAATCATCCTGGTTTTGAAAGATCAGAAGGCTTCTCTGGCTATAGCTCCACATATTACTCTAGATTCAAAAATGGGCTAGGTAGCACGCCTCCCAACTAAAGTCATTGATGAAATTGTAGCCTTGTCCCAAGAAACATTCTGAATGATTTGTGCTAGACTGGTGTATTCAGAATTACAAGGAAGACACCAGGACATGGGTTCTTGTTTCTATTTCCAATCGGGCCAATTACTCCCAATATCCATAGAACATAATTCCTGATGTGTAAAGTGATGCATATGACATTTCATTTAGTCTCCTGATAGGATGTTTGCTAGCACTAGTATGTTCCAACCTTCATTGCTACATGTATCTTCAGATTTGGTGATTGATGAGGTTATTATGTATCTTTCTCAACGAAAAAAATAGCGCGCTACAAAATATAACGAGGCCCTTCTCCAAATGCTACAAAAGTTATAGCGTGCTAATAGCGTGCTATATTTCAAAATAGCGTTTGCAAAAAAATTCAAATATATCTAGAAATAAAGTATTTATGCAACTAAATTTTTTGCTAGGAGCAAGTAATATATGCATAAGGGCCAAATCTAGGACATAAAAATTGTAAGTCTCAAACAGTTTCAAGATAGAAAGAGTGAGAAACGTAGTGGTCGTGGGTTGGTTTTGGCCTGCTGGGCCTGCTGGGCTGTGGTTGTTTAAATTTTGCATGGTCTGCACGTTAAAACGTGTAACGCTACAACGTTATAGCGTGTGTAGCGCGCTAATTACGCAATTAGCGCCGTAGCGGCCGATTTTGCCAAAACGTAACGTCTCCCTTCCGAATATGCTATAACCGCGCTATAACGACGAAATAGCGTGCTATTTTTTTCGTTGATCTTTCTGGATAGTCATAGGAAGTTTTCCTTCTGAATAGCTACAACGTATGTCTAGTAAACTATTCCATATGGTAGATATCGCGATGGAACAAGTCGTGTAGTCTCATCATCACATTGGTGGGCTTCTTTTTTTTCTACTAAAAATCTTATCAAACACCTCCCTCGTCGTCGTTTCAGGATAAATTTCCCTAGGATAAGCTATCCATTTTTCCCAATAAGCTTGGCAGCTTGGGGGAGGGGGGGCATCTAAATATCGATCTCAGTTCAAAACAAACTGAACCAGGTCATGAGAAAAACTGGGTCAAAAACCATGAGCTAGTTTACAAGGAAAAGTGGATCGAAAACCTAAACAAATTGACCCAATTATGAGGGAAACAGTCGAGTTTTTCTTTCCCATTCATGTTGTGACACAACATATATGTGCGCACAACATATATGCTTGTGGACTGCTAAACGACTGGCACAACGCGGCCATCCACTGTGATCAGGCTTCCGAGGAGATGCAACATCTACTCACTGACTGCCCCTTCTAGCGGCACATTTGGCACAAAATCCTCTCCTGGTATTGGTATACCGCCACGCCCCAGACCAGACGTGGACGTTCGCAGACTGGTTGGCGTCCTCTTGCTGCCGAGGTATTTCCTCCATCATCGTCCAGCAACGGTTGTGTCTTCAACTCACTGCAGCCCTCTGTTTCACCCCTGGTACAGTCTATCCAGGAAGATGCACACCTTTGGGCTAGGGCAACAGCCAAAGGGTTTAATATTCTTCCAAGAGTCAGCCCTTTGTTTTCCTTCGGGTTGAGCATCCCGTGTTCTGCTCTAGCTTCAAGCTTGTGTACGCTAGCTTATACCTCTTCCCATATGATGGTACCCTTATACCTCTTCCCACTCCTTCTATCAATGCAATGATACGCTAGCTTGTGCGTATTCAAGAAGAAAAAACACAAGAGAAAGATACAGGCTGGGATTGTTGTAAATGTGCTGAATCCTTACTAGTAATGGATGAAGACAGATATACAAACCAGCTGGAGCGTGTTAGATGTGTATTCAAACTAGCAAAGCATGAATGCCTTTCAAAACATTTAATCTCTTCAAACAAAGATACTCCAGAAAGAACTAAGATTTTTAGCTCAGAAGAAGTGGAACAAGCAACCAACAAACTGGGTCAAAACTGCATCCTCAGATTGATCAACATATTGTGGCCATCAACATGTCCAAAACAGTTCACCACAAAAGAAAAGGTCCATAATTGCCATTCAAATGAAATTTTATGATGACATGGACATACCAGTACTCGTGAATCTAATTACTGCATCAAGCGTTAGCGGTGACCAAACTAGCATGCGAGATACATAATATACCAGAGACCAACATCTAGTTTGGCAACAACACTGATACAAAGCTTGCCATCTTGCGCCATGCAAAATCTTTGTTGTGCACTAAGGATTAAAAAAACAATTGCCTTAAGAAGCTTTAGAACACGGAAGCAAAATTCCAGTCGGCCGGCCAGTGTATAATAGAGTGTCGAGTGATAAGCAATGTCAGCCAAGACATAGAAATTAATGCATTGCAGAAGGGCCTATTTCCGCACTTTCTGAGCTCCAATATGTGTGCTAAATAACATGGCATCAGGATGACCAAGTTCATAGCCAATCCATGGTTTATTCCCTACTAAATGATAAGATATCAGAAATCAGGAACCAAATCATCAGTTCAATCAGTTTCTGCATCTAACAGGGCAGAAAAATAGCATCTAGTTAGGCCAAGTACACAGAAATAGGAATTACCAGCTTACTATGGAGAATGAAAACTCGCACCGACACAGTTTACCGATTTTTATAGCTCGTTCTTGGGTGATGTAAATCTGAATCTTGTCGGCACTTCCCCTCGGCAGGCGGCAGCATAGTCTTCAGCAAGGTGTGGTGCAGCTTTCATGTGAGGGCATATGTACTTCTCCATAAATACCTTCTCAGTCCAAAGCAGTGCTGTATAGTAGCTATGTCTATGCGCTAGCCATCCATTTTCCTTAATAAATTTCACAACATAGTAGCGGGGTCTGAGCCGGCCCTCCAGGCTGTAAGTGAGCATTGCCGGTCGATGAGCAATGTAGGCCGGCTCCAACTTCAACTCAGAGAGAAGGAACTCGGATCTGCGCTGCAGCATGTTCTTTGACCTGCTCAGCAGACAGAACCTTGGACAAAGCAATGCCCACCTCAGCATCCGACCAGCTGAAGGTGCTCTTCAAGTACTTCACTTTGGCGGCAATCTTCTCCTCGCTGAGCAATGCAACAGACAACAGAATTTTCCTAAACATCACGGAGCCAACGGGCACACAAAGACCGTCGGTAAACGCCGCCACTGCCCGTATTTGTTCCATGCTGGCGGTGAGCATCCTTGGCATAGTGGTGCACACCCTGCCAATATCGCAAGCACCTAGCGGGCACTCCTGCAGTAACGCCACATTTGGCTTGACCACCCTCTCGAGGCTGTGCGAGAGGAGACTGTTGCTACGCTTGAACGCTTGGAAGAATTTCTTGAAAGATCCGAAGAGGCGCAAGTAGTAGTTCACCTTGGAGATGACGGATTTGCATCGGAAATGGTTCGTGCAGAGCGGGGCGAGGCGCGCGATCTCAGACCGAGGCCGGTGAGCCCGTCTACGATGGGGGACAGGGTCCTCTCCACGCCGGTGCAGAGGAGTTGCGGGTCCCTAGCAACAGCGGCGGCGATGTCGGCCGTGGAGAGGCCGAGGCCAGCGAGGAAGGCGAGGACGACGTCTGGCTTGGAGGGGGATCTAAGGTGGGAGAGCTTCGTGGAGGCCTTCAGCGCCTGTGCTCGGGTGAGGCCGCACATGTCGACCAGGTACTCCTCAACCACGAATCAGGTGCGTGGGGAAACGGGGCATGCGGCGGCGGAAAGGAGACGATGGAGAGGGTAGCTGTGAGACGTGGTGGGGGACGAGAGTAGGTGGGCGAGGATGCAGCTTCAGAGGCGGAGCATGGCACAAGCGACGGCGAGGCCAACGAGCGCCGCCGGTTGGTGCGAGAAATTTTTTTAGGGGTAAAATGCCAATTTATTACTCAAAATCCACATATAGTGGGATACAGTTTTGGTCATGGGGTTGGCCAAGCCAGACGTGGCGTCCCAGACCCCGGCGTAAGGAAAATTTAGCTAGACTGTGTCCTTCATAATTAACAGCACGACCCTCGAAAACAAAATTACACAGAAGATGAGCTGAATTGAGAATGATCTCACTAACTATAGCACCATATCTTCCTTTGCTACCTCTGTTTATATCAGAAACGACTTGCTTGGAGTCACATACAAAAACAATATTCTGGACGTTGAGATCCACAGCTAGAGCAATCCCCTCTCTGCAAGCAATAGCCTCAAGAATTGGAGGGTCATCAATACCTTCAATAACCAGCGCTGAACTGCCCAAAAATTGACCATTGCTGTCCCGACAGACAGCTGCGGCTGAACCACCTCTTCCTTTCATTACACCCACATGTACGTGAATTTTCACGAAACCTGGTGGTGGTGCCTTAGGTCGCTGGGGAGAAGGTGCATGACCTGCACTAGTCTGCTGTACTGGCTTCTTCTCACTGATAGTCCCCAGCTCATCGATGAATCTTTTGACAAAGGAGACGGTGGTAGTTTGCGGAGTCTGAAAAATGCCTTCGTGGATAGCGTTGGGTCGGGCAGTGCAAATCGCCCAGAGAGTGACAGTGAGCAAAACAATTTTCTCATGTGATAAAGATTCCATAAGTGTAAAGAGCCATTGCTTCGCACTGGGCTCGGATGTAGAACTCAAAACCTGAGCCATGCCATCATCAACGAGGGCCCAAGTGCTTCGTGATGTTGTGCAGTTGATTAAAGAGTGTGTCCATGAATCCAAAGACCCGCACAGACCGCAAGAAGATGTATCAGTCATGTGCCTATGTGCTCGGACATCTTCCATCGGCAAAGAGTGTTTAGAGAGCCTCCACAGGAACATTCTAATCTTGCTTCTGCTCTCCTGCTCGAAGAACCTGGTGTACCTTCCAGCCACGCCTCCCGTCGCTGTCTAGTGGCGACATGCATATTATAAGCTGATTTTAACGTAAAGGACCCATGCCTCTCAAACTGCCAGCTCCAAAAGTCCTGCATGGCTCGAGTACGGATTGGGATTCCGAGGATAACACGCGAATCCATCGCCAAGAAGATTTCCTCCACTCGTGCCTTATTCCATGTAGCATTAGTATGATCTATGAGCTCAGAGACTAGCGTGGGAGGATTGGGGATCCGACACCCGTATGGTCTCACATTTTCATCCCGAGGTAGCCATGTGTCTTCCCATATGCGTGTGGATGCACAGTTTCCTATGCGCCGAATCAAACCAAGCTTTAGTGTGTCCCTCCCATCAATAACTGCACGTCATACCAGCTGGCTGGGGTGACTTCCTGCCTGGCACAAAGTGTTTCTGGATAGTAAATACTCTTCAGGAGACGGGCACAAAGTGTTTCTGGATTCTGTAAAAGCCGCCAAGCCTGCCTGGCAAGCATTGCCAAATTTAAGAGCTCGAAATCCTTGAAACCAAGACCTCCCATGGATTTGGGTTGTCTCATTGCCTTCCACGAGACCCAGTGGGGCTTACGCTTTCTTTGCTTGCTCCACCACCAAAAAATTTTGATTAACATTTTCCTTGGTGCGAGAGATACCCGGCGTGATCAGCCGGTGAAGCTTTGCGGCGACGCACCAGGGAGAAGCCCAACTTGTGAGCAAAGCGGGCCTCGAAGCCCAACTTGTCACTCCACGCGCTCCAAGAAAACCAACATGTGAGCGAAGCAAGCCATTCATGAGTGCGAATTTGTGTATCTAGAGCTACATGTAGGCCGTTTTAAAAAAAAATCAATACACGGGAACATAGAGATGTATACTGCATTCCTGTTAAATTTTGTGACGAAATACGCTTTGGTGTGAGCTGCATAAACAAAATTATGGACTTTTATAGTGAATAGTGTATGTGCTAAATATACATGGCTCAATATATTGCATGCATTGAAGTTGGAAGAACTGTCATGCGACATGGCACGGACAATTCCACGGCCACAAAAAGGGTTCCACTATAATCCTTGAAGTGGTGGCCGATCATGAGACTTTGATTTGGCCTGCTTTTTTCGGAATGCCTGGATCTTGCAATGACATCAATGTTCTTCAATGGTCAGCACTCATGAATAGAATTGCAAATGGCGAAACTCCACCGGTGGAGTTTGTAGCACATGGTCATACATACAACTATGGCTACTATCTTGCGGATGGCATCTCCACAAGGTGGCAAACATCTGTGAAGCCATTGAAGGCACCGCAAGATAAGAAAAATATTGATTTTCACAATGCTCAAGCGGCGGCTAGGATAGATGTGGAGAGAGCTTTTCGGATTTTGCAAGCCCAATTTGCTATTGTGAGAGGACCGGCTAGATTTTGGGATCAAAAGATCATTTGGTATATCATGAACGCTTGTGTGATCATGCATAACATGATCATCGGGAATGACCGTGGGCGAGATTTAGACTATTTTCAGTATGAATTGAATGGACATCCCGTGTGAGCGCAGATGAGGGCTGTGAGGGTGGCCCACTTTGTTGCCTCCTATCATGCCATTCGACGTGCTGAAATGCATGATGAGCTTCAAAAGGATCTAGCGAGGAGTAGTGGTCATGGAATGTGCAACAAAACTAGTTTCATTTTGTATGTTTGTTGTATTGTTGATGAACTATTTGTTGTATTATTCATGAACTATTTATTTGAGTTGTAATAATAACCGAACTATTTATTGTTAATTTATTTTGTGTGTGTCTGATTTTCTTGGATCTATGTTTGAGTGGGAAATGTTGTTTGCGCTGGGCATGCGCACATGAATTTAGCGCACCTGCTGAGGTGCTACTTGCGGTGCACAATATTATAGCGCTTCTGGTAAAGCAAAACACTTGCCCAGCACGCTAAAACGCTATTTCGGCGCAGCAAAAAATGTTAGCCCCGCGCTACCGCACGTATGTTGGAGATGCTCTTACTAATTGCGTGACTGGATTAGTCAACCAATCTGGGTGCTTTACTTCTCGGATGAGTGGACCCTGATGAAGGAAATATTCTCTAGAGGCAATAATAAAGTTGTCATTTATATTTTCTTATATCATGATAAATTTTTATTATTCATGCTAGAATTGTATTAACTAGAAACTTAGTGCATGTGTGAATATATAGACAAACAGAGTGTCACTAGTATGCCTCTACTTGACTAGCTCGATAATCAAAGATGGTTAAGTTTCCTAGCCATGGACAAAAAGTTGTCATTTGATGAACGAGATCACATCATTAGAGAATGATGTGATTGACTTGACCCATCTGTTAGCTTAGCACGATGATCGTTTAGTTTGTTGCTATTGCTTTCTTCATAACTTATACATGTTCCTATGGCTATGAGATTATGCAACTCCTGAATACTGGAGGAACAACTAGTGTGTTATCAAACGTCACAACGTAACTGGGTGACTATAAAGATGCTCTACTGGTGTCTCCGATGGTGTTTGTTGAGTTGGCATAGATCAAGATTAGGATTTGTCACTCCGATTGTCGGAGAGGTATCTCTGGACCCTCTCGGTAATGGACATCACTATAAGCCATGCAACCAGTGTAACTAATGAGTTAGTTACGAGATGATGTATTACGCAACGAGTAAAGAGACTTGCCAGTAACGAGATTGAACTAGGTATTGAGATACCGACGATCGAATCTCGGGCAAGTAACATACCGATGACAAAGGGAACAACGTATGTTGTTATGCGGTTTGACCGATAGAAGATCTTCATAGAATATGTAGGAACCAATATGAGCATCCAGGTTCCGCTGTTGGTTATTGACCGGAGATGAGTCTCGGTCATGTCTACATAGTTCTCGAACCCGTAGGGTCCGCACGCTTAACGTTCGGTGACGATTGGTATTATGAGTTTATGTGTTTTGATGTATCGGAGGTAGTTCGGAGTCCCGGATATGATCACGGACATGACGAGGAGTCTCGAAATGGTCGAGACATAAAGATCGATATATTGGATGACTATGTTTGGACATCGGAATGGTTCCGAGTGAGTTCGGGCATATACCGGAGTACCGAGGGGGTTACCGGAGAACCCCTGGGAGTATATGGGCCCTAATGGGCTTTAGTGGAGAGAGAGAGGGGCAGCCAGGCAGGCAGCGCGCCCCCTCCCCCTCTGGTCCGAATTGGACTAAGAAGGGGGGCGGCGCCCCCCTTTCGTTCCTCCCTCTCTCCCCCAATAGGGAACGGGGGAATCCTACTCCCAGTGGGAGTAGGACTCCTCCAAGGCGCGCCATAGAGGGCCGGCCCTCCCCCCTCCTCCACTCCTTTATATATAGGGGAGGGGGTGAGGGAGTCCTGGACTAAGGGGTCCTCGGGCGTCCGGCCTTTTAGCCATGGGCCGGACTGATGGGCTGTGAAGATACAGCGGCCGAAGACTGCACCCGTGTCCGGATGGGACTCTCCTTGGCGTGGAAGGCAAGCTTGGCGCCAAATACGTAGATTCCCTTCTTTGTAACCTACCTTGTTTAACCCTAGATCCTCCCGGTGTCTATATAAACCGGAGGACTTAGTCCGGAGAAAGAGATATTCATTACTGTAGTCATACAGGCTAGGCTTTTAGGGTTTAGCCATTACGATCTTGTGGTAGATCAACTCTTGTAATACTCATATTCATCAAGATCAATCAAGCAGGAACTAGGGTATTACCTCCATAGAGAGGGCCCGAACCTGGGTAAACATCGTGTCCCCTGTCTCATGTTACTATCGACCTTAGACGCACAGTTCGGGACCCCCTACCCGAGATCCGCCGGTTTTGACACCGACATTGGTGCTTTCATTGAGAGTTCGACTGTGCCGTACCCAAAAAGGTTTCAATGGCCCCTTCAATCATCAACAATGACGCAGTCCAAGGAGAAACCTTCCTCCCCGGACAGATCTTCGTGTTCGGCGGCTTCGCGCTGCGGGCCAACTCGTTCAGGAGATAACTCCTGTAACTGCTCTGGCCTTAGATCTGGAGCATACTACGCCATCCAAGGATTGGAGGTTCAACCCCACCACGGAGGCCACAGATTCCCCGGTGTTGGAGCCGCACATGGACTTAACCTCACACAATATCTGTGTCACCGAAACTCCAGACTCGTCTCTGGCTATAAGTTCCGAACCATGTTAGTCCGCGGACGCCGAACTTGATCGCTTATCGATCTTCGAGTTCAGCGCCGCAGACATCTTCCAACACTCGCCCTTGGGCAATGTGTTGAACTCATTAAAGAACCTGTCCTTGGCAGGGGACCCATAGCCAAACTATGTTCGGTTCGAACTAGGGGCTGATGATGGAGAATCTTGCTTCGCACCCGCCGCCCACTTCATAGCCACAGTCGAGGATTTAACCGACACGCTTGATTACGACTCCGAAGACATCGACGGTTGATACGTCTCCAACGTATCTATAATTTTTGATTGTTCCATGCTATTATATTATCTGTTTTGGATATTTATGGGTTTTATTATGCACTTTTATATTATTTTTGGGACTAACCTATTAAACTAACTTGCATGATTCGAATGGAACTAACCCGGACTGACGCTGTTTTCAGCAGACTTTCCATGGTGTTATTTATGTGCAGAAACAAAAGTTCTCGGAATGACCTAAAACTCCACGGAACTTATTTTTGGAAAATATTAAAAATATTGGCCAAAGAATCAAGGCCAGGGGGCCCACCACCTGTCCACGAGGGTGGGGGCGCGCCTGCCCCCCTGGACGTGCCCCCCTGCCTCGTGGGCCCCCTGGAGCTCCACCGACTTCAACTCCAACTCCATATATTCGTGTTCGGGGAGAAAAAAATGAGAGAGAAGGATTCATCGCGTTTTACGATACGGAGCCGCCGCCAAGCCCTAAAACCCCTCGGGAGGGCTGATCTGGAGTCCGTTCGGGACTCCGGAGAGGGGAATCCGTCGCCATCGTCATCATCAACCATCCTCCATCACCAATTTCATGATGCTCACCACCGTGCGTGAGTAATTCCATCGTAGGCTTGCTGGACAGTGATGGGTTGGATGAGATTTATCATGTAATCGAGTTAGTTTTGTTAGGGTTTGATCCCTTGTATCCACTATGTTCTGAGATTGATGTTGCTATGACTTTGCTATGCTTAATGCTTGTCACTAGGGCCCGAGCGCCATGATTTCAGATCTGAACCTATTATGTTTTCATGAATATATGTGAGTTCTTGATCCTATCTTGCATGTCTATAGTCACCTACTATGTGTTATGATCTGGTAACCCCGAAGTGACAATAATCGGGACCACTCCCGGTGATGACCGTAGTTTGAGGAGTTCATGTATTCACTATGTGTTAATGCTTTGGTCCGGTACTCTATTAAAAGGAGGCCTTAATATCCCTTAGTTTCCGTTAGGACCCCACTGCCACGGGAGGGTAGGACAAAAGATGTCATGCAAGTTCTTTTCCATAAGCACGTATGACTATATTCGGAATACATGCCTACATTATATTGATGAATTGGAGATAGTTCTGTGTCACCCTATGTTATGACTGTTACATGATGAACCGCATCCGGCATAATTCTCCATCACCGATCCAATGCCTATGAGCTTTTCACATATTGTTCTTCGTATATTTACTTTACCGTTGCTACTGTTACAATCACTACAAAACCCAAAAATATTACTTTTCCTACTGTTACCGTTACTTCCATATTACTTTGCTACTAAATACTTTGTTGCAGATACTAAGTTATCCAGGTGTGGTTGAATTGACAACTCAACTGCTAATACTTGAGAATATTCTTTGGCTCCCCTTGTGTCGAATCAATAAATTTGGTTTGAATACTCTACCCTCGAAAACTGTTGCGATCCCCTATACTTGTGGGTTATCATTCACCCTCGGGGCTGAGGGTATGTACCAGTAGCTATGTGTTTGATCTCTCTCTCGTGTTCTTGAGGTGGTACGATCTTGATGTATCGCAAGCTTTGCTATTATAGTTGGATCTTATGATGTTTCTCCCCCTCTACTCTCTTGTGATGGATTGAGTTTTCCCTTTGAAATTATCTTATCGGATTGAGTCTTTAAGGATTTGAGAACACTTTATGTATGTCTTGCGTGGGATACCGGTGGTGACAATGGGGTATTCTATTGATTCACTTGATGTATGTTTTGGTGATCAACTTGCGGGTTCCGTGACCTTGGGAATCTATGCATAGGGGTTGGCACACGTTTTCGTCTTTACTCTCCAGTAGAAACTTTGGGGCACTCTTTGAAGTTCTTTGTGTTGGTTGAATAGATGAATCTGAGATTGTGTGATGCATATCGTATAATCATACCCACGGATACTTGAGGTGACATTGGAGTATCTAGGTGACATTAGGGTTTTGGTTGATATGTGTCTTAAGGTGTTATTCTAGTACGAACTCTAGGATAGATCGAACGGAAAGAATAGCTTCATGTTATTTTACTACGGACTCTTGAATAGAACGATAAGAAAGAATAACTTTGAGGTGGTTTCGTACCCAACAATAATCTCTTCGTTTGTTCTCCGCTATTAGTGACTTTGGAGTGACACTTTGTTGCATGTTGAGGGATAGTTATACGATCCAATTATGTTATTATTGTTGAGAGAACTTGCACTAGTGAAAGTATGAACCCTAGGCCTTCTTTCCTAGCATCGCAATACCGTTTGTGCTCACTTTTATCATTAGTTACCTTGCTGTTTTTATATTTTCAGATTACAAAAACCTATATCTACCATCCATATTGCACTTGTATCACCATCTCTTCGCCGAACTAGTGCACCTATACAATTTACCATTGTATTGGGTGTGTTGGGGACACAAGAGACTCTTTGTTATTTGGTTGCAGGGTTGTTTGAGAGAGACCATCTTCATCCTACGCCTCCCACGGATTGATAAACCTTAGGTCATCCACTTGAGGGAATTTTGCTACTGTCCTACAAACCTCTGCACTTGGAGGCCCAACAACGTCTACAAGAGGAAGGTTGTGTAGTAGACATCAACGGTATGGACGACGATGTTGATGCGGAGCAAAATCAAAATCCGCCATTCACTGGACGTTGGACGGCCACTTCTTCGTACGACGTGTACATGGTGGACACACCCAAAACAACCAACGACGATGACAAAGAAAATCCAGTCGAGAATAAACCTCCTGAGACACAGCAAAAACGCCGGCGTCCTCGGCGCCGCTCTAAGTCACGTCGTTCAAAAGACATCAATGCTGGCACCGGAGAAAATAATACTCCGGACGATGCCGAAAATAATGAAGACCTTGCTGAGGTAACATCCGAACAGGAGGAGCAAGAAAACGGGCAAGCTAGCCCCGACGAACAAGCCAGGCCCAACGACTCGGAGGACGGTAGTTATTGTCCTCTCTCCGAGGATGAGGAAAGCCTCGGCAACGAAGATTTCATCGTGCCAGAGGAACCTCTCGAGCAGGAGCGCTTCAAGCGCCAGCTAATAGCCACCGCAAGGAGCCTAAAAAAGAAGTAGCAGCAGCTTCAAGCTGACCAAGATCTGCTCGTCGACAGGTGGACTGACGTGCTGGCAGCCGAAGAATACGGCTTCAGACGCCCAGCCAAGAGTTACCCAAAGCGAAGGTTGCTACCTCAGTTCGACGAAGAGGCGCCGGAGCCCATACCTCCCTCGCGTAATGCGGCCGATCGACCACTACGCGGTTGGGACAGTGCGGCAGACTGACCACCACGTGGTCGGGATAGAGCGGCAACTCAGGCCGAACAGCAGCCTGCCCCACCGCCATGTAAAAATAGAGACAAAACAGTTCGGGGTCATACATACGACCTCCAGCAGACCCTGGATAGTAGACTAGGATATACCCGATCGATTTACGGATCGCGAGGACGTTCCTCGACACGTGATGATGGCTACCTATTCGGACGTGACAAACCTAGTCACACCCGAGCCGACAACCGCAGACGACTCCATCGGAGCTACGACGCGATGCGGTCAGGTATAGAGGCGCCGTACACCCTCTTTGCTTCACTGATGAAGTAATGGATAATGAATTCCCCGAAGGGTTCAAACCCGTGAATATCTAATCATACGACGGGACAACTGATCCCGCGGTATGGATCGAGGACTTTATCCTCCACATCCACATGGCCCGCGGAGATGACCTCCACGCTATCAAATACCTCCCGCTAAATCTTAAAGGACCAGCTCGGCACTGGTTAAACAGCCTGCCTGAAAATTCTATCAGCGGTTGGGAGGACTTGGAAGAAGCCTTCCTCGACAACTTCCAAGATACATATGTCCGGCCACCAGACGCCGATGACTTAAGCCACATAGTCCAACAACCTGGAGAGTCGGCCAAGAAATTCTAGACTAGGTTCCTAACCAAAAAGAACCAGATCATTGACTGTGCGGATGCCGAAGCCCTGGCGGCATTTAAACACAGCATCCGCGACGAATGGCTCGCCCGCCACCTCGGCCAAGAAAAACCAAAATCTATGGCAGCCCTTACGGAACTCATGACCCACTTTTGTGCGGGTGAGGATAGTTGGCTGGCCCGTAGCAAAAACATAGCCAGCGAGGCAGGCCCCTCCAAGGTCAAAAACAGCAACGGCAAGCTCCGACGTAACATACACAAACGCCAAAGCAATGGTGATAATGCCCACGACACCACAGTCAATGCCGGATTCAGCGGCTCAATGTCCAGCCAGCGGAAGAAACCGTACAAAAGAAACAATCAGGGACCATCCAGCCTGGACCGCATACTCGATCGCCCGTGCCAGATACATGGCACCCCAGACAGACCAGCCAATCATACCAACGGAGATTGTTGGGTTTTTAAACAGGCCGGCAAATTAAACGCCGAGAACAGGGAAAAGGGATCACAAAGCAAGGACGACGACGAGGAGCCCCAGCAACCGAACACAGGGGGACAGAAGAAGTTTCCCCCTCAAGTCAAAACAGTGAACATGATATATGCTACACACATCCTCAGAAGGGAGCACAAGCGCGCGCTAAGGGACGTCTACGCGATAGAGCCAGTCGCCCCAAAATTCAATCCATGGTCGTCATTCCCGATCATTTTTGATCGTCGGGATCATCCGACTAGTATCCGTCATGGCAGTTCAGCCGCACTAGTCCTCGACCCAATCATTGATGGATTTCACCTGACGCGCGTCCTTATGGACGGAGGTAGCAGCCTCAACCTGCTCTATCAGTATACAGTGCGAAAAATGGGCATCAATCCATCACGGATCAAGCCCACAAAGACTACCTTCAAAGGAGTCATACCAGGTGTAGAGGCCCGTTGTATGGGCTCAATCACGCTAGAGGTTATCTCCGGGTCTCCGGACAATTTCCGAAGTGAGGAGTTAATCTTCGACATCGTCTCCTTTCGCAGCGGCTATCACGCACTGCTCGGACGAACCGCATTCGCACGATTCAATGCAGTGCCACACTATGCTTATCTCAAGCTCAAGATGCCCAGTCCACGCGGCATCATAACAGTCAACGGAAATACGGAACGCTCCCTCCGTACAGAGGAGCACACAACTGCCTTAGCAGCAGAAGTACAGAGTGGCCTTCTTAAGCAGAACCCTAATTCGGCTGTCGAGCCCACGGATACCGTTAAGAGGGTCCGAACTACCCTGCAGTAGGACAGCTCGGCTCGTCAGGAGCTCGACTAGCAATTCGGCCTCCGTCTCCGTCCCGATCAAGTGGTGGTATTCGTGCCGCGCGTACATAACTACGCACTCAAAATTCCATGGGCATCGACGGAGGCATAGCTAGCTTGTGATCCACAGTACAGGTCAACCGGCACCAGATACACATACTTTCACTTTTCCTTTTTTTCCCTTTTTCAGGTCTCAATCCCGCAGTCCCCATCTGATGGCCTGATTATCGGTCCTCTTGAAGGACAACACACCAAGACAGCAAAAAACACAGACATATGGGGGACTTCTCTAGGTGGTTTCGTTAAACGATCACTCTACCTATTTTTCAGGACCCACATGCAGCTCTCCCTTGGTTTTGGCATGTTAAATAGCATGTTGCTCATCGCACTACTTGTATCAAATGCGCCTCGACGTATTAATCAAATTACAAATGGAAACAGTTCGTGGCCCGAGCTTTAGGGCCCTAGCCTATTATCTTCGCACCCTCTCTGTTTTCCATTCTTTTCCTTCTTTCTTTCCCTCATGTGGGTAACCTTATCAGATAGCACCCGTACACTTTGGTACGTTTCATATTTGCCAGGGGCTTCATAGCACCCCGCACTATGGCAACAAAAGTCCGAACAGTTTTTTATAGTATAGTTCGGCACCCCGAATTTAGCACTATATGCATTGGCTCTGAATCATGTCTTTGGTCAATAGTTGGGTTGCCCGGCTCCTGTGCTTGCTACTTACGTTCCGCTATATCGGCTAAGGTAGTAAAGGGAGAACTACTGCGATTGTGCCTTGGTTTATCCAAAGGAGCACCTCAGTAGAGAAAGCCGAAAACTGATTGTCATGATGCGGCGAGAGCCGGTCAGCTCTTCGGAGGTTGCAAATCGTTGGAGATTTCTTCCGCATTATGCGAAGGATCGGTACTTCCCGATCAGGCGCTTATAGCACTCTAGTTCGGATACTAGGGGCTGCGCCAACATTTTTTATTGTCAAACTCCTATGGCTAAGTGAGGGTGTTCAAGCCGCATAGTTTGATTTCCTCGTCCGTTGCGCTAAACAACTCCGAACACCTCTTCAAGGACCATATAATTGGATCAAGAGTGTTTAGATTCCATCCCGAACACCTCCGTACTACCTACGTGGGGGCAGAAGCCGACGACAGGCCAACCCTCAGATTTCATACAACACGGCCGCACAGGAGGTTAAATTTTTTAACATAACCAACAATATATTACAAACTCACTTTGTTTTATCATACAAAGTAGAGGCAACTTGAAAGCATTTATTCAAAGATAATGTCTTGCGAACACTGCGTCGCTACAATACGAGACCCCTCCAGGATGTCTACAAAATACCGCTCGGGTGTGCGGTGCTCCTTGCCCTCGGGTGGCCCCTCGGTCACAATCTTGATGGTGTCCATCTTCGCCCACCAGACCTTGACGCGAGCAAAGGCCATACGCGCGCCCTCGATGCAGACGGACCGCTTGATGGTGTCCAGCCGAGGTCAGGCATCCACTAGCCGCTTCACGAGGCCGAAATAACTACTGGGTATAGCTTCGGCTGGCCACTGCTGGATTATTAAATCCTTCATGGCCAGTTTGGCCACCCTGTGCAGCTCGACCAGCTGTTTTAGCTGATCGCTGAAGGGCATCGGATGTTCTGGCGCAAGATATTGCGACCAGAACAGCTTTTCCGTGGAGCTCCCTTCTTCGGCTCGGAAGAACTCCGCGGCGTCGGACACACTACGTGGCAGATCAGCAAAAGCTCCTGGAGAACTCCGAATCCGGGTTAGTAAAAGATACTTCCTCTTCACATATTTGCTTTGCGTACTAAATGCCTTACCCGCCGCGATCTTCCCGGCCTCTTGGATCTCTTGGAGGGTGCCCTGGGCCTCATTCCGAGCTGTCTCTGCGCTCTGACGAACCTTGGCGAGTTCGGTCTCTCGAGCCGACGCATCGCGCTCCAAGGTCTCGCACTTCCTCACCGCATCCTTGAGCTCTTGCTGGACCTCGTTGACCCGGGCCTTGAGCTTCTTACGGGCGGCTTGCTCCTTGACAGCCTTACCCTCGGCTTCAGCCAGGGCCTTCTTCAGGGCCTCGACCTCGGTCGTTGCTCCTATACATATCATGACACTTCGGTCAATATATATCATTTTACTCTTTTCAAATACATCACGGGTTATTCCATACCTTGATTCTCCTGGAGCTGCCTCCTCACCTGGCTGAGCCCCTCCTCGGCCTGCTCCAGTCTCTGCTTCAGTCCGGAGACTTCGGCAGTATGCGAGGCCGCGGCCAGCAGCGACGCCCGCGTATTCATTTTAGACAAATTTGGTTAGTTTCCTGCAATGAAGGAGTGATCCTCTATCCGGCTTTTTCTTTCCGAACACCGGACAGTGTCTCAGGGGCTACTGTCTATATCTGGATTTTCTCTGTTTTGCGTTGCTTACCTCAAAACCTGTCAGCAGGCTGCTGCAAGCTTCGGTTAGTCCGCTCTTGGCGGACTGAACCCTTTCAATTACCGTGCCCATAAGGACACGGTGCTCATCCACAATGGAAGCGCCTCGCAGCGCTTCCAGCAGATTATCCGGTGCCCCTGGTTGGACACGGGTCACCGGCGGAATAGGCATACCCCCTTCTTTCGAAGGAGGTTGCGTGCCGGATTCTAGAGCCGCATCGGTCTTCGGAATCGAGTCCGGCTGAGGGCTGAACTGAGTACGACCCTCATCACCAGTCTCCACGGGGATTGGCTCCCCTTGGTGTCCGGTGACGGAGGCTTCACCTTCTGGCGCCTCCTGAGCCTCTCCCCGGCCTGGGAAAGTCCTTCGGACAGCACCTCCGTGTCGCGCTTGGCCTTGGGAGAGTGAGCGGTCGGTGGTGACTCGCTGGCCATCGCCTTTGAATCCAACGAACCTCCTGATGAGGATCGCTGGGAGCTGTTGTGGTCCGGACTGCAATTGCATAATTAATCATGTCAATACAATAAAGAGGAGAGGCCGGATATATGGGTATGTACGAGTCCTAGCACTTAAGACGCAGCCTGAGGCTTAGGGAGGGGGCGTCCCTCCGGACTGCTGTCGACGTCCCACGTGGAGGTATCCGCGAGGGAGCCCTTCCCTTTTTTGGACTTTTCTGCCTCCAAGTTCATGGAGGCCGCCCTCTTCTTCTTTCCCTCGTCCGAGGGAGGGTTGTTCTCCTCCTCCTCCTCCTCCTCGTCGTCCTTAGCGGCAGAGGAAAGGGTCACTTCGTCTTCGGACGTCACGTCGGTAGCGCCCTTGTGATGGGGGCCGCCTTTGGCCCCCTTGGCCTTCTTTTCCGGCAGCCTATAGGGCGCCGGAACCAGCATCTTCGCCAGAAGCGGGATGACGGGCTTTTCAGGTAGCAGAGCCGAACTATGGATCCGCTCCACTCTCTCCATCCACGCCTAAGAAAATACAGCAAAGGTTAGGCATCCTCCTTGAACAAACAAGTAAAAGGTACGCCTTAAGAAAAGGGGAAGTTACCTCATTGGCAGGATGGGTGTGATCGTGACCACGGTCCGAATCTATGACCGGCGGCTTCTCGTTGCCCTTGAAGAGCAGCTTCCAGGCACCTTCGTGAGTAGTTGCGAAGAGCCCTTCCAGAGGCTGGTGCTTCGCCGGATCGAATTCCCAAAAAGGTAAGCTTTAGCGTTGGCAGGGGAGAATCCGGCGAGCCAGCATCACCTGGATCACGTCGACGAGCTTGACGTCTTTATCCACCATGCTCTGAAGTCGTGTTTGTAGCGCTATCAGCTCGTCTGATGCTGACCAGTTGGGGCCTTTCTCCTTCCAGGAGGTGAGCCGCATTGGGGCTCCGGCCCTAAACTCGGGTGCCGCCGCCCAAGTGGTGCCGCGCGGCTCTGTGATGTAGAACCACTGCTTCTGCCACTGCTTGACAGTCTCCACAAAAGTGCTTGTGGGCCAAGTGACGTTGGGCATCTTGCTCACCATGGCGCCTCCGCACTCTGCGTGTTGGCCGTCCACCACCTTTGGCTTCACGTTGAAGACCTTGAGCCATAGGCCAAAGTGGGGATGGATGCGGAGGAAGGCCTCGCACACGATAATGAATGCCGAGATGTTGAGGAAGGAGTTCGGGGCTAGATCATGGAAATCTAGCCCGTAATAGTACATCAGTCCGCGGACGAAGGGTTGAAGTGGAAACCCCAATCCACGGATGAAGTGAGGGAGGAAAACTACCCTCTCAGTAGGCTTCGGGGTGGGGATGACTTGCCCGTTGGTGGGCAGACGGTGGGCGATTCCTTTCGCCAGGTACCCCGCCGCCCGGAGCTGGGTGATGTCCTTCTCTTTGATGGAGGAGACCATCCACTTGCCTTGGCCTCCGGATCTGGACATGATTGAGTGCTTCCTAGAGATAGAGAAGATGGGAACTTGGGCGCTGGAGCTCAAGAATGGAAGGACAGAGAGGAAGAGAAGGCTGGGTGAAAGAGGGGAATCCTTATCTCCTTATAAAGGCCATGAATATTGAACGCCTCCTCACTCGCCTTAAAACTCGCCTATTCCCAAGGGTTGTGTAAATGGCATGGTTGGGTTACCCATGCCCGTATTGATGAGAATCCCGCAATAAGGGGACACGATCTCTGCTTTGACAAGATGTACCAATGGCAACTGCGTCTCGAAACATGGAGCGGCAGACGAAAAACGGTTCGAAATTATGACTGGGCAGACGTGATGTCATATTACAAAAAGTTGTCAGTGAATTGGACTCGTGGAATATTATATTCTCTCTACGGTTGTGTGTGGTGTGTGTGTTACAGGTCCGGACACATTCAATACGTCCGAAGACTATCTTGGAGTTCGGAAGAAGGAACCCGCCTTGCAATGTCAAAGACAGACCTACGCGCCGGATACCTTGTCATTGAAGCCAGGTTCAGGGGCTACTGAGGGAGTCCCGGACTAAGGGGTCCTCGGGCGTCCGGCCTGTTAGCCATGGGCCGGACTTATGGGCTGTGAAGATATGGAGACCGAAGACTGCACCCGTGTCCGGATGGGACTCTCCTTGGCGTGGAAGGCAAGCTTGGCGACCAAATACGTAGATTCCCTTCTTTGTAACCGACCTTCTGTAACCCTAGATCCTCCCGGTGTCCATATAAACCGGAGGACTTAGTCCGGAGAAAGAGATATTCATTACCGTAGTCATACAGGCTAGGCTTTTAGGGTTTAGCTATTACGATCTCATGGTAGATCAACTCTTGTAATACTCATATTCATCAAGATCAATCAAGCAGGAAGTAGGGTATTACCTCCGTAGAGAGGGCCCGAACCTGGGTAAAAATTGTGTCCCCTGCCTCCTGTTACCATCGACCTTAGACGCACAGTTCGGGACCCCCTACCCGAGGTCCGCCGGTTTTGACACCGACACGGGGCACCCCATAGACACACAAGTTGATGATTGATCTCTTAGCCGTGTGCGGTGCCCCCTTCCACCATAATCCACCTCGGTCATATCGTTGCAGTGCTTAGGCGAAGCCCTGTGCTGGTAGCTTTATCATCACCATCACCACGCCGTCGTGCTGACGAAGCTCTCCCTCGACACTATGCTGGATCGAGTTGGCACGTCACCGAACCGAACGTGTGCAGATCGCGGAGGTGCCGTACTTTTGGTACTAGGATCGGTCGGATCGTGAAGACGTACGACTACTACATCAACCGCGTTGTCATAATGCTTCCGCTTACGGTCTACGAGGGTACGTGGACTACACTCTCCCCTCTTGTTGCCATGCATCACCACGATAGATCTTGCGTGTGCGTAGGAATTTTTTTGAAATTGCTGCGTTCCCCAACTGTGGCATCCGAGCCAGGTTTATGCGTAGATGTTATATGCACGAGTAGAACACAAAGAGTTGTGGGCGATACTAGTCATATTGCTTACCGGCATGTCATACTTTGATTCGGCGGTATTGTTGGATGAAGCGGCCCAGACCGACATTACGCGTTCGCTTACGCGAGACTGGTTCTACCGACGTGCTTCGCACACAGGTGGCTGGCGGGTGTCAGTTTCTCCAACTTTAGTTGAATCGAGTGTCACTACGCCCGGTCCTTGTTGAAGGTTAAAACAACACACTTGACGAAAAATCGTTGTGGTTTTGATGCGTAGGTAAGAACGGTTCTTGCTCAGCCCGTAGCAGCCACGTAAACTTGCAACAAAAAAGTAGAGGATGTCTAACTTGTTTTTGCAGGGCATGTTGTGATGTGATATGGCCAAGACATGATGCTAAATTTTATTGTATGAGATGATCATGTTTTGTAACATAGTTATCGGCAACTGCCAGGAGCCATATGGTTGTCGCTTTATTGTATGAAATACAATCGCCATGTAATTGATTTACTTTATTAGTAAGCGGTAGCGATCGTCGTAGAAGCAATAGTTGGCGAGACGACAATCATGCTACGATGGAGATCAAGGTGTCGCGCTGGTGACGGTGGTGATCATGACGGTGCTTTGAAGATAGAGATCAAAGGAACAAGATGATGACGGCCATATCATATCACTTATATTGATTGCATGTAATGTTTATCCTTTATGCATCTTATTTTGCTTAGTTCGACGGTAGCATTATAAGATGATCTCTCACTAAATTTCAAGGTATAAGTGTTCTCCCTGAGTATGCACCGTTTCTACAGTTCGCCGTGCCGAGACACCACGTGATGATCGGGTGTGATAAGCTCTACGTTCACATACAACAGGTGCAAGCCAGTTTTGCACATGCAGAATACTCGGGTTAAACTTGACGAGCCTAGCATGTGCAGATATGGCCTCGGAACACTGAGACCGAAAGGTCGAGCGTGAATCATATAGTAGATATGATCAACATAGTGATTTCACCATTGAAAACTACTCCATCTCACGTGATGATCGGACAAGGTTTAGTTGATATGGATCACGTGATCACTTAGATGATTAGAGGGATGTCTATCTAAGTGGGAGTTCTTAAGTAATATGATTAATTGAACTTTAATTTATCATGAACTTAGTACCTGATACTATTTTGCATGTCTATGTTGTTGTAGATAGATGGCCCTCGCTGTTGTTCCGTTGAATTTTAATGCGTTCCTAGAGAAAGCTAAGTTGCAATATGATGGTAGCAACTACACGGAATGGGTCCGTAACTTGAGGATTATCCTCATTGCTGCATAGAAGAATTACATCCTGGAAGCACCGCTAGGAGCCAAACCCGCTGCAAGAGCAACACCAGATGTTGTGAACAACTGGCAGAGCAAAGCTGATGAGTACTCAATAGTTCAATGTGCCATGCTCTACGGCTTAGAACCGGGACTTCAACGACGTTTTGAACGTCATGGAGCATATGAGATGTTCCAGGAGTTGAAGTTAGTATTTCAAGAAAATGCCCGGATTGAGAGATATGAAGTCTCCAATAAGTTCTACAGCTGCAAAATGGAGGAGAATAGTTCTGTCAGTGAGCACATACTCAGAATGTCTGGGTACCACAATCACTTGACTCAGCTGGGGGAGTTAATCTTCCAGTTGATAGTGTCATTGACAGAGTTCTTCAATCAATGCCACCAAGCTACAAGAGCTTCGTGATGAACTATAATATGCAAGGGATGGATAAGACGATTCCCGAGCTCTTCGCAATGCTGAAAGCTGTGGAGGTAGAAATCAAGAAGGAGCATCAAGTGTTGATGGTCAACAATACCACCAGTTTCAAGAAAAAGGTTATAGAGAAGAGGGGTAACTTCAAGAAGAACGGCAAGCAAGTTTCTGCTCAAGTGAAGAAACCCAAGTCTGGACCTAAGCCTGATAATGAGTGCTTCTACTGCAAAGGGACTGGTCACTGGAAGCAGAACTACCCCAAGTATTTGGTGGAGAAGAAGGATGGCAAAGTGAAAGGTATATGTGATATACATGTTATTGGTGTGTACCTTACTAATGCTCGCAATAGCGCCTGGGTATTTGATACTGGTTCTGTTGCTAATATTTCCAACTCGAAACAGGGGCTACGGATTAAGCGAAGAATGGCTAAGGACGAGGTGACGATGCGCGCGGGAAATGGTTCCAAAGTCGATGTGATCGCCGTCGGCACATTACCTCTACATCTACCTTCGGGACTAGTTTTACACCTAAATAATTGTTATTTGGTGCCAGCGTTAAGCATGAACATTATATCTGGATCTTGTTTAATGCGAGACGGTTATTTGATACGTCTCCGTCGTATCTATAATTTTTTATTGTTCCATGCCAATATTCTACAACTTTTACATACTTTTGGCAACTTTTTATACTATTTTTGGGACTAACATATTGGTCCAGTGCCCAGTGCTAGTTCCTGTTTGTAGGATGTTTTTTGTTTTGTAGAAAATCCATATCAAACGGGATAAAAACCGACGGAGATTTTTTTGGAATATATGCAAATTTTGGGAAGTGGAATCAACCCGAGACGATGCCCGAGGGGGGCACGAGGGTGAGGGGCGCGCCCTGGGCACTCGTGGTCGCTCCTTAAGGCGGTTGGTGCCCTTCTTTCACCGCAAGAAAGCCAATATCTGGATGAAAATCGTGTCCAAATTTCATCCCAATCGGAGCTACGGATCTCCGGGAATATAAGAAACGGTGAAAGGGCAGAATCAGAGAACGCAGAAACAGAGAGAGACAGAGAGACAGATCCAATCTCGGAGGGGCTCTTGCCTCTCCCATGCCATGGAAGCCAAGGACCAGAGGGGAAACCCTTTTCCCATCTAGGGAGAAGGTCAAGGAAGAAGAAGAAGAAGAAGAAGGGGGGCTCTCTCCCCCTCTCTCCCGGTGGCACCGGAACGCCGCCGAGGCCATCATCGTCACCGCAATCTACACCAACACCTCCGTCACCTTCACCAACATCTCCATCTCCTTCCCCCATCTATCTACAGCGGTCCACTCTCCCGCAACCCGCTGTACCCTCTACTTGAACATGGTGCTTTATGCTTCATATTATTATCCAACGATGTGTTGCCATCCTATGATGTCCGAGTAGATTTTCGTTGTCCTATCGGTAATTGGTGAATTGCTATGATTGGTTTAATTTGCTTGTGGTTATGTTGCTGTCCTTTGGTGCCCATCATATGAGCGCGCGCATGGATCACACCGTAGGGTTAGTTGTATGTTGATAGGACTATGTATTGGAGGGCAAGAGTGACAGAAGCTTCAACCTAGCATAGAAATTGATGCATACGGGTTTGAAGGGGGACCAATATATCTTAATGCTACGGTTGGGTTTTACCTTAACGAACGTTAGTAGTTGCGGATGCTTGCTAATAGTTCCAATCACAAGTGGATAGAATTCCAAGTCAGGGATGACATGCTAGGAGTGGCCTCTCCCACATAAAACTTGCTATCGGTCTAGTAAAGTAGTCAATTGCTTAGGGACAATTTCGCAACTCCTACCACCACTTTTCCACACTCGCTATACTAAATTTATTGCTTCTTTATCTAAACAGCCCCTAGTTTTTATTTATGCGCTCTTTATTATCTTGCAAACCTATCCAACGACACCTATAAAGTACTTCTAGTTTCATACTTGTTTTAGGTAAAGCGAACGTCAAGCGTGCGTAGAGTTGTATCAGTGGTCGATAGAACTTGAGGGAATATTTGTTCTACCTTTAGCTCCTCGTTGGGTTCTACACTCTTACTTATCGAAAGAGGCTACAATTGATCCCCTATACTTGTGGTTATCAAGACCTTTTTCTGACGCCATTGCCGGGGAGTTATAGCGTGGGGTGAATATTCTCGTGTGTGCTTGTTTGCTTTATCCCTAAGTAGTTTTTATTTGCTGTTCTAAGTTGTTCTCTATCTTTAGTTATGGATATGGAACACGTACTTGCTACTCATGGAGATGGGGAACCTCCTAAAACCCTCGATGCTCATTATGTGAAAGATATTATGTACTACTTTAATAATCCTGTGAAAAGCCCATTCAATTATGTCATGGGAGACACGTTGGATCAACGTGAATACTTTAGGGATTATTTATTGACTCAAAAAGGGAAACTATTATGGGATCAAATTTATATGTTGTATTGGTATGCTAGGCAACTATGCTTGAGATATGATTATACTTGTTGCTCTAGGATGAGGGCTCCGCACCTTCCCTTTTCATGCAGATTTAATGATAATAAAACCTTGGCTTCGTATGCTAATGGTATATATGATTACTATGATGTGGAACAAATAGAATAATTTGTTGCTTTTATGGGTGCTTATGAAATTGAATCTTTGTTTAAAGAGTGTGAAAATCTTGATGATGCTGTTTACAAACCTGAAAATTTTGCTATACTTAAATATTGCTATGAGAATTATGAATTCAGTTGTGATATTGATGAATTTATTGCTATGAGTCTCCGTTGTCCAAGAGGAGACTAATGTTTTGCAGGAGTCTATGGAAGAAGGAATTGATGAAACTGTGAGCTCATTGGATGAAAAAGATGCGGAGGAGAGCGAAGAACAAAAGGAGGAAGATCAGATTAGCTACCCGTGCCCACCTTCTAATGAGAGTAACTCTTCAACTCATACATTATTTAATGCCCCTTCGTGCTTACCAAAGGATGATTGCTATGATGATTGTTATGATCCCATTGATTCGTTTGAAATATCCCTTTTTCATGAACTTGATGCTTGCTATGCTTGTGGCCAAGATGCCAATATGAATTATGCTTATGGAGATGAACTTGCTATAGTTCCTGATGTTAAACATGAAATTGTTGCTATTGCACCCACGCATGATAGTCCTATTATCTTTTTGAATTCTACCGACTACACTATATCGGAGAAGTTTGCCCTTATTAAGGATTATATTGATGGGTTGCACTTTACCATTGCACATGATAATTTTGATGAATATAATATGCATGTGCTTGCTGCTCCTACTTGCAATTATTATGAGAGAGGAACTACATATACGCCTCTCCATGTTTCCAATATGATAAAATTGCAAGAAACTGTTTATAGTATGCATTGGCCTTTACTATGTGTGCATGAATTGTTCTTTTATGACATGCCCATGCATAGGAAGAGAGTTAGACTTCATTGTTGCATGGCATATGTTACTTTGTGCTCACTACTAAATCACAAATCATTGTTAATTGAAATTGGCTTTGATATACCTTGGGATCCGGGTGGATCCATTACTTGAGCACTATATGCCTAGCTTAATGGCTTTAAAGAAAGTGTTGCCAGGGAGACAACCCGGAAGTTTTAGAGAGTCATTTATTTCTGGTGTGTGCTTTTATAAAGTTTAGAAACAAAAATAATGTGCCAAGATTTGCCTTTAGGATGTTTACATTGCTTGTTCGTTTGTGCGGTGCAAAACAAAAACTTTGGATGTAGTGCACGATTTTACATTTTTTTTACTGGAACGTCAAACGGTTCTGAAACTTTCTGCACTGCCTTTCTATACAAATTGTTTATTTTTCCTAAATTTTTCAGAACTTTTGGACTACTAGAAGTATGGTGAATGTTCAGATTACTACAGACTGTCCTGGTTAAGACAGATTCTGTTTTTGATGCATAGTTTGCTTGTTTTGATAGAACAATCGATTTCTATCAGTGGATTAAGCCATTGAAAAGTTATATTACAGTAGCTACAATGCAAAAACAAAATATGAATTGGTTTTCAATTGTACCTAGAGTAGTGATTTGCTTTATTATACTAACGGATCTTACCGAGCTTTCTCTTGAGTTTTGTGTGGATGAAGTGTTCGAAGATCGAAGAGGTCTCGATGTGAGGAGAAGGAGGAGAGGCAAGAGCTCAAGCTTGGGGATGCCCAAGGCACCTCAAGTAAATATTCAAGGAGACTCAAGCATGTAAGCTTGGAGATACCCCGGAAGGCATCCCATCTTTCTTCAAGAAGTATCAGAATGTTTTCGGATTCGTTTCGTTCATGTGATATGTGCAAATCTTGGAGCCTCTTTTGCATTTAGTTTTCACTTTTCTTTTATGCACCATGCTGGTATGAGATAGTCTTTAGCTGATTTATAGAATGCTCATTGCACTTCACTTATATTCTTTTGAGTATGGCTTTATAGAATGCTTCATATGCTTCACTTATATCATTTGAAGTATGGATTGCCTGTTTCCCTACACATAGAAAACTGCCATTTGTAGAATGCTCTTTTGCTTCACTTATATTTGTTAGAGCATGGGCATATCTTTCGTAGAAAGAATTAAACTCTCTTGCTTCACTTATATCTATTTAGAGAGATGACAGGAATTGGTCATTCACATGGTTAGTCATAAAATCCTACATAAAATTTGTAGATCACTGAATATGATATATTTGATTCATTGCAATAGTTTTGCGATATAAAGATGGTGATATTAGAGTCATGCTAGTGGGCAGTTGTGGATTGTAGAAATACTTGTCTTGAAGATTGTGATTCCCGTAGCATGCACGTATGGTGAACCGTTATGTAACGAAGTTGGAGCATGAGGTATTTATTGATTGTCTTCCTTATGAGTGGCGGCCGGGGACGAGCGATGGTCTTTTCCTACCGATCTATCCCCCTAGGAGCATGCGAGTAGTACTTTGTTTCGATGACTAATAGATTTTTGCAATAAGTATGTGAGTTCTTTATGACTAATGTTGAGTCCATGGATTATACGCACTCTCACCCTTCCATCATTGCTAGCCTCTTCGGTACCGTGCATTGCCCTTTGTCACCTCGAGACTCGGTGCAAACTTCGCCGGTGCATCCAAACCCTGTGATATGATAAGCTCTATCAAACATAAGCCTCCTTATATCTTCCTCAAAACAGCCACCATACCTACCTATCATGGCATTTCCATAGCCATTCCAAGATATATTGCCATGCAACTTCCACCATCATCATATACATGACTTGAGCATTTATTGTCATATTGCTTTGCATGATCGTAAGATAGCTAGCATGATGTTTTCATGGCTTGTCCGTTTTTTGATGTCATTGCTACGCTAGATCATGGCACATCCCGGTACACCGCTGGAGGCATTCATATAGAGTCATATCTTTGTTCTAGTATCGAGTTGTAATATTGAGTTGTAAGTAAATAAAAGTGTGATGATCATCATTATTAGAGCGTTTTCCAAAAAAAGAAAAAAAAGAGAAAGGCCAAAAAAAGAGAAAGGCCAAATAAAAAAGGGAAATGCCCAAAAAAAGAAAAAAAGAAGGGACAATGCTACTATCCTTTTTCCACACTTGTGCTTCAAAGTAGCACCATGATCTTCATGATAGAGAGTCTCTTATTTTGTCACTTTCATATACTAGTGGGAATTTTTCATTATACAACTTGGCTTGTATATTCCAACAATGGGCTTCCTCAAATGCCCTAGGTCTTCATGAGCAAGCAAGTTGGATGCACACCCACTTAGTTTCAGTTTGAGCTTTCATACACTTATAGCTCTAGTGCATCCATTGCATGGCAATCCCTACTCCTCACATTGACATCAATTGATGGGAATCTCCATAGCCCGTTGATTAACCGCGTCGATGTGAGACTTTCTCCTTTTTGTCTTCTCCACACAACCTCCACCATCATATACTATTCCACCTATAGTGCTATATCCATGGCTCACGCTCATATATTGCATGAAAGTTGAAACGGTTTGAGAACATCAAAAGTATGAAACAATTGCTTGGCTTGTCATCAGGGTTGTGCATGATTTGAATATTTTGTGTGGTGAAGATGGAGCATAGCCAGACCATATGATTTTGTAGGGATAACTTTCTTTGGCCATGTTATTTTGAAAGGACATGATTGCTTTATTAGTATGCTTGAAGTATTATTGTCTTAATGTCAAAAGATAGACTATTGCTTTGAATCACTCGTGTCTTAATGTTCATGCCATGATTAGATTATGCGATCAAGATTATGCTAGGTAGCATTCCACGTCAAAAATTATCTTTTTTATCATTTACCTACTCGAGGACGAGCAGGAATTAAGCTTGGGGATGCTGATACATCTCCATCGTATCTATAATTTTTTATTGTTCCATGCCAACATTCTACAACTTTTACATACTTTTGGGAACTTTTTATACTATTTTTGGGACTAACATATTGATCTAGTGCCCAGTGCCAGTTCCTGTTTGTTGCATGTTTTTTGTTTCGCAGAAAATCCATATCAAACGGAGTCCAAACGGGATAAAAACTGACGGAGATTTTTTTGGAAGATATGTGAATTTTGGGAACTGGAATCAACACGAGACGATGCGAGAGGGGCCCACGTGGGTGAGGGACGCTCCCTAGGGGGTCAGGCGTGCCCCGGGCCCTCATGGCCACTCCGTAAGGCGGTTGGTGCCCTTCTTTTGCCGCAAGAAAGCCAATATCCGGATAAAAATTGTGTCCAAATTTCAGCCCAATTGGAGCTATGGATCTCCGGGAATATAAGAAATGGTGAAAGGGCAGAATCAGAGAATGCAGAAATAGAGAGAGACAAAGAGATAGGTCCAATCTCGGAGGGGCTCTCACCCCTCCCATGCCATGGAAGCCAAGGACCAGAGGGGAAACCCTTCTTCCATCTAGGGAGAAGGTCAAGGAAGAAGAAGAAGAAGGGGGGCACTCTCCCCCTCTCTCCCGGTGGCGCCTGGACGCCGGGGCCATCATCGTCACCGCGATCTACACCAACACCTTCGTCATCTTAACCAACATCTCCATCACCTTCCCACATCTATCTACAGCGGTCCACTCTCCCGCAACCCGTTGTACCCTATACTTGAACATGGTGCTTTATGCTTCATAGTATTATCCAATGATGTGTTGGCATCCTATGATGTCTGAGTAGATTTTCGTTGTCCTATCGGAAATTGGGGAATTGCTATGATTGGTTTAATTTGCTTGTGGTTATGTTGCTGTCCTTTCGTGCCCATCATATGAGCGCGCGCGTGGATCACACCATAGGGTTAGTTGTATGTTGATAGGACTATGTATTGGAGGGCAAGAGTGACAGAAGCTTCAACCTAGCATAGAAATTGATGCATATGGGATTGAAGGGGGGCCAATATATCTTAATGGTATGGTTTGGTTTTACCTTAATGAACGTTAGTAGTTGCGGATGCTTGCTAATAGTTCCAATCATAAGTGCATAGAATTCCAAGTCAGGGATGACATGCTAGCAGTGGCCTCTCCCACATAAAACTTGCTATCGGTCTAGTAAAGTAGTCAATTGCTTAGGGACAATTTCGCAACTCCTACCACCACTTTTCCACACTCTCTATACTAACTTTATTTCTTCTTTATCTAAACAACCCCTAGTTTTTATTTACGCGCTCTTTATTATCTTGCAAACCTATCCAACAACACCTACAAAGTACTTCTAGTTTCATACTTGTTTTAGGTAAAGCGAACGTCAAGCGTGCGTAGAGTTGTATCCGTGGTCGATAGAACTGGAGGGAATATTTGTTCTACCTTTAGCTCCTCGTTGGGTTCGACACTCTTACTTATCGAAAGAGGTTACAATTGATCCCCTATACTTCTGGGTTATCGTTATTCATTTAAATCAGAGAATAACGGTTGTTCTATTTATATGAGTAATATCTTTTATGGTCATGCACCCTTGATGTGTGGTCTATTTTTACTAAATCTTGATAGTAGTGATACACATGTTCATAGTATTGAAGCCAAAAGATATAAGTTTAATAATGATAGTACAACTTGTTTGTGGCACTGTCGTTTAGGTCATATTGGTGTAAAACGCATGAAGAAACTCCATGCTGATGGACTTTTGGAATCACTTGATTATGAATCACTTGATGCTTGCGTACCATGCCTCATGGGCAAGATGACTAAGACTCCGTTCTCCGGAACAATGGAGCAAGCAACGGACTTGTTGGAAATAATACATATTGATGTATGTCGTCCGATGAGTGTTGATGCTCGCGGCGGGTATCATTATTTTCTTACCTTCACAGATGATTTGAGCAGATATGGGTATATCTACTTGATGAAACATAAGTCTGAAACATTTGAAAAGTTTAAAGAATTTCAGAGTGAAGTGGAAAATCATCGTAACAAGAAAATAAAGTTCCTACGATCTGATCATGGATGAGAATATTTGAGTTATGAGTTTGGTCTTAATTTGAAACAATGCAGAATAGTTTTGCAACTCACGCCGCCTGGAACACCACAGCGTAATGGTGTGTCCGAACGTCGTAATCGTACTTTACTAGATATGGTGCGATCTATGATGTCTCTCACTGATTTACCGCTATCGTTTTGGGGTTATGCTTTAGAGACGGTTGTATTCACGTTAAATAGGGCACCATCTAAATTTGTTTAGACGACACCTTATGAACTGTGGTTTGGCAAGAAACCCAAGTTGTCGTTTCTTAAAGTTTGGGGTTGCGATGCTTATGTGAAAAAGCTTCAACCTGATAAGCTCGAACCCAAATCAGAGAAATGTATCTTCATAGGATACCCAAAGGAGACTGTTGGCTACACCTTCTTTCACAGATCCGAAGGCAACATATTTGTTGCTAAGAATGGATCCTTTCTAGAGAAGGAGTTTCTCTCGAAAGAAGTGAGTGGGAGGAAAGTAGAACTTGATGAGGTAACAGTACCTGCTCCCTTATTGGAAAGTAGTTCATCACAGAGATCAGTTCCAGTGATTCCTACACCAGTAAGTGAGGAAGCTAATGATGATGATCATGAAACTTCCGATCAAGTTACTACTGAACCCCGTAGGTCAACCAGAGTAAGATCCGCACCAGAGTGGTATGGTAATCCTGTTCTGGAAGTCATGTTAGTTGACCATGACGAACCTATGAACTACGAGGAAGCGATGATGAGCCCAAATTCCGCAAAATGGCTTGAGGCCATGAAATCTGAGATGGGATCCATGTATGAGAACAAAGTGTGGACTTTGATTGACATGCCCGATGATCGGCAAGCCATAGAGAATAAATGGATCTTCAAGAAGAAGATTGACGTTGGCGGTAATATTACAGTCTACAAAGCTCGACTTGTTGCGAAAGGTTTTTGACAAGTTCAAGGAGTTGACTACGATGAGAGCTTCTCACCCGTAGCGATGCTTAAGTCTATCCGAATCATGTTAGCAATTACCGCATTTTATGATTATGAAATTTGGCAAATGGATGTCAAAACTGCATTCGATAATGGATATCTTAAAGAAGAGTTGTATATGATGCAACCAGAAGGTTTTTTCGATCCAAAAGGTGCTAAAAAAGTGTGCAAGCTCCAGCGATCCATTTGTGGACTGGTGCAAGCCTCTTGGAGTTGGAATATACGCTTTGATAGTGTGATCAAAGCATATGGATTTATACAGACTTTTGGAGAAGCATGTACTTACAAGAAAGTGAGTGGGAGCTCAATAGCATTTCTGATATTATATGTGGGTGACATATTGTTGATTGGAAATGATACTGAATTTCTGAATAGCATAAAAGGATATTTGAATAAGAATTTTTCAATGAAAGACCTCGGTGAAGCTGCTTATATATTGGGTATCAAGATCTATAGAGATAGATCAAGACGCTTAATTGGACTTTCACAAAGCACATACCTTGACAAAGTTTTGAAGAAGTTCAAAATGGATCAAGCAAAGAAAGGGTTCTTGCCTGTGTTACAAGGTGTGAAGTTGAGTCAAACTCAATGCCCGACCACTGCAGAAGATAGAGAGAAAATGTAAGTCATTATATGCTTCAGCCATAGGTTCTATCATGTATGCAATGATGTGTACCAGACCTGATATGTGCCTTGCTATTAGTTTAGCAGGGAGGTACCAAAGTAATCCAGGAGTGGATCACTGGACAGTGGTCAAGAACTTCCTGAAATACCTGAAAAGGACTAAGGATATGTTTCTCGTTTCTGAAGGTGACAAAGAGCTCGTCGTATAGGGTTATGTCGATGCAAGCTTTGACACTGATCCGGATGACTCTAAGTCACAAACCGGATACGTGTTTTTATTAAATGGTGGAGCTGTCAGTTTGTGCAGTTCTAAGCAGAGCGTCGTGGCGGGATCTACGTGTGAAGTGGAGTACATAGCTGCTTCGGAAGCAGCAAATCAAGGAGTCCAGATGAAGGAGTTCATATCCGATCTAGGTGTCATACCTAGTGCATCGGGTCCAATGAAAATCTTTTGTGACAATACTGGTGCAATTGCCTTGGCAAAGCAATCCAGATTTCACAAGAGAACCAAGCACATCAAGAGACGCTTCAATTCCATCTGCGACCAAGTCAAGGAGGGAGACATAGAGATTTGCAAAGTACATACGGATCTGAATATTGCAGACCCATTGACTAAGCCTCTCTCACGAGCAAAACATGATCAGCACCAAGACTCCATGGGTGTTAGAATCATTACAATGTAATCTAGATTATTGACTCTAGTGCAAGTGGGAGACTGAAGGAAATATGCCCTAGAGGCAATAATAAATTTGTTATTTATATTTCCTTATGTCATGATAATTTTTTATTATTCATGCTAGAATTGTATTAACCGAAAACTTAGTACATGTGTGAATATATAGACAAACATAGTGTCACTAGTATGCCTCTACTTGACTAGCTCGTTAATCAAAGATGGTTAAGTTTCCTAGCCATGGACAAAGAGTTGTCATTTGGTGAACGGGATCACATCATTAGAGAATGATGTGATTGACTTGAACAATCCGTTAGCTTAGCACATGATCATTTAGTTTGTTGCTATTGCTTTCGTCATAACTTATACATGTTCCTATGACTATGAGATTATGCAACTCCCGAATACCGGAGGAACAATTAGTGTGCTATCAAACGTCACAACGTAACTGGGTGACTATAAAGATGCTCTACAGGTGTCTCCGATGGTGTTTGTTGAGTTGGCATAGATCGAGATTAGGATTTGTCACTTCGATTGTCGGAGATGTATCTCTCGGCCCTCTCGGTAATGCACATCACTATAAGCCTTGCAAACATTGTAACTACTGAGTTAGTTACGAGATAAGGCATTACGGAACGAGTAAAGAGACTTGCTGGTAACGAGATTGAACTAGGTATTGAGATACCGACGATCGAATCTCGGGCAAGTAACATATCGATGACAAAGGGAACAACGTATGTTGTTATGCGGTTTGACCGATAAAGGTCTTCGTAGAATATGTAGGAACCAATATGAGTATCCAGGTTCCGCTGTTGGTTATTGATCGGAGATGAGTCTCGGTCATGTCTACATAGTTCTCGAACCCGTAGGGTCCGCACGCTTAATGTTCGGTGACGATCGGTATTATGAGTTTATGTGTTTTGATGTACCGAAGGTAGTTTGGAGTCCCGGATATGATCACGGACATGACGAGGAGTCTCGAAATGGTCGAGACATAAAGATCAATATATTGGATGACTATGTTTGGACATCGGAATGGTTCCGAGTGAGTTCGGGCATATACCGGAGTACCGGGGGGTTACCGGAACCCCCCGGGGAGTATATGGGCCCTAATGGGCTTTAGTGGAGAGAGAGTGGGGCAGCCAGGGCAGGCCGCTCGTCCCCTCCCCCTCTGGTCCGAAATGGACTAGGAAGGGGGGGGCGGCGCCCCCCTTTCCTTCCTTCCTCTCTCCCCCTTCCTTCTCTCCTAGTCCAACTAGGGAAGTGGGGATCCTACTCCCGGTGGGAGTAGGACTCCTCCAAGGTGCGCCATATAGGGCCGGTCGTCCCCACTCCTCCACTCCTTTATATACAGGGGAGGGGGCACCCCATAGACACACAAGTTGATCATTGATCTCTTAGCCGTGTGCGGTGCCCCCCTCCACCATAATCCACCTTGGTCATATCGTTGCAGTGCTTAGGCGAAGCCCTGTGCCGGTAGCTTCATCATCACTGTCATCACGCCGTCGTGCTGATGAAGCTCTCTCTCGACACTTAGCTAGATCGAGAGTTCGTGAGACGTCACTGAGCCGAACGTGTGCAGATCATGGAGGTGTCGTACTTTCGGTACTAGGATCGGTCGGATCGTCAAGACGTATGACTACATCAACCGTGTTGTCATAACGCTTCCGCTTATGGTCTACGAGCGTACGTGGACTACACTCCCCCCTCTCGTTGCTATGCATCACCATGATAGATCTTGCGTGTGCGTAGATATTTTTTTAAATTACTGTGTTCCCGAACAGCTGATGCGAGTCGATGGCGGACATGCAACTAAAGACGAAAAAAGGTCAAGCCCAGATCGGACCCACTTGTTAGTCGATGGTGGACTAGCAATTAGGGAAAAAATTGGCCATTTGCGAGGCGAGTGTGGACTACGAACCGGGTCAACAAAACGTTCACGATCAGTTGTAGGTTGAGAGACTTTGGAACTAAGGTAAAAAATGGGTCGGGCACATATCGAGCCAGTTGCAAGTCGATGGTAGTGCACTTTCAACTGGGGGAAAACATTGGGGAAAGTTCGAGGGTGGATATGCAACTGAGGTGAAAAAGGGTGGGCCAAGTTGCGAGTCGAGGGTGAACTTGCAACTGATGTAGAAAATAAGAGGTCGAGCCCAAATCGAGCCTAATTGCGAGTCAATGATGGACTTGCAACTGGGAAAAAACTTCAAGATGAGATGTGAGTCAAGGGTGGTCCTACAACTGGGACAAGAAAAAAGGTCAGACCAGGTTCATGTTGAAAGTTACTTTGCAACTAAAGGAAAAACGGTCAGGCCTAGATGGAGCCTGATTGCGAGTCGATGGTGAACTTTTAACTGAGGCAAAAACGGTTCATGCCCAGTTGCAAGTCAAGTATGGATGTGACGCCCCCGATTCGACCGTACACTAATCATGCACGCAATGTGTACGATCAAGATCAGGGACTCACGGGAAGATATCACAACACAACTCTAAAACATAAATAAGTCATACAAGCATCATAATACAAGCCAGGGGCCTCGAGGGCTCGAATACAAGTGCTCGATCATAGACGAGTCAGCGGAAGCAACAATATCTGAGTACAGACATAAGTTAAACAAGATTGCCTTAAGAAGGCTAGCACCAAAGTAGCAACGATTGAAAAGGCAAGGCCTCCTGCCTGGGACCTCCTAACTACTCCTCGAAGCCGAACTCCATGTAGAAATCATCCTCGGGATCTCTAGCTCCTGGACTCCAGCATCTGGTTGCGACAACCAGGTATAGAAAGGGGAAAAGAGGGAGAAAAGCAACCGTGAGTACTCATCCAAAGTACTCGCAAGCAAGGCTACACTACATATGCATGGGTATATGTGTAAAGGACCATATCGGTGGACTGAACTGCAGAATGCCAGAATAAGAGGGGGATAGCTAATCCTGTAGAAGACTACGCTTCAGGAAGCCTCCATCTTGCAGCATGTAGAAGAGAGTAGATTGAAGTCCTCCAAGTAGCATCGTATAGCATAAACCTACCCGGTGATCCCCTCCTCGTCGCCCTGTTAGAGAGCGATCACCGGGTAATATCTGGCACTTGGAAGGGTGTATTTTATTAAGTATCCGGTTCTAGTTGTCATAAGGTCAAGGTACAACTCCGGGTCATCCTTACCGAGGGACACGGCTATTCGAATAGATAAACTTCCCTGCAGGGGTGCACCACATAACCCAACACGCTCGATCCCATTTGGCCGGACACACTTTTCTGGGTCATGCCCGGCCTCGTAAGATCAACACGTCGCAGCCCCACCTAGGCACAACAGAGAGGTCAGCACGCCAGTCTAAATCCTATGCGCGTAGGGGTCTGGGCCAATCGCCCATTGCACACCTGCACGTTGCGTACGCGGCCGGAAGCAGACCTGGTCTAGTGGCGTTCCAGTCCAATCCGGCGCGCGCCACTCAGTCGCTGACGTCATGAAGGCTTCGGCTGATACCACGACGCCGGGATACCCATAACTACTCCCGCGTAGATGGTTAGTGCGTATAGACCAAATGGCCAGACTCAGATCAAATACCAAGATCTCGTTAAGCGTGTTAAGTATCCGCGAACGCCGACTAGGGCCAGGCCCACCTCTCTCCTAGGTGGTCTCAACCTGCCCTGTCGCTCCGCCACAAAGTAACAGTCGGGGGCCGTCAGGAACCCATGGCCACCTCTACCGGGGTACTCCTCGAGCCGACCCGACTTTAGTCACCACATGTATCATGTATATAAAGTATATAGCATATACCCGTGATCACCTCCCGAAGTGATCACGGCCCAGTAGTATAGCATGGCAGACGGACAAGAGTGTAGGGCCACAGATGGAATACTAGCATCCTATACTAAGCATGTAGGATTGCAGCTAAAGGTAACAACAGTAGTAGCAAGGACAGACTATGCATCAGAATAGGATTAACGGAAAGCAGTAACATGCTACACTACTCTAATGCAAGCAGTATAGAGAAGAATAGGCGATATCTGGTGATCAAAGAGGGGCTTGCCTGGTTGCTCTGGCATGAAGGAGGGATCGTCAACACCGTAGTCGAACTGAGGGTCGCCGGCAGTCTCGGGGTCTACCGGAAAGAAGTAACGGAGGGGGAACACAATAATTAACAGAGCAATCAAAGCATCACAAAGCGTAACATGGCATTACGCGGTGCTAGAGGTGACCTCTCGTAGTAGTAGGTGCTACTGGCGAAGGGGGAAAACATCCGGGAAAGTATCCCCGGTGTTTTGCGTTTTCGGACAGATGAATCGGAGGAGAAAAGTTGCGTGTTCGCTATGCTAGGGATGTGTGGCGGACAAACGGGCTGCGTATCCAGATTCCTCTCGTCGTTTTGAGCAACTTTCATGTGCAAAGTATTTTCAACCGAGATACGGTTTATTTTATATTAATTTTAAAAGATTTAAATCAATTTTAGGATTTATTTATATTCCCAATTTAAATCAGT
The DNA here is from genome assembly GCF_002575655.3 of Aegilops tauschii subsp. strangulata. Taxonomy (NCBI): domain Eukaryota; kingdom Viridiplantae; phylum Streptophyta; class Magnoliopsida; order Poales; family Poaceae; genus Aegilops; species Aegilops tauschii. Next base: position 26,392,200 of record NC_053040.3, read on the forward strand.
AAATACTTTTGTCACATAGTGCAGTGCCAGCCACAGTGTATTATAGGTGGGGTCAGGTCAAGGTCAATAGTCCAGTCAGGAGTTGACTGGGTCAATGTTGACTGGTCAAACCGGCTGGTGGGACCCAGCTGTCATAGAGTAGTGTAAATTAATAGTTTAATTAATTTAACAACATAGGTGGGGGGCCACATGCCACTGACTTATATATTTTTAAACAGGCTTTTATATGAAAAGGGACCACATGTCACTTTCAGTTATTCAACTAAACATTTTTATTAGGTTCTAATTAGGTGGTTAGGGGAATGGTTAAACCGGGCGGGCCCACATGTCAGTGGGTCAACCCACTGTTAGAACGTGTGTGCGCGCGTGCGTGCCCGTCGGTGAGTTCAGAGAACGGCGGCGCGAGCGGAGCTGGCGGCTCCAGTGACCAAAAGGGGCAGCCCCGGGTGCCAAATGGATAAGCGCGAGGCGCAGCGTCGAGACCTGCCTTCGTCTGTAGCTAGGAGCGGTTGAAACAGCGTCGGGGGCGATGAAAGGCGGCGACTACGGCGGAGCTAGCGACACAAGGCGTTGGAAGGCACGGGGAGGAGAGGGAAAAGGCCGTGGAGGGCCGGAGGCTCACAGCGGAAGCGGCAGGGTGCTCGATGGAGCCGGAGGATGATGGGGCCGAGCGGATCGACGACGAGGTTAGCGGCTGCGGCCGACGGTGTCGGAGGAGGGGGCGCCGGTCGACAAGGGGACTCCGGCGAGGGGTGCAAGGCGAGGGAGGTCGGATCCGCGACGGGGCCTCCGGGATCCGTCCCTCTCCGGCGAGGAGGCGGCTTGGGTGAGCGCGCACTGGCAGGCGCCGGCTGGGCGCGGCCAAGGGAGCCGCGGAGTAGCCGCGGCGCTAGTGACAGGGGCGTGTTGCAGGGGCGGCGGCCGGTGGTGATGCTTGCGGGCCAGCACGGGGGGCGCTGGCGGTGACGACGTGGGGAGGCTCGCCGGGCCGCCGGGAGCAGCGGCGGGCGGTCGGGTATGACGAGGTGTCGGCGGGGGAGGGCTCTGGCGCGACGGGGGTGGGCGTAGGAGATCGAGAGGGTGTGCGGGGGGGGGGGGGGGGGGGATCGTGCGGGAGGAGTGGGGGAGTGGTTGGCCCGATGTAGGTCACGGGGGGAGTGGGCATTAGCTGGGGCGCCGGCTGGGCCGGCCTGGCTTGCCCAGTGGCAAGCCGGGCCGAGGCCCAGCGGGGGGGGGGGGGTCTTTTCCTTTCTTTCTTTTTTCGTTTCCTTTTCTTCTTTTTATTTTTATTTGTCTGTTCTGTTTTATTTTAGATACACATTGTTTTTAGCTTAGAAAAAAATGATAACAACTCCTAAATTGATGTTTGAGGACCACCCACTGCCATAAATGTTTTACTCCGAAATAAATTAGTTTAGAATTTTATTAATCGAAAAAGGTATTCACTTAATTGTTTTGCTGCAGTTCTAATCACTTTAGAGTAATTAATTATTTTATAAAAATGTTGTTTCTCCACCAATACTATTGATGATTTAATTGTCACAATAAGAACATTTTAGTTTTGAGAATTGAAAACTTTTATTGTTTGACTTCAATTCAAATTTGAATTTGGATCGGTTCTGAACTAACACGAGATTAGCAACAGTAATCATGGTGACGTGGCATCATAGCAGAGGGTTACTGTAGCTTGGTTACCCGGGCGTCACAATTCTCCTCCACTACAAGAAATCTCGTCCCGAGATTTAAGAGGGGAGGTAAGGGGGAAGGGATTTGGTTACGAAATTCTAACGAGTCTTCTCGGTCTTAGTTACTCTTCTCGAAGAAGTTGATCCGTTACGTTGATGTCTTCATTTTTCCTGCTCAAGGTCATCATGATGAAGCTGGCATCCTTTCTTCGGGAACTCCATCGTACTTACGAAGGACAAGGGGTAACTTCGGAATAACAGACCTCTGAACGGTTGACTATCTGGTTGATAACATCGGGGAAGGTGGCGGAAAGTAACTCTCGAATGGAAATTTAAGACAATATCGAGAGCAAAGTAAGGAGGTATCGTGGGGAAGTTTCGAGCGGGCAGGCAATCGTTCGATGCCCGAAGGGTTCAGAGCAACGGGAATAAGTATTGTGTCTGATACCAAAATTGATGATCTCACGAATGGTGGCACGTGAATTACATACGAAGCCAAGCGTGAGGAATAACCTTGGGAACAGGGGTGTACAAGAGAGTCAGGTTTTGATCCTGTGGAACTGTGGGTTATGGGCCCACCATGTGGTTTTTTTATAGGAGCAGTGACATCTTGCACGGTCATGATAGCAATGCATGTCAGAGGGTAGCCTGTCAGTTATATGTCAGCAACATCGTCGGTACCAAGGGCGAGGGACGAAGAGAACCATTTTCCTGCTCGTTGAACGAGGCGGACCAATAGGCAAAGTTCTCATCCATCGGTGGTTACCAGAATGTCACCAACAATAGTAACAGGGTCTTACTGACAGAGTTGTACACCGAGGTGTTTACAAAAGCAGTGACTTATTACTGCTCAGATCATATAAATCACAAGAAAGGTTAACCCAAACAATGGAAAGGAAGATATGATTATCAGATTTAAACAGAACAATGGAAAGGAAAATTTGTTTAAACACATATTTCAAGGGTATATCCTTCCCAAGGTCAAGCAGAGCATGATATCCAGGACAGGATATAATGTAGAAAACTCTTTAGGTAAGGTGAGAGAAATTTCATGACATTACCCATACAACGGTGTTTGGATAATTGAGCGAGAAACATTTAGCATTGGGCTTCAAATGTTTTTATTGAAGATCGGAGTACCACAGACATGCTTCGAGATAGCATTTGACATGGTCATTAGGTAAGATCAGGCCATGGATACACAAAGGATCCATCAGGAACAACACATAGAATAAGTCTTTCAATTTCCTCATGGAAGAATGGTTAACCTTGCTAAAAAGGAAATTATAACAAAAGGTCCTCTGGCTAGGGGTGCTAAGCAAAGACACCAACTTACCGGGTTATGTAGAGACCAATGTTATAACTCTTGGAAATATGTCCCAACCATCATATCTGACTGAGATTCAGATCTGATTGGTGTCAGAATAACTCAGACTCAGGATGCCTGAGAAGAAAGGTGCAACACAAATTGTTGGGATGACACTGTAAGATTCTCGGGAAATGAACTATGAAAGCAAGTTCCGAAACAAGAGTTCATCATTAAACCAAGGAGAGGACAAGGAGGTGGCTGATGGGCTAAGGATAATTCATCGAGATTTCCAAAAGATGGATTTCCACAATTATGTGAACAAGGAGATAACATTCTTCAGGTCAAATGATATAATGATGTATGCTCGAGGAAAACATACACAATCAAACATTGATTGAAAGGTGCACCCGAAATATGGGCTTTGGTAGAAAGATCAATGTTAGAAGGGTGATACGATATCCAATACACAAAGAATGTAACTAACGTTCATTAACTTACAAGCAATAGGGTTGCTAGAAGTTTTGACTTCACACATCATAGTTAAATGGCTGGTATCCTGGTTAGAAACAACACGGGGACCAAAATATGAACGGAGATAGCGAGAAGTATTACTATCAAGAATTCTTAAGAGGTGGTGAAATTCTCACGACATTCTTGACATAAAAGATGGTAATACTCCAAGGTAAAGAACAAATGCTGGATAGCAAGGATCCTAAGGTATAACATGAAACACGAACAAGTTTGTGTTGGAGGGAAGGCAGTAAAGTGGCCGATGATAACACAAATCATCGAGGAAAAGGATGGTCTTTCTCATCATGAATTCAATTGATATTCTGGAAGACGTTAGAATGTTGACGATGATCACGACACATTTGTCGAGGGGTTTCAAGAAGATGTAATCGATCAGCGATGACATCAAGCCAAGGGAATGGTGAAGCAAAAGGTTATTATAACCATAGATAAGTTGCCATCTCATAATTCAGAGTTGTCTCTTAAGACGAACAAAATGATGCTGAAAGTTGATGTTATCTTGGAGGACTGTTGGAATTATGTCCCAGAGATGAAGGACATAGGTAGAATGGTCAAGCAGTCAGCCTGACGATGATGATGTAGTCAATCAGCTGGGAATGACATGATCGAGTACAAATCGTAAGCAATGAAGATTTCTAAGAGTTGTTGAATCGTAGTGTAGACTCAATCCAGTTTTCGGTGTCTTTGAGTGTTTAATAACTCAGAGCCCATGAAAAATTTGAATTAGTGAGAATGTAGTACTTGATGAAGAACTCATAAGAAGTTACGCAGTTCCGTGATAATCTCGAGATACCAGGCGGTAATACTCGACGACAGATCAAAGTAGAGGTTGGATAGGGGTATTGCTCTGCAGAAGACAAGTGCTTAAACTTGCACGAGAAATGGTTTTTAAAGGAGAACATGGTCGGAACCACGTCCACGGATACCAGATGAAATTATTACAAGGGGATAATTATTTTAAGAGAAGCTTCCATGATAAGGTATACATCGTGTCCATGGGCATGAACACAGGGTTCAAGGTCGACTCCCACTTGTTGAACACATAACCTTTCATTTACCTCTCGTATTTCGAAATGACATTAGTTGTTGAAAGTTTTTACCTGATGCAATACCAGATAAGTATGACCCGTGAAATCTTTCGGGTTCACACGGATTAGGGAAGGCGTAGGTTCAACCCATCAGGGCATCTTAGGAACATATACCACAAACTTCAGAGTAAATAATACCAGCTCGAAAGTAGAGCATGGTTCACAAAGCAGGGGATACAATTTACCAAAGGCATCATGTATCCGAGGAAAAGCTCACAAGCTTATTTAATATGAAGGACATTGTCGGATAAAAAAAATCCAACAGTGGATCGGGCGATCCACAACGGAGCTGATGTGAGTATCGGTACTCACTCAGAGGAAGTAAGAATGCAGAGGCATCAGATTCAAGAATCACCTGATTAGTTTGATGCTTAATTAGAAAGAAATTATGGTTTCCAAAACGAAGGATCAGAAGCAGACGCTCTGATCAATGATGGATAAGTTGAAAACACTTAGTTGGACAATCAATAAAGGTTTGAATTGCCGAGAACCAACTCATGTCAGGAATGACGTCTGAGTCGGAAAGATAATTTTTAAAAAGGATAACCTGATGACTGCATGCGTACGCACATATTGAATCAATAGGTTCAAAATGACTAAGACAAGGGATGTTAACGAGGACTACTAGTCATATGGAATTAACCATAATGTAAGCAGGCAAGAATTTCAAGAATAACAGGCTACACAGGATTTTTGAAAGATTGAATAGTATTTTGAAGACTTTTGTGAAACACACGAACAACTGAGGAGAAACAAATCCTTGTTATGTGTGAGGATTAATTTGTAGGTGTATTCCGACGAGAAGAAACTGCAAGGCAGTAGGCACAAAGGATTCTCGGAGCAATAGAGAGAATGCCGGGGTATCTTGTAATAACAAGATCAACGGGGAATGATTGTATGAATGACAAGTGTACGTGGTTATCCATCGGGTTTATTGATGGAAGGGAATTGCTAAAACGATGGCACAAAGTGTCGAGAGAGCATCGTAGAGTATCTTCGGAATCTCCTGGGGCAGCAGGCGATCATCTATAATAAGGGGCTCTCCGGGAGAAAGTATTTACGAGAACCTAGAGTTAGATTTAGTAAAATCATTTAACCCGAATAGAAGAGAGATCAGAGTCCCAGAGTATAGGTCGAGAAATAAAAGATCCTAATACCACCCAACGGCGATGTGGGCCCGTAAGCCACACAGCCATGTTAGTAAAAGTTTGGCAATTGACTAGACTAAACTTCGGCCAAGGAGTGTGGAAGGGGGATTCCTACAGGCAGTTGGCTCTGATACCAACTTGTGACGCCTCCGATTCGACCGTACACTAATCATGCACGCAATGTGTACGATCAAGATCAGGGACTCACGGGAAGATATCACAACACAACTCTAAAACATAAATAAGTCATACAAGCATCATAATACAAGCCAGGGGCCTCGAGGGCTCGAATACAAGTGCTCGATCATAGACGAGTCAGCGGAAGCAACAATATCTGAGTACAGACATAAGTTAAACAAGATTGCCTTAAGAAGGCTAGCACCAAATTAGCAACGATCGAAAAGGCAAGGCCTCCTGCCTGGGACCTCCTAACTACTCCTCGAAGCCGAACTCCATGTAGAAATCATCCTCGGGATCTCTAGCTCCTGGACTCCAGCATCTGGTTGCGACAACCAGGTATAGAAAGGGGAAAAGAGGGAGAAAAGCAACCGTGAGTACTCATCCAAAGTACTCGCAAGCAAGGAGCTACACTACATATGCATGGGTATATGTGTAAAGGACAATATCGGTGGACTGAACTGCAGAATGCCAGAATAAGAGGGGGGATAGCTAATCCTGTCGAAGACTACGCTTCAGGAAGCCTCCATCTTGCAGCATGTAGAAGAGAGTAGATTGAAGTCCTCCAAGTAGCATCGTATAGCATAAACCTACCCGGCGATCCCCTCCTCGTCGCCCTGTTAGAGAGCGATCACCGGGTTATATCTGGCACTTGGAAGGGTGTATTTTATTAAGTATCCGGTTCTAGTTGTCATAAGGTCAAGGTACAACTTCGGGTCGTCCTTTTACCGAGGGACACGGCTATTCGAATAGATAAACTTCCCTGCAGGGGTGCACCACATAACCCAACACGCTCGATCCAATTTGGCCGGACACACTTTTCTGGGTCATGCCCGGCCTCGTAAGATCAACACGTCGCAGCCCCACCTAGGCACAACAGAGAGGTCAGCACGCCGGTCTAAATCCTATGCGCGCAGGGGTCTGGGCCCATCACCCATTGCACACCTGCACGTTGCGTACGCGGCCGGAAGCAGACCTAGCCTAGTGGCGTTCCAGTCCAATCCGGCGCGCGCCACTCAGTCGCTGACGTCACGAAGGCTTCGGCTGATACCATGACTCTGGGATACCCATAACTACTCCCGCGTAGATGGTTAGTGCGTATAGACCAAATGGCCAGACTCAGATCAAATACCAAGATCTCGTTAAGCGTGTTAAGTATCCGCGAACGCTGACCAGGGCCAGGCCCACCTCTCTCCTAGGTGGTCTCAACCTGCCCTGTCGCTCCGCCACAAAGTAACAGTCGGGGGCCGTCAGGAACCCAGGCCCACCTCTACCGGGGTGGAGCCACCTGTCCTTTCAGCCCCCTCATCAGAATCACTTGCGGGTACTCCTCGAGCCGACCCAACTTTAGTCACCACACGTATCATGTATATAAAGTATATAGCATATACCCGTGATCACCTCCCGAAGTGATCACGGCCCAGTAGTATAGCATGGCAGACGGACAAGAGTGTAGGGCCACTGATGGAATACTAGCATCCTATACTAAGCATGTAGGATTGCAGCTAAAGGTAACAACAGTAGTAGCAAGGACAGGCTATGCATCAGAATAGGATTAACGGAAAGCAGTAACATGCCACACTACTCTAATGCAAGCAGTATAGAGAAGAATAGCCGATATCTGGTGATCAAAGGGGGGGCTTGCCTGGTTGCTCTGGCATGAAGGAGGTATCGTCAAGACCGTAGTCGAACTGAGGGTCGCCGGCAGTCTCGGGGTCTACCGGAAAGAAGTAACGGAGGGGGAACACAATAAATAACAGAGCAATCAAAGCATCACAAAGCGTAACATGGCATTACACGGTGCTAGAGGTGACCTCTCGTAGTAGTAGGTGCTACTGGCGAAGGGGGAAGACATCCGGGAAAGTATCCCCGGTGTTTCGCGTTTTCGAACAGATGAACCGGAGGGGAAAAGTTGCGTGTTCGCTATGCTAGGGATGTGTGGCGGACAAACGGGTTGCGTATCCGGATTCCTCTCGTCGTTCTGAGCAACTTTCATGTGCAAAGTATTTTCAACCGAGATACGGTTTCTATATATATTTTTTAAAAAATTTAAATCAATTTTAGGATTTATTTACATTCCCAATTTAAATCAGTAAATAATTTTGTCACATAGTGCAGTGCCAGCCACAGTGTATTATAGGTGGGGTCAGGTCAAGGTCAATAGTCCAGTCAGCAGTTGACTGGTCAAACCGGCTGGTGGGACCCAGCTGTCATAGAGTAGTGTAAATTAATAGTTTAATTAATTTAACAGCTTAGGTGGGGGGTGCACATGCCACTGACTTAGATATTTTTAAACAGGCTTTTATATGAAGAGGGACCACATGTCATTTTCAGTTATTCAACTAAACATTTTTATTAGGTTCTAATTAGGTGGTTAGGGAATGGTTAAACCGGGCGGGCCCACATGTCAGTGGGTCAACCCACTGTTAGAACGTGTGTGCGCGCGTGCGTGCCCGTCGGTGAGTTCAGAGAACGGCGGCGCGAGCGGAGCTGGCGGCTCCAGTGACCAAAAGGGGCAGCCCCGGGTGCCAAATGGATAAGCGCGAGGTGCAGCGTCGAGACCTGCCTTCGTCTGTAGCTAGGAGCGGTTGAAACAGTGTCGGGGGCGATGGAAGGCGGCGACTACGGCGGAGCTAGCGACACACGGCGTTAGAGGGCACGGGGAGGAGAGGGAAAAGGCCGTGGAGGGCCGGAGGCTCACAGCGGAAGCGGCAGGGTGCTCGATGGAGCCGGAGGATGATGGGGCCGAGCGGATCGACGACGAGGTTAGCGGCTGCGGCCGACGGTGTCGGAGGAGGGGGCGCCGGTCGACGAGGGGACTCCGGCGAGGGGAGCAAGGCGAGGGAGGTCGGATCCGCGACAGGCCTCCGGGATCCGTCCCTCTCCGGCGAGGAGGCGGCTTGGGTGAGCGCGTGCTGGCAGGCGCCGGCTGGGCGCGGCCAAGGGAGCCGCGGAGTAGGCGCGGCGCTAGCGACAGGGGCGTGTTGCAGGGGCGGCGGCCGGTGGTGATGCTTGCGGGCCAGCACGGGGGGCACTGGCGGTGACGACGTGGGGAGGCTCGCCGGGCCGCCGGGAGCAGCGGCGGGCGGTCGGGTACGACGAGGTGTCAGCGGGGGAGGGCTCTGGCGTGACGGGGGTGGGTGTAGGAGATCGAGAGGGAGTGCGGGGGGGGGGGGGGGGGTCGTGCGGGAGGAGTGGGGGAGTGGTTGACCCGATCTAGGTCACGGGGGGAGTGGGCATTAGCTGGGGCGCCGGCTGGGCCGGCCTGGCTTGCCCAGTGGCAATCTGGGCCGAGGCCCAGCGGGGGGGGGGGTCTTTTCCTTTCTTTCTTTTTTCGTTTCCTTTTATTCTTTTTATTTTTATTTTTCTGTTCTGTTTTATTTTAGATACACATTGTTTTTAGCTTAGAAAAAAATGATAACAACTCCTAAATTGATGTTTGAGAACCACCCACTGCCATAAATGTTTTCCTCCGAAATAAATTAGTTTAGAATTTTATTAATCAAAAAAGGTATTCACTTAATTGTTTTGCTGCAGTTCTAATCACTTTAGAGTAATTAATTATTTTATAAAAATGTTGTTTCTCCACCAATACTATTGATGATTTAATTGTCACAATAAGAACATTTTAGTTTTGAGAATTGAAAACTTTTATTGTTTGACTTCAATTCAAATTTGAATTTGGATCGGTTCTGAACTAACACGAGATTAGCAACAGTAATCATGGTGACGTGGCATCATAGCAGAGGGTTACTGTAGCTTAATTACCCGGGCGTCACAATGGACATGCAACTGGGAGAGAAAAAAGATTAAGCCCAGTTGCAAGTCTTGCTTGGACATATAACTGGGAAAGGAAAAAGACTCAATCCTAGATTGAGCCAAGTTGTGAGTCAATGATGGACTTGCAACGGTGACAAAAAAAATCTAGGCCTAGTTGCAAGTTAAGGTAGGACTTGCAATTGGGAAAAAAATTCAAGCCTAGTTATAAGTTGATGGTGGACTTGCAACTGAGACAGGAAAAAAAAAGTCAGACCTCACATGTGTTTGGGAATCGACATACCATCCCCAAAAAAACTGACAAGGCTTACGAATTTAAAAACAAGCAGGAAAAACAAAGGAGGCTCCTCTGATTCTAAAGGGTGCATAGACTAGTAGAGGAAAAAAAAAGAACTCAACCCACGTATAATAAACAAAACAGAGACTTGGCCCATATATCCAAAGAAAATGGCCAAACAAAATTTGCACCGATCAAAACAGCTAGCACGAAGTTTTGAGATCTAGATTTTGAGGTCCATAGCTTAGATGAGACATAACTAGATCTCGTCTAGATAAGAATTAGCAAATCCTTAATAAGAACGTAAGGTTCCTGTTTCATCATTTCCTTCGGCTAACCTCTTTATGTACGTTTCGTGCCCCTCCTTCTTTCTGATTTGTTCCTCCCATCTCTAATTTTCCTCCTATATGTTTTCCAGAAAAACCGAGTTAACCATCCAAACTTACCAAAGTAAAATAAAGTTTTCTTTGGTAAGCAAATAAGTTCTTCTCAAATAAGTACTTGACGACAAGATGGCAGATAGATCATAGTGATTTATTTTCTTTCCTAAGTTAATAAGTCCTTACCAAGTACTCCCTCCGTCCTCGAATAAGTGGGCGTTTAAAATTCAAAAATTATCCACAAACGAATATACTTCTATCTTCTCAATGCGCTTTAAATTAAAAAAATGCTTATCTTTTATCACACGAGAATCAAAACCAATAACATTCAACACAGTCTCCTCACTTTGTACATGTATTAAGCTCATTTAAGGTGGGGTAATTAAAGAGGAGAGAGATAGTGGTTTGCACCTTCCCAATGCATATTCCACTGCACTGCGTAATCTATCTTAAAATTTCAAGATGACCACTTATTTGAAGAACTCGTCGTCAGAAACTTGACTGTGAAAACGGAACTTGATTTTGATGCTTGAATTAAAAGTTATGGCTTTTACAACTTTTTAAACCCTAAATAAATGCACATGGGAGATGATCTAGGCTGATTCAATCGGTAGCCACGTGCGCTACGGGATATGACCAAACAATTTCCTTTTCTACACTGGACAGCTGGACATAATGACATGCACTTACTATATACGGCAATGTGCTCAAATCAACAAACGAGCGCAGCGGCGCTCCCTAGCCTCGTCCATTAAACTTTGACTCAATCTAGATTGTTAGACTCTATCGGAGGTGGACCCAAAAAGTCCGCCACGGATAAGTCATGTTTGAGGTGGATCGTTTTTTACAAGAGTTTCGGCCATCCTCGTTTTTTTTAATGTGAACTTGTTGCAACTCTATTAAGAAACAGAATCAAACTCCAAGGTTACCACCGAGCTAATGCACGCTGGTGCTACTTGGAACCACGTTTTACAAAGTTCATATTTGGTACCTTCCCTAGGTAACTCATGTCCAAGTTGCACCCACCCTACTCTGAAATCCTGAAAAGGATTATATATATCACGTCCTTCACCTCTTCGACTAGCTGCCCTGTGTTGTAGAGATCCTTTCCTTCATCGTTAATCTTCTAGACCTTTGTTTGAGAGTCAGACTCCAGCAGAAGCTTTACGTCATCCGTTTCTTTGGCAAGCTGCACTGCCCGCCTGCATGCGAGCAATTCAGCCATCTCTGGAAAAAATGGTACGCTCCCGCCAAGAATGTGCCATGATAGACACACAAGACCACAGGGACCTGCGCCTTCGACAACGCTCCATCGGCGTTTGCCTTCGTCCACCCCTCCTCCGGCTTTCTCCATGGCACCGCCATCTGCTTTGCCCTACGGAGGAGTTGGTCCGTCTTTAATCGATTGCCATTCATCCACTAGTTTAAGGATCCTATCCGTAATGGTAGTTGGATCCTCCATCTTCAGTGTGTCCCTAGCATTATTCCTTACAAGCCATATCTCGTATAAACCTCTCAGTACTAGTACTTTCTGGTTTCTGCTACAAGCATCAAGTCGTTGGGATCGTTGGAAATTAAAGACACAGTTTTTTTTAGAGTAACAACATTTTTGTGCTGGAGAGGGAGAAGGTCATGACCTTTTAACCTTTCTCTCGGACGACACCACTTCTTTAAGTTTCAACTGCTGAAACTTGGTAGGAGGGAACGACATAATCACAATTTCAGACACTGAAACATAAAGCTTGGTGTGCCCTCGTCGGGAATAGAAACCTCTTTTTACCGGTTCCGGTATGTGCCGGTGAAACATCCACGGTCGGTTTGCTTTCAGATTTGTGCATTGGTCTCATCATCACATAAGTATATGCATGTATTCAGAATAAACTCATCTGTCCTTCAAAGGTATGGGTGGGTCATACAAAAGTACATGTGCATGCATGCACAGAATAAACTCATCCTTTCTCCAATATCTCAACAAATCCCTACATTTTTTTCTTTGACAGTTTCAATCAATCATACTTTTAAACTCTAATTTTGTTTTAGATTTTTTATATACTCATGCCAAGACCTTTTGAACAAGAGCAATTTTAGCTACATTTAAAACATGTTTAAATTTCACCGCTTCAATACACTTATTTCACTCAATCTTTTTTCACCGTGTTTGTCAAATTGCTTATTCCAGTAAGTGCCAATTGGTGAAACAGGTTTATCTGAAATATGTGGAATTTGCTGTCTATGTGAAATTGATTATTTTCAAGTATTTTAAACCAGTATGTTTCAATTATATGAAACATATTTTACTAGTTTAGTCAAGTTGCTTATTTCCAGTCCGTAAAAATATATAAACCATTTTATTTCAAAATATATGAAATGGATTCTTTCAACGAGTGAATTTGGTTATTTTCAAGTATATGGAAGTTTTTTTTTCAAATATATGTTACATATTTCAGTTTGTTTGTCAACTAGATACGTGTTTCACACATTTCAAGAAACAACTTGTTTCAAATATTTCAGTTAATTCAAAAATCTAATTTCACTCATTTCATATATTTCTATTACTTCAGGGGGATTGAAAAATGTCTTTTTTAATACAAAACGAATGAAACTTAATTTATCAAAACAAGTGAAGTTTGCTTTTGAAACAAGAAAAATATGTATTTTGAAATGAGTGGAATTGTTTTGAAAATGGGTGAAATCTGTGTTTTAAAATCTGTGAACCCAGGGTATAAAAATGTGTAAAATTATTTTGTTTTAAATGAGTGAAATCATTAATTAGTGAAATATGCATATTAAAATAAGTGAAACTAGTGTTTAAGAACGACTGAAATTTGTTCTTTCAAATAAGTGAAATCATTTTTTTTAAATTAGTGAAATTCTTTTTGAATATTAGTGAAATATGAATTTTAAAATAAGTAAATCCAGTGTTAAAGAATAAGTGAAATTAGTATTTTTAACGAGTGAAATCATTTTTTTAATTAGTGAAACAGCCCAATCACTTTTATGAAATACAGAAACAATCTTATATTTTTTGAAGGTGATTTGAAAGATGAAATTTATAAAATACAAAGTTGTCCAAATATATCCTAGATTGATCATGTTTTGAAGGTCTTGTCAGCAAGAATTGTAATATATATAAAAAATTCGAAAATGGACATTTGATTCAAAAGATATCAATCATTCAAAATATGAGAATGAATATTAATCAGATGTATGGGATAGAGAGTGCATGCATGCACGGTTATTTTTCTCCTCTGTAAAAGGCTGACACCCAGTAGGTATGTGTAATTTCTGTCAGGCTGTGTCAGTAGTATTCATGGCGTATACAGCGAGAAGTGATTTACGTCGTCATACCACACGAATCTTTATGAAATGCATGTGTGGTAGGATTTCCAACCGGGGGTGCCGGTTCCGGTAAATTTACTTTTTTGCCGTAAGGAATCCAATAACTTTGTGAATTTCGAGGAAAATCTGGCGGGCGGGCAAGTTTCAACTACTAAAACTTGATATGAAATTTCATAAATTTAACAAGTTTCAACTAAACCCTAAATCCCTAAAAGCATATGAATATTTTTAACATAGTACAGATGTAGACGCTCATACATATGCATACACACTCACCCCTATGAACACACGCACGCACACCCTACTCCTATGAGCACCTCCGAGAAACTGGATCTACATGTCATCTTGAGATTGACGAAGTTACCATAGGTGCATCTGTAGTTGACGGGTACATTTCTCCTGTTGAACGAATATTGCCGGAAAGCCAGAAATAAATTCAGCAAAATGCGAACATTAGTGTGAAGTCTAAGACTTGAACCCTGATGGGTTGGTTCCACTATGCAGAACCCAAGCATCTGAGCTAGGCCAGTTCTCAAAAGCATATGAAACTTCATTATTATTTTTTATTAGAAGTTGAAAAGATGTATTTAAGATTGGTCTTGTTCAAAAGTTCTCGTGGTGCCGAAGCTCGCATATGCGAACGAAACTTAATTTGGATAGAGTAGATTTGTAAGAAATGAAAAAGGCACGAGAGATGGGGTGGATGGAGAATACACCTCTGGCGAAAGCTGACAAATGCATATATGTATGGACTAGAGATTATAGTAATAAAATCCGTAAGGTTAACAAATGTATGGATCTTAAAGCAATCGGACGGCCAGACACGACTCACGGGTGCATGCCCCCACACCATGGTGCTCCTGCGAATGTCCGCATCTTTATCCATGTAATTAGCGGCGGCCAAGGGGACAACCTAGGATTTGGTACTGATGAAGGGATGGAGATGGGGTTGGTGGCTGGAGCGCAGGTGGACGGAGAGCCAGTAGATGAATCTTCAGTAGATTGCATTATGGGTTTGTGGGTACGGCATCTGGTGGTCTAGAGTCGAGAGGAGTCCTTTCATGCGGTCATTCAGTAGATAAGCAACGCATCTGGGCTCGTGCTCAAAATGGCGCTTCCGCCTCATCTCCTCCTCTTATTTCTGTAGCCGCGCGCCCTGATGCCACCCTCCGCGATCTCTCGCAATCGCATGCACCACCGCTGAGTGCATATTTCGTTTTTTTTTTCTGAAAAGAAAAACGATGCCGAATGCATCATGTTTCACATGGCCTCGCCGGGGTGCGGAGGAATCCCGCCCCCGCTGGGGCGACTGCTCTCTCCATGGCCTCAACATTAAGGTCGCCGGGTCGGTGCCGGACATGGGTGCTCTCCCCGGAGGCGGCTCCAGGCCAATTACAATCCCTCCATATTTCTGGGGTGAGGGTCCGGTGGCCCAGTTGGCGAGGCGGTTTGGCTGGAAGGTGAAGCCGAGGAAAGGTGGTGGCTTCCCCGTGCATGCGGGCTACTCGGAGGCGAGGGCCTTGGTCGGCAAGGGAGCCGTGGCGGATCTGCGAAGGCTGTCTCGCCAGGCGGAAGACATGGTGGCGGAGGTGTTTGCGAAGGCTATCAAGGACGAGCGGTTCGGAGAGGAAGCGGCGGAGGTGCCAGAACCGGCGCGGCGCAGGGTGGCACCGACGTCGTCGACGTGGGCTGCGACCTGCTCAACTCCGAGGTCATGAACTCGTTCCTCAACGTGGCCGACATCGCCACCTCGGGCATCGTGAGCGAGCCCGCGCTGCGGGCAATCTACGACGCCTATGCCGCCACGGTCGCGCAGATGCTCACCCAAAGGTGGCACGAGCCCGTGGCCAGGATGGCCGCCGCGCTGTACACGTGGCACATTCAAAACGACCGGCACATGTTCCTCCGTCGTGCTCTCCTTGGATGGCCCAAGGCCCGCAAGTCGCCGGCGCGGCCCCAGCGCGAGGCAGACTTCAACGAGGTCTTCGACGCCGACTTCCACACCACCGGCTTCAGCAGGCACCTCGACCCCGAGTACGCCTGCGACGGCGGCGAGGAGACCTGCAACCACGTCCGCCGCTTCCTCGATCGCCAGGATGAGGACCTGCTCGGCGCCTTCTGGTCGTCTCTCGTCACCAGCCCGCTCGAGTACGTCCGGCAGGGCGAGGTGGATGAGCAGCGCGAGTACCACCTCGTCGAATCCTCGCGCCTGCAAATGGCCCAGCTCTTCTCCAAGGGCCTCGTCGTCGAAATGGTCTGGCTGATCAACCATGCGAACCACCACACCTGGCAGGTGAACTACCTGTTCGAGGCCGCCATGTTTGGCAGCATCCTGGACGGCGGAGCATTGATAGGGAAGCTCGACCGGGCAGAGGGCGAGGAAGAGCAAGACCGAAAGATCGAGTAAGAAGGAAGGTTGGAAAGAGGAAGAGTATTTATATATTTTATAATTATAATATACCTCAATATAGTTACCTTTTCTTATACTAGCCTTGCTAATCGTGGGTTTTAATACAGAGTAAAAATCGCAAATGCTCACATGCACGCATATGCACTCATCTCTATAAGTGCACACCCCCCTCAGCGGGGTGGCCCCTCACCTTTTTCTGGCCAATTAAAACATGCCAACTAACCCACTCCGTCGATCCCGTAAAAGAATGTCCGTGCGTGTAGCATTGCTCCAAACACATGCCCTATTTCCTATGAGCATCTTCAAGATACAGGCAACATAAAATCCTGAGATTGACGAAGTCACATAGACACCTCATATAGTCGATGAAAATGTCTCTTCCTACTCAACAAACATCACCAACAAGTCTAAAATAAATACAAAAGAATACGAACACCGGTGGCAAATCTAGGACTTAAATCCTCATGGGCTAGTTTGGAAACTTCACCATCTGGGCAGATGGCCAATGTTAAAGTGATTACTAATAATATTAATTACTAACATATATACAAGGATAAGACTAAGATTAAGAATACACTTTATATTAAATATTTAATTACGTTTATCTTTCTGCAAAAGAGAGGCTATTATTCGGGCAGTGCTGGGCGCCGGCGCACCGGCCCAACAGTTCGGCCGGTCGCACGCCAGCCGCCCGATGCAGCGCGCCCCAGTCGTTCGATCTGCATCTTCTTCGATCTCTTCCCGTGCTGGCCCCTCTCGGATAGACCTCCTTCCTCCGCCGCCCCCTCACCTAGATCTCCTCGCTTCGTCGCCCCGTGCTGCCAGGTGCCGTCCTCACCGCCGGTCGCCGCCGTCGTCTCCTATGTTCCTCGCCGGCTCTGTGCATGCAACAGCTTGTACCCATGGTTGCAGATCCCGCGACAACGGTCGCAGCTCCGGTGGCGCCTAGCACAACTCCGGCGTGCGTCAATTGCAGGTCGCATCACCTCCGGCGACGAGCTCGCAAAAAAAAATTGTACTCTCCCTCGGTTGCCGGTAGTAGCAAAACAAACAGGCGGATGTAGCAAAAAAAGGATTGGTTCTAACAAATTAAAGCTCGCTGGTGCCGCCTGTCATCGCCATTGTAGCAAATTAAATCAAACACATGGATGTAGCAAAATTTGTCTTTGGTTCCAGCAAAACCAAAACATGGTTGTAGCAAAAAACTCAACCAGAAAAAACATCACATTTGCACATTCCAAGCAAAGAAAACATTCGCCGATTTCAACAAAAATCAACGCCATGTAGGGGAACGCGACATAAAACAAAAAATTTCCGACCTACGCACCAGCCCAGGACCACTATGGAGACTGCTTACATGGTTTGATCTTTTTCGTTACCGACTCGTAGCGCAGCGGGAAGTAGAGTCGATGACGATCGGCGGTGCAGATCCCCGCAGCTAGGATTTACAACCTCCCAACCGCGAGGATGTATACCCTCATCTGCTCCTCAGACAGCCCTCCGGGAGGCGGTCGAACAGCCCCCCGGACGGTGTCGCAGACAGCCCTTCGGGAGGACCTTCGAAACTCGAACGGTCACTCAGACAGCCCTCCGGGAGGACCTTCGAAACTCGGACGGTCACACGGACAGCCCTTCAGGAGGCACTCACGAACTAAGACCAAAACTACGATCTCTCTACAGAGTTGCACACATACGGTGTCATCTATCCGGCAGGGCTACGCCGTCCAGAACTAGTTCCTGCCGGAACCCAGACAGCCTTACGGCTCTACGAAACTCTTTTCGTGGGAGGGAGAGAAGAAGCCAGATAATGCATGGCATGTGTATGAGAGCAAGGGATGAGTGTGGAGGGCTGCCCCTCCACCTCTATTTATAGGAAATCCCAAGGGGGTAGGGTAGTTTCACAAAAAACCCAAAATGCACATGAATGAAGTCCTTCCACAAGGACCTAGGAGTGAAACCAAGGAACAAGAGGGTCCCCAAGGGGGGATACCCCATGTGGCCGGCCACACCCCCATGAGGGGCCCAAAAAATGGCTCCTATCCATCCATGTCATCCCCAAGATCTTTTGGAGCAAAGCCCCAAAAGGTGGCTTTCCATAAAGTAACCATAAAGCTGATTTTCACTATTCACGACGACATTTTTCAGCGTCTGATCGAACTGAAAATATTTATGTGGGCTAAGAACATTTCCAATACCCACTAAAATGATTTTCAACGCGTTCCGAAACAATTCCGGTTTTAGTAATTTTCATCTGCGAAACGCATCTGAAGTGGCTCCGGCAGCTCCGGAACATTTCCGGTTTTTATCTCAGAAAATTCCAAAAAGCTTCCACAATGATTCTGGCATCCTCCAAAAATTATCAGGCATGTGCCGAAACCAATTTGACTTAATGGTGTACCCCGAAACAACTTTTCGGTATCATCGAAACTTATCCGATGACCTCTCTCAGCGGTACGATTCCGCTGTCCGAAACTTTTCGGTGTCCGAAACTTTTTCGGTGATTTTCTCTCAGACTCCCTGTCTAGTATTCAGCAGATAGATGACCCTTAAGCATGTGACCCTATAGGTTCGGTGAAGTATAGACATGACCCGGAACCCCTTCCGATCAATGATCAACATCGGAGCCGTGGACACCCATATTGACCCCTATACCCACATGAATAAATATTCGAGTGAACCTCCAGTTGCCGTGTGCTATTCCTGTTGCTTCGCGATATGTTACAAATACCCGAGGTGAGACATGTTGGCATTCCCGTGGATCAACAACTTGTCCACTATGCTAGTTACCTCGTTACCGGTATTGTTCTCTTTTCTCGTTATCGTGTTCCGGCATCCCCGTGATCAAATCACAAAGTGTCTGGCCAGACGATGATGGATACCGTAACACCGAGAGGGCCCAGAGATATCTCTCCATCGTTGGAGGAGCAAATCCCAATCTTGAGCTATCAAGTTACTTGAAACACTTTTCCATGAACCCGTAAGCCGCCGTAATAGCCACCCATTTACGGATGACGTTTAACAAACCCCAAAGTTCATGAAGCAAGCATGAAGAAACTCGATACTCTCATGGTCTAAGGAATCATGCAAACGTTAACCATCTCTGTGTGATGTACCAATAAACTTGTGACGAATGTATCTCATAGCATAACATCAATTCGGGTCGATTCAACACAAATGTCCTTCCTGACATTGTGCCCTCAAAGTTGCTTGGCATAGACATGCCCATGATTGGGAAAACATAATCATCATGCAACACTTGAGCTAGTCTTAGAGGCATGACTAGGAATACATTTTATCGTTTATTATTCCACACGTGCATATGGGTTCTCCCCAGAGCCTTTATGGATATACGGGCTCGGGAACCACAGCAG
Organism: Aegilops tauschii subsp. strangulata; assembly: GCF_002575655.3. Lineage (NCBI taxonomy): Eukaryota > Viridiplantae > Streptophyta > Magnoliopsida > Poales > Poaceae > Aegilops > Aegilops tauschii. The sequence goes on from NC_053040.3 coordinate 26,411,692, forward strand.
TTATAGCATGGAACATAAACATAATTATGAACAGGGAGATAATCAATAACATTTATTATTGCCTCTAGGGCATATCTCCTACAGACTCCCACTTGCACTAGAGACAATAATCTAGCTTATGCTAATGCACTTCACACCTATGGCACACCGGTGTAAATATGCTTCGCTTGTGGTATAGCCTGATGTCCAATGGATCTGACGACTTCAGTTCCGTGTGTATCTTTGCATGTCCTCCCGTTTTCACAAAATTCGTATTTTGTGTGGACTTGGCTTTGTATGTATGTGAATCACAGGTCAAACCTGGATTCCTCAGACTGAGTTATGGAGCAACTACCTGCAGTAGTGTCCCATTGTCAAAATCCATCTTGGAACTATACTAAGTTCATGAATGAACTATATGATTCAACATCTTCTTTGTCGCTTCTAAAGCGTCAACATACTTAGCCCTTGTTATAGAATTCGCCACAGTAACTAGTTTGAACAAATTCCAACTAACTGTGCCACCACATTGTGTGTTACACAAAACAATTAATTTAAATCGAAAATCGCATGGAGAAAAGATGAAGATTGTATCGACGTAACATTTTACAACGAACTCTTCATGATCTCTGCTTGCGAGAAAACCATGTCATCAGTACTTACTCTAGTACTGTGTGACATCTTTCACTGTTGTCCCATGATCAGTAATTTGATCACTTTGGTATCCATACTCGCAACACCTTGGGAGTATCGGACATATCTGGTTGTTTTACATACCATGGAATACATGATTAATCCAAACACAAAAGTGTGTGGAATCTGCATCATGTATTTTACTCATCAGTGTTTTGGGACACCGAGTCTTGCAAAAACTCTTTCCATGTGACTTTGGCAAGAATCACTCCTTGGCGTTTTAAATGCTAAAAGGTTTTAGCATCTTGTCAATATGTATTCATTGCTTAGCCCCATTAGGTAAATCTATCTCCATAGATCATCATGCCTAATATTGAGGCTATTTAGCCTAAGCACTTCATCGAAAAACTATTTTCAAACGAAGTCCTAATTTGTTTCAACAAATTTATTTCCAATTACCAATGTGCCAAGCACATAAGGTTTTTAGAAATATTATTACGCTCCCACTTACTTTCTTGAATTACAAGCATCTTCGTTTACTCATTGATGAAGTCAAAACCCCTTTGACCATTTCATCAAAACACGAAGATTCCAACTCCATTTTGCTCTCTTCTGTCCATTGCTGGAACTCTGAAGTTTGCATACCTACTAGCATCCTCTAGATCGACAAATTACTTTGGACTGCATCATATACAAGTCCTAGCTTTCATTTCCATCAGATGGAAATCCTTTTATCATCCATGTTTGATATCTCATGATTGAAATATGTATTAATTGCTAGTTCAACCCGAACCGACTTTAAGCATCGCTACCATGAAAACAACCTCATCGTAGTCAACTCTTGAACTTGTTATTTCAACAAGTCGAGCTTTATGGATAAAACATTTTTATCCGTATCAGTTTTAAGTTCCATAAATATTCATTAGACTCTAAGTCTTCCGGAAGGTGTATCAAGGTTTTAATCTTGAATCATTTATATGGAAACTAACTCGGGTTGTATTGGCATTTAGCCAATTCTGGAGTCAGGGCCCATCAACGCTTCCTTGTGTATCGTAGGTATAATGTTGTCTAACAACAATATCTCGTTTGCGCACCTGAGAGGTTTGCACGAGCCTTGCCTACGTGGTTCAGCTGCAAGTTCGACCGAAGTTCATACATTTTATTGTAGAGACTTCCGTATCAGTCGCAGTAGGAAACTCTGGAATTACTTCCAAGGTCTCTTTCCTTTGATCTGATGAAGATACTGTTTATCTCGTCGAGTTGCACTATTCTCCCACTCACCTTTTAGAAAGAACCATTCTCTTTAAAAGCATACCGTTCTTTGTGGCAAACCTATTTGCCTCGGTATAGTGAGGGAGGAATACCCAATGACTTGGGATAACCTACAAAGTAGCACTTGTCTGATTTGGACTAGGTTTGTAACTTTTTACACAAGCCCCATATTCCAAATGTTAAGAAGAGATACAACATGGTTGGGCGTACCATACCATGGCTTCATTTCAACAGACCCGATGTAGCTCTTTTCAGTGTAAAAGCCGCAGTCTCTAAAGCATCACTTTAAAAAGGATAATGGCAAATTTATTTATGTCATCTTTGACCTTACCATGTCATAAATGGTTAGATTACATCTCCACGGACTTTTCACTTGCAGTGGTGTTCCGGGAGGTGTAAGTTATGAAACCCCTTTCACAACTCATCAGACATTCGCTAAACATGTAACTCAAATATTCCTTTGTGCAATCAAATTGCAGAAAGATAATTTTCTTGTTACAATAACTTCTACTTCATTTTTGAAAACCTTTCGAATGATTTCAAAAGATCCAGACTTACGTCTCATCAAGTAAATATCCATATATCTACTTGAGTCATTTCTGAAGATAAATAAATCCACCACGAACAACACTTATCGGACTACACACATCAAATGTATGATCACTAATAAGTCTGTTGTTCGTTCCTTATGGCCTGTGAACGGTATTTTAGTCACTTCACTTTTCGGAGGAAAGTTGCAAGTGTCAGATGATTCAAAATCAAAAAGACTTCAAAATCCATCATAATGGAATTTTCCATGCGGGTTTCTCCAATGTGACCAAATGTAGTGCCACACTTGTGTGGTTTTCTTTTAGTCTTGCGACATTTAGCGTCAGTGTTATGGATGTATCATATTACCCTCAATATTCATAACATACGTCCCATCTTGGATGGAAGCATGACCCTTCATGTTATTCATAATACTTAACAACAATTGTTGTTTTTATGAACAACTCTTTTGCAACAAACATTGTGCAATGGGCTAGAGTGTATGAAACTCTAAAATGAATTATGAAAGTAAACCCAGAGGTATTGTATTATTATCAATATTCATAACATACATCTCATTCATAATGAAAGTATGGCCCTTGTGTTATTCATAACATCGAACATAAAAGGTTCTCTTATGAACAACCTTCTTGCAAGATACCTTATGCAATGGGCGAGAGTTTGTAAAACTCTAAATGAATTATGAAAATAAATACAGACGGTAATACACCGATGGAAGGTATAGTAACATTTACTATGTTCCCTGTGTATACCTTAACCTCATTTCGGGCTAGTCTTTTTAGGCCATAGTAGCTCTTACAGTGATTCGCAATTGAATGCAATCGAGCGGGTATCTTTGTGATTAACTCACAATACCCAAGAATTAGTGATTAACATGTTTAACCATAATTCCCAAGAACTATATCTTTGACCAGCCTACTATACATCAAAAACTTGTATGACATTCATACATGAGCTGGATATTCCAGTCATCTTTCTTTCTGCCTTTATACTTCTAACAGTTTAACTTTTAGTATTTCTCCTACTCGCAAAAGAAGCACCCAACTTAAGTGTGGCGTTAGCCCCGGACTTCCTAGGCGTGTAAGTCATACTAACACCCTTTGGACACTTCCTTTCTCTTTAAGTTGTTGTTTTATTCACCTTTCATTATATGACAGGCATTCTTCTGGATCCCTTTCCCAACAGTCAAATGCATAGTAAACACTTTTACTAATACTTGCAAACAAACATTGCTTTGTTTGTATCTGAAAATAATTTCCAGTTCCATGAATATCATATAACTATCCCAACTTTCGAAGTTTGGGTTTCATGGAAGCAAACATATTGCACTTGACAGAAACGGAATTATAGCTTTTGGATCGAAGGACGAGAGTCACATGATCCATAGCATTAGCGGGAGGATACGGAAAGCATGCGATAGGACAAAGTCCTTCTCGGCACTTTTGAGGAAAATCCTCATATTACGTTACCAATCGTAAAGTTTTAACCAGATATTTAACAGCTATTCAATTTTAATAGGGAAGGTGGAAACGCGAGCCATTATTCTACAACTATTTTGCAAGAAACACTTAGATAGTGTTCATAATTAATTGCACCGAGAATTAAACATGTTAATTCAACAGTGCGCTCCCACTCAAATCAATATCTCTCAAAATTGATTGTGAGTGATACAAGACCCACATTTCAATTGTTCGCCATTGGTGTAACACCACTGATGATGAAAAATCTCAACCGGTAGGCCAACTTGCCAATCACATCTCTATGTGACTCTTGTTCATCTTTCGATGCGTGTGTTCCGAGCTCATGACGGTCATGCCTGAACGTCAAGACAACCAAGTGATCTTGCTGCGAGGTCTCAACTCACCCGCCTCACACTTCTCTAATCGTTCATACCCGTGTGACACGGCGCACCCCGAAAAGATAGGTGCCGTGACGGTGCTACACTTGGGAGAACACTAACTACTTGGTATTTTTGTGAGAGATCACCCTAATAAAAAGCGACTACCGCGCAATCAAGAAGGGTGCAACATAAGGGATAAACATCTCAGGCAATTCATAATAGCATGATATGGTATAGCCCTTTCTGACGGAGAAGTATTTCATTTCTTCGTCTTCGGCATTCGTGTTGGTGTTCACCTTCGCGAAGATTGCCACCACATTGTCGATGCACCAGATAATATTGCTATCTCCATAGCGTATAAAATTAATGCATTACTTAAGGTTGACACGCAAGTCATTAAAGTGCAATCATATGGCTCCAGCCATCATGCCGAACCATGACACGCAGGTCATGTTAATCAAATTACATCATATAGTCATATCATACATAATCGAATTAGTATGAGCACTGCTATACCACATCACATGCACATCCTGCAAAACCAAGTTAGACACCTCTATCGGTTTATGCAAAATTTATTTTACGTGGCTTCTAAGGTTTTGACTTAAACCGCAGCTACCAACGTTTTATCATCAAGTATGATTATTCAAGTTGCTAGATTAACATCTCGGGGTGTATGAAACACGAGATAATTAAATCTCGAGCCCCATACTAAACTTCGTCATACGCATGACCCCCGTGCAGATAATATCTGCAATGCCCTTTCATCTGCGAATTTCATCTTTCTTTTGACTACGGCAGAACCCAAAGAACTGATAGCACTTCCATGATCAATCAGGATCACGGATTGCCAGAACTTTGTCAAATTCCACCATGCTGTCTCGAGATTGAGCAAACGCAAATTGTAGGGAAGCAACAAGAACGTCGGGTAACATATTTCATCTGTCACCCGCATAAATAATTTTCAGCAATAGATCTCATCTACTACCTAATTATATTATGCAATACCCATACATCTCCATGTATTCTAGATCGAAACCTGCATCTACGCATAGCACGGCTCTTGATGCCACTGTAGGGGAACGCGACAGAAAACAAAAAATTTCCGACCTACGCATCAGCCCAGGACCACTATGGAGACTGCATACATGGTTTGATCTTTTTCGTTACCGACTCGTAGCGCAGCGGGAAGTAGAGTCGATGACGATCGGCGGTGCAGATCCCCGCAGCTAGGATTTACAACCTCCCAACCGCGAGGATGTATACCCTCATCTGCTCCTCAGACAGCCCTCCGGGAGGCGGTCGAACAGCCCCCCGGACGGTGTCGCAGACAGCCCTTCGGGAGGACCTTCGAAACTCGAACGGTCACTCGGACAGCCCTCCGGGAGGACCTTCGAAACTCGGACGGTCACACGGACAGCCCTTCGGGAGGCACTCACGAACTAAGACCGAAACTACGATCTCTCTACAGAGTTGCACACATACGGTGTCATCTATCCGGCAGGGCTACGCCGTCCAGAACTAGTTCCTGCCGGAACCCAGACAGCCTTACGGCTCTACGAAACTCTTTTCGTGGTAGGGAGAGAAGAAGCCAGATAATGCATGGCATGTGTATGAGAGCAAGGGATGAGTGTGGAGGGCTGCCCCTCCACCTCTATTTATAGGAAATCCCAAGGGGGTAGGGTAGTTTCACAAAAAACCCAAAATGCACATGAATGAAGTCCTTCCACAAGGACCTAGGAGTGAAACCAAGGAACAAGAGGGTCCCCAAGGGGGGATACCCCATGTGGCCGGCCACACCCCCATGAGGGGCCCAAAAAATGGCTCCTATCCATCCATGTCATCCCCAAGATCTTTTGGAGCAAAGCCCCAAAAGGTGGCTTTCCATAAAGTAACCATAAAGCTGATTTTCACTATTCACGACGACATTTTTCAGCGTCTGATCGAACTGAAAATATTTATGTGGGCTAAGAACATTTCCAATACCCACTAAAATGATTTTCAACGCGTTCCGAAACAATTCCGGTTTTAGTGATTTTCATCTGCGAAACGCATCTGAAGTGGCTCCGGCAGCTCCGGAACATTTCCGGTTTTTACCTCAGAAAATTCCAAAAAGCTTCCAGAATGATTCTGGCATCCTCCAAGAATTATCAGGCATGTGCCGAAACCAATTTGACTTAATGGTGTACCCCGAAACAACTTTTTGGTATCATCGAAACTTATCCGATGACCTCTCTCAGCGGTACGATTCCGCTGTCCGAAACTTTTCGGTGTCCGAAACTTTTTCGGTGATTTTCTCTCAGACTCCCTGTCTAGTATTCAGCAGATAGATGACCCTTAAGCGTGTGACCCTATAGGTTCGGTGAAGTATAGACATGACCCGGAACCCCTTCCGATCAATGATCAACATCGGAGCCGTGGACACCCATATTGACCCCTATACCCACACGAATAAATATTCGAGTGAACCTCCAGTTGCCGTGTGCTATTCCTGTTGCTTCGCGATATGTTACAAATACCCGAGGTGAGACATGTTGGCATTCCCGTGGATCAACAACTTGTCCACTATGCTAGTTACCTCGTTACCGGTATTGTTCTCTTTTCTCGTTATCGTGTTCCGGCATCCCCGTGATCAAATCACAAAGTGTCTGGCCAGACGATGATGGATACCGTAACACCGAGAGGGCCCAGAGATATCTCTCCATCGTTGGAGGAGCAAATCCCAATCTTGAGCTATCAAGTTACTTGACACACTTTTCCATGAACCCGTAAGCCGCCGTAATAGCCATCCATTTACGGATGACGTTTAACAAACCCCAAAGTTCATGAAGCAAGCATGAAGAAACTCGATACTCTCATGGTCTAAGGAATCATGCAAACGTTAACCATCTCTGTGTTATGTACCAATAAACTTGTGACGAATGTATTTCATAGCATAACATCAATTCGGGTCGATTCAACACAAATGTCCTTCCTGACATTGTGCCCTCAAAGTTGCTTGGCATAGACATGCCCATGATTGGGAAAACATAATCATCATGCAACACTTGAGCTAGTCTTAGAGGCATGACTAGGAATACATTTTATCGTTTACTATTCCACACGTGCATATGGGTTCTCCCCAGAGCCTTTATGGATATACGGGCTCGGGAACCACAGCAGTTATAGCATGGAACATAAACATAATTATGAACAGGGAGATAATCAATAACATTTATTATTGCCTCTAGGGCATATCTCCTACACGCCGGTCGTAGCAAAATTGAAAGCCGGATGCAACAAAAATTGCAGAAACGCTCAAAAACAGCTTCTGGTCCAGCTCGGGGCTTCGCCGGTAGTAGCAAAAATCGACAATGGTTGCAGCAAGAAAAACATAGTCACGATCCTCGGTATCCTCATGAAAAAGGATGTAGCAAATGAGAGCGTCGGTAGTAGCAAAACGCAAAACTATTGTAGCAAAAAGTGGTACACAAGGTTCCAGCAAACAAGCAAAGCAACAAAATTTTGTTTAGTTCCAGCAAAAAACAAAGATGGTGGTAACAAATTGCTATACTAGTTCCAGCAAAAAAAAACAAACATAGTTGCAAAATCTGGGTTGATTCCAACAAAAAAATCAAATACAATGGTAGCAAAAATTAGAGCTGGTTCGAGCAAAAAGCCTTCGTGGTTCCAGCAAAAAACCTCGCCGGATCTCCAGCACTTGTCGCCGCCTCCACCTCCGGCAGCTGCTGGTTGTAGCAACCATGGCTGCTGGTTCCAGCATCGTCGGACTCTGCTCCAGCACCACGGCCCGCCCCCTGATGCGGCAGCCGCCGTCTTGAGCAGTTTGCGGATGCAGCTGAGAGAGAAAAAACTAGGGCATGGTGTTGTGTCGACGGTTGACTTTGTGGTGCTCATGGGAGGAGAAGATGGGCGAGAGAGACAGAGAAGAGTAGGAGATAGCTCAGGCAAATAGAGGAAGAAGAAAACATGAGTGGACGAGAGTGATTTGCGGGAGAAGATAAGGCAGAAGGAGGAGCGGTTGCTGGACCCACAAAAAAAGCGGTGTGTTTCGTTCGTGTACAGACGTGCGATCTGTTTTGATCGAACGCACGCCGCGGGACCGGCCAAACGCTCGGCCGGCGCGCCGGCCGCAAACGTTGTGCATGTGTGCTGTAAATGAAAGAGTGAATTCCTTATTTAACGCTGTTTTTAGTATCGTTTCCCTACTTAGCACTGATTTTTTTTTTCTTTTGTAACATCAAGTCTAAATTTTGTTCTCTTTGTGACACTTTGGTTCCTTTTGACTACTAACGGTGTTAAATTACATCTGAGAAGGCAATTTACCCCTGGTGCCACTTCGGGCAAAATTATTCACATGACCCATCTTTATATATATTTACTAATTGGAGGCACCTTTCAAGACTTCTCATTAATCCACATCATCAAAATTAATTACACAGTTGAATTGTAGAATTAACGTCTAAGATGAAAGGAAAACTTACGTAAAACAAATTGTCCCATTCAAAAAAATACATCTGTCACGTTCAACATTGGTGATAGAAAACAAAGAAAGCACCCACGGTTCCATAAAAAAGGATAGCCTCCTCCCATAAGAAAAAGATAGCCTCCTTCCATAAAAACTCTGGCGATGAAAGAAAAAAAGACAGCCTCCTTACATAAAAAGTTTGGAGATGTCGTTCCGGTCTGCCACACCTTTTCCCACTTCACGGTCTCTCGGGTGAAAACCCTAGGGCGGCGACGACGCTCTTGGCGTCGTGTCCTTCTTGAAGGCGTCATCGTGAGAGCTATGTGGCAGTGGGCACCGCTTGGGTACGTCGGCAGTTATAGATGGCGTGCCCCTCTTCCTCCAGGTGGCAGTTGTTTCGGCGAAAACCCTAGACCTGGGTCTCCCGGATCGGATGATGACAGAGACTTCGGAGCCGTTCTCCCTCCTGGGGGCATCGTCTTGGAGCAGTGGTTCACCGGACATGCCAACAGGTGGAGCGGTGTTACATCGACCACATTGAAGACGGTGGGTCTCGGCGGCGTGGAGCAGTGGATTCTCAGTGTTGGACGTGGTTTGATCTACACGCACAGGCTGGTGGCGGTGTTTGGTGTCGTAGTGAGGTCGACGGCAGATGGGACTGGCACGATCTTTCCAGTGATTCGTCCTGAACACGGGATGGCGGAAGATGTTGGCGGCAGATCCTAAAGCATGCGCAGGCGGTGCACGTTATGGAATGCCGCCTAGACCGGATGGTCTTAAGGCGACTGGATTAGATTGTGTCTGTTATACGCATAAGGCACATCTGTATACCTAGAAGGTGGCTTCTAGTTAATCCTTGTATTTATTTTGTTGGACTCTGGTGAATAATTAGAAAAGGGGATTTCTATTTTCACGCCCCTGGTTTCTTAGGAGAGAGAGATAGAGGATAGATGTTTTTTTAATTAGAGATGAGAGATGTTCATGCATGCATGCATGCCTACCACCCTGTTCAAAATATATATACATTGATTTGACTAAAATAAAAAATATAAGAGATGGCGTGCACTAAATACATTCAAATACACATTGCATATGATCCTACAACTTTACAAATGGCAGCACCTCATCGGTGGCAAGACCACCGTAGGTGCTGGAACCGGTAAAAATGACTTTGGGCCTTGCAGATTGATATGCTGGTCGGTGTGTGCATACGCGGATTGGCTGATGAAGGACAAAGATGTACTGCAATGGCGACCTGATTGTGCCCGCCGCCACTTAGAGCCTCTCCAGCCGTTCGGCCCCTCAGGATGACGAAAAATAGCGGTCTGGGGACGAACCGGCGCTAGGTTGGCCCCTGGGGGCGACTTCGTTACCAGTCGTCGGCCCAAAGTCGTTGCGGGTTCGCCGATATTCCGTTCAAATTTTTGCAAACTCGACGATTTTTGCAGAAAATCGGCGATACTTCATTGAAATTTATAAAAAGAACATAAAAACATGCAAACTACGCCTAACTACGCCAAACTAAAAAAGCCTAACCGCTGCTGTCGCCGCCGCCGTCGTCTACATGCTGACAAGCCTGTAGAAGCGGGTGTAGTCGCCGCTGTCGCAGTCGTCGTCGTCGTCGTCGCGCGCCTCGCCTGCGCCGCCGCCGTCCCTGCTGCAGCCCTGGCCGGGGTCGCCGATACGCGGCGGGGCGCTTGACGGCCCGGCCTCGCCCTCCTCGTCGCTGTCAAGGACGATCACGCCGCCCTCCTCAGCGCGGCGACGGGCCTGGAACTCCAGGTACGCCCGGCGCTGGCAGCGCACATGCTCCCGGACGTAGTCCTCGTTCGTCCACTTGAGGGCGGACGCGTCATCGGGGGCCACCATGTCGACGTGATCCGGCTTCACGGGGAGCAGCCCCGGCTCGGGCTTCGGCCGGACCAGGCATAGGGAGCGGCTCGCCGGCGCCGGACCAGGCGGGGAGGGCCGGGCACCCTCGTTGATGACGAGGGCGCCGCTTCGAGTGCGGCGCCCGAGCGGTGTCTCCTCTGGCTCGGGCTTGACGGGGTGAAGGGCCGGCGAGCCGGAGCCCGACGACGAGGACGACTCCGACTCCATCCGCCTCCGCGTCCAGGGCGACGTGTGGCGGGTGAGGGCGGGACGCGCGTCGCGGCGCCTTCACTACGCCGCCCGTGAGGCATCAACGGAGGCTGACCGGTGATGAAGCCATGTACCTAGGGTAGGGTCATAGGCCTGACCTAGACACCCTCCCCAAGGGCATCACCCTAAAGACAGAAGCATTCGAAGGGTACCATCATCCACTCGACCATGAGGCATTCCACTCGGAAGACTTGAAGTCATTCGACTATGGAGACTGTCACTCGACTGCGGGAAGATCTAAAGCCACTCCGCACTGCAACGGTCGGACATTACATCATAGCTTTAATGGTCATTATGTCTCTTTATTACTAGCGTTACCAGTAACGCCCCCCTCTTGATGTGCATTGAACCCTGTGTAACGGAGGGGAGCTGGGGTCCTGGCGCACTCTATATAAAGCCACCCCCTCCTCTGGGACAAGGGTTCGCACCCCTGTAAACAGACGCATACATAATCCAGTCGACCGCCTCCGGGCTCCGAGACGTAGGGCTGTTGCTTCTTCCGAGAAGGGCCTGAACTCGTAAAACTCGTGTGCACAACTTCGCCATAGCTAGGATCTTACTGCTCCAGACTTACCCCCCTATTCTACTTTCAGTCTTAGTACCACGACAGTTGGCGCCCACCATGGGGCAGGTGTCTTAGCGACTTGTTGGAGAAGTTGCAATTTTTCCGATCCCCGTCATCATGGTTTCTGGCGGAGGATTGGCCGAGGGCCGCGAGATCCGTCTCGGCGCCCTCGTGTTCGTCGCCAACGACTCCGCTTGGCTCCAAGAGGCTCCACTCGACGTCGAGGCGCTCCCCGTCCGCGGGGCAACGCACTTTCGCGCATGCGTCCGCGGCGTCCTTCTGCGGCAGCCGTCAACTCAGTATCGGTCGGCTCCTGTCGCGTCCTCTCTCCCTGCTGTTCGCCGGTGCAAGCGTTCCGGTCGGTCGCGGCTCCAGCGGTGGGTGAGGCACGCGGTGGCTCGCCAGTCGGCCACCCCACAAGTCGCGGCAATCGAACCCGACGGCGTCCGAGTGCGACAGCAGTGACCCCGCGGTGGAAGTCCTGATGGTCAACGGTCCGCGCAGTGCTCCTGGCTTCCCCCGCGACGACGGTGGCGATGACGGAGGTGATCCGTCGCGCGTCCACGAGGAGTACCGCCCCGAGCCCCTCTCTTCGCAGCAGAGGGAAGAGCTTCGCCGCCGCAACATGGATGCACTTCACACTCCTATCATTGGAGAAAACCCCGAGGCCCGGGCCTTGGAGGAGGCGCGCCTGGCCAACTTGGCTGAGCGCACTCGACTGGAGAATCTCCAGCATGCACTCGACGAGCGTGCTCGGCAGCGGATTCCTGAGTCCAGTCGACGACAGCTTTTTCCGCCCCCAACTCAGGTATACCGAACTCCGATTCAGAATCTCACAGCTGCAGCCCGAATAGCAGAGTCGATTCAGCCTTCCCAGTGAGAAGCTGGCAGAGGTTTGATGCAGATCCGGGCTTTACTCCGGGTAGCGGGAGAGCAGAACACAGCAGTGTCTCAGTTGCGGAATAGGATTCGTAGCAGATCTGTGGTGGCCGACACAGTTCAGTCGGCTCAAAGCCCAAGATCGCCTCCGAGGCGTGAGGGACGTGGATATCGGCGAGAACAGTACAGAAACCGTGAGCAGTATGATCACCGATTCGACCACGATGATCGTCGCCGAGTGCCCACGCCTCCCCCAAGGAGTGGGTCATACGTACCTCGGCAACACGATGACAGACGCCCTCATAGTGGTGGGCGAAGGATTCCAGTCGACCCCCGAGAGCCGGGCTTTGATGCGAGATCTTTTCTCGTTCAGGGTCTGGTTGACAGGAACAGAGCTCACAGAGAAGGTCATGACAGAGATTATCCGACTAGCGGCAGAGTGCATGTCTCAGGTCCAGAGTGTTTCAGCAGAGCCATCAGGGCTGCAGTGATTCCTCCCAACTTCAGGTTGGCGACTGGAGTCAGCAAGTTCACTGGTGAGTCCAAGCCTGACACTTGGCTTGAGGACTACCGAGTGGCTGTTCAGATTGGCGGCGGCAATGATGAAGTGGCCAGAGCGTGGTTGAATCAGTTAGCACCTGGCAGCATATATAGTTGGGAGGAACTCGCCCGAGTGTTTGTTAGGACCTTTGAAGGTACATGCAAACGGCCAGCAGGGTTAACAGAGTTGCAGTCCTGTGTGCAGAAACCGAATGAAACCTTGAGAGATTATATCTAGAGATGGATCACGTTGCACCACATAGTAGAGAATGTGTCAGATCACCAAGCAGTTTGTGCCTTCAAGGAAGGCGTCAAGTATCGAGAATTGACCTTGAAGTTCGGTCGGACCGGGGATATGTCTCTGAGTCGGATGATGGAGATTGCCACCAAGTATGCTAATGGTGAAGAGGAGGATCGACTCCGGAGTGGAAAGCACAAAACAGTCACCCCAGAAACCGGAGGAGGGAATTCCAATCGGAAACATAAGCGCAAAGCCGAGCCAGCTGCTCCAGGTGAAGCCTTAGCCATGACTCAAGGAAAGTTCACGGGGAATCCCAAAGGGCCGTGGAACCCCAAGAAAGTGAAAGATCAAGATGGAAATGATGTGCTGGATTTACCATGCCACATTCACACCAAAAAAGATGAAGAGGGTAATTTCATTTACCCTAAACACACCACTCGACAGTGTCGGCTCCTGCTCTAGCAGTTCCGAGAGAAACAACCCAAGGAGAAGGAAAAGGAGTCGGACAAGGGTGAGGATAAAGAAGAAGACGATGATGGTTTCCCCAACGTCAATTCCACTCTGATGATTTTTGCTGATGTTGAGAGCAAAAGTCGACTGAAAGTCATTAACAGAGAAGTGAACATGGTCGCTCCGGCGACACCCAGTTATTTGAAGTGGTCTCAGACTGCCATTACATTCGACCAGTCTGATCACCTAGCGTGCATAGCCACCCCTGGGAGGCAAGCGTTGGTGGTCGACCCAGTTGTTGAAGGCACTCGGCTGACTAAGGTACTGATGGATGGTGGAAGTGGCCTGAATATACTTTATGCTGAAACCTTGAAAGGGATGGGCATTCCGATGTCCAAACTTAGTGAAAGGAATATGAGTTTCCATGGGGTTATACCTGGCAAGAAGGCTGAATCACTCGGCCAGATCTCCCTCGATGTGGTTTTCGGTGACTCCAAGAATTACCGCAAGGAAAAGTTGACATTTGAAGTCGTGGATTTCCAGAGTGCTTATCATGCTATTCGGGGTAGGCCTGCTTATGCACGTTTTATGGCTCGACCATGTTACGTGTACCTCAAATTGAAGATGCCTGGTCCCAGAGGAGTGATCACTATCACTGGCAATCGACAGAAGGCATAAGAGTGCTTCCAGAAGGGCTCAAAGATCGCCGATGCACAAGTGGCAGTAATGGAATTGCAAGAGTATCAGAAAAATGCAGATCCGAGTGATTTGCTGCGAGCCAAGAAGCCTGCCACAGACTCTTGCGTTTCAGTCGTCTAGTGAAACGAAGCCGATTCATATTCACCCGACCGATCCCAATGCTGCTCCGACTCACATCTCAACAACACTCGACAGCAAATAGGAAGAAGCGCTCATCCAGTTCCTCCGTGAGAACTGGGACATTTTTGCATGGAAACCTTCTGACATGCCGGCTGTTCCCAGGGGGCTGGCTGAGCACCGTTTGCGAGTCGACCCAAAAGTGAAACCAGTCAAAGAACATCTTCAACGGTCCGCCGTACAGAAGAGGAAAGCAATTGGTGAAGAAGTGGCTCGGCTCCTGGCAGCTGAGTTCATCCGAGAGATTTACCACTCCGAGTGGCTCGCCAATGTTCTCATGGTCCCCAAAAAGGACGACTCACTTCGCATGTGCATTGACTTCAAGCATATCAATCGGGCCTGCCCGAAAGATCATTTTCCTCTCCCCCGCATTGACCAAATCGTCGACTCGACTGCGGGGTGTGAGCGATTGTCTTTTCTGGACGCCTATTCCGGGTACCATCAGATCCGACTGTATGGACCCGATGAGATAAAAACAGCTTTCATCACTCCATTCGGGTGCTTCTGTTATGTCACCATGCCATTCGGCCTGAAGAACGCCGAAGCCACATTCATGAGGATGATTCAGAAGTGTTTGCTCACTCAAATCAGTCGGAATGTGGAAGCATACATGGATGACATTGTGGTCAAGTCACGTAAGGGTTCTGACCTGCTGGCTGACCTTGCTGAAACTTTTGCCAACCTCAGAAGGTATGATATCAAGCTTAATCCATCAAAGTGCACATTTGGAGTTCCTGGTGGAAAGTTACTCGGTTTCCTCGTTTCCGAACGAGGGATCGACGCTAACCCAGAGAAAGTTGGTGCTATACTCCGGATGAAACGCCCTGTGCGTGTGCACGATGTACAGAAGCTTACTGGTTTTTTGGCCGCCTTAAGTCGATTCGTTTCTCGCCTCGGTGAAAAGGCATTGCCTCTTTACCGACTGATGAAGAAGTTTGATAAGTTCGAGTGGACTCGGTGAAAAGGCATTGCTGCTTTCCACCCAGCCGGTGCTTGCTGCCCCAATCAGCAAAGAGCCTTTACTGCTTTACATTGCGGCCACTGGACAAGTTGTCAGTACAGTACTCACGGTCGAGCGGGAAGAAGAAGGAAAAGCCTATAAAGTTCAGCGCCCAGTATATTATGTTTCTGAAGTTCTGACTCCATCAAAGCAAAGATATCCACATTATCAGAAGCTTGTTTATGGGATTTACATGACCACGAAGAAGGTTGCACACTATTTCTCTGACCATTCCATTACAGTCGTCAGCGACGATCCATTATCAGAGATTCTGAACAACAGAGATGCAACTGGTCGAGTGGCAAAGTGGGCGATTGAACTCCTTCCCTTGGATATCAAGTTTGAGGCAAAGAAAGCTATCAAGTCCCAAGCAATAGCAGATTTCCTTGCCGAGTGGACCGAACAGCAACTGCCGACTCAAGTCCACTCGGAGCACTGGACCATGTTCTTTGATGGCTCCAAGATGCTGAATGGTTCCGGCGCTGGGGTGGTACTGGTATCCCCCCGAGGAGACAAGCTCAGATATGTTCTCCAGATTCACTTTGATTCCTCCAATAACGGAGCTGAATATGAAGCACTCTTATATGGGTTACATATGGCCATTTCACTCGGCGTCCGTCGCCTCATGGTCTACGGCGACTCAGATTTGGTAGTCAATCAAGTGATGAAGGAGTGGGATGTTAGAAGCCCAGCTATGACTGGTTACTGTAATGCAGTGAGAAAGTTGGAAAAGAAGTTTGAGGGGTTAGAGCTCCATCATATACCCCGACTGAAAAATCAAGCTGCTGATGATTGGGCAAAGATATGTTCCAAGAGGGAAGCCATTCCCAGCAAAGTGTTTTTGGAACACATTCATACGCCTTCAGTTCAAGAAGATCCTTTCACTGAAGAGCCCCCGCAGCCTAAGAGTGCCACAGATCCGACCGAAGTCGAAGTCCCAGCCGTGGTCGACTTGATCATGGAGGTTTTGGTCATCACTCCCGATTGGACAGTGCCATACATTGCGTATATCCTTAGGAGGGAACTCCCAGAGGATGAAGAGGAGGCTCGACAGATCGTCTGTCGATCCAAAGCCTTTACTGTGATAAGAGGACAGCTGTTCAGAGCATGTGTAACTGGAGTCAGCCAGAAATGCATAACACCAGAAGAAGGTCGAGTGATCCTCAACGACATCCACTCGGGGACCTGTGGCCACCATGCATCCTCTCGGACCATTGTGGCCAAAGCATACCGAGCTGGATTTTATTGGCCACGAGCAAACGAAATGGCGAAAGATATAGTCGACAAATGTGAAGGCTACCAGTTTTACTCTAACATGTCCCACAAGCCTGCATCAGCCCTGAAGACCATTCCACTCGTCTTGCCCTTTGCTGTTTGGGGATTAGATATGGTTGGACCCTTGAGGACTGGTAGGAGCGGCTTCACTCATGTGCTTGTAGCAGTCGACAAGTTTACGAAATGGATTGAAGCCAAGCCTATCAAGAATCTTGAAGCCAGTACTGCCGTCAGCTTCATCAGGAGTTGACATTCAGATATGGGGTTCCGCACAGCATCATCATTGACAACGGGTCCAACTTTGATTCTGACGAGTTCAGAGCCTTCTGTGCTTCACAAGGCACTCGAGTCGACTATGCTTCAGTCGCCCACACCTAGTTAAATGGACAAGCGGAAAGAGCAAATGGCTTGATTCCCAAAGGACTGAAAACCCCGATTGATGCGTGATCTCAAGCAAGCAGCAGGTGCCTGGGTCGATGAACTTCCATCAGTTCTTTGGGGAGTGAGGACAACTCCCAATCGGTCGACTGGCCGAACTCCATTCTTCTTGGTCTATGGAGCTGAAGTTGTTCTACCGAGTGACTTGCTTCACAATGCACCCCGAGTCGAGCTTTTCTCCGAAGATGAAGCAGAACAGGCCCGGCAAGACGCAGTTGATCTCCTAGAAGAGGAAAGAGAGATGGCCTTAATCCGGTCGACCATTTATCAGCAAGACTTGCGTCGATTCCATGCTAGAAACGTGAGAGGTCGAGCATTTCAAGAGGGACACTTGGTTCTTCGAGTGGATCAGCAGAAACCACACAAGCTTGCTCCTGCCTAGGAAGGCCCCTTCATTGTCACCAGAGTGCTCCACAATGGAGCGTACCATCTCTACAACGTCGAACACAAGAAAGACGAGCCCCGCGCTTGGAATGCGGAGCTGCTCCGCCCCTTTTATACTTAAGCACTCAGTCTGTTGAGATGTAATAAGAAGTACTTTTGTAGTTTGTTTATCAAAGACAAGAGTTTTACAGTCTTCTAAAATGATAGGTGTTGCTTATGTAGAGGGTAGCTTAGCTGCGAATCCGTTTCGCATAAGTTTATAAAATCCTACCGAGTGACTAGCAAGCCTCTCACTCGGGGGGCTTAGCTGCGAATCCGTTTCGCCTAAGTATGAAAAATCCTACCGAGTGGTGAGCAAGCCTCTCACTCGGGGGCTTAGCTGCGAATCTGTTTCGCCTAAGTTTGAAAAATCCTACCGAGTGGTGAGCAAGCCTCTCACTCGGGGGCTTAGCTGCGAATCCGTTTCGCCTAAGTTTGAAAAATCCTACCGAGTGGTGAGCAACCCTCTCACTCGGGGGCTTAGCTGCGGTCCAGTACTCGCCTAAGTTTGAAAAATCCTACCGGGTGGTGAGCAAGCCTCTCATTCGGGGGCTTAGCTGCAGTCCAGTACTCGCCTAAGTTTGAAAAATCCTACCGAGTGGTGAGCAAGCCTCTCACTCGGGGGCTTAGCTGCAGTCCAGTACTCGCCTAAGTTTGAAAAATCATACCGAGTGGTAAGCAACCCTCTCACTCGGGGGCTTAGCTGCAGTCCAGTACTCGCCTAAGTTTGAAAAATCCTACCGAGTGGTGAGCAACCCTCTCACTCGCGGGCTTAGCTGCAGTCCAGTACTCGCCTAAGTTTGAAAAATCCTACCGAGTGGTGAGCAAGCCTCTCACTCGGGGGCTTAGCTACGGTGCAGTACTCGCCTAAGTTTGAAAAATCCTACCGAGTGATGAGCAACCCTCTCACTCGGGGGCCTAGCTGCAGTCCAGTACTCGCCTAAGTTTGAAAAATCCTACCGAGTGGTGAGCAACCCTCTCACTCGGGTGCTTAGTTGCGGTCCAGTACTCGCCTAAGTTTGAAAAATCCTACCGAGTGGTGAGCAAGCCTCTCCCTCGGAGGCTTAGCTGCCGTCCAGTACTCGCCTAAGTTTGAAAAATCCTACCGAGTGGTGAGCAACCCTCTTACTCGGGGGCTGAGCTGCAGTCCAGTACTCGCCTAAGTTTGAAAAATCCTACCGAGTGGTCAGCAAGCCTCTCACTCGGGGGCTTAGCTGCAGTCCAGTACTCGCCTAAGTTTGAAAGATCCTACCGAGTGGTGAGCAACCCTCTCACTCGGGAGCTTAGCTGTGGTCCAGTACTCGCCTTAGTTTGAAAAATCCTACCGAGTGGTGAGCAAGCCTCTCACTCGGAGGCTTAGATGCAGTCCAGTACTCGCCTAAGTTTGAAAAATCCTACTGAGTTGTGAGCAACCCTCTAACTCAGGGGCTTAGCTGCGGTCCAGTACTCGCCTAAGTTTGAAAAATCCTACCGAGTGGTGAGCAAGCCTCTCACTCGGGGGCTTAGCTGCGAATCCGTTTCGCCTAAGTTTGAAAAATCCTACCGAGTGGTGAGCAACCCTCTCACTCGGGGGCTTAGCTGCGGTCCAGTACTCGCCTAAGTTTGAAAAATCCTACCGAGTGGTGAGCAAGCCTCTCATTCGGGCGCTTAGCTGCAGTCCAGTACTCGCCTAAGTTTGAAAAATCCTACCGAGTGGTGAGCAAGCCTCTCACTCGGGGGCTTAGCTGCAGTCCAGTACTCGCCTAAGTTTGAAAAATCATACCGAGTGGTGAGGAACCCTCTCACTGGGGGACTTAGCTGCAGTCCAGTACTCGCCTAAGTTTGAAAAATCCTGCCGAGTGGTGAGCAACCCTCTCACTCGGGGGCTTAGCTGCAGTCCAATACTCGCCCAAGTTTGAAAAATCCTACCAAGTGCTGAGCAAGCCTCTCACTCGGGGGCTTAGCTGCGGTCCAGTACTCGCCTAAGTTTGAAAAATCCTACCGAGTGGTGAGCAACCATCTCACTCGGGGGCTTAGATGCAGTCCAGTACTCGCCTAAGTTTGAAAAATCCTACCAAGTGGTGAGCAACCCTCTCACTCGGGGGCTTAGCTGCGGTCCAATACTCGCCTATGTTTGAAAACTCTTACCGAGTGGTGAGCAAGCCTCTCACTCGGAGGCTTAGATGCAGTCCAGTACTCGCTTAAGTTTGAAAAATCCTACCGAGTGGTGAGCAAGCCTCTCACTCGGGGGCTTAGCTGCAGTCCAGTACTCGCCTAAGTTTGAAAAATCCTACCGAGTGGTGAGCAAGCCTCTCACTCGGGGGCTTTGCTGCAGTCCAGTACTCGCTTAAGTTTGAAAAATTCTACCGCGTGGTGAGCAACCCTCTCACTCGGGAGCTTAGCTACGGTCCAGTACTCGCCTAAGTTTGAAAAATCCTACCGAGTGGTGAGCAAGCCTCTTACTCGGAGGCTTAGATGCAGTCCAGTACTCGCCTAAATTTGAAAAATCCTACCGAGTGGTGAGCAACCCTCTAACTCGGGGGCTTAGCTGCGGCGCAGTACTCGCCTAAGTTTGAAAAATCCTGCCGAGTGGTGAGCAAGCCTCTCACTCGGGGGCTTAGCTGCAGTCCAGTACTCGCCTAACTTTGAAAAATCCTACCGAGTGGTGAGCAACCCTCTCACTCGGGGGCTTAGTTGCAGTCCAGTACTCGCCTAAGTTTGAAAAATCCTACCGAGTGGTGAGCAACCCTCTCACTCGGGGGCTTAGCTGCAGTCCAGTACTCGCCTAAGTTTGAAAAATCCTACCGAGTGGTGAGCAAGCCTCTCACTCGGGGGCTTAGCTGCGGTGCAGTACTCGCCTAAGTTTGAAAAATCCTACCGAGTGATGAACAACCCTCTCACTCGGGAGCCTAGCTGCAGTCCAGTACTCGCCTAAGTTTGAAAAATCCTACCGAGTGGTGAGCAACCCTCTCACTCGGGTGCTTAGCTGCGGTCCAGTACTCGCCTAAGTTTGAAAAATCCTACCGAGTGGTGAGCAAGCCTCTCCCTCGGAGGCTTAGCTGCCGTCCAGTACTCGCCTAAGTTTGAAAAATCCTACCGAGTGCTGAGCAACCCTCTTACTCGGGAGCTTAGCTGCAGTCCAGTACTCGCCTAAGTTTGAAAAATCCTACGAGTGGTCGGCAAGCCTCTCACTCGGGGGCTTAGCTGCAGTCCAGTACTCGCCTAAGTTTGAAAGATCCTACCGAGTGGTGAGCAACCCTCTCACTCGGGAGCTTAGCTGTGGTCCAGTACTCGCCTTAGTTTGAAAAATCCTACCGAGTGGTGAGCAAGCCTCTCACTCGGAGGCTTAGATGCAGTCCAGTACTCGCCTAAGTTTGAAAAATCCTACTGAGTTGTGAGCAACCCTCTAACTCAGGGGCTTAGCTGCGGTCCAGTACTCGCCTAAGTTTGAAAAATCCTACCGAGTGGTGAGCAAGCCTCTCACTCGGGGGCTTAGCTGCGAATCCGTTTCGCCTAAGTTTGAAAAATCCTACCGAGTGGTGAGCAACCCTCTCACTCGGGGGCTTAGCTGCGGTCCAGTACTCGCCTAAGTTTGAAAAATCCTACCGAGTGGTGAGCAAGCCTCTCATTCGAGGGCTTAGCTGTAGTCCAGTACTCGCCTATGTTTGAAAAATCCTACCGAGTGGTGAGCAAGCCTATCACTCGGGGGCTTAGCTGCAGTCCAGTACTCGCCTAAGTTTGAAAAATCATACCGAGTGGTGAGGAACCCTCTCACTGGGGGACTTAGCTGCAGTCCAGTACTCGCCTAAGTTTGAAAAATCCTGCTGAGTGGTGAGCAACCCTATCACTCGGGGGCTTAGCTGCAGTCCAGTACTCGCCCAAGTTTGAAAAATCCTACCAAGTGCTGAGCAAGCCTCTCACTCGGGGGCTTAGCTGCGGTCCAGTACTCGCCTAAGTTTGAAAAATCCTACCGAGTGGTGAGCAACCATCTCACTCGGGGGCTTAGATGCAGTCCAGTACTCGCCTAAGTTTGAAAAATCCTACCAAGTGGTGAGCAACCCTCTCACTCGGGGGCTTAGCTGCGGTCCAATACTCGCCTATGTTTGAAAACTCTTACCGAGTGGTGAGCAAGCCTCTCACTCGGAGGCTTAGATGCAGTCCAGTACTCGCTTAAGTTTGAAAAATCCTACCGAGTGGTGAGCAAGCCTCTCACTCGGGGGCTTAGCTGCAGTCCAGTACTCGCCTAAGTTTGAAAAATCCTACCGAGTGGTGAGCAAGCCTCTCACTCGGGGGCTTTGTTGCAGTCCAGTACTCGCTTAAGTTTGAAAAATTCTACCGAGTGGTGAACAACCCTCTCACTCGGGAGCTTAGCTACGGTCCAGTACTCGCCTAAGTTTGAAAAATCCTACCGAGTGGTGAGCAAGCCTCTTACTCGGAGGCTTAGATGCAGTCCAGTACTCGCCTAAATTTGAAAAATCCTACCGAGTGGTGAGCAACCCTCTAACTCGGGGGCTTAGCTGCGGCGCAGTACTCGCCTAAGTTTGAAAAATCCTGCCGAGTGGTGAGCAAGCCTCTCACTCGGGGGCTTAGCTGCAGTCCAGTACTCGCCTAACTTTGAAAAATCCTACCAAGTGGTGAGCAACCCTCTCACTCGGGGGCTTAGCTGCAGTCCAGTACTCGCCTAAGTTTGAAAAATCATACCGAGTGGTGAGGAACCCTCTCACTGGGGGACTTAGCTGCAGTCCAGTACTCGCCTAAGTTTGAAAAATCTTGCCGAGTGGTGAGCAACCCTATCACTCGGGGGCTTAGCTGCAGTCCAGTACTCGCCCAAGTTTGAAAAATCCTACCAAGTGCTGAGCAAGCCTCTCACTCGGGGGCTTAGCTGCGGTCCAGTACTCGCCTAAGTTTGAAAAATCCTACCGAGTGGTGAGCAACCATCTCACTCGGGGGCTTAGATGCAGTCCAGTACTCGCCTAAGTTTGAAAAATCCTACCAAGTGGTGAGCAACCCTCTCACTCGGGGGCTTAGCTGCGGTCCAATACTCGCCTATGTTTGAAAACTCTTACCGAGTGGTGAGCAAGCCTCTCACTCGGAGGCTTAGATGCAGTCCAGTACTCGCTTAAGTTTGAAAAATCCTACCGAGTGGTGAGCAAGCCTCTCACTCGGGGGCTTAGCTGCAGTCCAGTACTCGCCTAAGTTTGAAAAATCCTACCGAGTGGTGAGCAAGCCTCTCACTCGGGGGCTTTGTTGCAGTCCAGTACTCGCTTAAGTTTGAAAAATTCTACCGAGTGGTGAGCAACCCTCTCACTCGGGAGCTTAGCTACGGTCCAGTACTCGCCTAAGTTTGAAAAATCCTACCGAGTGGTGAGCAAGCCTCTTACTCGGAGGCTTAGATGCAGTCCAGTACTCGCCTAAATTTGAAAAATCCTACCGAGTGGTGAGCAACCCTCTAACTCGGGGGCTTAGCTGCGGCGCAGTACTCGCCTAAGTTTGAAAAATCCTGCCGAGTGGTGAGCAAGCCTCTCACTCGGGGGCTTAGCTGCAGTCCAGTACTCGCCTAACTTTGAAAAATCCTACCGAGTGGTGAGCAACCCTCTCACTCGGGGGCTTAGTTGCAGTCCAGTACTCGCCTAAGTTTGAAAAATCCTACCGAGTGGTGAGCAACCCTCTCACTCGGGGGCTTAGCTGCAGTCCAGTACTCGCCTAAGTTTGAAAAATCCTACCGAGTGGTGAGCAAGCCTCTCACTCGGGGGCTTAGCTGCGGTGCAGTACTCGCCTAAGTTTGAAAAATCCTACCGAGTGATGAACAACCCTCTCACTCGGGAGCCTAGCTGCAGTCCAGTACTCGCCTAAGTTTGAAAAATCCTACCGAGTGGTGAGCAACCCTCTCACTCGGGTGCTTAGCTGCGGTCCAGTACTCGCCTAAGTTTGAAAAATCCTACCGAGTGGTGAGCAAGCCTCTCCCTCGGAGGCTTAGCTGCCGTCCAGTACTCGCCTAAGTTTGAAAAATCCTACCGAGTGCTGAGCAACCCTCTTACTCGGGAGCTTAGCTGCAGTCCAGTACTCGCCTAAGTTTGAAAAATCCTACGAGTGGTCGGCAAGCCTCTCACTCGGGTGCTTAGCTGCAGTCCAGTACTCGCCTAAGTTTGAAAGATCCTACCGAGTGGTGAGCAACCCTCTCACTCATGAGCTTAGCTGTGGTCCAGTACTCGCCTTAGTTTGCAAAATCCTACCGAGTGGTGAGCAAGCCTCTCACTCGGAGGCTTAGATGCAGTCCAGTACTCGCCTAAGTTTGAAAAATCCTACTGAGTTGTGAGCAACCCTCTAACTCAGGGGCTTAGCTGCGGTCCAGTACTCGCCTAAGTTTGAAAAATCCTACCGAGTGGTGAGCAAGCCTCTCACTCGGGGGCTTAGCTGCGAATCCGTTTCGCCTAAGTTTGAAAAATCCTACCGAGTGGTGAGCAACCCTCTCACTCGGGGGCTTAGCTGCGGTCCAGTACTCGCCTAAGTTTGAAAAATCCTACCGAGTGGTGAGCAAGCCTCTCATTCGGGGGCTTAGCTGTAGTCCAGTACTCGCCTAAGTTTGAAAAATCCTACCGAGTGGTGAGCAAGCCTATCACTCGGGGGCTTAGCTGCAGTCCAGTACTCGCCTAAGTTTGAAAAATCATACCGAGTGGTGAGGAACCCTCTCACTGGGGGACTTAGCTGCAGTCCAGTACTCGCCTAAGTTTGAAAAATCCTGCCGAGTGGTGAGCAACCCTATCACTCGGGGGCTTAGCTGCAGTCCAGTACTCGCCCAAGTTTGAAAAATCCTACCAAGTGCTGAGCAAGCCTCTCACTCGGGGGCTTAGCTGCGGTCCAGTACTCGCCTAAGTTTGAAAAATCCTACCGAGTGGTGAGCAACCATCTCACTCGGGGGCTTAGATGCAGTCCAGTACTCGCCTAAGTTTGAAAAATCCTACCAAGTGGTGAGCAACCCTCTCACTCGGGGGCTTAGCTGCGGTCCAATACTCGCCTATGTTTGAAAACTCTTACCGAGTGGTGAGCAAGCCTCTCACTCGGAGGCTTAGATGCAGTCCAGTACTCGCTTAAGTTTGAAAAATCCTACCGAGTGGTGAGCAAGCCTCTCACTCGGGGGCTTAGCTGCAGTCCAGTACTCGCCTAAGTTTGAAAAATCCTACCGAGTGGTGAGCAAGCCTCTCACTCTGGGGCTTTGTTGCAGTCCAGTACTCGCTTAAGTTTGAAAAATTCTACCGAGTGGTGAGCAACCCTCTCACTCGGGAGCTTAGCTACGGTCCAGTACTCGCCTAAGTTTGAAAAATCCTACCGAGTGGTGAGCAAGCCTCTTACTCGGAGGCTTAGATGCAGTCCAGTACTCGCCTAAATTTGAAAAATCCTACCGAGTGGTGAGCAACCCTCTAACTCGGGGGCTTAGCTGCGGCGCAGTACTCGCCTAAGTTTGAAAAATCCTGCCGAGTGGTGAGCAAGCCTCTCACTCGGGGGCTTAGCTGCAGTCCAGTACTCGCCTAACTTTGAAAAATCCTACCAAGTGGTGAGCAACCCTCTCACTCGGGGGCTTAGCTGTAGTCCAGTACTCGCCTAAGTTTGAAAAATCCAACCGAGTGGTGAGCAACCCTCTCACTCGGGGGCTTAGCTGCAGTCCAGTACTCGCCTAAGTTTGAAAAATCCTACCGAGTGGTGAGCAACCCTCTCACTCGGGGGCTTAGCTGCGGTCCAATACTCGCCTATGTTTGAAAACTCTTACCGAGTGGTGAGCAAGCCTCTCACTCGGAGGCTTAGATGCAGTCCAGTACTCGCTTAAGTTTGAAAAATCCTACCGAGTGGTGAGCAAGCCTCTCACTCGGGGGCTTAGCTGCAGTCCAGTACTCGCCTAAGTTTGAAAAATCCTACCGAGTGGTGAGCAAGCCTCTCACTCGGGGGCTTTGTTGCAGTCCAGTACTCGCTTAAGTTTGAAAAATTCTACCGAGTGGTGAGCAACCCTCTCACTCGGGAGCTTAGCTACGGTCCAGTACTCGCCTAAGTTTGAAAAATCCTACCGAGTGGTGAGCAAGCCTCTTACTCGGAGGCTTAGATGCAGTCCAGTACTCGCCTAAATTTGAAAAATCCTACCGAGTGGTGAGCAACCCTCTAACTCGGGGGCTTAGCTGCGGCGCAGTACTCGCCTAAGTTTGAAAAATCCTGCCGAGTGGTGAGCAAGCCTCTCACTCGGGGGCTTAGCTGCAGTCCAGTACTCGCCTAACTTTGAAAAATCCTACCAAGTGGTGAGCAACCCTCTCACTCGGGGGCTTAGCTGTAGTCCAGTACTCGCCTAAGTTTGAAAAATCCAACCGAGTGGTGAGCAACCCTCTCACTCGGGGGCTTAGCTGCAGTCCAGTACTCGCCTAAGTTTGAAAAATCCTACCGAGTGGTGAGCAACCCTCTCACTCGGGGGCTTAGCTGCAGTCCAGTACTCGCCTAAGTTTGAAACACATCCCTATCCGCAAGGACGACGAGGTGCAGGTCGACTGCGACCTTCTCCTCAGAGCTGTGCCACAAGTATAACATGCGCTCCATCCTCATCCGCAAGGACGACGAGGTGCAGGCCGACTGGAACCTCTTCCCCAGAGCTGCATCTCAAGTACAAAAAATATTCCGAGTGAAGAACAAATTCCACTCGAAGGCAAGCACAAGCATATTCAGAGATAAACCAAATCCAGATAAATCCTAAGGTTCCGACCGCAGATTAATGTAATCGGGCATCAAGCCTGAAGGAGTTTAACGGTTACAAAATCACTCGGCATTCCGTGGCAAATTTAAGGTGGGGCATAAAAGTTGTTCACTCCGCAGGAGGAGGGCTGGCAGGCTCGACGAATTCGTCAAGATCGATTCCGTCGGCCATCCGAGTGGCAGCAGCAATGAAGGTCTCCATGAAAGATTGGAAGTCATGCTTCTTGGTGTTGGCGACCTTGATCGCTGCCAGCTTCTCTTCTCGCGCTTCCTTGCAGTGGACACGAACCAAAGACAGAGCCACATCAGCGCCGCACCGGGCAGAAGACTTCTTCCATTCTAGCACTCGACCGGGAATTAAGTCGAGTCATCAGAGACTCAAGGTCATTCTTGTTGGGTAACGTAGTAATTTCAAAAAAAATCCTACGCACACGCAAGATCATGGTGATGCATAGCAAAGAGAGGGGAGAGTGTTGTCCATGTACCCTCGTAGACCAAAAGCAGAAGCGTTAGCACAACGCGGTTGATGTAGTCGTATGTCTTCACGATACGACCGATCAAGTACCGAACGCACGGCACCTCCGAGTTCAGCACACGTTCAGCCCGATGACGTCCCTCAAACTCCGATCCAGCCGAGTGTTGAGGAAGAGTTTCGTCAGCACGATGGCGTGGTGACGATGATGATGTTCTATTGATGCAGGGCTTCGCCTATGCACCGCTACAGTATTATCGAGGTGGACTATGGTGGAGGGGGGCACCGCACACGGCTAAAAGATCAAATGATCAATTGTTGTGTCTCTAGGGTGCCCCCCTGCCCCCGTATATAAAGGAGCAAGGGGGAGAGGTGCGGCCGGCCAGGAGGGGCGCGCCAGGAGGAGTCCTACTCCCACCGGGAGTAGGACTCCCTCCCTTTTCCTTGTTGGACTAGGAGTGGAGGGGGAAAGACGAGGGAGAGAGGAAGGAAAGGGGGGCGCCGCCCCCCTCTCCTTGTCCTATACGGACTAGGGGGGAGGGGTGCGCGGCCCTGCCCTGGCCGCCTCTCCTCTCTTCCACTAAGGCCCACTATGGCCCATTAAGCCCCCCGGGGGTACCGGTAACCTCCCGGTACTCCGGTAAAATTCCGATTTCACCCGGAACACTTCCGATATCCAAACATAGGCTTCCAATATATAAATCCTCATGTCTCGACCATTTTGAGACTCCTCGTCATGTCCGTGATCACATCTGGGACTCCGAACAACCTTCGGTACATCAAAACATATAAACTCATAATATAACCGTCATCGAAACTTTAAGCGTGCGGACCCTACGGGTCCGAGAACTATGTAGACATGACCGAGACACGTCTCCGGTCAATAACTAATAGCGGAACCTGGATGCTCATATTGGCTCCGACATATTCTACGAAGATCTTTATCGGTCAGACCGCATAACAACATACGTTGTTCCCTTTGTCATCAGTATGTTACTTGCTAGAGATTCGATCGTCGGTATCTCAATACCTAGTTCAATCTCGTTACCGGCAAGTCTCTTTACTCGTTCCGTAATACATCATCCCACAACAAACTCATTAGTTGCAATGCTTGCAAGGCTTAAGTGATGTGCATTACCAAGAGGGCCCAGAGATACCTCTTCGACAATCGGAGTGATAAATCCTAATCTCGAAATACGCCAACCCAACAAGTACCTTCGGAGACACCTGTAGAGCACCTTTATAATCACCCAGTTACGTTGTGACGTTTGGTAGCACACAAAGTGTTCCTCCGGTAAACGGGAGTTGCATAATCTGATAGTCATAGGAACATGTATAAGTCATGAAGAAAGCAATAGCAACATACTAAACGATCAAGTGCTAAGCTAACGGAATGGGTCAAGTCAATCACATCATTCTCCTAATGATGTGATCCCGTTAATCAAATGACAACTCATGTCTATGGCTAGGAAACTCAACCATCTTTGATTAACGAGCTAGTCAAGTAGAGGCATACTAGTGACACTATGTTTGTCTATGTATTCACACATGTATCAAGTTTCCGGTTAATACAATTCTAGCATGAATAATAAACATTTATCATGAAATAAGGAAATAAATAATAACTTCATTATTGCCTCTAGGGCATATTTCCTTCAGTCTCCCACTTGCACTAGAGTCAATAATCTAGTTCACATCGCCATGTGATTTAACACCAATAGTTCACATCACCATGTGATTAACACCCATAGTTCACATCGTCATGTGACCAACACCCAAAGGGTTTACTAGAGTCAATAATCTAGTTCACATCGCTATGTGATTAACACCCAAAGAGTACTAAGGTGTGATCATGTTTTGCTTGTGAGAGAAGTTTAGTCAACGGGTCTCCCTCATTCAGAGCCGTATGTATTTTGCAAATATTCTATGTCTACAATACTCTGCATGGAGCTACTCTAGCTAATTGCTCCCACTTTCAATATGTATCCAGATTGAGACTTAGAGTCATCTGGATCAGTGTCAAAACTTGCATCGACGTACCCTTTACGACGAACCTTTTGTCACCTCCATAATCGAGAAACATATCCTTATTCCACTAAGGATAATTTTGACCGCTGTCCAGTGATCTACTCCTAGATCACTATTGTACTCCCTTGCAAAACACTGTGTAGGGTATACAATAGATCTGGTACACAGCATGGCATACTTTATAGAACCTATGGCTGAGGCATAGGGAATGACTTTCATTCTCTTTCTATCTTCTGCCGTGGACGGGCTTTGAGTCTTACTCCATTTCACACCTTGTAACACAGGTAAGAACTCTTTCTTTGACTGTTCCATTTTGAACTACTTAAAAATCTTGTCAAGGTATGTACTCATTGAAAAAACTTATCAAGCGTTTTGATCTATCTCTATAGATCTTGATGCTCAATATGTAAGCAGCTTCACCGAGGTCTTTCTTTGAAAAAACTCCTTTCAAACACTCCTTTATGCTTTGCAGAATAATTCTACATTATTTCCGATCAACAATATGTCATTCACATATACATATCAGAAATGTTGTAGTGCTCCCACTCACTTTCTTGTAAATACAGGCTTCACCGCAAGTCTGTATAAAACTATATGCTTTGATCAACTCATCAAAGCGTATATTCCAACTCCGAGATGCTTGCACCAGTCCATAGATGGATCGCTGGAGCTTGCACATTTTGTTAACACCTTTAGGATCGACAAAACCTTCTGGTTGCATCATATACAACTCTTCTTTAATAAATCCATTAAGGAATGCAGTTTTGTTTATCCATTTGCCAGATTTCATAAAATGCGGCAATTGGTAACATGATTCGGACAGACTTAAGCATAGATACGAGTGAGAAACTCTCATCGTAGTCAACACCTTGAACTTGTCGAAAACCTTTTTGCGACAATTCTAGCTTTGTAGATAGTAACACTACTATCAACGTCCGTCTTCCTCTTGAAGATCCATTTAATCTCAATGGCTCACCGATCATTTGGGCAAGTCAATCAAAGTCCATACTTTGTTCTCATACATGGATCCCATCTCAGATTTCATGGCCTCAAACCATTTCGCGGAATCTGGGCTCATCATCGCTTCCTCATAGTTCGTAGGTTCGTCATGGTCAAGTAACATGACCTCCAGAATAGGATTACCGTACAACTCTGGTGCGGATCTTACTCTGGTTGACCTACGATGTTCGGTAGTAACTTGATCTGAAGTTTCA
The DNA here is from genome assembly GCF_002575655.3 of Aegilops tauschii subsp. strangulata. Taxonomy (NCBI): domain Eukaryota; kingdom Viridiplantae; phylum Streptophyta; class Magnoliopsida; order Poales; family Poaceae; genus Aegilops; species Aegilops tauschii. The sequence goes on from NC_053040.3 coordinate 26,441,682, forward strand.
TGATCATCATCATTAGCTTCCTCATTAATTGGTGTAGGTGTCACAGGAACAGGTTTCTGTGATGAACTACTTTCCAATAAGGGAGCAGGTACAGTTACCTCATCAAGTTCTACTTTCCTCCCACTCACTTCTTTCCAATAAGGGAGCAGGTACAGTTACCTCATAATTTAGATGGTGCCCTATTTAACGTGAATGTAGCTGTCTCTAATGCATAACCCTCAAACGATAGTGGTAGATCGGTAAGCGACATCATAGATCGCACCATATCTAATAAAGTACAGTTACGACGTTCGGACACACCATTACACTGTGGTGTTCCAGGTGGCATGAGTAGTGAAACTATTTCACATTGTTTTAACTGAAGGCCAAACTCGTAACTCAAATATTTTTACCTCTGCGATCATATCGTAGAAACTTTTATTTTTGTTACGATGATTCTCCACTTCACTCTGAAATTCTTTGAACTTTTCAAGTGTTTCAGACTTGTGTTTCATCAAGTAGATATACCCAAATCTGCTCAAATCATCTGTGAATGTCAGAAAATAATGATACCTGCCGCAAGCCTTAATATTCATCGGACCACATACATCAGTATGTATGATTTCCAACAAATCTGTTGCTTGCTCCATTGTTCCGGAGAACGGCATTTTAGTCATCTTGCCCAAGAGGCATGGTTCGCAAGCATCAAGTGATTCATAATCAATTGATTCCAAAATCCCATCAGCATGGAGTTTCTTCATGCGCTTTACACCAATATGACCTAAACGGCAGTGCCACAAATAAGTTGCACTAGCATTATTAACTTTGCATCTTTTGGCTTCATTATTATGAATATGTGTATCACTACGATCGAGATCCAACAAACCATTTTATTGGGTGTATGACCATAGAAGGTTTTATTCATGTAAACAGAACAACAGTTATTCCCTAATTTAAATGAATAACCGTATTGCAACAAACATGATCAAATCATATTCATGCTCAACGCAAACACCAAATAACACTTATTTAGTTTCAACACTAATCCCGAAAGTATAGGGAGTGTGCGATGATGATCATATCAATCTTGGAACTACTTCCAACACACATCGTCACCTCGCCTTTTACTAGTTTCTATTTATTCTGCAACTTCCATTTCGAGTTACTACTCTTAGCAACTGAACCAGTATCAAATGCCGAGGGGTTGCTCTAAACACTAGTAAAGTACACATCAATAACATGTATATCCAATATACCTTTGTTCACTTTGCCATCCTTCTTATCCACCAAATACTTGGGGTAGTTCCGCTTCCAGTGACCAGTCCCTTTGTAGTAGAAGCACTTAGTCTCAGGCTTAGGACCAGACTTGTGCTTCTTCATTTGAGCAGCAAATTGCTTGCCGTTCTTCTTGAAGTTCCCCTTCTTCCCTTTGCCCTTTTCTTGAAACTAGTGGTCTCGTCAACCATCAACACTTGATGTTTTTCTTGATTTCTACCTTCGTCGATTTCAGCATCACGAAGAGCTTGGGAATTGTTTCTGTTATCCCTTGCATATTATAGTTCATCACGAAGTTCTACTAACTTGGTGATGGTGACTAGAGAATTCTGTCAATCACTATCTTATCTGGAAGATTAACTCCCACTTTATTCAAGCGATTGTAGTACCCGGACAATCTGAGCACATGCTCACTGCTTGAGCTATTCTCCTCCATCTTTTAGCTGTAGAACTTATTGGAGACTTCATATCACTCAACTCGGGTATTTGCTTGAATTATTAACTTCAACTCCTGGAACATCTCATATGGTCCATGACGTTCAAAACGTCTTTGAAGTCCCGATTCTAAGCCGTTAAGCATGGTGCACTAAACTATCAAGTAGTCATCATATTGAGCTAGCCACACGTTCATAACGTCTGCATCTGCTCCTGCAATAGGTCTGTCACCTAGCGGGGCATCAAGGACATAATTCTTATGTGCAGCAATGAGGATAAACCTCAGATCACGGACCCAGTCCGCATCATTGCTACTATCATCTTTCAACTTAGTTTTCTCTAGGAACATATATAAAACATAGGGAAGCAACAACGCGAGCTATTGATCTACAACAAAGATATGCTAATACTACCAGGACTAAGTTCATGATAAATTAAAGTTCAATTAATCATATTACTTAAGAACTCCCACTTAGATAGACATCCCTCTAATCCTCTAAGTGATCACATGATCCATATCAACTAAACCATGTCCGATCATCACGTGAGATGGAGTAGTTTCAACGGTGAACATCACTATGTTGATCATATCTACTATATGATTCACGCTCGCCCTTTCGTGTTGGGAATCGTAGCATAATTTTAAAATTTTCCTACGTTCACCAAGATGCATCTATGGAGTATACTAGCAACGAGGGGAAAGGAGTGCATCTACATACCCTTGTAGATCGCGAGCGGAAGCGTTCCAATGAACGTGGATGACGGAGTCGTACTCGCCGTGATCCAAATCACCGATGACCGAGTGCTGAACGGACGGCACCTCCGCGTTCAACACACGTACGGTGCAGTGACGTATCCTCCTTGTTGATCCAGCAAGGGGGAAGGAGAGGTTGATGGAGATCCAGCAGCACGACGGCGTGGTGGTGGATGTAGCGGGATGCCGGCAGGGCTTCGCCGAGCTTATACGAGAGAGAGAGGTGTTGCAGGGGAAGAGGGAGGCGCCCAAGGCTGTCGAGTTGCTGCCCTCCCCCCCCTTTATATAGGCCCCCTGGGGGGCCCCGGCCCTGGAGATGGGATCTCAAGGGGGGGGCGGCGGCCAAAAGGGGAAAGGGGTGCCTTGCCCCCCAAGGCAAGTGGGAAGCCCTCCCACCCTAGGGTTCCCAACCCTAGGCGCATGGGGGGAGGCCCATGGGGGGGCGCCCAGCCCACTAGGGGCTGGTTCCCTTCCCACTTCAGCCCATGGGGCCCTCCGGGATAGGTGGCCCCACCCGGTGGACCCCCGGGACCCCTCCGGTGGTCCCGGTACAATACCGGTAACCCCCGAAACTTTCCCGGTGGCCGAAACTTGACTTCCTATATATAATTCTTCACCTCCGGACCATTCCGGAACTCCTCGTGACGTCCGGGATCGCATCCGGGACTCCAAACAACTTTCGGGTTTCCGCAGACATATATCTCTACAACCCAAGCGTCACCGAACCTTAAGTGTGTAGACCCTACGGGTTCGGGAGACATGCAGACATGACCGAGACGCCTCTCCGGTCAGTAACCAACAGCGGGATCTGGATACCCATGTTGGCTCCCACATGTTCCACGATGATCTCATCGGATGAACCACGATATCGAGGATTCAATCAATCCCGTATGCAATTCCCTTTGTCAATCGGTATGTCACTTGCCCGAGATTCGATTGTCGGTATCCCAATACCTTGTTCAATCTCGTTACCGGCAAGTCTCTTTACTCGTACCGCAATGCATGATCCCGTGACTAACGCCTTAGTCACATAGAGCTCAATATGATGATGCATTACCGAGTGGGCCCAGAGATACCTCTCCGTCATACGGAGTGACAAATCCCAGTCTCGATCCATGCCAACCCAACAGATACTTTCGGAGATACCCGTAGTGCACCTTTATAGTCACCCAGTTACGTTGTGACGTTTGGCACACCCAAAGCACTCCTACGGTATCCGGGAGTTGCACGATCTCATGGTCTAAGGAAAAGATACTTGACATTGGAAAAGCTCTAGCAAATGAAACTACACGATCTTTTATGCTATGCTTAGGATTGGGTCTTGTCCATCACATCATTCTCCTAATGATGTGATCTCGTTATCAATGACATCCAATGTCCATAGTCAGGAAACCATGACTATCTGTTGATCAACGAGCTAGTCAACTAGAGGCTTACTAGGGACACGTTGTGGTCTATGTATTCACACATGTATTACAATTTCCGGACAATACAATTATAGCATGAACAATAGACAATTAACATGAACAAAGAAATATAATAATAACCATTTATTATTGCCTCTAGGGCATATTTCCAACATTTCGGTCTCTGTGTTCCGAGGCCATATCTGTTATATGCTAGGCTCGTCAATCTTAACCTGAGTATTCCGCGTGTGCAACTGTTTTGCACCCGTTGTATTTGAACGTAGAACCTATCACACCCGATCATCACGTGGTGTCTCAGCACGAAGAACTTTCGCAACGGTGCATACACAGGGAGAACACTTATACTTTGATAATTTAGTGAGGGATCATCTTATAATGCTACCGTCAATCAAAGCAAGATAAGATGCATAAAAGATAAACATCACATGCAATCAATATCAGTGATATGATATGGCCATCATCATCTTGTGCTTGTGATCTCCATCTCCGAAGCACCGTCATGATCACCATCGTCACCGGCGCGACACCTTGATCTCCATCGTAGCATCATTGTCGTCTCGCCAATCTTATGCTTCTACGACTATCGCTACCGCTTAGTGATAAAGTAAAGCATTACAGGGCGATTGCATTGCATACAATAAAGCGACAACCATATGGCTCCTGGCAGTTGCCGATAACTCGGTTACAAAACATGATCATCTCATACAATAAAATTTAGCATCATGTCTTGACCATATGACATCACAACATGCCCTGCGAAAACAAGTTAGACGTCCTCTACTTTGTTGTTGCAAGTTTTACGTGGCTGCTACTGGGCTTGGCAAGAACCATTCTTACCTACGCATCAAAACCACAACAATAGTTTGTCAAGTTGGTGTTGTTTTAACCTTCGCAAGGACCGGGCGTATCCACACTCGGTTCAACTGAAGTTGGAGAAACTAACACCCGCCAGCCACCTCTGTGCAAAGCACGTCGGAAGAACCAGTCTCGCGTAAGCGTACGCGTAATGTCGGTCCGGGCCGCTTCATCCAACAATACCGCCGAACCAAAGTATGACATGCTGGTAAGCAGTATGACTTATATCGCCCACAACTCACTTGTGTTCTACTCGTGCATATAACATCAACGCATAAAACCATGCTCGGATGCCACTGTTGGGTAGCGTGGTAATTTCAAAAAAATTCCTACGCACACGCAAGATCATGGTGATGCATAGCAACGAGAGTGGAGAGTGTTGTCCACGTACCCTCGTAGACCGAAAGCGGAAGCGTTAGCACAACGCGGTTGATGTAGTCGTACGTCTTCACGATCCGACCGATCAAGTACCGAACGCACGGCACCTCCGAGTTCAGCACACGTTCAGCCCGATGACGTCCCTCGAACTCCGATCCAACCGAGTGTTGAGGGAGAGTTTCGCCAGCACGACGGCGTGGTAAAGATGATGATGTTCTACTGACGCAGGGCTTCGCCTAAGCACCGCTACAGTATTATCATGGTGGACTATGGTGGAGGGGGGCACCACACACGGCTAAAAGATCAAACGATCAATTGTTGTGTCTCTAGGGTGGCCCCCGCCCCCGTATATAGAGGATCAAGGGGGAGAAGTGCGGCCGGCCATGAGGGGCGCGCCAGGAGGTGTCCTACTCCCACCGGGAGTAGGACTCCCTCCCTTTTCCTTGTTGGACTAGGAGTGGAGGGGGAAAGAGGAGGGAGAGGGGAAGGAAAGGGGGGCGCCGCCCCTCTCTCCTTGTTCTATTCGGACTAGGGGGGAGGGGCGCGCGGCCCTGCCCTGGCCGCCTCTCCTCTCTTCCACTAAGGCCCACTATGGCCCATTAAGCCCCCGGGGGGTTCCGGTAACCTCCAGGTACTCCGGTAAAATTCTTATTTCACCCGGAACAGTTCTGATATCCAAACATAGGCATCCAATATATCAATCTTCATGTCTCGACCATTCCGAGACTCCTCGTCATGTCCGTGATCACATCTGGGACTCCGAACAACCTTTGGTACATCAAAACATATAAACTCATAATATAATTGTCATCGAAACTTTAAGCGTGCGGACCCTACGGGTTCTAGAACTATGTAGACATGACTGAGACACGTCTCCGGTCAATAACCAATAGCGGAACCTGGATGCTCATATTGGCTCCCACATATTCTACGAAGATCTTTATCGGTCAGACCGCATAATCCCATACGTTGTTCCCTTTGTCATCGGTATGTTACTTGCCCGAGATTCGATCGTCGGTATCTCAATACCTAGTTCAATCTCGTTACCGGCAACTCTATTTACTTGTTCTGTAATACATCATCCCGCAACAAACTCATTAGTTGCAATGCTTGCAAGGCTTAAGTGATGTGCATTACTCAGAGGGCCCAGAGATACCTCTCCGACAATCGGAGTGACAAATCCTAATCTCAAAATACGCCAACCCAACAAGTACCTTCGGAGACACCTGTAGAGCACCTTTATAATCACCCAGACGTTGTGACGTTTGGTAGCACACAAAGTGTTCCTCCGGTAAATGGGAGTTGCATAATCTCATAGTCATAGGGACATGTATAAGTCATGAAGAAAGCAATAGCAACATACTAAACGATCAAGTGCTAAGCTAACGGAATGGGTCAAGTCAATCACATCATTCTCCTAAGATGTGATCCCGTTAATCAAATGACAACTCATGTCTATGGCTAGGAAACTCAACCATCTTTGATTAACGAGCTAGTCAAGTAGAGGCATACTAATGACACTATGTTTGTCTATGTATTCACACATGTATCAAGTTTTCGGTTAATACAATTATAGCATGAATAATAAACATTTATCATGAAATAAGGAAATAAATAATAACTTTATTATTGCCTCTAGGGCATATTTCCTTCAATTCTGGAGCGTTGCCCCTGGCCAAAGTGCTGTGTCGATCCGCGACATTGCGACCTTCCGTCAAGCATGATAATCAACAACACCCGCAAAACGAGATTCCAATCGGATTACATTCATGGCAGCCTCGTCATTAACTAGAGAATGGATGGGGTCCAAGCTTGTCTCAACTCGCCCATTTTCTTCCTCGATGTTCCGGCAAAATTCTGCACGTACAATTCAAAGATGAGTCAGTGATTGAATGTCGAGTCGACAGTAACGAGTCAATCGGGTCAAAGAGAATTCCTTCAAGCATGACAAACAAATTCTTGGCCAGACCTCCCAGATAATTCTCCAGGTCGTCCCTCCTGCGAGCAATGCCTTCCATCTTCTCGTTCAGATTGTTCTTGTCCTTCTTCAGGCGAGTCGCTTCCTTATTGGCTTCATCAAGGGCAGTTTTCAGCCTGGTGTTTTCTTCCTCCAGTTTGCTGACTGAAGCTAGTTTCTGTTCGGCGAGTGCAGTTTTCTCGTCGGCTGTTTTCTGTGCGGCCGCAAGATCTTGGTCCTTCGCCAGAACTTGATTCATTTTCTCTGAAAAGAAACAACGTTCGGTTCAGAAAAAGTAAAATAAGATCTGGTACAGAGACAAGTCAGTTGGCAAGCTTTCTCTTACCAGCAGCTTCATCCTTGGCCTTCTGCAGATTTGTCTTGTCCAGTTCCAGATCGTGGTTGAGCTAAATCTGTTTTTTCTCCAATTCAGCTAAACGAACTCCGAGTTCACAAGATTTCTGTAATCAAGGGACAGTCAATCGACAGATGGAAAGATTAGTTACTTCAGAACAATAGTTCAATAAATTCAAGTTGTTTTCAGACCGTAGTCGACTACCCGCAGTCAACCACGGTCTCGGGGACTACACCCAGTGGGTGCACTTAGCGTGCCATCACTGGTCCAGATTCCACTCGACGTGGTCTGTCCAGGTTGAGTGTAAAAAAAAGTTGCTCTCAGACCATAGTCGACTGCCTGCAGTCGACCATGGTCTCGGGGACTACACCCAGTGGGTGCACTTAGCGTGCTCCCACTGGTTCAGGTTCCACCCGTCATGGTCCGTCTAGGTCGAGTGAGGAAATTCAGATTCTCAGACCACAGTCGACTGCCCGTAGTCAACTATGGTCTCGGGGACTACACCCATTGGGTGCACTCAGCGTGCCCCCACTGGTTCAAAGATTCAATTGACAACAACATAGTCAGCTCAAAGTGCAAGTTTGCTCAGTGGCAAATCAAAACACCCAGTGGGTGTACAGATGCGAAACGCAGACAGATGAAAAGATTCTTTGAAAGTAAGTTTTCAGGTACCATATCCTAACAGAACAAGCCAAAAGAGTCAGTCTACAATCTGCTAGCCTGGACGTTGCTTTGGAGAGCGGAGCTGGCATCATAAGCAGCTTGGCTGGCTTCCCGCACCATCTTCATCTTATCGATCATAATTCCCGCCTGGCGTATAGCCTCTTTGGCAGCACCCACCTGGTCCTCTGGGACGTGATGTGCAGCAAAAAGTGATGGTGGATCGGCGGGGGTCTGTGCGGCTGACGCTGAAGGCTGAGCACTCGACAGCGGTATGGCGAAGGAGACGAAAGTCCGATTGGCACCGCCGGCGTCCTGAATTACCGGTTCCGCCACCGGCGTCGACTGAGGCGTCTTGCCGGCGGACGTTTTCCTGTTTCTTCTCCCCAAGGGCCTCTGTGGCTCATCCTCGTCGTCGTCGGGGAGGTCAATGACGTTGAGAGGAGCTGTAAAAAGATCAGTCGCCAAAAGTTCATCCTCGATGGGTTATATCGCAGTTCAATCGACAAAGCAAAGACAAGATAGCAAAGATTATTCCTGGGTTGGAGGTGACCGCATCTTTCATGTCCTCGTCCTCGTTTTTGTAAGCAGAGGTCCCAGAGGTAGCGGCACTGCTAGTTTCAAGATCCGGTCGATCAAACCAAGGAAAAATAGACAACGCAGAATTCCGGGTAAAATTGAAGACAGAACACTTACGCAGAGGCAACAAGGATGTCGATTTTGATTCTGGGCAGCGCCTTTCGGGTCTTCTGTGGTACGACCTTGGACTGTTTCGGCGCCGGAGAAGATGTCCAAGGACGCTTTGCCGACTGCCCAGTCTGAGTGGTTGCCTTGTCGCGGGCGCTTGCGGGATCGTGGGTGAGCTTGGATCGCCTTTCCCTACGGGGAGGTGAGTCAACCTCTTCCTCATCGCTCGGGTCGGAGCTCTCCTCGTCCCCTTCACCATTGGAATGCCACTCGCCGCTCTCGCCCCCGCTCGCCTCTCCCTCGGGGTCCTGCTCCTGCTCCCCGTTGGGCATCGAGTACATCTCAGTCAGGGCCTGGAAGACAACAATCAAGACAGAAGTCAGTCGGGTGACAGCAAATAGTTATTTGATAAATCGAGAAAACACTCGACCATTCGGAGTCGTACCTTGTCTGTTTCATATGTGTTGTTGAGTGGAGGGATCCTCCTGGATCCCCTAGGGTTATCTTTGTTGCCAGTGATACCCCTCAGCCACCCCTCCAATGTAGCTTCATCGACTTCCTCTGGATGGATCCGAGTGGTGTCGTCAATTCCCGAATACGTCCACATCGGATGGTCACGAGCTTGAAGTGATGTTATCAAATCCCGCAACAGTCGCGCGAGCGATACGTGGCGAAAAAGGTGGCGCAGAAATCGAGGCGGCCCTGCCTTATCCGGCCCGATTGTTGCGGCCTCCTCTGCCCCGCGCGCTTCCCAAAAATTCGAATCCCGCGAGATCCGCGGGCAACAGAGCAACTTGTCAGACGGAAGATTTTCTCCATATCAACGCTCGAAGCTTTTCAGTAAAAATTCACTCGACAAAAACAAGAATGGATCAAGGCGACTGAAAAAGAAGTTGTTGTCACCGTGTTGATTCGTCGATCCCAACCAGACACTCCCAAAATGCAAGAGCTGAATCGGAAGTATTTTCAACTCCTTCTCCACTCAAACCCTGAACCATTCGGGGGCTAATGATGAAGCCATGTACCTAGGATAGGGTCATAGGCCTGACCTAGACACCCTCCCCAAGGGCATCACCCTAAAGACAGAAGCATTCGAAGGGTACCATCATCCACTCGACCATGAGGCATTCCACTCGGAAGACTTGAAGTCATTCGACTATGGAGACTGTCACTCGACTGCGGGAAGATCTAAAGCCACTCCGCACTGCAATGGTCGGACATTACATCATAGCTTTAATGGTCATTATGTCTCTTTATTACTAGCGTTACCAGTAACGCCCCCTCTTGATGTGCATTGAACCCTGTGTAACGGAGGGGAGCTGGGGTCCTGGCGCACTCTATATAAAGCCACCCCCTCCTCTGGGACAAGGGTTCGCACCCCTGTAAACACACGCATACATAATCCAGTCGACCGCCTCCGGGCTCCGAGACGTAGGGCTGTTGCTTCTTCCGAGAAGGGCCTGAACTCGTAAAACTCGTGTGCACAACTTCGCCATAGCTAGGATCTTGCCTCTCCATACTTACCCCCCTATTCTACTGTCAGTCTTAGTACCACGACAACCGGCGCGGCAGCCTTGGCCAGCCGCATTGATTCCACCGGGAACCGAGGCGATGAGGGCGACGAAGCGGCGTCTCGCTGACTTGACAGGACCGCGGCTCTTTCGCGCCAAAATCGCTCGCCCCGGCGCCCCCAGCGCGCCTGGTTCGGCCTGGGTCCGCCGGCGCCAGTTTCGGCCCAAACCGGCCAAAAACGGCCTCCTGGAGACGCGGCTGAGCCGATTTTTGAGCGCCGGTGCGAAAAAACCCCTGGGAAGGACCTGTTGGAGGCGCTGCTGGAGATGCTCTAACATCCAACTTAGATTATCTTGGCTGCTTCGTTTAGCTTAGTCGACAACTCAGCTGCCAGCGTCACGTTTCCGGGGCAAGAGATCTGTCGGACAGACAGTTGGGCTTTCCTGAGCCGGACATTCTTCTTTAGAATTTATTTATTATTATTTGGTTGACAGTAACCGCGTCCCTTTTGGTTTCGATACGCGAGCGTAATACTGCTGGAACCTCAAATCAGATTGTCCACTCATGATAGAAGCTCGCATAGTCTAAACCAGGACGCACAATGTCGCCATATGCAGTGCCAGTCACAAGACAACACGGTCCCTCGTACGTGATAGCGACCGCGATATGGATTGTGTGCACGTTTTTCATTGAAAGATTGGTTCATTGGCATGGTACATATAACCATGAAAAATATATTGCTTATTTGGTTATGTCAATAACTCTGACCACAAGTTGCACCAAGGGTAAAATCATCCTTTCAGGTGTCATTTAAGACCGTTAGTAGTATCCCTAAAAGAACCGTTAGTAATAAAAATGGATGAATATGTCACAAAAGAAAGAAAATTTAGACATGATGTTAGATACGGAAGAAAAGTTTTTTTAGTATCAAATTGGGAAATAAAAATCCGGACAGTATTAAATAAGGATTTTTTTCTATATTAAAATAGGTTTATAGGCACATGCAACAAGAGGCCATGCTACCCGATTGTGATTGTGGTTAGCCTGTGCAACCGAACCCACAATTGAACCCATATGGTACTGGTGGGTAGTTTCCTTTTCCCGTGAGATTGAAAGACGGGAAGTTTAGGTTAGCATCAAAGCAGGTGCATTAGTTTTGATGGCATCGGTGGGTAATTATTTAGCCAACCGTCATGATTTAGTGGTTGTGATTGTTGGGAAATGTAGTAGAAAATAATAAAAATCGCCCTACGAACGCCCAGGAACAATATGAAGATGCATATAGGCTTTGGATCAAAGATCGTTACCGACTCCGAAGTGCAGCAGAAGTAGACGAGTCGGTGTAGATCTTACTTGGAGTCCCTCGAACCGTTGACGACGATCCTACGAACCGCCCTCGAACGATCCCTCGAACAGAAGACCGAAAGCACGGCATCTCTACTTGGCTGCAAGCGTACGGTCTTCATGATCCGGCAGTGCTTCGCCATGCAGAGCTAATCGTTGCTAGAGAATTAGAGGGAGGAGATTAGAACCACACTGGGCCTCTAATTATAAGGATTAGAGGAAGTAGTCCTAGCTCTAATTGGTCAACTAGGACCAACCAGAACTAGAACTAGATGAACTAGAGGAGGCTCCAAAACTTGTATATCAATTGTGGCCAGTACCTCAAGTATATATAGGTTAGAGGAGAAGGGAGAGGCAGCCACCAAGAAGGGAAAGTGCCTCCTTGGGGCGCCGACCAAGAAGGAAGGAGATGGACTCCTCCCCTAGTAGGACCCCCCCCCCCCACACACACACAGGGAAGAGGGCGGGGGGGGGGGGGCTGTTGGGGAACGTAGTAATTTCAAAAAAAATCTTACACACACGCAAGATCATGGTGATGCATAGCAACGAGAGGGGAGAGTGTCGTCCACGTACCCTCGTAGACCGAAAGCGGAAGCGTTATGACAACGCAGTTGATGTAGTCGTACGTCTTCACGATCCGACCGATCCAAGTACCGAACATATGCCACCTCCGAGTTCAGCAAACGTTCAGCTCGATGACGTCCCACGAACTCCGATCCAGCAAAGCTTTGCGGGAGAGTTCCGTCAGCACGAGGGCGTGATGATGGTGTTGATGATGCTACCGATGCAGGGCTTCGCCTAAGCGTCGCTACGATATTACCGAGGTGGAATATGATCGAGGGGGGCACCGCACACGGCAGGAAGAGATCAACAGATCAACTTGTGTCTAGAGGTGCCCCCTGCCCCCGAATATAAAGGAGCAAGGGGGGAGGCCGGACGACCCTTGGGGCGCGCCAAGGAGGGGGGAGTCCTCCTCCTAGTAGGAGTAGGACTCCCCTTTCCTAGTCCAACTAGGAAGAGGGAAGGGGAAAGGAAAGAGAAGGAGAGGGAGAGGGAAAGAGGGGCCGCGCCCCCTCCCCTAGTTCAATTAGGACTCCTCATGGGAGGGGGCGCGCCACCTCCTGGGCTGCTTCCCTCTCTCTCCCCTAAGGCCCACTAAGGCCCAATCCTTCCCCGGGGGTTCCGGTAACCCCTCCGGCACTCCGGTTTTCTCCTAAACCACCCGGAACACTTCCGGTGTCCGAATATAGCCGTTCAATATATTGATCTTTATGTCTCGACCATTTCGAGAATCCTCATCATGTCCGTGATCATACCCGGGACTCTGAACTACCTTCGGTACATCAAAACACCTAAACTCATAATACCGATCGTCACCGAACTTTAAGCTTGCGGACCCTACGGGTTCGAGAACTATGTAGACATGACCGAGACACGTCTCCGGTCAATAACCAATAGCGGAACCTGGATGCTCATATTGGTTCCTACATATTCTACGAGGATCTTTATCGGTCAAACCGCATAACAACATACGTTCTTCCCTTTGTCATCGGTATGTTACTTGCCCGAGATTCGATCGTCGGTATCTCAATACCTAGCTCAATCTCGTTACCGGCAAGTCTCTTTAGTCGTTCCGTAATGCATCATCCCGCAACTAACTCATTAGTCACATTGCTTGCAAGGCTTATAGTGATGTGCATTACCGAGAGGGCCCAGAGATACCTCTCCGACAATCGGAGTGACAAATCCTAATCTCGATCTATGCCAACACAACAAGTACCATCGGAAACACCTGTAGAGCACCTTTATAATCACCCAGTTACGTTGTGACGTTTGGTAGCACACAAAGTGTTCCTCCGGTAATCGGGAGTTGCATAATCTCATAGTCATAGGAACATGTATAAGTCATGAAGAAAGCAATAGCAGCAAACTCGTTCAAGTGCTAAGCTAACGGAATGGGTCAAGTCAATCACATCATTCTCCTAATGATGTGATCCCATTAATAAAATGACAACTCATGTCTATGGTTAGGAAACTCAACCATCTTTGATCAACGAGCTAGTCAAGTAGAGGCATACTAGTGACACTATGTTTGTCTATGTATTCACACATGTATTATGTTTCCGGTTAATACAATTCTAGCATGAATAATAAACACTTATCATGATATGAGTAAATAAATAATAACTTTATTATTGCCTCGAGGGCATATTTCCTTCAGTCTCCCACTTGCACTAGAGTCAATAATCTAGATTACACAGTAATGCTTCTAACACCCATGTAGTCTTGGTGCTGATTATGTTTTGTTCGTGGAAGAGGCTTAGTAACCGGGTCTGAAACATTCAGATCCGTATGTATCTTGGAAATCTCTATGTCTCCCACCTGGACTTGATCCCGGATGGAATTGAACCGTCTCTTGATGTGGTTGGTTCTCTTGTGAAATCTGGATTCCTTTGCAAAGGCAATTGCACCAGTATTGTCACAAAAGATTTTCATTGGACCCGATGCACTAGGTATGACACCTAGATCGGATATGAACTCCTTCATATAGACTCCTTCATTTGCTGCTTCCGAAGCAGCTATGTACTCCGCTTCACACGTAGATCCCGCCACGACGCTTTGTTTAGAACGGCACCAACTGACAGCTCCACCGTTCAATACAAACACGTATCCGGTTTGCGATTTTGAATCGTCCAGATCAGTGTCAAAGCTCTTTGTCACCTCCATAAACGAGAAACATATCCTTAGTCCTTTTCATGTATTTCAGGATGTTCTTGACCGTTGTCCAGTGATCCTCTCCTAGATTACTTTGGTACCTCCCTGCTAAACTAATAGCAAGGCACACATCAGGTCTGGTACATAGCATTGCATACATGATAGAGCCTGTGGCTGAAGCATAGGGAACATCTTTCATTTTCTCTCTATCTTCTGAAGTGGTCAGGCATTGAGTCTGACTCAACTTCACACCTTGTAACACAGGCAAGTACCCTTTCTTTGCTTGATCCATTTTGAACTTCTTCAAAACATTATCAAGGTATGTGCTTTGTGAAAGTCCAATTAAGTGTCTTGATCTATCTCTATAGATCTTGATGCCCAATATATAAGCAGCTTCACCGAGGTCTTTCATTGAAAAACTCTTATTCAAATATCCTTTTATGCTATCCAGAAATTCTATATCATTTTCAATGAACAATATGTCATCCACATATAATATTAGAAATGCTACAGAGCTCCCACTCACTTTCTTGTAAATACAGGCTTCTCCAAAAGTCTGTATAAAACCATATGCTTTGATCACACTATCAAAACGTTTATTCCAACTCCAAGAGGCTTGCACCAGTCCATAAATGGATCGCTGGAGCTTGCACACTTTGTTAGCTCCCTTTGGATCGACAAAACCTTCTGGTTGCATCATATACAACTCTTCTTCCAAAAATCCATTCAGGAATGCAGTTTTGACATCCATTTGCCAAATTTCATAATCATAAAATGCGGCAATTGCTAACATGATTTGAACAGACTTAAGCATCGCTACGGGTGAGAAAGTCTCATCGTAGTCAACCCCTTGAACTTGTCGAAAACCTTTCGCAACAAGTCGAGCTTTGTAAACAGTAACATTACCGTCAACGTCAGTCTTCTTCTTGAAGATCCATTTATTCTCTATGGCTTGCGGATCATCGGGCAAGTCAACCAAAGTCCACACTTTGTTCTCATACTGTCGGGGAAACGACACCTATGGGATCCCTGGGATCCCTTCTACGATTGGCGGGCGCAGGGTTGTGAGAAGAGCAGGTCTAACAGGAAGCACACGGACCGTTTACCCAGGTTCGGGCCGCGAGGATGCGTAATACCCTAGTCCTGCTTTGGTGAATGTATTAAGTGTTCTTGTGTCCTTGAGCTAGCTACGGGGTGTAACTTTCCCAAAAGAGCCGAATCCCTCTCCTGGTCGCCTCGGGCCTCCTTTTATAGGCAAAAAGGGGTCGCCACAGTGGCACACAGGAGGTGGAAAGGTGTACAGCGCGCGAGCTTATCGCCTGGCGTTACGGGACAAAGCACATTAAATGCGCGACTTAGGTGTCCATTAGCTTTATCGGGGATGGGAACGGGGCCCGTCCCGTCCATCGCCGGTCCGCCTCGCTTCGACACGCGCCTAGGCCAGCGATGCGTGCGGTGCCATGTAGGCAGGCAGGCTGCTAAGGTGGTGTGGTGGTGGAGCCTTCATGAAGATCTGCTAAGGTGGTGTGGTGGTGGAGCCTTCACGAAGATCTGTAGGTGCCTGCCCAGCTGGTTGAGCTAGCAGATGCTTAGGGATGGCGGTGGAGTCTTGGCTGGTGCAGGCCTGCCAGTGGCCTCACTGATGCCCTCGGCAAGGGTCTTGTTGGGCGCTCGGCAAGGGTCTTGCTGTGGCATTGCGGTCGTTCCCGGCAAGGCGCTTGCCGGGGGTCTTGTGGATTCCCTCGGCTGGGATCCCGCCGAGGGTCGCCGTCTTCTGGTCCTCATCTGATCTCACATGTTTATGATCTTGACAAAGATCTGCATGCCACCACAGAGGCGCCTCCCGAGCCCTGGTTCCAATGTAGTTGGTTGGCTGGTGTTGGAACGCATGAGCTCAAGGGTGGCCTACTCTGCGGCATCGGGCAAGTTGCCCCGGCAAGGCTCTTGCCGAGGCCGCGGAGGCCGCCCCGGCAAGGGTCTTGCCGGGTTGTCCACCTCGCCCTTTTGCTCTCCTATGTTTCTGGTATTGGCGTGGCCTTGGTTGTCTTGCGCTTCGGCTTCTCTCCGGCTTCCCTCTTCTGCCCTGCTAGGTGTGGCTGCGGCGCGTGGCTCTGACTGCCCGTGCACAAGTAAAGGGGTCAAAAGGAGAGCCCCTACTTTTGTACACCGACAGGAGCCCCCGGGCCTGGGCCACACATAAGCGCGATGCGTTGTTGGGCCAGGCCCAGAACGGTGAGCGGGCAAGTGGGGCGGATTTTAGCGCAGTAACTTTTTCGGCCGCTGCGCTTTCCCATGACCCGCGTTGGTAGGGCGTGCGTGACGTGGGGGTCATGCGTGGGGCGGTTCCCGCATGCATGCGTCACATCGTAGTTAATGGGAAAAGAGGTGGCCTGCGCCTTCCCCGTAAAAAGGAATAACCGCGGGCGCACTGCTCATTTACCCCTGCATCTTCTTCAATCTCGGAACCGCCATCCCCTTCTCCTTCCTTCCCAAGCTTTTGCCTTTGCTCGCTGCTGTTGTGCCTTCCTTGCTCCCCGCAGCCGCCATGGCACCCAAGACCAGCAGTGGCAAGGGAGTGGCCAAGGACGCCGGGACGAGCGAGCCGCCGGAGAGCAAGTTGGTGGCGCGGAAGACGCAGCTCGCCTACTTCCCCTCGACGGTCGACGTGTTCGAGCTCCGGGACTGCTTTAAACCCCTACGGGGGTGCAAGACTGGGGGGGAGACGATGGGGCATCCAGCCACGCGCGTCATCCCCGCCAATTGCGCCGAAGCCGCCCCGAATCGGTACCCGTTCTTCGTCGATTACTTTTCTTGCGGCCTTTGCCCCCCTTTCTCTGATTTCTTCAACGATATCATGCACACATTTGGCTTCCACCTTCTAGATTTTACTCCAAACGCCGTGGCGTGCATGGCTCTGTTCGCCCACCTCTGTGAGGGCTTCGCCGGAGTTCATCCCAACACGGCGCTCTTCCGCCATTATTTTTACCCTCGCGTCCAGAAGGGAGGCGCCATTTTTGGCTGCGTCACCTGGATCCCAAGGTCCCAAGGGACGTACCCGGAGGGCTCCCAGAAGGAGAGGTGGGAAGAATGGCGGGGCCGGTGGTGCTGGATTGAGGAGGACGATCCACAAGAGTTCTGCCGGGTCCGCCAGGCGCCGCCGGTCCGCAAGAACGACTGAGGCGACGTCGACGCCCAGGACGACAAGCTCGAGATCACCACCACCAGGATCCACCGCCTCACCGTTGCCGGGCTTACCCTGGAGATGATTGGGGCGGATTTCCTCCGCCGCCGAATCGCTCCTCTGCACAACAAGGGGAGGCCGGCCTGGCTTTTCCAGAAGGCGGCTGACATCATGAGGCTTCGCCCCGGCCTCAATCACAGCTTCATGGTGATGGGGCACGCCCACTTCTGCCAGCGGATCTTTCAGCTCGACGTGAACCGCGAAGGCTGGGCCGAGAGGTCCGGCTAGGCTGCGAAGGCCGGCAAGGTCATCAAGGGGCCCCTGTTTGGTTGCCGGCGGGGGTGGTCCCGCTGAGCAACAACTCGCGCCAGACCGACATCATCGCCATGATGCCGGACTGCAACGCGCATGGTCCCGTCCAAGATTGGGCCCCGCCGCCGGAGGAGGAGGTGCAGGAGTCTTTTGACGGCTTGGCGGAGATATACGTCCGCAAGGAGCCGCTGCTTATCCAAGACACCACCCAGGTAGAGCTGGATTATATCGCCGCCAGGGCAGTGGAGGCCGAGCTTGCTAGGTAAGCCGGCAGTGCTGGCGGTGTAGAGGATGAGGTTGCGGCGGCCGCGGAGGAGAAGGAGCTGGCCCAGTGGGTGGAGGCCGATGGGGAGGCCAGCAGCGCCGGCACCGGGGCCCCTCTTGTCGAAGATGTGGTCGACGAGTCATCGGAGGAGGAGGCCGAGGCTGTCGACCCTCCAGTCACGGGAAGAGGGCGAGTCCTGCAGCGGGCCACCTCTGGCGAGCCGGTCCGGCCCGGCAGGGCCGTACAACCATGGCAAGCCCTGGAGGGGTCCACGCGCCAAACAAGGGCCGCGGCGGCGAAGAAGCTGGTGAAGGCCGCGGTGGCGAAGACGAAAGCATCTGCCTCTTCTTCGTCCAAGCGCCCATGGACCCCATCTGCTTCCCCTCCCCCCGCAGATGTTGATGCGGAGGTTTTCTTCGATTTCGGGTCCCTCGGCCCAAGGAGGAAGAGGAAGGCAGCAGCGGAGGAGGTGGAGGACGAGTAAGTAACTTGCTCCTTTTTGTCATCTCCATCTCCTCAATCTGTGCCGCTCGTCTTGACATGTCCTTTTTCTTTGCAGGGATGCAGAGACACTGGCCCAGAGGGTGAAGAGGGCAAGGGCTTCGGCGAGCGGCCAGCCCCCGGCAGGAACTTCCGGTACACCGCTGGTGGTGTTGAGTAGCCCAGATAGCAGCCCCCGGCATATTCCCCAGCGTAAGTTCACACTCACCCCTCAACGACGTGTGTTAGGGGCACGATCTCTTGGTGCTGACCTTGCCGTCATTGCAGGAGGAGGACAGCAGCAGGAGGAGCCATAGAGGGCTACCCCAACACGCCGCCCCCATCAACCACGCCGCCCCGAGGGGCGTCCCCGGCACGGGCGCCAAGCACCGAGCCCATGCACACGGAGGAGGAGGAGGACGAGAACCCCGGCGCTGGCCGTTTCGCCTCAGCGCCAAATGTTGGCTGGGAGGGGACCTCTACATCCCAGCCCTACACGGGTAAGTTACTCGCCTTCCGTCCCTGTTCTTTTTCTATTCTTTCTGAATCTTGGTCTTGGCTTCGCCTCATCCCCCTTATTGGTATCCAGATCCCCCGTCGATGGACCAGGAGGACATAGACACCGTCATCGAGGACGTCGCCAAGGCCGCCGAGGAGGCTGCCAAGGGGCCTGCCGGGGAGCCCGGCAAGGCTACTGCCGAGGAGGCCGGCAAGGGGCCTGCCGGGGAGGCCGGCAAGTCCGCTGCCGAGGAGGAGGTGGTTGATGACAAGCCCTCCTCCTCCGCTGCCTCTGGCTCCGGCAAGTATCTGAGAGTAAGCGACGACCTTTTTGTCCATCTCCCAGGGTCATCGAGCTCCAGGGCGCCCGTCGAGGGAGAGGTGTTGGACGAAGAGGTGCTTGCCGCTGCCGGGCTCGAGGTTGTTGACGAACCGGGCACCGGTGGCGACGGTTCTCAGGAGGAGCGGCTTCTCCAGGCCATGGGCGCAAATTTCCAGAAGCTCCAGGCGCTCCACCGCGCCCGCCTGGACAAGGCCATGTCCAGGATGGCGACGGTGGACAAGGCGCAGGTGGACCTCAAGGTGCGCGTCACCGAGACGCAGACTTGGTTCTACCAGGCTTGTGAGGAGCAGAAGGTCGCCCAGGGTGAGCTGGCCAAGCGCGGCGTGGAGCTCACCATGAAGCGGGCCGACATCAAGAAGGCCCAGGAGACGGCGGAGAACTTGGCCGCCGCAGCCGAGGCTGCTCGAACCCAGCACCAGGCCGGGCTGAACTCCCAGGAGGAGGATCTTGCCGCGCGTGAGGAGAAGCTTGCCGCAACGCTCCGCGGCAAGGATGAGGAGGTGGAGAAGCTCGTCGTGCAGCGGACCCAGGAGCTGGAGCAGAGGCACAAGGAGGCACTCGATGCCCAGGCTCTGGCTCACGCCGACAGGGTGAAGGAGCTGGAGGTGGAGCGGGACGGGCTGAAGGACCAGACCCAGAAGCTGGCCGAGGAGAATAACACGCTCAACGGTGCCCTGGTGGAGGCGCAGGGCGCAGTCCTTGGCAAGGCTGAGCAGCTCTGCAAGGCCAATGACTCCATCAAGGATCTGACGCTGAAGCTGGAGGGTCTTGAGAACACGCTCTCAGAGGCCAAGGCCTGGGAAGGGACCCTGGCCAAGAATCTGGAGGCCGAGATGCAGCTGCGGAAGAACAAGACCGCCAACCACAAAGACTTTGTGGAGGGCGAGAATCGCTGGATCGGGCGCCTCGAGGACGTCGCCGGCAGGATCACCACGCAGCTGGCTACCATGGGGATGCAAAATGTGAGGTATACCCTGGAGCGCAACGTTATCCCCAACGCCAAGCTAACCGTCTTTTTCGAGGGCGGCCTCGGGGCCCTGGAGCAGCTTCACTCCAATCGGGCGGCCTCCCTGGCAGATGAGTCGCGGAGGCTTTGCCGGGGTGCCATGACCAAGGTCCTCGCCAAGGTGGCGCACTGGAACCCTGACCTTGACTTCGAAGCCGCGCTGGAGAGCTTGCGGGAGGATGCGGACATCACGGCGCCCAAGGAGCGTATCAAGCCCATCATCAGACGCATCGACGGAATCCAGAGGGTGGAGGGCCAGTGCCGGGATTAGGCACCCCGTTTCTCATTGCCGCTGCAGGTTCATGACCAAGACAATTTCTATCTTTAGTTAGATCCGCGGCAATGATTTATGTAATATAAGTCTGCAGTACTTTTGATACAATGCATGTTATTTTCCTGTTCGATCTTCCCTTTGTATGTTCACCCTACGTTAGCCGGGTAAGCTTGCCGGCGTGTAAAGCCAGGGCGGCACCTTGAGGACGGATCCCCAATGGCCTACCGGGTGTGCTTGCTGCCGAGCGAACCACCTTACCGCTCTCAACACGGCCGCTCGAACTGTCGAGCTTGACTCGAGTCAGAATCGAGAGCGTTGCCAACTGCGGAAGGCTACCCTGCCACTCTCGACATGGCCGCTTGAGCTGTTGAGCGGACTCGAAACAGAACAAGGGCGTTGCCAATTGTGGGAGGGCCCCTTTGCGTGCAGGCTTTTATAAATAGGGAAGGACCTTCGAGGACAATAACCTCATATATAAAAAGGAAATTGCTTAAAGTTTCGCATGACCTAGCTTTTCTGGCGTCGCACGGGCGTCCACCACATGCGCAGATGGTGCCATCAAGCTCGATCGTCTTCTTCCTTGAAACGACGGCCGCCATGAAGCCAAGCCACTGCTTCGATCAGACCAGATTTTCACAACTACGCCCCCAACCTGGCGCACTGAAGTTGTCGGGGAAACGACACCTATGGGATCCCTGGGATCCCTTCTACGGTTGGTGGGCGCAGGGTTGTGAGAAGAGCAGGTCTAACAGGAAGCACACGGATCGTTTCCCAGGTTCGGGCCGCGAGGATGCATAGTACTGTTGGGGAACGTAGTAATTTGAAAAAAATTCCTACGCACACGCAAGATCATGGTGATGCATAGCAATGAGAGGGGAGAGTGTTGTCCACGTACCCTCGTAGACCGAAAGCGGAAGCGTTATCACAACGCGGTTGATGTAGTCGTACGTCTTCACGATCCGACCGATCAAGTACCGAACGCACGGCACCTCCGAGTTCAGCACACGTTCAACTCGATGACGTCCCTCGAACTCCGATCCAGCCGAGTGTTGAGGGAGAGTTTCTTCAGCACGACGGCGTGGTGACGATGATGATGTTCTACTGACGCAGGGCTTCGCCTAAGCTCCGCAACGATATTATCGAGGTGTAATATGGTGGAGGGGGGCACCGCACACGGCTAAAAGATCGTAGATCAATTGTGTGTCCAGAGGTGCCCCCCTGCCCCCGTATATAAAGGAGCAAGGGGGCGGTCGGCTGGCCCTTGGGGCGTGCCAAAGAGGGGGGGAGTCCTCCTCCTAGTAGGAGTAGGACTCCCCTTTCCTAGTCCAACTAGGAAGAGAGAAGGGGGAAGGAAAGAGAGGGAGAGGGAGAGGGAAAGAGGGGTTGCGCCCCCCTCCCCTAGTCCAATTCGGACTCCTCATGGGAGGGGGCGCGCCACCTCCTGGGCTGCTGCCCTCTCTCTCCCCTCAAGCCCACTAAGGCCCAATACTTCCCCGGGGGGTTCCGGTAACCCCTCCGGCACTCCGGTTTAATACGAAACTTCTCCGGAACACTTCCGGTGTCCAAATATATTCGTCCAATATATCAATCTTTATGTCTCGACCATTTCGAGATTCCTCATCATGTCTGTGATCACATCCGGGACTCCGAACAACCTTCAGTACATCAAAACATATAAACTCGTAATATAACTGTCATCGTACCTTTAAGCGTGAGGACCCTACGGGTTCGAGAACTATGTAGACATGACCGAGACACCTCTCCAGTCAATAACCAATAGCGGGACCTGGATGCCCATATTGGCTCCCACATATTCTACGAAGATCTTTATCGGTCAAACCGCATAACAACATACGCTGTTCCCTTTGTCATCGGTATGTTACTTGCCCGAGATTCGATCGTCGGTATCTCGATACCTAGTTCAATCTCGTTACCGGCAAGTCTCTTTACTCGTTCCGTAATACATCATCCTGCAACTAACTCATTAGTTACAATGCTTGCAAGGCTTATAGTGATGTGCATTACCGAGTGGGCCCAGAGATACCTCTCCGACAATCGGAGTGACAAATCCTAATCTCGAAATACGCCAACCCAACAAGTACCTTTGGTGACACCTGTAGAGCACCTTTATAATCACCCAGTTACGTTGTGACGTTTGGTAGCACACAAAGTGTTCCTCCGGTAAACGGGAGTTGCATAATCTCATAGTCATAGGAACATGTATAAGTCATGAAGAAAGCAATAGCAACATACTAAACGATCGAGTGCTAAGCTAACGGAATGGGTCAAGTCAATCACGTCATTCTCCTAATGAGGTGATCCCGTTAACCAAATGACAACTCATGTCTATGGCTAGGAAACATAACCATCTTTGATTAACGAGCTAGTCAAGTAGAGGCATACTAGTGACACTCTGTTTCTCTATATATTCACACATGTATTATGTTTCCGGTTAATACAATTCTAGCATGAATAATAAACATTTATCATGATATAAGGAAATAAATAATACTTTATTATTGCCTCTAGGGCATATTTCCTTCAGTCTCCCACTTGCACTAGAGTCAATAATCTAGTTCACATCGCCATGTGATTTAACATCAATAGTTCACATCACCATGTGATTAACACCCATAGTTCACATCGTCATGTGACCAACACCCAAAGGGTTTACTAGAGACAGTAATCTAGTTCACATCGCTATGTGATTAACACCCAAAAAGTACTACGGTGTGATCATGTTTTGCTTGTGAGATAATTTTAGTCAACGGGTCTGTCACATTCAGATCCGTAAGTATTTTGCAAATTTCTATGTCTACAATGCTCTGCACGGAGCTACTCTAGCTAATTGCTCCCACTTTCAATATGTATCTAGACCGAGACTTAGAGTCATCTAGATTAGTGTCAAAACTTGCATCGACGTAACCCTTTACGACGAACCTTTTGTCACTTCGATAATCGAGAAACATATCCTTATTCCAGTAAGGATAATTTTGACCGCTGTCTAGTGATCTACTCCTAGCTCACTATTGTACTCCCTTGCCAAAATCAGTGTAGGGTATACAATAGATCTGGTACACAACATGGCATACTTTATAGAACCTATGGCCGAGGCATAGGGAATGACTTTCATTCTTTTTCTATCTTCTGCCGTGGTCGGGCTTTGAGTCTTACTCCATTTCACACCTTGTAACACAGGCAAGAAACTCTTTCTTTGACTGTTCCATTTTGAACTACTTCAAAATCTTGTCAAGGTATGTACTCATTGAAAAAACTTATCAAGCGTTTTGATCTATCTCTATAGATCTTGATGCTCAATATGTAAGTAGCTTCACCGAGGTCTTTCTTTGAAAAACTCCTTTCAAACACTCCTTTATGCTTTGCAGAATAATTCTATATTATTTCCGATCAACAATATGTCATTCACATATACTTATCAGAAATGTTGTAGTGCTCCCACTCACTTTCTTGTAAATACAGGCTTCACCGCAAGTCTGTATAAAACTATATCCTTTGATCAACTTATCAAAGCATATATTCCAACTCCGAGATACTTGCACCAGTCCATAGATGGATCGCTGGAGCTTGCATATTTTGTTAGCACCTTTAGGATTGACAAAACCTTCTGGTTGCATCATATACAACTCTTCTTTAATAAATCCATTAAGGAATGCAGTTTTGATTGTCCATTTGCCAGATTTCATAAAATGCGGCAATTGCTAACATGATTCGGACAGACTTAAGCATAGATACGAGTGAGAAACTCTCATCATAGTCAACACCTTAAACTTGTCGAAAACCTTTTGCGACAATTCTAGCTTTGTAGATAGTAACACTACTATCAGCGTCCGTCTTCCTCTTGAAGATCCATTTAATCTCAATGGCTCGCCGATCATTGGGCAAGTCAATCAAAGTCCATACTTTGTTCTCATACATGGATCTCATCTCACATTTCATGGCCTCAAGCCATTTTGCGGAATCTGGGCTCACCATCGCTTCTTCATAGTTCGTAAGTTCGTCATGGTCTAGTAACATAACCTCCAGAACAGGATTACCGTACCACTCTGGTGCGGATCTTACTCTGGTTGACCTACGAGGTTCAGTAATAACTTGATCTGAAGTTCCATGATCATCATCATTAACTTCCTCACTAATTGGTATATGCGTCACAGAAACTGGTTTCTGCGATGAACTACTTTCCAATAAGGGAGCAGGTACAATTACCTCATCAAGTTCTACTTTCCTCCCACTCACTTCTTTCGAGAGAAACTCCTTCTCTAGAAAGGATCCATACTTAGCGACGAATGTCTTGCCTTCGGATCTGTGATAGAAGGTGTACCCAACTGTCTCCTTTGGGTATCCTATGAAGACACATTTCTCCGATTTGGGTTTGAGCTTATCCGGATGAAACTTTTTCACATAAGCATCGCAACCCCAAACTTTAAGAAACGACAACTTTGGTTTCTTACCAAACCACAGTTCATAAGATGTCGTCTCAACGGATTTAGATGGTACCCTATTTAACGTGAATGTAGCTGTCTCTAATGCATAACCCCAAAACGATAGTGGTAGATCGGTAAGAGACATCATATATTGCACCATATCTAATAAAGTACGGTTACGATGTTCGGACACACCATTATACTGTGGTGTTCCAGGTGGCGTGAGTAGTGAAACTATTTCACATTGTTTTTACTGAAGGCCAAACTCGTAACTCAAATACTCTTCTCCACGATCAGATCGTAGAAACTTTATTTTCTTGTTACGATGATTTTCCACTTCACTCTGAAATTATATGAACTTTTCAAATGTTTCAGACTTCTGTTTCATTAAGTAGATATACCCATATCTGCTCAAATCATCTGTGAAGGTCAGAAATTAATGATACCCGCTACGAGCCTCAACACTCATCGGATCGCATACATCAGTATGTATGATTTCCAACAAATCTGTTGCTCTCTCCATAGTTCCGGAGAACGGCGTTTTAGTCATCTTGCCCATGAGGCACGGTTCTTAAGCATCAAGTGATTCATAATCAAGTGATTCCAAAATCCCATCAGTATGGAGTTTCTTCATGCGCTTTACACCAATATGACCTAAACGGCAGTGCCACAAATAAGTTGCACTATCATTATTAACTTTGCATCTTTTGGCTTCATTATTATGTATATGTGTATCACTACGATCGAGATCCAACAAACCATTTTATTGGGTGTATGACCATAGAAGGTTTTATTCATGTAAACAGAACAACAATTATTCTCTAATTTAAATGAATAACCGTATTGCAACAAACATGATCAAATCATATTCATGCTCAACGCAAACACCAAATAACACTTATTTAGTTTCAACACTAATCCCGAAAGTATAGGGAGTGTGCGATGATGATCATATCAATCTTGGAACCACTTCCAAGACACATCGTCACTTCACCCTTAACTAGTCTCTGTTCATTCTGCAACTCCTGATTCGAGTTACTAATCTTAGCAACTAAACTAGTATCAAATACTGAGGGGTTGCTATAAACACTAGTAAAGTACACATAAATAACATGTATATCAAATATACATGTGTTTACTTTGCCATCCTTCTTATCCGCCAAATACTTGGGGTAGTTCCGCTTCCAGCGACCAGTCCCTTTGCAGTAGAATCACTTAGTCTCAGGCTTAAGTACAGACTTGGGCTTCTTCACTTGAGTAGCAACTTGCTTGCCGTTCTTTTTGAAGTTCCCCTTCTATCCCTTTGCCCTTTTCTTGAAACTAGTGGTCTTGTTAACCATCAACACTTGATGCTCTTTCTTGATTTCTACCTTCGTCGATTTCAGCATCGCGAAGAGCTCGGGAATTACTTTCATCATCCCTTACATACTATAGTTCATCACGAAGTTCTACTAACTTGGTGATGGTGACTAGAGAATTCTGTCAATCACTATTTTATTTGGAAGATTAACTCCCACTTGATTCAAGCGATTGTAGTACCCAGACAATCTGAGCACATGCTCACTGCTTGAGCTATTCTCCTCCATCTTTTAGCTATAGAACTTGTTGGAGACTTCATATCTCTCAACTCGGGTATTTGCTTGAAATATTAACTTCAACTCCTGGAACATCTCATATGGTCCATGACGTTCAAAACGTCTTTGAAGTCCCGATTCTAAGCCGTTAAGCATGGTGCACTAAACTATCAAGTAGTCATCATATTGAGCTAGCCAAACATTCATAACGTCTGCATCTGCTCCTGCAATAGGTCTGTCACCTAGCGGTGCATCAAGGACATAATTTTTCTGTGCAGCAATGAGGATAATCCTCAGATCACGGATCCAATCCGCATCTTTGCTACTAACATCTTTCAACATAATTATTCTCTAGGAACACATCAAAAATAAACACAGGGAAGCAACAACGCGAGCTATTGATCTACAACATAATTTGCAAAATACCAGGACTAAGTTCATGATAAATTTAAGTTCAATTAATCATATTACTTAAGAACTCCCACTTAGATAGACATCTCTCTAATCCTCTAAGTGATCACGTGATCCATATCAACTAAACCATGTCCGATCATCACGTGAGATGGAGTAGTTTCAACGGTGAACATATCTACTATATTATTCACGCTCGACCTTTCGGTCTCCGTGTTCCGAGGCCATATCTGCATATGCTAGGCTCGTCAAGTTTAACCTGAGTATTCCGCGTGTGCAACTGTTTTGCACCCGTTGTATTTGAACGTAGAGCCTATCACACCCGATCATCACGTGGTGTCTCAGCATGAATAACTTTCGCAACGGTGCATACTCAGGGAGAACACTTTTATCTTGAAATTTTAGTGAGAGATCATCTTATAATGCTACAGTCAATCAAAGAAAGATAAGATGCATAAAAGATAAACATCACATGCAATCAATATCAGTGATATGATATGGCCATCATCATCTTGTGCTTGTGATCTCCATCTCCGAAGCACCGTCATGATCACCATCGTCACCGGCTCGACACCTTGATCTCCATCGTAGCATCGTTGTCGTCTCGCCAACTATCGCTTTTACGACTATCGCTAACGCTTAGTGATAAAGTAAAACAATTACATGGCGATTGCATTGCATACAATAAAGCGACAACCATATGGCTCCTGCCAGTTGCCGATAACTCGGTTACAAAACATGATCATCTCATACAATAAAATATAGCATCATGTCTTGACCATATCACATCCCAACATGCCCTGCAAAAACAAGTTAGACATCCTCTACTTTGTTGTTGCAAGTTTTACGTGGCTGCTACGGGCTTAGCAAGAACCGTTCTTAGCTACGCATCAAAACCACAACGATAGTTTGTCAAGTTGGTGCTGTTTTAACCTTCGCAAGGACCGGGCGTAGCCACACTCGGTTCAACTAAAGTGAGAGAGACAGACACCCGCCAGTCACCTTTAAGCAACGAGGGCTCGCAACGGTGAAACCAGTCTCGCGTAAGCGTACGCATAATGTTCGTCCGGGCCGCTTCATCTCACAATACCGCTGAACCAAAGTATGACATGCTGGTAAGCAGTATGACTTATATCGCCCACAACTCACTTGTGTTCTACTCGTGCATAGCATCAACGCATAAAACCAGGCTCGGATGCCACTGTTGGGGAACGTAGTAATTTCAAAAAAATTCCTACACACACGCAAGATCATGGTGATGCATAGCAACGAGAGGGGAGAGTGTTGTCCACGTACCCTCGTAGACCGAAAGCGGAAGCGTTATCACAACGCGGTTGATGTAGTCGTACGTCTTCACGATCCGACCGATCAAGTACCGAACGCACGGCACCTCCGAGTTCAACACACGTTCAGCTCGATGACGTCCCTCGAACTCTGATCCAGCCGAGTGTTGAGGGAGAGTTTCGTCAGCACGACGACGTGGTGACGATGATGATGTTCTACCGACGCAGGGCTTCGCCTAAGCTCCGCAACGATATTATCGAGGTGTAATATGGTGGAGGGGGGCACCGCACACGGCTAAAAGATCGTAGATCAATCGTGTGTCTAGAGGTGCCCCCTGCCCCCGTATGTAAAGGAGCAAGGGGGAGGCCGGCAGGCCCTTGGGGCGTGCCAAAGAGGGGGGGAGTCCTCCTCCTAGTAGGAGTAGGAATCCCCTTTCCTAGTCCAACTAGGAAGAGAGAAGGGGGAAGGAAAGAGAGGGAGAGGGAGAGGGAAAGAGGGGCTGCGCCCCCCTCCCCTAGTCCAATTCGGACTCCTCATGGGAGGGGGCGCGCCACCTCCTGGGATGCTGCCCTCTCTCTCCCCTCAAGCCCACTAAGGCCCAATACTTCCCCGGGGGGTTCCGGTAACCCCTCCGGCACTCCGGTTTTATCCGAAACTTCTCCGGAACACTTCCGGTGTCCGAATATGTTCGTCCAATATATCAATCTTTATGTCTCGACCATTTCAAGATTCCTCGTCATGTTCGTGATCACAGCCGGGACTCCGAACAACCTTCGGTACATCAAAACATATAAACTCATAATATAACTGTCATCGTAACTTTAAGCGTGCGGACCCTACGGGTTCGAGAACTATGTAGACATGACCGAGACACCTCTCCAGTCAATAACCAGTAGCGGGACCTGGATGTCCATATTGGCTCCCACATATTCTACGAACATCTTTATCGGTCAAACCGCATAACAACATACGTTGTTCCCTTTGTCATCGGTATGTTACTTGCCCGAGATTCGATCGTCGGTATCTCGATACCTAGCTCAATATCGTTACCGGCAAGTCTCTTTACTCGTTCCGTAATACATCATCCCGCAACTAACGCATTAGTTACAATGCTTGCAAGGCTTATAGTGATGTGCATTACCGAGTGGGCCCAGAAATACCTCTCCGACAATCGGAGTGACAAATCCTAATCTCGAAATACGCCAACCCAACAAGTACCTTTGGAGACACCTGTAGAGCACCTTTATAATCACCCAGTTACGTTGTGATGTTTGGTAGCACACAAAGTGTTCCTCCGGTAAACGGGAGTTGCACAATCTCATACTCATAGGAACATGTATAAGTCATGAAGAAAGCAATAGCAACATACTAAACGATCGAGTGCTAAGCTAACGGAATGGGTCAAGTCAATCACGTCATTCTCCTAATGAGGTGATCCCGTTAACCAAATGACAACTCATGTCTATGGCTAGGAAACATAACCATCTTTGATTAACGAGCTAGTCAAGTAGAGGCATACTAGTGACACTCTGTTTGTCTATATATTCACACATGTATTATGTTTCCGGTTAATACATATCTAGCATGAATAATAAACATTTATCATGATATAAGGAAATAAATAATACTTTATTATTGCCTCTAGGGCATATTTCCTTCAAGTACCCTAGTCCTACTTTGGTGGATGTATTGTGTGTTCTTGTGTTCTTGAGCTAGCTACGGGGTGTAACTTGCCCAAAAGAGCCGAATCCCTCTCCTGGTCGCCTCGGGCCTCCTTTTATAGGCAAAAAGGGGTCGCCACAGTGGCACACAGGAGGTGGAAAGGTGTACAGCGCGCGAGCTTATCGCCCGGCATTACGGGACAAAGCGCATTAAATGCGCTACTTAGGTGTCCATTAGCTTTATCGGGGACGGGAACGAGGCCCGTCCCGTCCGTCGCCGCTCCGCCTCGCTTTGACACGCGCCCAGGCCAGCGATGCGTGCGGTGCCATGTAGGCAGGCAGGCTGCTGAGGTGGCGCGGTGGTGCAGCCTTCACGAAGATCTGCATGCCACCACGCAGGTCCTTGCTGAGTTGGTGTAGATGCCGCTCGTCGCCACACAGGTGCCTGCCCAACTGGTTGAGCTAGCAGCTGCTTGGGGACGGCGGTGGAGTCTTGGTTGGTGCGGGCCTGTCAGTGGCCCCGCTGATGCCCTCGGCAAGGGTCTTGCCGGGGGCTCGGAAAGGGTCTTGCCATGGCGTTGCGGTCGTTCCCGGCAAGGCGCTTGCCGGGGGTCTTGTGGATTCCCTCGGCTGGGATCCCGCCGAGGGTCGCCGTCTTCTGGTCCTCATCTGATCTCACATGTTTATGATCTTGACAAAGATCTGCATGCCAACACAGAGGCGCCTCCCGAGCCCTGGTTCCAATGTAGTTGGTTGGTTGGTGTTGGAACCCACGGGCTCAAGGGAGGCCTGTTCTGCTGGCATCGGGCAAGTTGCCCCGGCAAGGCTCTTGCCGGGGCCGCGGAGGCCGCCCCGGCAAGGGTCTTGCCGGCGGAGTCCACCTCGCCCTTTTCCTCTCCTGTGTTTCTTGTCTTGGCGTGGCCTTGGTTGTCTTGCGCTTCGGCTTCTCTCCGGCTTCCCTCTTCTGCCCTGCTAGGTGTGGCCACGGCGCGTGGCTCTGACTGCCCGTGCACAAGTAAAGGGGTCAAAAGGAGAGCCCCTACTTTTGTACACCGACACATACATGGATCCCATCTCAGATTTCATGGCCTCAAGCCATTTTGTGGAATCTGGGCTCACCATCGCTTCTTCATAGTTCGTAGGTTCACTTTGGTCAAGTAACATGACCTCCAGAATAGGATTACCGTACCACTCTGGTTCGGATCTTACTCTGGTTGACCTACGAGGTTCGGTAGTAACTTGATCTAAAGTTTCATGATGAATATCATTAGCATCCTCACTAGTTGGTGTAGATGTCACAGGAACCGGTTTCTGTGATGAACTACTTTCCAATAAGGGAGCAGGTACAGTTACCTCATCAAGTTCTACTTTCCTCCCACTCACTTCTTTCGAGAGAAACTCCTTCTCTAGAAAGGATCCATTCTTAGCAACAAATGTTTTGCCTTCGGATCTGTGATAGAAGGTGTACCCAACAGTTTCCTTTGGGTATCCTATGAAGACACATTTCTCCAATTTGGGTTCGAGCTTATCAGGTTGAAGCTTTTTCACATAAGCATCGCAGCCCCAAACTTTAAGAAACGACAACTTTGGTTTCTTGCCAAACCATAGTTCATAAGGCGTCGTCTCAACGGATTTCGATGGTGCCCTATTTAACGTGAATGCAGCCGTCTCTAAAGCATAACCCCAAAACGATAGCGGTAAGTCAGTAAGAGACATCATAGATCGCACCATATCTAGTAAAGTATGATTACGACGTCCGGACACACCATTACGTTGTGGTGTTCCGGGTGGCGTGAGTTGCGAAACTATTCCGCATTGTTTCAAATGAAGACCAAACTCATAACTCAAATATTCTCCTCCACGATCAGATCGTAGAAACTTTATTTTCTATTTGCGATGATTTTCCACTTCACTCTGAAATTCTTTGAACTTTCCAAATGTTTCAGACTTATGTTTCATTAAGTAGATATACCCATATCTGCTCAAATCATCTGTGAAGGTGAGAAAATAACGATACCCGCCGCGAGCCTCAATATTCATCGGACCACATACATCAGTATCTATGATCTCCAACAAATCGGACCACATACATCAGCTTCTAGCATGAATAATCTCATGATCCCTTTGAGTCTGGGTGGCGGTCCATAGGATGATCACACGGGTACTCCGAGATATCCAAAAATACAGGCAACACTGGGTTCTCCAGGTGCCTCAATCCACCCATATGTAAATTAAAGTAGCCACCTTAAGTTGAACCATTAATTAACAATCTCACATCTGTCATGGAAAAATTCACTCAAACCCAATCCACGTCTATGAGCATAGCATAGCAATATAAGCAAACGTAGAAGTAACTCCCAATGGTTTGATATAAACAGGGCAATAGATACTACCTCAACTACTTCCCAAAACCCACATTTTAATCAGATCCTAATCATGCAATAGTTTGAGGATTGATCTAATGCAATAAAACTGGGTGGTAAATAGGTATGACCAAAGTGTTACTTGCCTTGTTGATGATCCGTGAAACCTAGAGACTCATAGTAGCACGCTTCGCACTCCGGGTACTCTATCGCAAACAAACAATACACACATAAGCAATCAAGCAAGGATGCACGGGTAAAACTCATAATAAAAGATCTAACCAAAAAGTTCAACTTAAGAACTCCGGTTTGCAAAAAGAATCAAATCGAACGAAGCAACGAAACTCAAACGGCGAAAGAAACAAGCTTCGTTTACTAATCTGGACCTAAGTCAAATTTTACAGTAGCAAAAACTTACTTGAGTTGGTTAAACTGAAAGAGGGTTTCAAGACGAAACTCTAGGCGCTTGAATCGCCTGATTCCGATAAACGAGCGAAAAGATATACTAAAACGAAAACAGATCTGAAATCGCGATTGAAAATAATCGCGAAAAAATCCGAGAAAAAGAAAAACTGACGAACAGGCTAACGAACGAACGTTCGCTGTCTGCGGTTAAACGACAAAAACCGTTCGGTAAAACGAACGTACGGACGAACGTCCGCGAAATAGACTAAACCAGAAAAAAAAAATAAAACCGATATAAAAAAATAAACCGGGGTTTTCTAAAAAACACGCATGGTTTTCCGGTGAAAACCGGCGACGGCGGCGGTCAACCTCGGGTGGCGGGACGGCGGCCGCGGGGGCGGCTCCGGCGTCGGGAGCGGTCGGTTGCGGGGCTCCGGATCAGGGCGGCGGCGACGAGGCATGATTCGCAAGTACCAAGTGATTCATAATCAAGTGATTCCAAAAGTCCATCAGTATGGAGTTTCTTCATGAGCTTTACACCAATATGACCTAAACGGCAGTGCCACAAATAAGTTGCACTATCATTATCAACTCTGCATCTTTTGGCTTCAATATTATGAATATGTGTATCACTACTATCGAGATTCAATATAAATAGACCACTCTTCAAGGGTGCATGACCATAAAAGATATTACTCATATAAATAAAACAACCATTATTCTCTGATTTAAATGAATAACCGTCTCGCATCAAACAAGATCCAGATATAATGTTCATGCGCAACGCTGGCACCAAATAACAATTATTTATGTCTAAAACTAATCCCGAAGGTAGACGTAGAGGTAGCGTGCCGACGGCGATCACATCGACCCTGGAACCATTTCCCACGCGCATCGTCACCTCGTCCTTAGCCAATCTTCGCTTAATCCGTAGCCCCTGTTTCGAGTTGCAAATATTAGCAACAGAACCAGTATCAAATACCCAGGTGCTACTGCGAGCATTAGTAAGGTACACATCAATATCATGTATATCACATATACCTTTGTTCACCTTGCCATCCTTCTTATCCGCCAAATACTTGGGGCAGTTCCGCTTCCAGTGACCAGTCTGTTTGCAGTAGAAGCACTCAGTCTCAGGCTTAGGTCCAGACTTGGGTTTCTTCTCCAGAGCAGCAACTTGTTTGATGTTCTTCTTGAAGTTCCCTTTCTTCTTCCCTTTACCCTTTTTCTTGAAACTGGTGGTCTTGTTGACCATCAACACTTGATGCTCCTTCTTGATTTCTACCTCCGCAGCCTTTAGCATTGCGAAGAGCTCGGGAATTGTCTTATCCATCCCTTGCATATTATAGTTCATCACGAAGCTCTTGTAGCTTGGTGGCAGTGATTGAAGAATTCTGTCAATGACACTATCATCCGGAAGATTAACTCCCAGTTGAATCAAGTGATTGTTATACCCAGACATTTTGAGTATATGTTCACTGACAGAACTATTCTCCTCCATCTTGCAGCTGTAGAACTTATTGGAGACCTCATATCTCTCAATTCGGGCATTTGCTTGAAATATTAACTTCAACTCCTGGAACATCTCATATGCTCCATGAAGTTCAAAACGTCGTTGAAGTCCCGGTTCTAAGCCATAAAGCACGGCACACTGAACTATCGAGTAGTCATCAGCTTTGCTCTGCAAGACGTTCTTAACGTCGTTAGTTGCATCTGCAGCAGGCCTGGCACCCAGCAGTGCTTACAGGACGTAATTCTTCTGTGCAGCAATGAGGATAATCCTCAAGTTACGGACCCATTCCGTGTAGTTGCTACCATCATATTTCAACTTAGCTTTCTCTAGGAACGCATTAAAATTCAACGGAACAACAGCAAGGGCCATCTATCTACAACAACATAGACATGCAAAATACTACCAGGTACTAAGTTCATGATAAATTAAAGTTCAATTAATCATATTACTTAAGAACTCCCACTTAGATAGACATCCCTCTAATCATCTAAGTGATCACGTGATCCATATCAACTAAACCTTGTGCGATCATCACGTGAGATGGAGTAGTTTTCAATGGTGAAATCACTATGTTGATCATATCTACTATATGATTCACGCTCGACCTTTCGGTCTCAGTGTTCCGAGGCCATATCTGCATATGCTAGGCTCGTCAAGTTTAACCCGAGTATTCTGCATGTGCAAAACTGGCTTGCACCCGTTGTATGTGAACGTAGAGCTTATCACACCCGATCATCACTTGGTGTCTCGGCACGACGAACTGTAGAAATGGTGCATACTCAAGGAGAACACTTATACCTTGAAATTTAGTGAGAGATCATCTTATAATGCTACCGTCGAACTAAGCAAAATAAGATGCATAAAAGATAAACATCACATGCAATCAATATAAGTGATATGATATGGCCATCATTATCTTGTGCCTTAGGTATCCATCTCCAAAGCACCGTCATGATCACCATCATCACCGGCGCGACACCTTGATCTCCATCGTAGCATCGTTGTCGTCTCGCCAACTATTGCTTCTACGACTATCGCTACCGCTTAGTGATAAAGTAAAGCAATTACATGGCGATTGCATTTCATACAGTAAAGCGACAACCATATGGCTCCTGCCAGTCGCCGATAACTCGGTTACAAAACATGATCATCTCCTACAATAAAATTTAGCATCATATCTTGACCATATCACATCACAACATGCCCTGCAAAAACAAGTTATACGTCCTCTACTTTGTTGTTGCAAGTTTTACGTGGCTGCTACGGGCTGAGCAAGAACCGTTCTTACATACGCATCAAAACCACAACGATATTTCGTCAAGTATGTGCTATTTTAACCTTCACAAGGATCGAGCGTAGCCACACTCGATTCAACTAAAGTTGGAGAAACTAACACCCGCCAGCCACCTGTGTGCGAAGCACGTCGGTAGAACTAGTCTCGCGTAAGAGTACGCATAATGTCTGTCCGGGCCGCTTCATCCAACAATACCGCCAAATCAAAGTATGACATGCTGGTAAGCAGTATGACTAGTATCGCCCACAACTCACTTTTGTTCTACTCGTGCATATAACATCTACGCATAAACCTAGCTCGGATGCCACTATTGGGGAACGTAGTAATTTCAAAAAAATTCCTACGCACACACAAGATCATGGTGATGCATAGCAACGAGACGGGAGAGTGTCGTCCACGTACCCTCGTAGACCGAAAGCGGGAGCGTTATGACAACGCGGTTGATGTAGTCGTACGTCTTCACGATCCGACCAATCCAAGTACCGAACGTAC